>NW_027150983.1:0-600000 GCF_018691715.1 Phytophthora cinnamomi | reverse complement strand
GAAAGGGTCGTGTCGAAACCACACGAATCGAGGGGGCCAATGTCCCCAACGCCTTCAGCAATCGGTACATCACGTCGAAGAGCCGACACCAATGGAGATCGGGAGCTCGCGCTTTGTTTCTCGCGATGAGTGCCTGAGAAGTAATCTCTGCTTCTACTGCAAAGAACCCGGACATCGCCTGGCGACGTGTACTAAGCGGCCAGCGCGCAATAACCCCCGTGGCCCATCTCGTCCTCCGTCAGGACGCGGGTCATTCCGCGCTAACCAGGGCTTATTTCGTCGCATTGTCGATGACGACGACGTATCAGAAGAGGATGGCGATGACTACGCTGACAACCGTGACGACCACGTCGAGGTCATCGACAGTTTGCAGCAGAACATGGTGTCGGTCGGCGCCGAGTCGTTGTCCAACCGTGAGCTATTGCGGTTTGAGGGGACGATGAACGGACAGGCCGTGCGAGTTTTGATCGACAGCGGTGTGGAGCGCAACATTGTGCGCTCAACATTACATCGAGCCCACCAAGGTCACGGCCGAGCGATTTGACAGTACAACAACACCGGCTCGTACGGCACAGCAATGTTTGGAGACTATCAACTTTGCGGGCAGGGACTTCAACGGTGTTTCTCTCATTGAGTGGGAGGTGTCGACAAATCAAGACATAATTCTCGGCCTTCCATGGCTGGTGCAGTTCAACCCGATCATCGACTGGCAAATAGGAGTGATGTGATTCCCCAACCAGCGTGTAGTGCACGACTTCAGCTCGTTGAACGACAGTCTCCAGGTGTCGGGACCGGCAGTGACTTCGGTGGAAGTGAAACCGGAGTGTCTTCAGCACCCTCTTCCCCAGCACCTGCGACAGCAGCTCGATGATCGTGTCAAGGCGGGATACTTCAGTGTGCCTTTGGGACCGCGCTCGATAACAACACTTGGATGTCAGCCATTGTCGCGAATCTTTGACAACGGTAGCGACGATGACACGGACGCGTCGTTGTGTGTCCTTTCGGCAGCGGAATTTGAAACGAAGGTGAAAGCCGAAGCGTATGCCGAATTGTATCAGGTCACGGTGAAGACTTCGCCCAAGGTGAAGACCGTTCCGTTGCAGCTTCAAGCGGTACTCGAAGAGTTCGCAGATGTCTTCCCAGCAGAGCCGCCACCTGGATTACCACCGAACCGCTCAATCGAGCACGAAGTGGTGTTGAAACCAGGTACGACACCTAGCAACCGAGCTCCCTTCCGCCTCTCGAAGGTCGAGCAGGAAGCATTGGACAGCTTTGTGACAGAGCTGTTGAAGAAGAACTGGATCGAGGTGTCGGATTCACCATGGGTATCAAATATCTTCGGCGTGCCCAAAAAGGATCCCACTACTGGCAAGTTCCCATCCCGCTTAGAGTGGCTGCATTCGAACAACCCGCACATGCCGATTCGATGGGTCATCGACTACCGCTTGGTGAATGCTGCCTCGGACGTTGCCAAGATACCGCTACCTCACATCGAACAACTCTTTGATGGCATGGTGGGAGCAGTAGTGTTCTCGATTCTCGACCTCGCCAGTGGATACCACCAGATGCGCATGTCTCCTACGTCAAAGCAATACACGGCATTCAGGACGAACCATGAGATATATCATTGGAACGTGGCGCCTATGGGTCTGGCCGGCATGCCGGGCACGTGGACGCGCCCGATGCGCAAGCTGCTGAGTCATCTACTGTTCGTAGTCGTTTATCTTGACGACATCTCAATCTTCTCGCGATCAATGGCCGACCACGTCGAGCACTTACGGCAAGTCTGCGACGTTCTTCGCGCTAATAAGCTTTACGCACGTCCTGACAAGTGCGACTTCGGCCAATCTTCGGTCGACTTCCTCGGCCACACGATCTCGGCTGATGGTTTGCACGTGGACACTCGTAAGACTCGAGCCATAGCAGAATGGACAGAGCCTGGCAACATCAACGACCTTCAGCGCTTCTTGGGCCTCGCCGGGTATTATCGTCGCTTCATTCATCAGTTTGCGACGCTTGTACTGCCGCTGAGCGCTCTGGTCAAGAAGGATGTGGCTTGGATATGGGATGAATGCCAGTGCCAGACTTTCAATGCCATCAAGCTTGCGCTCCAGCACGCACCGGTACTCCGGCTGCCTGACTTCGACAAGCCGTTCATCTTGACAATGGATGCTAGCCATGCGTGCATTGGTGGAGTGCTCTCTCAGCTTCAAGATGGCAACGATCTCCCCGTGGCTTTCTTCAGCAAGAAGCTTGGACCTCATGAACTGAACTGGCCTGTTCACGAGAAGGAACTCTTTGCGATCAAACAGGCGCTCACTCGTTGGCATCATTATTTCCATGGAGTACCGTTTGAAGTCTACACGGACAACTCGGCGTGCAAGTGGTTTTTGCAGCATCCGCGTCTGTCCGGTCGCCTGGCTCGCTTGCTCGACTTTTTTGCGTCCTTCCAGTTCATGCTACATCATCGTCCAGGAGCTTTGGACGTCGTTGCTGACGCGTTATCGCGACCCCCTGCGGCTCCCTCAAGTCCGGGGGGGGGGGGGGGGGTAGCCAGAAGATGGTGAGCCCAAGACAGTGCCGGTTTCAGTGTGTACGGCGTGTTTGACATCTCCTTGATGCACCAGCATTCGTCACGCGGTCTCGCGACGGGCCAAGGCTACTGAGAAGCTCCAAAGCATATCGACCCGCGATCAAATCGTGATGCTTGCCGTCAAACAGCCAGCCTCAAAGTCGCTTAGTGTTGGCACGGCTCAGTGGCGGATGAGATTGAACGCAGCATCGATGGAGGACAACACGGTGATAAGATCTCTTCAGCTGGATAGTCAAACGAAGCGGGCATTTCAGAAGGCATACGGCAACGATTCCGTCCTCAAACATTTGTGGAAGTCAGGCCGCTCGTCGAAAAAGTACGAAATCATCCGCGGGCTGATCTATTTAAAGAGTGACGACAGCCTACGTCGCCTTTGCGTGCCAAACAACTGGAAACTTCGGCTCGACGTCATCCACAACGCGCATGATGCTGCCATCATGGCACACCCAGGAATCCGTCGCACACAGCTTGCTGCAGCACAGTGGTACTTCTGGCCGAACATGGACCTGGACATCAAAGCCTACTGTGACGAGGTCCGAGCCAATTCTTGGCCAGGACCCATCAGTCAGAAGCCCAAACCCTACCACGTACCGGCCACATGTCACTTGAAACGTGGATATTTCTTGACCCAAGTCTGGTTTTTGTACATACTTCAAGTTGTGCTGGCTACATCTGGAAACTGAGCTCTGCGACCGTCGAGTTGCGGCGACCCCAGATCCCCAGGTCTGAGATTTGAATTCGGTCTGGAGTCTGAGGTCTGAGAATTGCTCTAGAGACCACAGATCTGAGGTTCCAGGCCTTGAATCGGACTCTGGGCGAAGAGCTGAGCCCTGGCCTTCTGGGCCTGTGATTTGAAGTCCCATGGTTGCTTAAGTCTCAGACCCCAGGTCTCAGATTGGTGACCTCACAGTTTGGAATGCCCGGAGTTCTGAGACCTGAGAGTGGTGGCAAAAGTCTGAGACTTGGTGATTTGGAGTTCGGTCTGAGGTTTGCCTGTGGACCAGACCCTGAGATGTGCAGTCTGGGGTCTGGGAAGAAGGCGTGGCGTGTGGCGTCTGAGTTCATCTCGGCTTTGGGGTGCCACAACTGAGATATGGAGTCAACATCGTAATTTTGCCCCCAGCTCAGATTCCCAGACTCAGAGTCCCAGAAGTTGAACCAAAACTGAGACTCGTCAAATCGGTTGGACAGCCGGGGTATGGAATCAACATCGTATTTTTGCCCCCAGCTCAGGTTTTCAGCCCGGCAGTCCCTCAACTTGTGCCAAAACTGAGACACGGTGATTGTGGGCGCAAGTTGGTGTCTGGCTGCACGATGTTCGTGAGGATAAGTGGCAACTGGTGAAAGACAGCTGACGCTCCAAGCCTAGGACGTGACTAAAAGCCTACGGCGTGCCTGCAGGGCCTGAAGTGCGACTTCGTGGTCTCGCCTATGAAGTGGGTACACAGCGATGGCTACATTGCCGGTCTGGGAGCTGCGGTAGTTGCTCTTTGGAGTTGGCGGTTGCCGCTTGGAAGGTCACTCTGAAGGGTCGCCCCGTTGTGGCTTTTCGGCCCCTGGTGTCGGGCACACAAGATTCGGCCTGACCAGTCGCCTATGGATTTGGGCCAACGGGAGCCGCAGAATCTTGGCGTCATCCTGATTACACACTGATTTGTACCCAGAGTAATCAGTGTAATCAGGTGATGACAGACCAAGTCCGCCCAATCCCGGCCACAAGATCCTGGCGTAATCAGGATATCACTGATTTGCACCCAGGTGTAATCAGTGTAATCAAGTGATGACTGACACAGACAGGCCAATGGAAGGGCCGACGCGCATTCACGGGCGCCGCCAAGACAGTAGCTTAGTGGGTGTCTCACCCTTGTTCAAGGTGTACCCAGGCGATGTTTGCACCCTTACTTGATAGGCCCTTTGTATGTGCATGTGCATGATAATAATCAGAGTTTGTTTTGCCCCGAAGACCGCAAGCTGCGGAGTTCGTCTTGCGCCGACGGGCGTGTTGCTTCACAGGGACCAAGTCCCTGCCCCCGGCGGCGCGCGCAAGGTCAAGTGGAGTCGCTACGAGTGTTCTACGGTCAAGCTCAGCTAACTCCAAATAAATTCAAGTTCAACAACCAAGCCTTTTCGTGTTTCGGCCCGGTTTGCCTTCGTTGTTGTATTTCCACACGCGGGACATTGGTTTTGCTGGGTTTTCGTGCTGGTTGGCTGGTTTCCTGGCGGTGCTTCATATTTTCGGGCGGAAGGTGCTCCGCTCTGAGGTTTCGGCAGAGCAACACCTGGGATAGTGGTTTCTGGGGTTGCTGGTGGTATCCGTGTGGCGCGAATAGTCTGGGATAGTGGTTCCCAGCTTCGCTGTGTCGCCTACATCAAGGCGTGGTGAGCGGAAGTCCCAGGGTGCAGAGCGAGAACCCTGGATCAAGGCAGACTCAGACCGAGCCAACTCTCGGGGCCACTCTGGTCTGAGGGGCGAGTGAAGACCGTTGTGCGGCTCTCAGTCTGAGCCGCCGGAGGAAGTGTCGTGACTGGAAGCGACTCGAAGCCGGAGTCGCTGAGCAAGGAGGAGGCTGTTAAGGCCCAGAGTCCAAGGGCCTGAGAAGAGAAGTGGACTAAGTGTGTGTGGAGTGAACGTGTTTATATTCAAGAAAACGGGGCACAGCGGACTCAGCACGTGCGTACAAGGGCCTTCCAAGCAAGGAGCAAGCTTCGTCTGGGGGCATCTGGGAACTGTCGAGTTCGGAGGCAGCTGGTGTGGCCGACGCAAGTCTGGGCCCACAGCGTAGCCTTAGGAAGAACCAAGTCAAGGGATTGCAAGAGTGAGGAACACACGCCTCACCCAGCTTGGGATCTGAGATCTAATCTCAGATTCTGAGTTGAGTGGTCTGAGATCGAGGTCTAGCCGCGAGGCTATTCCCTGATTTTGGAGCCCGCATCGCCACAGCTGGTGCGCGTGCCCGGATCAGGAAACGACTTTGGTGACGGACGTGTGCAAGTCATGTCGACTGCTCCCGACTCGAAAGTTTCCAAGACAAGTGGTGAGATGCCTGAGTCTTCGCTTCGGCGAAGTCTCAGAGTTGCTGGTTTGCCGGCTGAAGTGATGATGGAGAATGCTGGGACGCCCAGGTCCAGGAAGTCGGAAAGGGTCCCAGAAAGTGATGATCTGAGCGTATCTGCTGAGGAAGAAGCTGAGATGAGTGCTGAACCTGAAGCTGCGCCCAAAACTGTGGATGCCGAGCCGCCGCCCAGCTCGCCTGTGAAGAAGCAAGCTGAGACTGGTCGAGATTCGGATCCAAGACAAGATGTTCCGAGAAATGATGATCCGAGTATGGGATTACCACCAGCGAGTCACGGTTCGACACATCGAGGAAGTTTCTCAGATGAGATGACCACTGCTCAAGCGCCGAGTCTCAGCCCAGAGCCAACTACTGGGAGTAATCCCGGTAGCCAAGCCGAGGGTGGTGCGCTCAGCCTTTTGGGTAAGCGCGAGCTACATCTGAGAACGAAAAGTGTTTCTGGGGCTGGGACGACCCCTTCAAGGCTGAGTTATGCGCCTGGTGTCACCCTTCCCAGCTATGCAAGTGGTGGCGGTGCTTGGTCAAGTACTCTGTGGCCTGAGCAGAGAACCACTCGCAGATTGCAAGGTGTGCCTGAGGGAGAAGCTGAGACTTGGGCTTTGGCCCCACTCCCAGAGATGACTGACGAAGAAATGCTGAGCTATGCGCGATCCCAGTTTGAGATGTGGATGGGAGTCCCAGCTGAGACTGTTCACCCGGTCGACATCGCGTACAACCCGTGTCACGGTGGTTACGACCTGTGGGGATTCATCAAAGCTGCTGAGTCGACCGGTCGACACTTGTTTTCTGTGACCCGGTCGCCTGCCGCTAGGTGGCTGAACGTGTTTCGAGCTGAGCGACGTCGACTCCCGGTCATCTCAGACCTGAGAGCTGTGAAAGTTTCGCTGAAATTGCTTCCACCGATTGCCTGTGTGGCGCTGTTGCAGACTATGCTCTGGGAAGCTGGGTATGAATTTGTGAACCGAGTCCCAGCTTGGCCCATCTTGGATGAAGTGTCTGGGTCCCAGATTCTCGGGTCCGAGTTGAGATCGAGCGAATTGCTCATTTCCTCGGCATTGAGCTGGCGACTTGGAAATCTGTGGTTGGTACTACAACATACTATGTTCGACAAACCTCAGATTCTCTTCAGACCCAGTCTGCCGCTCAGGGATCTGAGACCCAACTCGGATTCCCAATTGATCGAGATGGAGATGTGGCTATGGGTGAGGATGCCCAGCTTTTCCTTGGCCCAGAAGTGGTAATGCGTCTTCAGCTGACTGGTCTTCGACCGAGAAGCCCAGCTTCGAGCTTGGATGAAGAACCAATTCGCAAGAAACCCCAGCTGAGCCATGAACCGGCTGAGATTCCGCTGCCCTCGTTACGCTCAGATCCTTCGATCCCCTCAACATCTCTGCTATCCTGGCACGGGTCTGGGAGTGATTCGGATGCTATGCGAAGTGCAAGATCGGGCACAATTCCAAGTGTGGTTGGTGCAAAAGCTGGTTCTGATGCCTCCATGGCTGGGAATGACCAAGGGACGGACCTGTCTGGATTAAGTTCCTCGGGATCGTCTCTGATGTCTTTCTCAGATTATGGTGTTGGAGCTGGAACGTTTGGACCCACTTCAAGTGCAACGGTGATGATGGGATCTGTGACCTCAGCCGTGCGGAGTAATTTCCCAGCTGTAATGGTCTCAGTTACACCCCAGACTACTTCAGCCTTAGCTCGGTCTGAGACTGGGATGGCCAGGGACGTGAACCCCTCGCAAGTGCCATTGTCTGGCACCCCAGAATCTGAGAAGAACGCTCTCAGCGGCATGAATGATGCGGAACCTCAGAGAACGGTGACCCCATCTGTGAAGCCGACCTGGGAAATTCGTCAGACCCCGCAATATGCTTTTCCGGAAATTTCTCAGCCTCCTGTGACTGACACTGAACTGGAGAATTTGTATCAACGCGAGATAGCCCGAGTCCGAGCTGAGGCGGAAGCCAGAATTGCGGCGGCTCAGGCAAGACGCGCTGAGCTCGAGGCTGAGCTGAGAACTTTACTTGTGGAGCAGGGAGCTGAGACGATTGATCACCGCTCTCAGCAGTATATTCCCCAAACAAGTTTAAACTCAGCTCCCAGATCTCAGAAGTCAGAGCAACAACTTCAGTTGGAAGCACTCGAGCGGTTGGCCAAGCAGAGGGCTGAGGAGGAATCTCAGAAACGCAAGTAAGATGAAACCCGAGCTCGGTATCTCTTGGGTGTGCAACAAAGTCTCAGAGAAGCTGAGGATCGAGCTCGGCAGGCTGAGCGGAAGAAAGCTGAGGAAGCTGAAGCGAGCCGCATTCGAGCCGAATACGAATCTGAGTTGAGAATGATGAATGAGAAATATGCTCAAGCTCAGATCGAACACAAGAAGGCAGTGGCGATCCAAGAAGAGAAAATCCGCCGCTTCCAAGCGGCTCAAGACCAACTTCGCCAAACTGCTGTTTCTCGATCTCAGTCTGAGACCCCAGCTCAGATTATCCCAGCCAGCCCGGTTACATCTCAGACCCCCTGGAGACTCTGTGACGGCCCAGCTCGCTGAGCTGACGAGTATTGTGCAACACTTGGTAAAAGCCAGTCAAAGCAAGTCAAGTTCAGCTGGGAAAGCTCAAACTTCAACCAGGACCAAGACTTCTGAGACCAAATCTGAGACCAGGTCTGAGATGAAGTCAGGCTCAGCGTCTCGCCGAAGTCAGAAATCTCGGACATCGCCGCCAGAAGGCCCAGATGATAGCGGATCTGAGTCAGATGACTCCAGCTCAAGTGACTCTTCTCAGGATGAGCTCGAAAATCAGTTTGGAGCTGTGGCCCAGTCCAAGAGTGCTGATCCCAGCTCTGGGACTCGAGTGGTAGTCCAAGCGATGATTCCCCATGATGCTCTGGAGAAGTTCAATGAATATGCACCCCTGGAAGACCGAGTCAACTGGTGGGAGCGTTTCATGTACTATGCTACCATGGCACCCTGGGATGAACGAACTCGGATTGTCCAGCTTCGTATGAGACTCTCAGGTTCTCTGAAAGATTGGTGTACCCAGCTCTCAGATGATGTCCACTCAGACTGGAAACAGCTTTCTCACGTTTTCAAGAAGGAATGGTGCCGAAGCATTGGTTCCAAGGCTGAGCGGTACTACGAGATGAGGATTCGAGACCGGTAGATCCCCAGAATGTTCTTCTACCGCCTCAACCGTGCTGCAAAGAAGGCCAACATCGCTTATCTGAAGCCAACCCCAGACCGTGAGGCGCATATTAGGCGCTTCATCAAAGCTGTGGGTGATTCTCGGCTGAGAACCACTCTGCAAGGTCAGAAGTTTGACACGCTGAGCGAGTTGGAGGAGACTTTGAAACGTATTGAAGCTCTGCAGCGAGATGAAAGCCGGGATGCTCAGCAAAAGCGAAGCCCATCTCAGACTGTGCAGTTTGGCAGGTTTAAGCCTCAGCAACGACGAGCTGAGGGCCGGGCGTTCTTGGCTGATGGAGGAAATTTCGACTCAGATCTGAGACGACATGTCCATTTCAAGGATGACTCTGAGATTCCCTCAGATAATAAAGCTGAGACCGAAACTGAGACCGGAGCTGAGAATCTGAGCCCCAAAGAGGCACAGATGTCCGGGAAGGAGATCACAGAACCATCTGAGCTCAGCTGTACAACAGCCCTGCTGGATGAGGAGATTTACTGAGTTGCTGAGAAATTGGCTTGGAAGCCCAGATCCCGGCCCAGAAGTGATGAGTACCAGCATGCTGAGACTTGTGGAGAATGCGGCAGCAGCCGCCATACTACGGAGAAATGCTGGAGCAAGCTCATCTGTGGACGTTGTCACGAAGAGGGTCACCCGACTCAGTTCTGACGACGCCAACCATGTTCCAAGTGCGGCGAATACCATCGCCGGGGTTTATGCGACATGTGGTCGGCTCTAAAAGCAGTACAGGATGTCATCCGTGCTGGGGGTTCCATCGAGGGCCTCGCTCCTGAGGTAGTCCAAGCTCTATTGGATGGCCCGGAGTCTGGGATGCCGTTAAACCACTAGGCTCGCTGGTCTGGGAACCAGTGCGTGACGAGCCGAAGTCCCACGCATGCTGCGCATATGCATATGTGGGCTCTGCCCTTCCATGTTGGCGCAGTAATAACCCCAAATGTATGTCTTCATCTGAGCAAGGATGTGTTTATTCCGTTGGAGCTGACCTCGAAGACCCAGACTCTGAGGCTGAGCTTGAGAACCATCTCGAGTTTGCCCTAGTCCCAGGTCAGAGATATGGCTGGTGGAGCAATCACACTTTACTTGGTGAAAGACGGGCGATGGCAAAGGTGCATGGAGCGATTTTCGATCACAGATTACATATTATGTTGGATTCGGGGGCTACTACGAGTTTTATGAGCTTAGACCTTGCACGCAGGTTAAGGTTCAAGCTCAGACGTGGTTACAGACTCAAAGTAACTGGGGTCGGGGACGTTCCCACTTATGTCTCAGCACAAGCTAGGATCAAGTTGACGCTCGGAACTCGGGTTGTTTACATCATGGATATCTGGGTTGGTAATGTTGGAGAAGGTGTCGACTGTCGTCTGGGAATGGACTTCATGATTGCTGCTGGGGTTCGCCTCTGTGCACGCGAAGGCATGGTTCAACTCCCAGATGAGGAAAGTCTCTTCTTAGTTGGAGGACCTGAGGTGGATCATACTGGTTTGGAAATCGGAGTCAGAATGTTGGAGACCGCCGGCTACAATCAGGAGAATCTGTGATTCGCCCTGTGAAGTATGACCGTGCCGACCCTCAGAAAGTCCAGGAATGGGCTGGGAGGGGCAAGCAATGGGTGACACAATTCATCTATGGAGCTGGGCGGAAACCGAAAGCAGTCAAAATTGTCAATATCTCAGACCGGTTGACCCCAGTATATCAACACACTGTGGTTGCTTGTTTGGTGGAGAAGGATTACCTGCCACATGGAGACTTTTTTGTGCGGCCGCGATCTCGGAAGTATCGGGAATGGGCACAGTTGATTTTTGAAGCTGAGCCCTCTGAGGATTTTCTGAGACGGGAAGAGGAAGCTGAGAAACTCCGGGAGTTGAACGAACCCCCTGCCGTTGAGAAGCATTCTTATCCTTGGCCTCAGAAGATCCTAACGAACCCGAGATTTGCGCGAAAATCTGAGCCAGGGACCAAAGAAGACTCTGAGATAGCGGCGGCCTATGTCATTAAGGGCCAATCTGAGTTGAGATCTCAGAATATATAGATCCAATTTCAATTCAATCTTGGACCTGTCCGCCATTGCCACCGGAAATTCCTTCTCAGCCTGAGGAGGAGAGTCCCAGAAGTAATGAGGGTCACGCTCAGATTGCGAGTCCAGATGTTTCTCAGCCTGAGAGTGACGAATCTCAGAAACGCTTCGATGGTGATGAGTCTGAGGCCTGGCCATGCCCCGTGACACTTACTGGGGGTGGTGAAACTTCTGAGAGTGCTAATCCGGAACTGAAGAGAGTTTTTTCGAGACAATTTGAGACTTTTGTGGGCAACCCCAGATCTCAGCTGGACGAGACTTTTTCTCGATGTCTGAGAATGGAGGCTGAGATAGATGAAGAAGCTGCGGTGTTTTATCACGAAGGAAGCGCGCTGCTGAGCGATCTCCGAGATCAACTAGCGGCTCTCCCTGAACTGAAGGACTTGAACCCCAAAGCGGACCTGAACTCAGCTGACATCGGCGAAGTTGGTGAAACCACACCTGAGATGGACTCCCAGATCCGGGAGATCTTGGAAAGACATCACGCAAGTTTTCTGGGAGATGGGAATGCTGTCCCAGCCCCTCCGCGAGTGTTGTCTGTGACTTAGATGTTGGTGACGCCAAGCCTATAGCTCAGCGCTCGAGATCGATTCCTCCGCATCTGTTGCCGAAGGTGTACGATCTTCTCAAGAAGTTACTGGAAACTGGACTGATCGAGACTTCACACTCAGATTGGGTATCACCCATTGTCATTGTGATGAAGAAGAATGGAGTTGATATTCGACTTTGCATTGACTACAGACTGGTGAACCAGCTGATCAAGCTAATGCATTACCCTCTGCCTTTGATCGATGACTTATTGATTGGGTTTGAGAGTGCGATGTGGTTTCTCAGCTTGGACATGGCTAGTGGATTCTGGGCTGTGCCTGTGACGATCAGAGCTAAGCTCATATCAGCTTTTATTTGCCCGTTAGGCCATTACCAGTGGACCCGCATGCCGTTTGGCTTGAAAAATTCCCCGCTGATCTACCAACAAATGTTGGACAATTGTCTGTGGGGATTTGTCCGCCTTCCAGCCTCGGAAGAGGCTCAGGTGGACCCAGATGTGCTGAGGTTTCTGGGGATTAAGCCAAAGGCCTCAGATGGAGTTGAGAATGAATTGCCGGTGTTGTGTGCAGAGCTGACGGTGTTTCGGAGAAACATCCCAGCCCCTCCTCAGCTGAACCCAGTTCTGGGACGAAGCTCGTACATCGATGACATCGCTTATGGAGCTGAGACCTGGGATCAACTGTGTATCGATCTGAATCGATTGTTGTACCGACTGCGATATTGGGGAATTTCTGTGAGCCTACCCAAGAGTGAATTCGGTAAAAAGACGATCTCGTACTTGTCCCACGAAATTGGGGCTGAGGGGATCCGAGCTAAGCCGAAAATCGCCAAGGGAGTCCGAAATTTGCCGTTCCCGTCGACTTTGAAGGGGGTTCAGTCTTTTCTGGGAAGTCTCAATTACTATAACAAGTTTATTGAAGACCTCCCAGTTGTAGCCTCTGTCCTCTACGAGTTGACCGACGATCAAGTCCGGGAAGGCCGAGATCTCAGTCGAGCTAAGGAGGCGTTTGGGATCCTGAAAGAGAAAATTGTTTCGACGCCGTTGCTCAGACACCCAGACAGGGAAAAGCCGTTTGTGATCATAGTTCACGCTAATCCCTGGGCTGTCTGTGCCGTGCTGGGACAAGAGTACGATGGAGTAATTCATCCGGTGCGTTACACCGGAAGGGTGCTTCATGATCAGGAGCTCAGATACCACCCAGCTGAGAAAGAGGTCGTAGCCCTACTCAGGGTTCTCAGAGTTTTCTACACAATGCTGGTTGGATGCAAATTGCTGAAAGTCTACACCCGGTATTCAGTTCTGAAGTGGTTGTTCAGGTCTCAGTCCCTGGAAGGTCGCTGTGAGCAGTGGGCTGCTCGCTTGGCTCCATGGTCCTTGGAGGTTCACAGAGTAGAGCGTGATGAAGACGGACTCGCCGCAATTCTGGGAGCTGGGATAACCCCCCTGGAGCAGCTTGATAAAATCGCTGAGAACCTGATCCCAGCTAAGGGACGTGTAGTCCGAGCTCCGCCCATCAGTCTGGAGATGCTTGAAGCTGATTACGAGGGATGGCTGCTTAGTTTTGACGGAGCAGCTAAACTTTCAGATCGGCGAGGCAGTTCTGGGTGCATCCTGTGGAAGTTGCCGTCCTGGGACGTTGTAGAAGCTCGAGGTTTTCATTTCGAAGGTGTCACGGTGAATGAAGCCGAGTATCATGGTCTAATCGAGGGCACTCGCATGGCTTTGGAACGTGGAATCTCAGATTTGGTTGTAGTTGGAGATTCTCGAATTGCTATTCAGCAGGCACAGGGTTTGATTCAATGTTTGAACCCTGGGCTTCAATTATTGCTGGCTCAGTTCGAGTCTACCCGCCTCAAGTTTAAATCGCTGAGACTAGTACATGTCAAGCGAGAATTCAATGCTGCCGCAGATTATTTGACCTCAAAGACACACCTTGCTAAGGGCCCAGTAGTGGTTGATGACCCGGTGGAGCTGAGTCAGCTCAGACAGATGAATCGAATCCCTGAGAAATTGGTGAAATCTGAGGCACCTGAACCTGCTAACCCCTCGGCGGAACACTCAGTTGTCACAAAAACTGCGCCCGGACCCAAGACAGAACCAACCTCTCTCGAAGCTGCGGCTGAACCATTGACTCCTGACGCAAAGATTTTTGTAGTCACTCGTAATCAAGCCCGGCGCCAAGAAGCGGGCGCTGATGCAGACAGGGAACCCCCAACGGAGACTTCAGAAATCCAGGCTGAAGCAGAACCCAGGTATGTACCTGAGATGACGACACCCGCCGCATCAATAGCCGAAAGGTGGCGACGAATCCTCGTGCAGCAAGAAGCTGAGCCCTAGACAAAACAGCTCAGAGCTTATCTTAAAGGTGAACTTGAAGACATGTCCGCGGCCGAAGCTGAAGATGTGGCGAAGGTTGTGGATCGTTACGTGCTAGACTCTCGGGATATCTTGTATTATCTGAGCCGTCCTACCCCAGGTCGACCCAGGGACGCTGCTGGGAATCTGAGATTGGTAGTACCTTCCGCTCTCAGGGACGACCTGTTGCAGCTGAGTCATGAAGATTATCAAGGCGGCCATCAGGGAATTACTCGCACCTTCGAGAGACTTCGCCAAGAATACTATTGGCCTGGGATGTATGCAGATGTGGAACGCTATGTCAAGGAATGTGTGGATTGTGTCACTGCTAAAGGAGCTCCGCCCAACCCAGGGCCTTCACCCGGAAATATTCTGGCGTCTCGGCCCTTTGAGGTGGTCTCTATGGACTTTGTGACACATCTTCCTAAGTCAGACCGTGGCAATGTATTTCTGCTGCTTTTCCAGTGTGCTTTCTCAGGGTATGTTATTGGGCGGCCTATGAGTTCTACTACAGCTCAGGATGTGGCTGAGGTTTACATGGAATATGTCTTTCAGAGGTTTGGAGCGAGTGAAATGCTGCGTCATGACCGAGATCCTCGGTTTATGAGTGAGGTTTTCACCAAGTTCCGGGAAATGCTGGGAAGTCGACAGCGTGCGACCCTAGCCTACCGCCCTCAGGCCAATGGCCAGCAAGAACGCTCTGTGCAAACCGTAGTCCGAGCTATCCGAGCTTACGTCTCCGAGCCTGACCAAAGCGACTGGGACGACCAAGTGGAGAAGTTGATGTGGGCTCTGAACACGTCCTTCGACGCTACTCGTCTCGACACTCCATTTTATTTGGTTCACGGTTGGGACCCGAAAAGCACAGTCTCAGCTATGTTGGGATCTCCCCCAACTGGGCTGGATCAAAGGACCGCTTATGAGTGGCGACGGAACGTGCAGAGGCAATATGAGTACGCCCAAGCTGGGGCTAAGGACCTCCAAGCTAACGCCAAAGAGAAACGTTCGAAAGCTCAGACTAAGGTCTGGGCTGAACTCTCTGAGAGACTGAAGTCAGGGTTTGCTGTCGGTGATGCTGTTTGGCTATACCTGGCCCGAGTGCAACCTGGACTGAGCAAGAAATTCGCTCATCTCTGGCATGGGCCGTTCCGGATCTTGGAAGTCTCAGATGACTATCGGTGCAAGCTGAAAATCGAGGGGACTGGGTACAAGCTCTACCCGTGGGTCCACGTGAGTCGACTCAAGCCACGAGCACTGTTCCCAGACCGACCCACAGCTGAGATCGAAGTTTCTGAGGAAGATAATCTAGATGCAGCTTTACTGCCCGAGGATATTGACGAGCCCGATGAAACTCAGGATGTCTATGAGGTTGAGGCCATCCGATATGTCCGCTGGGTCAAGAGAACCCGGACGTCGAGAAGAGTCCGAGAGTATTTGGTAAAGTGGAAGGGTTATTCGGAGTTGGAATGGCTGCCGATGTCGCAGCTGAACTGTGGAGCTTTACTTTACGAATTCAACAAGAGCACGCGAGCGCATGCACGGTTTAAAGCTATGCAGGCTGGTGATGAACCTCCTGAGCCTGAGGCTCAGTAGAGGTATTCAGCCTAAACCGTGCATGTGTTAATGTTGCTTCGTGTTTGAAATTTGTTGAAGTTTTACGTGTTTACCCTATTCTGAAGATGCCTGGAGTGAGCCGAAGCGGTCCCTAGCTGAGGAAGTGAAAACAAGCTGAGATGCATAAGAACTCAAGTGACACACGCAATGCAAAATTGTGAGGACGTCATATTAAGTTAAAAACGCTACATCTCTGTGAACTACTCATCCTCCTCTCCTCGGTGGCGCCGAAGGCTCTCCAAAACTCTCATGTGCACCATCAACCTACTTCTTCAAGATGTGTCAAAGTTGGATGATGTACAACAAGTAGTGGCTGTTGCTGAGGCGATTACCACGTACTTCACGAAAAGGCCGCAGATTCTTGCGCGATTTAAGGAGAGAATCGGGCCACTGCTCTCGATATCAGCGTCAAAGCGTATAGTCACTCTTTTCAGTGTCCGTTGCTACGCGTTGGTATTCCTCGTATCAATGCCAGGTGAACGTGATTCGGAATAGTGAGGCGAGGCGAGTGAACGCCTTTATCGTCCAGTGTATAGTGCAAGTGCTGTGATGTGGAACGGATTCCAGATACGGAGCACCTTTGGTGTCTGTCACCACGATCCAGTCACCAACACACTGAATGAGTCGGAACTGGAACTGGATCAGGACTACTGGATCGAGGGTTGAGTATTGGCGTGTGTCCTTGTGTCAACCCCTGTCGGTACGTTTAACTTTGGCGGACCGGATTTGCCACCTAATGTTGTTGGTAATATACAAATTGAGTATACAGAAATGTAAGTCGCAACGGGACTGTCCTGAATGGAGTATAATCAGACCGAACGGTAGGAGTCACAGTCAGATCCGTAATTCAGAATAACCAACCACACAGAAATACAATGCCGACCTAAACGTCACACAATATACAGCCACCACTTATTCTTTCAGACCCTTGGGTGGGGGGTCTATACACCAGCCAACAATCGAGTCTTCACCCAGTACACTGGTCAGTACTGGATGCGCACTCAGCGTTCGCGCACCACCCTCACAAAGTAAGGGAAATATAAGACAATACAAAATACAGTCCTATCACACAGCAGTAAATCAATTCAGTCGCAGGGGTAACCGCTAACAACCACCTGAGACAACAGTAGGGAAATACGAAATGGACGTCCGGAATGGACGTGGCAACTTGGTTATGAAGCTAGAGCAGATCACCCCAGGGTGCGATATCCCAGTCCTTGCCCGCCTCGGCTTGAAACAATCGAGAAGCCACTCACCCAACGCTCGCAACGTCGGGGAGGCCTCAAACCGACCGTCGTCTTGGGCCCCCGGGCAATGTTCCGGGCAGCGTGTCCTCCACGCGGCGCTGGACGTCGTCCTCGGGTCCGTCGAGCTGCTCTCAGCGGGGGGGGGGACTTGTCTGGTTCTCGGCAAATTGGTTTCTCTGTCGAGAGCCGCTCTTCCCGGGGACTTGTGTGGTTCTCGGCAAATTGACTTCTTGTTTGTTGTTACGTTTGACTAGCTATCTTCTATCACTTCGTTGACTTCTAATAAAGCTATCCGTATGCTTGACTTGACTTGACTATGCTTCGATCTGTTGACGTCGACCTTCTTCACGGCATCACTCATCACTTGATGACAGCGGTACCTGGGTACATCGACCCTTCGCGGTCGAACTGGCCTTCGGCATTCGACGTGCGGCTAATACAGTGTCGACGGGTATGACTTGGTCTCATTCAGGCTGGCGATAAACTCCATAGTAATATCGTGGGTAGCTTGTCCTGGATGGGTATTCACTTGTCTCCATCCAGGGTGGCCATCCGGGGATCAACTCGATTCAGTATGACACTGGGTAATTCAGTGTGTCGCGATCCGAGATGCCACCATCCACCAGTTAACCGTGAATCTTCGTCTGTGAGGTGCTTCATGCACGGGGTCATGTTGTTGGGAGGACCATTTGGTCTTGCTTCAGTGTCTTGAACGGAGCCAATGCAGGCTGTAGCCGGGATACGTTCTCGGACTACACTTCTACGCCTTAGGCTTTTCCCGTGGTGAGGGTGTCGGCGGACGGACAGGATGTGTTACTCCTCGCTGAATATGAGTGCTCATCCAGGGGCACATATCCGATCCTGTGAGCCCATACTAACTGCAAGCACCGGTAGTACCAAATCTCCACACAAGCAATGCCTCTCCACGTGTCACACAGCACGCCACTGGACTCCAATTCAGGGCGACCAATCAAACTCCATCGCATCCATCCGTCCGGCAGTCGGATGTGGCCACGGGAAAAATTCCCGAGTCGCATCATGTCAATAGGGAGGCGATCGCCCGTGTTTTCGATGACGACGAATTCATGGAAGCTTACAAAGGAACTAAAAAGCGGCGAAGGCAGCCGGTCCAACAATTTCAAGTGCGACCTTGACAAAGAGGAACACACGCACCAAGAAGAAGAGCAGAAGAGCAAGGGAAGCGGCAGAAATTCAACCGACAAAATCTGTTAAAGCTATTGCCTTTGAACGCGTAAACGAGTTCGTGCAGGATGAACAATTTTGGGCAAAAGGTGAACAAGAAATCAAGCTGCTGAGCCCGATCATTAAGAAGCTTGGCTTGATGGAGTCGGATCGATGCTGTATATCTCTGCTCTACTGGACATTTCGTGATCTGATGGAGAACACATTATATTGTGAGCCAAAGTTTCTGGTTACCACTGCAGCAGCTAACCGTGGCTTGGTTAAGAAGAGATGAGAGTTTGTTCACACTGAGACCATGGGGCTTGGGTACTTCTTGGATCCTGCCCAGAACCCCAATGGATTCATCGATGACGACCGGGAGCAGACAAAGAACCAGATCGAAAAAGTGGCAAGACGACTTGGATACCCAGAAGGTGAAATACAGCATGCGTTTCATGAAGCGGGAGTATTTTGGAACATTAAAGCCGACCGGACTCCTAAACGGCGAAAGAATGAAGCTCGCACTGCTCCATTGGAATGGTGGAGCGAAAGTCGCAAAACCTACCCTGTTTGTTCCGTATTGCGCGCAGGGTTTTCACGATGACGACCTCCTCGGCTGCTACAGAGAGAAGCTGGAGTGATCGGCGACACCAGCTTGGCCTTGAGAAGGTTAACAAGTTGGTCGGCATATATTGGAATCAGCGCAGCGTGAAGCTATTACAGAAGGTGATCTCGGACCCGTCGGAGTTGGAGGACGCCATAGAGGACGACGCGGTGGACGGTAACGGTAAGTGGAATTTGCTACGAAGTAGAAGACTCATGCTCGGACGACGACGAGGATGATGAGGATCTGCTGTCAAGGGACAACACCGTGGCAGACAAGCAAGTGAGTCACGTGCAACAAATGGATCCCGTCCTGGACTACTCTTACGAGTTTTTAGGAACCGAGTTTAGTGCGTATATTTCTTTAACTCAATAATACACTATCACACACCTTTCATATTCATTTGCGGTGTCCTAGAACGTCATCTCCTGTCCTACTCTACCCCCAAAGCTAGCTGCATAACGTTTCCTGCGTCTAGCATGCGTCTGTAGTCCTAGACGCAGGTCTCTGAAATCCGGTGAGTTTCCGCCGCAGATAAAACCGGCTCGAACTAGTTTTCGACGCTTTAAACTAGTTTATTCTGCAGCGAAAACTCACACTAGTTCCTACCCTACCTGCAGCCGTGATCAGCAGTATGCTCGTGACGAATGCATAGTTATACTAATAAGAATTGCTTAGTATTATAACACTACCTACTTTCTATATGTTCATTTGCGCTATCACTCACATTTTTGTCGATTTGGCCGCGATATTTCCTACGATTACACACAAAGTGCTATATACGGCCTTCGTTTCACCGACAATCGGCTCCGTTTGCTGTCACGAAAAGGTTTTGTTTGCTCCTGGACTAGTTTGCTCCTGGCGGTGGAGAGAGTTGGACGTAATTTATTCGAAAAATCTTTGCAGCAGCAATTTGCTCCCGCTGTGGAGATACTCGTAGAGCATTTAGAGAGGCTTTTTGTTTGGGGGGGGGGGGTATTGTTGGCTCGTTCTCCCCTCTCCGAAAGGCGCACGAGTGGTGTAGCCCGTGCGTGGCGACTGGCCACCATGGGTGCACTCTCTCACCATTCTCTCACTTCTTAAATTGCGACTTCTAGGCAACTAGGATGGGAAAATCATCCCGACGATCCAGTAGATATGAAGGACGAAGTGGCCAAACAAGGGGAGGCAAGTGGGCAAACGTGAAGCTATGGCTTCTATTCCACGGCGGTGATACGAGGCAAAAGCTGACGAAGGCTGCTGATAGAGGTCGCCTCGACGTTTTGCGGTGTCTGGCGAACGACTGTGGCGCGGATGTCAACGCGAAGAACAATAATGGAGACACAGCGCTGGTGAAGGCCGCTTACGGAGGTCACCTTGACGTCGTCCGCTTCCTTGTGGACGACTGTGGCACGGATGTCAACGCGAAGAACAATAATGGATACACAGCGCTGATGTCGGCCGCTTACCGAGGTCACCTTGACGTCATCCGGTTCCTTGTGGACGACTGTGGCGCGGATGCCAACGCGACGAACAATAATGGAGACACAGCGCTGATGTCGGCCGCTGACGGAGGTCACCTTGACGTCGTCCGGTTCCTTGTGGACGACTGTGGCGCGGATGCCAACGCGACGAACAATAATGGAGACACAGCGCTGATGAAGGCCGCTTACGGAGGTCACCTTGACGTCGTCCGGTTCCTTGTGGACGACTGTGGCGCGGATGCCAACGCGACGAACAATAATGGATACACAGCGCTGATGTCGGCCGCTTACGGAGGTCACCTTGACGTCGTCCGGTTCCTTGTGGACGACTGTGGCGCGGATGCCAACGCGACGAACAATAATGGAGACACAGCGCTGATGAAGGCCGCTTACGGAGGTCACCTTGACGTCGTCCGGTTCCTCGTGAACGACTGTGGCGCGGATGCCAACGCGACGAACAATAATGGAGACACAGCGCTGATGAAGGCCGCTGACGGAGGTCGCCTTGACGTCGTCCGGTTCCTCGTGAACGACTGTGGCGCGGATGCCAACGCGACGAACAATAATGGAGACACAGCGCTGATGAAGGCCGCTGACGGAGGTCGCCTTGACGTTGTCCGGTTCCTCGTGAACGACTGTGGCGCTGATGTGAACGTGGAGAACATCAATGGAGACACAGCGCTGATGTCGGCCGCCGATAAAGGGCATTTTGATGTGGTGCGGTGGCTCGTGAACGACTGCGGCGCTGATGTCAACGCGAAGAACAGGAATGGAGGCACAGCGCTGATGAAGGCCGTCGGATGCGGTCGTCTTGACGCCGTGCGGTATCTGGTAAACGACTGTGGCGCTGATGTCAACGCGAAGGCCAACGACGGGCAGACAGCTACTCGCCTAGCCACTGATCACGGATACTATGACATTACCCGTCTACTTATGCCATTTATTTTACCTGAAAGTCAAACATCTACCGACGATACGGAGAAGGTCGATAGTCACAATACTTCTGACCGATCAGGCAGTAGCATCATTTCCCCAATCGAAGTGGAGTTGGGCGAATTCTCCCAACAAGGAACTATCGGTGGTGATTTTCAAGCGAAGTGGCTGGATGCTGATGTCGTCGTAAAGGTATTTATTCCTGACGCTTCGCACTCCACTTTGGCACAGCAGGTACACGCATGGCACCAGCTGCGCCACCCCAACGTACAGAAGTTGTATGGCGTGTGCCAGGCTGGGCCTGCTGTGAACTTCTTTGTGTGTGAATTTGCTAGTCAAGGCTCGTTACTTCAGTATGTCGAATCGTCGTCTCCGTCAAGTGGTGTAAAGCCGCCACTGCTGTGGAAATATCTGCACGGGGCGGCGTTGGGACTCGAGTATCTGCACGAGCGTGGGATTGTTCACGGCGATCTTCGTTGCAGTAACATCTTGATTGGTAGTGATGGGTTGGCGAAGCTGTCAAATTTCGGCCTGGCGGGAGCTACGAAGAAGGTGAGTACAGCGGAATATGTGATTAGATCGACGCGGTGGCAAGCTCCTGAGGTGGTGGCACGGAGCCCACTTTCGCGTGAGTCTGATGTATATTCACTTGGAATGTGTATTCTCGAAGCTGAAAGCCGGAAGAAGCCATGGAGCGAAAAAAATGAAGAAAATGCAAGGAAATGCAAACTAAAATGGAACTCAGATCCCCACCAGAGCGTTCCCTACGACCAATATGACTTATCGCACCCGGGCCGTGATCTCTGTCCATTCATTCGAAGAAATAATCCGTATTTTGTTCGACAGAGTCGTGAATTGGTGTGGCGGATGTGCTGCCAAGATCCATACAATCGGCCCAGTTTGCCGTCCATTGTCTCCGATTTGGAACGTTTGTCCATTGAAGAGAGTGTCGATGTCTGCCAGCCAGACCTGGAGCCTCAACACTCATTCGAAGACTACGAGTCTTGTGAAATGACTGAGCGGTGGCTAACGTTGCAAGAGTGTGTGAACGGGGGCAATAATGCTGAACACCTCTGGTTATTCGACAAACTCAAACATATGCACGATTGTTTTCGGGGATCAAAGCAAAACGAACGCTTGCGCAGCCAATTTGAATCTCTCCTCGCTGACGTCTACCAGACAATCACGATGACGCCAGAGGAAACTCGCGCCTTGCGGCTGACTTCGACACGAGCCACGATGACCAGTATGTACTCCTTCCGTTGGCGCGTTAATGCTCTCCTGAAAGCTCTTGGGGAGTCTATATCGGAAGATATGGAGGTGTCGTGGCTTGTGCAACGCCGTGAACAGGTCTCGGCTTTTGTGTCCGGTATAGCAGATATTGCCCTCCTATTGCAGCAGTTGACGTCTGTGGAAGAGAAAACTGCCGTTTTGCAGACGTTGAGAACAGAGATGGAAACAGCTCCAGGGAAGTACACGGAAGAACAATCGGAGACAATTAAAAGGGCGTATGAGGAGATTGATAATAGGCTGAAGATTGAAGGAGAAGGCAATATAGCTCATCTCACTCCGGAGTGGTTTATCCCGTGGTACGAGTTGGTCCAAGGAAAACATATAGCTGATGGTGGTTTTGGAAGCGTGTGGCAAGCGAAATGGTTAGATTCGGACGTGATAGTGAAGGTAGTTGGAAGTGCGGATGATACCAGCTTCTACGACAGCTTATTGTCAGCATCTTTTGATCAAAAGCGAACAGAGGCTAGAGCAATGTTCCGCCGTGAAGCTGACACTTGGTTTGGGTTTAGCCACCCTCACGTGGTTCGGCTCTTTGGGGCCTGCCACATCGGGAGGCCGTTTTTCGTGTGCGAGTATGCCACTCACGGCACGCTTGTCGAGTATTTGCGAAAGCACCCCGATGAGCTGTGGACGAAACTGTTCGAGGCTGCTCTAGGCGTGCAATACCTTCATGCGCGCGGTTTTGTCCATGGTGACCTAAAAGGCAACAACATCGTCATCGGACGTGACCTAAAAGCTAAGGTGATCGATTTCGGTCTGAGTTCTGCGGCAGACAGCGAGACTACTTCCCTGATTTCTGGCGCGTGGCACTGGGTGGCTCCGGAGTGCTTGATGGGAGCTAAGCCGACGATCGAGTCCGATGTGTACTCTTTGGGTATGTGTATCGTGGAAGCGTTGCGAGTTGTTGCGGCACTACAGACGGGAAAACCATTTTCCAGATGCCTGCCGTGGGGAGGTCTCGTCGATAAGGTCGCTGTGCTATATCACGCTACTCATGGCACGATGCCATCTCGACCGAAGTGCGAGGACGACCAGTGGGAGTTGGTCGCACGGATGTGCTCGAAGAACCCAGAGGACAGATTGAAAATTTCGACTGTCGTTGATATGCTGGAGAGATGGACAAATACACGGACTGATGCGAAGATCCAAGATGACCACGTCGCTAACGTTACGTTTGAACAGTCAATGGACTCCGCGCAAAAGCTACTAAGAAAAGATACCGAACAACACTCGTCAGTTGCCGTCTTGTACTGCGACTTGTGGGATAGCATGAAGTGCACGTATGGGCAGATTGAGCGTAACACAGCATGTTGGACCGCTTTCCATTCACTCGTTCTGGAGGCTCATGAGTCTACTGCAAACTTGGGAGATGTGAAAGGGGATCTCATATCAATAGCACAGGCGACAATGAGATGCTATGCGTTGCGTCGTCGTTTGAGCAAACTGTGTGATGCCTACTTTCTCACGTCGCAAGCCAGCATGTGATCGAATGCACCTCGCTCGCATAATTTGAGGCAGCATCGATCTACTGTACCAGTTCATGCAAAAGGGGCACCAGTTCATGCAAAAGGGGCACCTGTTCATGCAAAAGGGGCACTGTTGCATCATGTCGACCTGGCGGTGGGATATGGGCGAGCTCGCGCTCCTTAACGAGCTCCGTAAAGCTGCGTAGGGGCGAGATGCTCCGCGGATAATCCATCTCTTCACGAGACGTACAATAGACCTCGGTAAAAAGCCGCGTTCACAGATAGCTGTCGCGGAGCGCATACGTCAGTGGCGAAAGGAGCGTGGAATCAAGCCCGAGTTGACTGGATGCCGCAGATGGAAACATGCTTGGTTCAACTGAGATTAGACGGATTGCTTTTCGTTGAAATTGCGAAATCGATGACAGACGCGTTCAAGACACCACTCACGGCGGCCATGGTCCAACAACATGAGAAGGTGATATCGACAACTCCTTCTCTATCGTAAATTCGACTGGAAGGACCCGCGCGCTATTCGCAATAGCCGTACGAAGTTAATACTCTCGGAGAACGGTGGCAAGCTGCACACATGTCGGACAGATCCAGTGACTGGGTGCGTTCTTGACTCAAAAACGCAGCAGGTGCGCCCCAAGAGCAGCGACTGCTGCCTGGATGCGTGCCAGCCCTGGACGGTAGTGACGCGCACGTGTACTGCTGTATGAGCGATGAGGCGAGCCAGAGGTGGGCGTTCGACAACGCGACCAGCACACTGCACACATGGGTTTCTGCCTCGGCCAGGATCCTTCGCAGAAAACAAGGTGCAGTTGTACGGCTGCTCGACAAACAACCCGAATCAGCAGTGGGAAATCGTCGACTCTGCCAGCATAGCATCAAGTGCGCTAAAACGGATACCTGGTTCGACGTTCTTGCATTTCGCCACATGGACCCATCCCACAAACGTGACTCCCCACTCTTGCAATCTCACAAGTCAATCATATTCAAGTTCATCCAACGTTTTGAAGCCAAATATTATCATACCTTGATGTTCTCGAAAAATTGATTCTCTGAATGGGTGGGTAGCCCTTTTGCAAGCGCTGATGTTACGTAGGAGGCGTGCTCAGCACATCACCCATTGTCTTCATCATTAAGTCGCTCCACTGCGCAAGCTCCGACTGCAATTCCTGTAGAGCAATTTTGGACACAGGAAATTCTGGTCGATGCAGCTTCAAAAACATAACCCGGCGCATAGTTACGACCAATTCGGCCCCGTTACTGCATCTCGGCGCTCTTGAATAGCTGGTATCCGGCTTGAATGTTAGATCTCTCGCTGTCAGCAAGATAGCAACCGATATCTCTCTTCGAACACGTTCACTCGTAACGTATGGGTGCAGCGCGTCCTGATCTACTGAGTCGATGGCGATGACAGTGCGGGGCTCCGGGATATATCCGTTGCTTGTCCCATCACACATACTCGCGAAGCCTACGACATTGTTCTCGACACGAATGCCGTGGCTATTCCTTGATAATATTCGAATGTTGTAAGCGACGTTTTCGATCTCGTCGTAGTCTTCGCGCACTGTGATGTGACCGAGTCGCTCTGACACAATAATCTCCGCATTGTCAAGGTAGAACTTGAGCGCATTAAACACTTGCTGGATAGACCGACCAGCGAAATGAACCACCTCCACGTGAGAACAGCACGCATCCCCCTCTAAGCTCTCAAAGCGTTCATCAGAGTGCTGCGGCATCATTGAATCCTCCAACGGACAAGCGGCCGTGACGTACTTGTAGGCATTCTCCAGCTTCTGCGGTCGGATTTCCAAAAGTGTAGCGCGTCGTTCAGCCCACGCCTTGCCGAGACAAATACTCGTGTACAGGGGATTCCAGTTCTGTTCGCTCTGATACATGCAGCCACATATCAATAGTTAGGCCACATTGTGCCTCTTAAAACCTTACATGACGAAGAGGGTGACGCACGCACCATGTACTGCGCCAAGACTGACTGCACCTTTGCCACTCGGAATTGTTAACTTCTCGCGATTGCAAACAGCACAGTACGTTGCAGCATCAGCTCTGCCAGCTCTGCTTCGTCGCGAGATATTATCGGAGTAGTGAGCACCGCCAACTCGGCCGTCAGTCGCTGGACTTCCACTCTCTGCAAAATGAAATGTGAGCCCCAGCAGCAGTTGGGTATCTTCGTCAGAGTGATCCGACTTCAAGTACTACACGCACAAGCTTGACCTTGACGAACGCGCGCGTCATTGTAGCTTAAACCCCGGTTAAAAGCGGTTGCGGCGCTGTCGATTGTCGGACTATTCAACTCACTACCTTACCAGCAATCCAAGCTGGTGATGGCGATGGGACCAACTAAGCCAATCGATAACGTTCGGCTGAGACGAGGAAGATCGTCAATGCGGGCATTCACACAAACATTCGTGTATATTGCCCCGCCCGATCGACGCTTTGGTTAGGCTCTGCGCCGACACCTACGCGACTAGAAACACTGCAACCAAGCAAACTCAGCAACGAGTCAATAAAAGTTAATCCAATCTTACACGTTACATCGCACCTATTTGCTACCAGCGTACTGACGCTACTACGGAGTCGTATACACCACACTACGCACGGTCTTGAGCATGACGTCGCCCCACCGTGCAATACCCTCGTGCAGCTCCTGCAGCGCAAAGGGCGACACGGGGAACTGTGGTCGATGCAGCTTCACGAATGCCGCACGTCGCATCGTGACCACGAGCTCCGTCTCCTCCTCGCCTGCAACGGTGGCCGTGCCAATCTGCCTCCTCCCCTTGTGCCTCACCTTCCTCCTGCTCACCGTGAGCACCACCGCTCCCGACACGTCTTTCCTCACGCGCTCTCTCGGGTTGTACGGGTACAGCTCGTCCTCGTCCACGCAGTCGCTGGCCATGACCGCGCAGGGCCCGACGCCCGCGCCCAGCTCGTCCTTGGCGAAGAGCTGCGGGAAGGACACGGCGTTCATCTCGGTCGTGACGCCGCAGTCCTCCGTGGACGCGATCCTCGAGTTGTACGCCGTGCCCTCGATCGAGTCGTAGTCGTCTCTCACCGTGATGTGGCCCAGCCGCTCCGAGATGCTGATCTCCATGTTGGTCAGGTAGAAGACGAGCGCGTTGTAGACCTGCTCGAGCGACTCGACGCCCCGGAAGTGCACCGTCTCGAAGCGCACGCAGCACAGGTCGCCCTGCGCCGACTCGAAGCGCTCGTCCGAGAGCTGCATCTTCTCCGGCTGCGCGTGGCTGCTGCGCGCCGCGATGTACTCGTAGGCGTTGCGCAGCTTCTCGGCGCGGACGCTGCGCAGCGTGGCGCGGCGCTCCGGCCAGTCCTTGGACAGCCGGATGCGCGTGTACAGCGGGTGCGTGTGCTGGTCCCCGAGGCAGCGCGACAGCAGCGACTGCGCGTTGGCCACGTGCAGCTGCTGGTGGCGCAAGACGCTCGTGAGCACCGCGTTCTCGGCCTCGCGGCGCTGCAGCACCGGGTCGGCCTTGGCCGCCTCCTCGGGCGGCAGCGAGCGCGTCTTGAGCACGGCCACCTGGCTCTCCAGCCGCTCGATCTCCTGCTGCGCCTCTCCAAATTAGGCAGAAATACCTACCTACCTACCTAATTTGACCTCGATTAGGCATTTTGGGAAAAATTCTGAATAGGTAGTTCTTAAGTAGTTCGATACAAACGGCTCAAAATCCAAGTTAGGCATGCAGGTGGTATACTTTATTCAAGTGAATTGTCTTAGCTACATGGACTCCTTCCTAGCGACGCGTCCAGCTAGATCGAGCAAAAGAAGTACTGCAGCGACTGGAGTTGGCCTTCCATTGCATAGTTGGTTAGAGCTGTTCTCTGCGGGTTCTTGACTTGCTTCAAGACGCTGAACTCACTCTCAACTGAGTGAGTGCCGGGCGATATCGCCGCCACTCCAGCGACGAATGCGAACAGTAACGTGTAATTGCCCTCGCAGTCCACATCAGACCACGCATCAAGAAACGAAGATCGATCAATACTGTCAACGCGGTGATGAAAAGAAGTGTCGACCTTGTATCGCTCGATCATATCATGTCTGCTTCCAAATGTCATGACTTGCTGTCGGACCATACGCAGCGGTCAACCGAGCCTTGTGCGTCTCAATGAGATTGCGAAACTGGAGATCGTTGCAATTCATCACATCTTTTGGCGTTTCTGGCACGCGATCAATAGTTTCCTGGTCAATCTCGATTCATTTTTGTCGCTGCTGAAGAGGGGTGATTTTAGTTTGCACAAGGGCAGTGTTGACACAGCGGTTTGCACCGGTGACTTTAGGCTGTGGTGCGGTCTGTTCGTCTCCACGAGCACCCTTCTTAGACCCTCGCCTTGATCCTTTTGTCTTCCCCATTCGTGCTAGGAGGTGGAGAGCGCCGAAAGGTGAATGCACAGGCAGCGACGCGGATAGACTGCGAGCCAGGGTGGTTTCAAGCATATCCGCAATTAGGTACTTTGAAAAAAATAGGATTATGAATTTTGCACTTTCCCTTCACACACTACCTAATTTTGAGAGGCCTGCTGGTCTTGGGGGAATTGCCGACCTCCTCGACGGGCTCTGGTCTAATAATATGCGGATTAGAGGTAAATTGTGCGGATTAGAGGCAAAAAGGAGTGGATTGCTGTAAAACGGAGGCAGGAATGGTGGTGGCAATGCGGTAAGGCTGGTCTGCGACGTGTGAAAAGCCGTCACTATTACCTACTGCCACAGAGAGGCAGTGTTCCTACTAGTGTGTGTTTACACCTTTTCTCAAGCAAACTAATCGTTTTTTTTTTTTTCAAGTAAAATGGTCAACTGCCAGGTTAAGTGGTTTTCTGATATATTTTTACCAAGCAAAGTGGTTCGTACTTAAGCTACTTACCGAGCTCTATGTCCTCGCCGCGCTCGGCTAGGAAAATGCTTTTAAAGTAGTGTCGATCCATGCGGTAGACCAAGCGCTGAGTCAAGATCATCTTACTCAGTTCCACGGCCTCCTTCATGAGTGCCATTCTGTGCGAAGCCAGCGAGTCGTACTCGCCTCGCAAGAGCAGCTCGTGACGCTTGACTGCAAGATGCTATTTCATGCTCGCCTTCAGTGCATTGAAGCAGACCTCGATGATATTGCACATCGGGCTGTGCGGCGCAAGACGCAGGATGACCAGCTTGTTGCTGTTGACGATTCCATCAGCTACAAGTTGCTCACATGCCAGTGTTTCCACCTGGCTGTGGGCGGGGGCATTGTCGGTAACCACGACGATCTTCTTGCCCACCCAGCACTCCTTGTACTCGTCCGAGTTGAGGGCGGTGACAAACAGGTCCGCAACGAAATGCGCGTTCTCCTCCATGCGGATGGAGCCTTCGTGCGTGCGAAGCAGCGCGAGTCCGTTGCCGGGTGCCACGCCGCACTGCACGTGCCGATTCTTGCCCTTGGATGGCGACAGCGTTACCACCGCGCGCTCGCCTGTGCGCGCCCAGCCCTGGTTGCGCGCTAGGTAGATGTTAAAAATTGTTTCATCGTGATAAACAATCATGCCGCCCGCGGACACGTGATTGTTCAGCGCGATGGCGAACTCCTTGCGCTTCGTCTTGTTCACATCGTTGTTCATGGTGGCCTTCTCGATCCGGAGTCCCTTCACCATGTACATCATCCCATGGAGAGCGCGGTGGATGGAGAATATGCTCACCTCGGCCTACACGTCGCTGAGCAACCGCTCCTTCATGCCGGCCATGGTCATGTCCGCCTGCTCGTCCAGGTACTCCTCGAGCTTGGACATGACCTCGACCGTCATCTTGATGCACACGCTCCGCACTCCGCCGAGGGGCTGCTGCTTAATACTACCCTTCGCAGTAATGCGACTGGCAGTACTGACAGACACGGCATTACTGGCAGCGACGCCGAGCCAGTCTTGGCCCGCCAGGTATGCGTCAAGAACGCGCTTCTTGGCGCTGGCGCGCTCGAACTGCTTGACCTCGCGTGAGATCGGAGGGGGCGTCTGAGGGGTCGAGGATGAGGACTGCGGGGCCATTGTCTTGGTGAAGGGTTTCGGACGGAGTGGTGAATTCGCGAGTGAAGGCAACGGCGCGGTGGCGGCGAACAGCAATGCAAGCACCCAGTGGTTGATTTTCTTCCCCGCCACCGAACCACTTTGGTTGGGAAAAATACGGCGCCAAACCACTTTGCGTGAAAACCTTTTTTTCAGGTTTTTTAGAAACACCTCAATCAACCGCTTTGCTTGAAAAAAAAAAAACGATCAGTTTGCATGAGAAAAGGTGTAGTTTTCGCAGGTTTAGTTTTCGCCGGTAGTTTCAAACCTCGATATAACCGGTTGTATCTAGTTTGTGCCGGCGATGTAACGGGGTTACACGCACAAGTGGCTGCAAGCCACTTGTGAATTTAACAGATAGGTTATCTGTTAAAAGTTTTGGATACTTCCTCGCATTGGTGTAAGACACACCAATGGATACATTGAAGTGGACCACCACAGTGAGTGGTCCACACATACCCAAAGATCCTATTGGTAGAAAGCAGCATCTTTCTACCAATCAGAGACATGCATATTAGCGGGGCTCTGACAGCCAGCCGCTGCCAACCCTTTCATAGATGATAAACAGTTTTTAGCAGATTTTAGAGGAAGATCAATTTACAAACAATACAGTTCTCATTTTACCTAATCTAAGTCACTTGGAATCCTTTTCTTACTTAACTTATATTTGTGTATTCAAATATAATTAACCTAAGTAATTACTAAGTACTTACGCTTCCTCATACACGTTGCGCAACGTGTAAGCTAAAGTAGTGAGTCAAGTTAGACCCACTACACTTGGTAGCACTTTGTAGTCCGTCCAACGACCGACTGCTTGACGTTCGTACGAGGTGTACGAACGCGGAGCCGAGAACCCCATGAGCACGGAGGTGCCCATGGAGAGCTCCAACACGCCAGCAACGCATGTTGCACGCGCGGACTGCCCCCACCTGTCTGACCCAGAGTGGGAGGCCCTACAACGACTGTCAACAGTCATTGGAGAAGCGGCGATAGCTACGATGCTGCGTGCGCTCTCGCCGACAGAGCAACATGGTGTTGCTCTATGATTCATCATGAAGGAGCAGCGTGATGGTGACGGCGTCGTCAGGTTCGACACCGCGTGCTCAACCATTAAAGTTGAGCGTAAGCAATTACGTGGGAAGAGAGGGCGAGCCTCTCCTCCGATGGCTTGTCGAGCTCGACACAGCCATAGCGGCTCGACGCATCGTCGACCCGCTGTCGAAGGTCGCGTTCGCCATGTCCTGCCTTGACGGACGCGCAAGGAGTTGGGCGTATGGACGCCGACTCTCCGATCCTACGTGCTTCAGCACGTACGAAGTGTTCAAAGAGGAGCTCAAACAAGCGTTTGAGCCCCCGCAAAACGAGTTCCGGTGGAGGGCGGAATTCCTCGACCTTCAGCAGGGTAAACATGACGTCCATGCTTACGCGCAGCGCGCACGATATTTGGTATCAAATATCGTGACTAACCCGATTGACGAGGCGACCAAGGTCGTCACGTTCATGAAAGGACTTAGAGATGGGCCCGTGAAGACCTATCTCTTCCGAGAATACCCGAGTACTCTCGAAGCTGCAATCACCCTTGCCATGCAAGAAGAGTTTAGCCTGCGGCAGGCTAAACTGCATGCGAGCGTGCCGAGGTCGCAACCGCGCCCGGTAGCGAGGACGGGAGGTCCGGAGCCAATGGACCTCTCGAACGCAACAACTGCTGGTTACCAGCAGCAGGGAGGTAACGTGCGATGCTTCCGTTGCGGAAGGATCGGTCACTTTGCACGGGAGTGCACGATTCCCGTGCAATACAATGGTGGCGGTCGTGGCGATCCCGGGTATCGCCGCGAACGAACAAAAAATGTGAACATCCAGCAGGCGCGGGGTGCCCTACCGGTAATGCAGTCGCGCGTGCCGACATCGGGCACGCGACACTGAGGACTGCAGCCCCCAGTGAGACCAGCTCTCACTGCAACAAACAAGATGACAGGCCGAACCTAGTCATCTTGAAGGTTTACTCGAAGAGAGCGAGAGACTCTCTTCGAGCTTTGGTAGATTCAGGCGCGTCGAACAACTTTGTTCGACTACGAAGCCTGTCGAGACTTGACTTCGAGGAGGTAAATGTACCTCGAGTCTTCTGGAAGTTCGATTGGCAACAGGTGCCATCGTGAAGACTGAGAAGCGCGTCGTGAACGTGCGCTTCTCGTACAAACAACGAGTGTTTGTCGAACACTTTATCGTCCTGGACCTGGACGATAAATTCGACGTAGTAATGGGCATGCCGTGGCTTACACGGCATGATCCGGTGATAGACTGGAAGAAGCGCACGCTCGTGCGCTTCGGACGCGACAGCGGAACAGAGAGCGATGGCCCTGTTACCGCAGCGCACGCACCAGCAGGTGCGCGCGGCTCACCAGTCGAGACAGCGCTTTATGTTGCTGTCCCGGAGTGCCCAAGAAGTGCGCGAGGGCGCGCACAAGTGAGAGCAACGTCGGCAATGCTGCCGACGTCGGAAGAAAAAGATGTGTTGGTTCCGGGAACCAACACCCACGTTCAAGCGTGTAAGGGACAGTCCCTGACCCGAAGCGGTCAGGTCGACAACGACGCGTCGGCTCCGGGAGCCGACGCACCCTCGGTCATGAGGGGCTCCGCCAATGAATGGCGTCGAGGTGACGGAGGCGTGTCAACTCCGGGAGTTGACGCTGCAAACAGTGCGGACGGTTGCAAACGTACCGCACTGACGCAATTTGCATGCTGTCGTGCAGCCCGGCTGCACGACGAAGCGCCATGCGATCAAGCCGGGCTTGATATCGCGCGTTCGCAGACAGGGTCTGCCGGCGAAGAGACACATTACCGTGCAGCCGGGCTGCACGAAGGAAAATCCGGTCAAGCCGGGCTTGATACCGCGCGCCTGCGGACGGAGTCCGCCGGCGAACAACTGTCCACGGCCGGGCCTGCACCAGAAGAACAACTGTGCGGAGCCGGGCTCCGCACAACAAGAAGACGGCGCAAGCGGAGAACGCTGCGAAAGTCTCGGTCCGGGACCGAGACGCATCAAGAGCAGTCTGCTGGGCAGACTGAGGCGGTGACGCCGGATGTCGAGACGCTAAGCGTCTTGACGCGCACCGATACTGGATTCCAGTATCGTGAGATGGAACTCGCTAATCCTCCGACGTCGGCGTCGGAGTTGACTTCGCTTCCAGCCATGAGCTGGAAGCGATTCACACGCGACTTGCACGATGGACGCATCGCGCAGGTCTGCGTTCTTTCGGACAGCGAAAGAACGAAGAGCGAGAGCGAAGAGCTGAGGCAGCTCTTCATGGGAAGTACCACTGAGAGTGAAGACACTCTCAGTGCGAAGACGAAGCGAGAGCGCTTCGAGGAGCAAGGTTGGGACTCGCTGAAGTCGAGTCCCTATTACGAAGTTTTGTTAGGGAGTACAAAGACGTACTCCCGGAAGAGATTCCTGCGGAGCTTCCGCAGGATAAGGGCATTCAGCACGAGATTGATCTCGTGCCGGGCACAGAGTATTGTGTCACGCGGCAGTGGCCACTGCCGCGAGAGCAAGTAAAAGCAATCGACGACTTCTTTGAAAGTCGTCGTAAAGCTGGACAAGTGCGGGAATCAAAGTCCCCGCACAGTGCTCCGTCGTTCTGTGTCAAAAAGCCACAGGGCGAATGGCGCATCGTTCATGCGTATAACAAGCTGGACGATGCGACGGTACCGGCGCAGACACCGATACCACGAAAAGATGTTATCATCGATTCGATGGCCGGGAGCACCGTTTACAGTGCTCTCGACTTGCGAGATGGATTTTATCAAATCCTAATGCGTGAGAGCGATATCCCTCTCACGGCAGTGAGCACACCAAGCGGCATGCTCTGGGAATGACTAGTAATGCCGCAGGGGCTTAAGAACGCCCCTGCGACTTTCAACAGGTGCGTGACGCACTTGTTGCGCTCGGTGCGCGACTTCGCACCGAGCTACTTCGATGATGTATTCATCCACAGCCCGGCTGTGGACGGGAAGACCGACGTAGAGATGCACAGGGTGCATCTCCGGAAGCTACTTGAGCTTATGCGAAAGCATAAGCTCTACGCGAACCTGAAGCAGTGTATCTTCGGGGCGAGCGAGATACCCGTCCTCGGGTGTCTCGTAGGGAAGAATGGCGTCCGCCCTGACCCAGAAAAGGTCAGGGTGATCAATGAATGGCCAACGCCTTCAAGTGTCAAGGAACTGAGGCAGTTCCTTGGCTTGGCCACGTACTTGTGCAAGTACGTGGAGGATTATACGGGCAAGATCCGCCCGCTGTCACAACTTCTTAAGAAAGAAGCTGTGTGGTATTGGACAACCGATTGCCAAAAGGCATTCGATGCAGTCAAGCGGGGCTTGACTGAGGCGCCGATCTTGGCAGCGGTTGACCAAGATCGTCCACTCCACGTCGTATGTGACGCATCCGACTTCGCGATCGGATGTGCGTTGATGCAGCACGATCACGAGGGCCGTGATCGTGTCGTCTATTACCAGTCGCGTCAGCTGAAGGCAGCTGAGCGCAACTATCCGGTACACGACAACGAACTCCTTGCCATGAAATACGCACTCGCAAGTTCCGAGTGTATTTGCTTGGAAGTAGACCGTGAGGTCTACACCGACCATGCATCACTGCGCACTGCAGTGAAGTCGCCACACATATCACAAAGAATGGCGAGATGGCTCTCATTCTTTGCGGAGTATAACTTCCGGGTCGAATACAAACCCGGAAGATTGAATGTAGTGGCCGACGCGTTATCACGTCGGCCGGACTATGCAGAAGCTGTTGACGTCAATGCCATTGACGCCATGCGATCGAGCAAACCCACATCATCTCTGTTGGATGATGTGAAGGCCGCGTACGCGCACGACGCGGACGCGAAGCTCTTACTGGCCTATGGTACAGCACCTCCTGACAAGGCTCGTCAGAAGCTGCCCAAGCACCTTCGAGCGCGTGCACACCGCTTTCGTGTGCACGACGGACTGCTACTCTACAACGCAGTCGACGACAACGCGGATCGCGTTGTCGTGCCAAATGACCATGTCCTGCGACTCAGGATCATGTACGAGTATCATGATGCCCCGACTGCGGGACATCTCGGACGTGAGAAGACTTACGTCCTTCTCACGCGCGACTTCTACTGGCACCACCAGTATAAGTGGATGCGCAAGTACATCCGTGCTTGCGAGGTATGCCAACGCGTAAAGCATGCGCCATTCGCGCAGGCTCCACTGCAAGCACTACCGACTCCGTCGGAGTGTTGGAAGTCCATGTCTTTGGACTTCATATTTGGTCTTCCCCCGGACCGCGGAGGGAACACCGGTGTTGTGGTCTTCGTCGACCGCTTCAGCAAGACGGTACATCTTGCTGCGGTGCCGGCAGCAGTGACCGCGAAACAGACGGCCCGTCTGTTCGTCGACATGGTTTTCAAACACCATGACATGCCGTCCGACATCGTGTCGGACAGAGACCCGCGCTTCACAGCGCATCTGTGGCAAGAAGTGTTTACACGTCTTGGGAGCCAGCTTTCAATGTCGACTGTGGATCATTCGCAGACGGATGGCCGAACCGAGCGCGTGAATCGTGTGCTCGTCGATATGTTGAAGCGCTACGCTCACTCGTTCCAATACTGGAGCGAGTGCTTATCGATAGCAGAGTTTGCCATCAATAACTCAGTGCATGCCTCGACCAGGCATACACCGTTCTACGTGAATGCCATGCGGCATCCACGTCTACCGAGTTTATTCGGAGTGATGGCTCCCACTTTACGTGGGGGAGGATCTACGACTGCAATACAGCAGCCGCAGAAAACCGCTGACACTTGCACAGTGTCAGCAGCAACAATGGACAATCTGCGCAGGGCGCAGACTCCTCCACCAACAAGGCCAACAACCACGGGTCTGCGCAGGGCGCAGACACCGCAAAGAACCACGCAGAGGCCGGGCCTCTAGCGGAGAGCGAGCTGAATGACTTCAGCTCGGATGCAATCAGTTTCATCACCAAAAGACAAGCCGTAATTCGGTTTGTCCAAGACACAATAGCAGCTTATGTTGATAAACAGAAGCTGAACGCAGACAATGTGGGCAGAGGCAACACAAATGAATTTAAAGTTGGTTCATTAGTTTTGTTAGCTACACAAAACCTGCCTAGACATGCGGTTTCGGATTTCGGAGCAAGCAAGCTTGCTCCGCGCTTCATCGGGCCGTTCACTGTGTTGGCACGGCACGGCAACGCATACACGCTAGACATACCGTCTAGCATGCGCCTCCATCCGGCCTTTTACGTCGGACGGCTGGAGCCATACCTGCAGCACGAGCCATCTAGCTCGGCTGACCCGAAGCCGCGGCAGGAGCCGAGGCAGAAGCGGAACCCTTGGCGTCGGCGACGAGCAGCCTCTCCTCCAGCGCGCGGACGCGCTGGAGCAACCCCTTCATCTGGGTCCCCAGCTCGACCTGGATGTTCGAGGCGGTCTGCGAGACCGCCGCGACTTGGGCCTTCTGGTTCGCCAGCTCCTGTTTCAGGGCGGCGAACTCAGCGCCCTGCAGACGTTCCACGGCGGTCACCCGGTCGTGGAGAGGCGCATACTGATCAGCCCGGGGCTGATCATACCCGGGGCGTGTTCCCACCCCCGCCACCGCCGATCCGTGACACCCGCGGCTCAACCCGCTGGATTGTTGAGCGGATTGTTGACCATAGTATCCCGAAAACGAACCCTCAAGGGGCTCGTTTTCGTATTCGTTGGAGAGGATTTCCTCCCCATCAAGATACATGGGAGCCGCGGAACGTCTTGCTGGAGGAGGTTCCGGAAAATGGTGAGGGCGTACGAAGAGCAGTACGCGCTGGCGCAGCGGAAGTAGTACGAGCGCTGCGATCATCGCTAGCGCCCGAACCCTCACGTGCTAAGAACTTAGCACGGAGCTCTTTGAGACTCTCGGGCACACGGAACGACGTGTACCCGTTCAGGTCGCGGTCGCTCAAGCGGACCGCGCCTGGGAAGCACTTCGTGCACTGAAAGCCCTCGGGCACAGCGCACGGCACATTTGCCTCCTCAGCAGCAACATGAAGTTGCTCCAGCTTTCCACGCTTCGAGTACGTCTCGAAGCGATCACGCGCTTGCTTAATCCGATCACGGTAAGCACTCGGCCTCTTGTTGAAGTTTTCAACAAAGGCGTTCCAGCTTTGACAAAGTGCCTGCCATTCGGGCACTTTGCTGCGAGAAGAGGTCTTCTTGCTTTGAAACCATCGGAGCTCATGAAAGAGTTCAATGTAGTAATCGCGCCTTTGATGCGTCTCCGCATCAAAGTGCAGCTCGGCAGCCACAGTGTCATCTTTGATGGCGCTGCATACGTACAGCGGCACCTCATTCGGAGGCACCGAGTTCCCAAACCGGTCCGCAATCTCGGATGCGGACGGCATCCACGGATCGCGCGCTGCAGGCGCAGCGCGCGGAGAGCCTTGACCTTTGACATCACGCGCTGTAGCAACAGCGCGCGGAGTACTGAGAGCCCCAGCGGAAGCGAGTGGGGTATCGCTCTCAGTACGCGAACGCTTCGAACTCGAAGCGTCCGATTCGTCCCCTTCACGCGGACGAACGTTCTTGGCGTGAGGGTCGAGCGATTCGCTCGACACTGAGTCTTTACGCTTTGAGGGCGAGTCCTCCTCGCCCTCCATATCTTCATCGTCGTCGTCGAAGTCGACGACGTCGCCATACTTCGCCTTCTGGCGTTCGAAGTAGTCGTCGATGGAGAGATGACTCCCCACCGACTTTGTGGACTTCTTCTGAGGCGCGCTCATCGTTGAATGAGCGCGGATTTCTTCTCCAAACGCGGAGAATTGACGAATGGTCAATTCCAAAAGATTGACGTGCGGGGACCCCGCGCGTCTAACTCAAGGGGGGGAAGGTGTAACGGGGTTACACGCACAAGTGGCTACAAGCCACTGATGATTTTTAACAGATAGGTTATCTGTTAAAAGTTTTAGATACTTCCTCACATTGGTGTAAGACACACCAATGGATACATTGAAGTGGGCCACCACAATGAGTGGTCCACACATACCCAAAAGATCCTATTGGTAGAAAGCAGCATCTTTCTACCAATCAGAGACATGCATATTAGCGGGGCTCTGACAGCCAGCCGCTGCCAACCCTTTCATAGATGATAAACAGTTTTTAGCAGATTTTAGAGGAAGATCAATTTACAAACAATACAGTTCTCATTTTACCTAATCTAAGTCACTTGGAATCCTTTTCTTACTTAACTTATATTTGTGTATTCAAATATAATTAACCTAAGTAATTACTAAGTACTTACGCTTCTTCATACACGTTGCGCAACGTGTAAGCTAAAGTAGTGAGTCAAGTTAGACCCACTACAGGGGGTCTATACACCAGTCAACAATCGAGTCTTCACCCAGTACGCTGGTCAGTACTGGATGCGCACTCAACGTTCGCGCAACACCCTCACTAAGTAAGGGAACTATAAGACAATACAAAATGCAGTCCTACTCGCACAGCACTAAATCAATACAGTCCCAGGGGTAACCGCTAACAACCACCCAAAACAACAGTAGGGAACATATAAAATGGACGTCCAGAAAGGACGTGGCAATGTGCATATGAAGCTGGAACAGATCACGCTAGGGTGTGATACCCCCGTCCTTGTCCGCTTCGGCTTGAAACAATCGAGAAGCCACTCACCCAACGCTCGCAACGTCGGGGAGGCCTCAAACCGACCGTCGTCTTGGGCCCCCGGGAAATGTTCCGGGCAGCTTGTCCTCCACGCTGCGCTGGACGTCGCCCTCGGGTCCGTCGAGCTGCTCTCGGCGGGGGGGGGGGGGGGGGGGGGGGGGGCTTGTTTGGTTCTGGGCAAATTGGTTTCTCTGTCGAGAGCAGCTCTTCCCGGGGACTTGTGTGGTTCTCGGCAAATTGACTTCTTGTTTGTTGTTACGTTTGACTAGCTATCTGCTATCACTTCGTTGACTTCTAATAAAGCTTTCAGTATGCTTGACTTGACTTGACTATGCTTCGATCTGTTGACGTCGACCTTCTTCACGGCATCACTCATCACTTGGTGACAGCGCTATCTGGGTACATCGACCCTTCGAGGTCGAACTGGCCTTCGGCATCCGACGTGCGGCTAATACAGTGTTGACGGGTATGACTTGGTCTCATCCAGGCTGGGGACAAACGCCATAGTAATATCGTGGGTAGCTTGTCCTGGATGAGTATTCACTTGTCTCCATTCACGGTGGTCATCCGGGGATTCAGTATGGCACTGGGTAATTCAGTGTGTCACGATCCGAGATGCCACCATCCAGTCCAGTTAACCGTGAATCTTCGTCTGTGAGGTGCTTCATGCACGTGGTCATGTTGTTGGGAGGACCATTTGGTCTTGCTTCAGTGTCTTGAACGGAGCCAATGCAGGCTGTAGCCGGGATACGTTCTCCGATTACACTTCTACGCCTTAGACTTCTCCTGCGGTGAGGGTGTCGGCGGACGGACAGGATGTGTTACTCCTCGCTGAATATGAGCGCTCATCCAGGGGTACATCTCCGATCCTGTGAGCCCATACTAACTGCAAGCACCGGTAGTACCAAATCTCCACACAAGCAATCACTCTCCACGTGTCACACAGCACCCCACTGGACTCCAATCCAGGGCGACCAATCACGCTCCATCGCATCCATCCAGTTCGGCAGTCGGATGTGGCCACGGGAAAAATTGCCGAGTCGCATCATGTCAATAGGGAGGCGGTCGCCCGTGTTTTCGATGACGGCGAATTCATGGAAGCTTACAAAGGAACTAAAAAGCGGCGAAGGCGGCCGGCCCAACAATTTCATGTGCGATCTTGACAAAGAGGAGCACACGCACCAAGAAGAAGAGCAGAAGAGCAAGGGAAGCGGCAGAAATTCAACCAACAAAATCCGTTAAAGCTATTGCCTTCGAATGCGTAAACGAGTTCGTGCAGGATGAACAATTTTGGGCAAAAGGTGAACAAGTAATCAAGCTACTGAGCCCAATTATTAAGAAGCTTGGTTTGATGGAGTCGGATCGATGCTGTATATCTCTGGTCTACTGGGCATTTCGTGATCTGATGGAGAACAAATTGTATTGTGAGCCAGAGTTTCTGGTTACCACTGCAGCAGCTAACCGTGGCTTGGTTAAGAAGAGATGATAGTTTGTTCACACAGAGACCATGGGACTTGGGTACTTCTTGGATCCTGCCCAGAACCGCAATGGATTCATCGATGACGACCGGGAGCAGACAAAGAACGAGATCGAAAAAGTGACAAGACGACTTGGATACCCAGAAGGTGAAATACAGCATGCATTTCATGAAGCGGGAGTATTTTGGAACATTAAAGCCGACTGGACTCCTAAACGGCGAAAGAATGAAGTTCGCACTGCTCCATTGGAATGGTGGAGCGAGCGTCGCAAAACCTACCCTGTTTGTTCCGTATTGCGGGCAGGGTTTTCACGATGCCGACCTCCTCGGCTGCTACAGAGAGAAGCTGGAGTGATCGGCGACATCAGCTTGGTCTTGAGAAGGTTAACAAGTTGGTCGGGTTATATTGGAATCAGCGCAGCGTGAAGCTATAACAGAAGGTGGTCTCGGACCCGCCGGAGTTGGAGGGCACCATAGAGGACGACGCGGTGGATGGGTAAGTGGAATTTGCTACGAAATAGGAGACGACTCATGCTCGGACGACGACGAGGATGATGAGGATCTGCTGTCAAGGGACAACACCGTGGCAGACAAGCAAGTGAGTCACGTGCAACAAATGGATCCCGTCCTGGACTACTCTTACGAGTTTTTAGGAACCGAGTTTAGTGCGTATATTTCTTTAACTCAATAATACACTATCACACACCTTTCATATTCATTTGCGGTGTCCTAGAACGTCATCTCCTGTCCTACTCTACCCCCAAAGCTAGCTGCATAACGTTTCCTGCGTCTAGCATGCGTCTGTAGTCCTAGACGCAGGTCTCTGAAATCCGGTGAGTTTCCGCCGCAGATAAAACCGGCTCGAACTAGTTTTCGACGCTTTAAACTAGTTTATTCTGCGGCGAAAACTCACACTAGTTCCTACCCTACTTGCAGCCGTGGTCAGCACTATGCTCTAAGCAATTCTTATTAATATAACTATGCATTCGTCACGAGCGAATGCATAGTTATATTAATAAGAATTGCTTAGTATTATAACACTACCTACTTTCTATATGTACATTTGCGCTATCACTCACATTTTTGTCGATTTGGCCGCGATATTTCCTACGATTACACACAAAGTGCTATATACGGCCTACGTTTCACCGACAACCGGCTCCGTTTGCTGTCACGAAAAGTTTTTGTTTGCTCCTGGACTAGTTTGCTCCTTGCGGTGGAGAGAGTTGGACGTAATTTATTCGAAAATTCTTTGCAGCAGGAATTTGCTCCCGCTGTGGAAATACTCGTAGAGCATTTAGAGAGGCTTTTTGTGGGGGGGACGGGGAGAGTATTGCTGGCTCGTTCTCCCTTCTCCGAAAGGCGCACGAGTGGTGTAGCCGGTGCGTGGCGACTGGCCACCATGGGTGCACTCTCTCACCATTCTCTCACTTCTTAAATTGCGACTTCTAGGCAACTAGGATGGGAAAATCATCCCGACGATCCAGTAGATATGAAGGACGAAGTGGCCAAACAAGGGGAGGCAAGTGGGCAAACGTGAAGCTATGGCTTCTATTCCACGGCGGTGATACGAGGCAAAAGCTGATGAAGGCTGCTGATAGAGGTCGCCTCGACGTTTTGCGGTATCTTGTGAACGACTGTGGCGCTGACGTCAACGCGAAGGACATCGATGGAGGCACAGCGCTGATGTCGGCCGCTCACGGAGGTCGCCTTGACGTCGCGCGGTGTCTGGTGAACGACTTTGGCGCGGATGTCAACGCGACGAACAATAATGGATTCACAGCGCTGATGAAGGCCGCTTACCGAGGTCACCTTGACGTCGTGCGGTGTCTGGTGAACGACTGTGGCGCTGATGTCAACGCGACGAACATCGATGGAGACACAGTGCTGATATCGGCCGCTTACGGGGGTCGCCTTGACGTCGTGCGGTGTCTGGTGAACGACTGTAGCGCGGATGTCAACGCGACGAACATCGATGGAGACACAGTGCTGATATCGGCGGCTTACGGGGGTCGCCTTGACGTCGTGTGGTGTCTGGTGAAAGACTGTGGCGCGGATGTGAACGCGACGAACAATAATGGAGACACAGCGCTGATGAAAGCCGCTTACGGAGGTCACCTTGACGTCGTGCGGTGTCTGGTGAACGACTGTGGCGCGGATGTCAACGCGAAGGACATCGATGGAGACACAGTGCTGATGTCGGCCGCTTACGGAGGTCGCCTTGACGTCGTGCGGTGTCTGGTGAAAGACTGTGGCGCCGATGTCAACGCGAAGAACATCGATGGAGACACAGTGCTGATGTCGGCCGCTTACAGAGGTCGCCTTGACGTCGTGCGGTGTCTGGTGAAAGACTGTGGCGCGGATGTCAACGCGACGAACAATAATTGAGACACAGCGCTGATGAAAGCCGCTGACGGAGGTCACGTTGACGTCGTTCGGTTCCTTGTGAACGACTGTGGCGCGAATGTCAACGCGAAGGCCAACGACGGGCAGACAGCTACTCGCCTAGCCACTGATCACGGATACTATGACATTACCCGTCTACTTATGCCATTTATTTTACCTGAAAGTCAAACATCTACCGACGATACGGAGAAGGTCGATAGTCACAATACTTCTGACCCATCAGGCAGTAGCATCATTTCCTCAATCGAAGTGGAGTTGGGCGAATTCTCCCAACAGGGAACTATCGGTGGTGATTTTCAAGCGAAGTGGCTGGATGCTGATGTCGTCATAAAGCTATTTATTCCTGACGCTTCGCATTCCACTTTGGCACAGCAGGTACACGCATGGCACCAGCTGCGCCACCCCAACGTACAGAAGTTGTATGGCGTGTGCCAGGCTGGGCCTGCTGTGAACTTCTTTGTGTGTGAATTTGCTAGTCGAGGCTCGTTACTTCAGTATGTCAAATCGTCGTCTCCGTCAAGTGATGTAAAGCCGCCACTGCTGTGGAAATATCTGCACGAGGCGGCGTTGGGACTCGAGTATCTGCACGAGCGTGGGATTGTTCACGGCGATCTTCGTTGCAGTAACATTTTGATTGGTAGTGATGGGTTGGCGAAGCTGTCAAATTTCGGCCTGGCGGGAGCTACGAAGAAGGTGAGTACAATGGAATCTGTGATTGGATCGACGCGGTGGCAAGCTCCTGAGGTGGTGGCACGGAACCCACTTTCGCGTGCGTCTGATGTATATTCACTTGGAATGTGTATTCTCGAAGCTGAAAGCCGGAAGAAGCCATGGAGCGAGGCAAATGAAAAAAATGCGAGGAAATGCAAACTAAAATGGAACGCAGATCCCCACCAGAGCGTTCCCTACGACCAATTTGACTTCTTGCACCCCGGCCCTGATCGCTATGGATTCATTCAAAAAAATAAACCGTATTTTGTTCGACAGAGTCGTGAATTGGTGTGGCGGATGTGCTGCCAAGATCCATACAATCGGCCCAGTTTGTCGTCCATTGTCTCCGAGTTGGAACGTTTGTCCATTGAAGAGAGTGTCGATGTCTGCCAGCCAGACCTGGAGCCTCAACACTCTTTGGAAGACTACGAGTCTTGTGAAATGACTGAGCGGTGGCTAACGTTGCAAGAGTGTGTGAACGAGGGCGATAATGCTGAACACCTCTGGTTATTCGACAAGCTCAAACATATCCACGATTGCTTTCGGGAATCAAAGCAAAACGAACGCTTGCGCAGCCAATTTGAATCTCTCTTCGCTGACGTCTACCAGACAATCACGATGACGCCAGAGGAAACTCGCGCCTTGCGGCTGACTTCGACACGAGCCACGATGACCAGTATGTACTCCTTCCGTTGGCGCGTTAATGCTCTCCTGAAAGCTCTCCGGGAGTCTATATCGGAAGATATGGAGGTGTCGTGGCTTGTGCAACGCCGTGAACAGGCCTCGGCTTTTGTGTCCGGTATAGCAGATATTGCCCTCCTATTGCAGCAGTTGACGTCTGTGGAAGAGAAAACTGCCTTTTTGCAGACGTTGAGAACAGAGATGGAAACAGCTCCAGGCAAGTACACGGAAGAACAATCGGAGACAATTAAAAGGGCGTATGAGGAGATTGATAATAGGCTGAAGATTGAAGGAGAAGGCAATATAGCTCATCTCACTCCGGAGTGGTTTATCCCGTGGTACGAGTTGGTCCAAGGAAAACATATAGCTGATGGTGGTTTTGGAAGCGTGTGGCAAGCGAAATGGTTAAATTCGGACGTGATAGTGAAGGTAGTTGGAAGTGCGGGTGATACCAGCTTCTATGACAGCTTATTGCCAGCATCTTTTGATCAAAAGCGAACAGAGGCTAGAGCAATGTTCCGCCGTGAAGCTGACATTTGGTTTGGGTTTAGCCACCCTCACGTGGTTCGGCTCTTTGGGGCCTGCCACATCGGGAGGCCGTTTTTCGTGTGCGAGTACGCCACTCGCGGTACGCTTGTCGAGTATTTGCGAAAGCACCCCGATGAGCTGTGGACGAAACTGTTCGAGGCTGCTCTAGGCGTGCAATACCTTCATGCGCGCGGTTTTGTCCATGGTGACCTAAAAGGCAACAACATCGTCATCGGACGTGACCTAAAAGCTAAGGTGACCGATTTCGGTCTGAGTTCTGCGGCAGACAGCGAGACTACTTCCCCGATTTCTGGCGCGTGGCAATGGGTGGCTCCGGAGTGCTTGATGGGAGCTAAGCCGACGATCGAGTCCGATGTGTACTCTTTGGGTATGTGTATCGTGGAAGCGTTGCGAGTTGTTGAGGCACTACAGACGGGAAAACCATTTTCCAGATGCCTGCCGTGGGAACGTCTCGTCGATAAGGACGCTGTGCGATATCATGCTACTCGTGGCAGGATGCCATCTCGACCGAAGTGCGAGGACGACCAGTGGGAGTTGGTCGCACGGATGTGCTCGAAGAACCCAGAGGACAGATTGAAAATTTCGACTGTCGTTGATATGCTGGAGAGATGGACAAATACACGGACTGATGCGAAGATCCAAGATGACCACGTGGCTAACGTTACGTTTGAACAGTCAATGGACTCCGCGCAAAAGCTACTAAGAAAAGATACCGAACAACACCCGTCAGTTGCCGTCTTGTACTGCGACTTGTGGGATAACATGAAGTGCGCGTATGGGCAGATTGAGCGTAACACAGCATGTTGGACTGCTTTCCATTCACTCGTTCTGGAGGCTCATGAGTCCACTGCAAACTTGGGAGCTGTGAAAGGGGATCTCATATCAATAGCACAGGCGACAATGAGATGCTATGCGTTGCGTCGTCGTTTGAGCAAACTGTGTGATGCCTACTTTCTCACGTCGCAAGCCAGCATGTGATCGAATGCACCTCGCTCGCATAACTTGAGGCAGCATCGATCTACTGTACCAGTTCATGAAAAAGGGGCACTGGTGCATCATGTCGACCTGGCGGTGCGATATGGGCGAGCTCGCGCTCCTTAACGAGCTCTGTAAAGCTGTGGAGGGGCGAGATTCTCCGCGGATAATCGATCTCTTCATGAAACGTACAATAGACCTCGGTAAAAAGCCGCGTTCACAGATAGCTGTCGCGGAACGCATACGTCAGTGGCGAAAGGAGCGTGGAATCAAGCCCGAGTTGACTGGATGCCGCAGATGGAAACATGCTTGGTTCAACTGAGATTAGACGGATTGTTTTTCGTTGAAATTGCGAAAGCGATGACAGACGCGTTCAAGACACCACTCACGGCAGCCATGGTCCAACAACATGAGAAGGTGATATCGACAACTCCTTCTCTATCTTAAATTCGACTGGAAGGACCCGCGCGCTATTCGCAAGAGCCGTACGAAGTTGATACTCTCGAAGAACGGTGGCAAGCTGCACACATTTCGGACAGATCCAATGACTGGGTGCGTTCTTGACTCAAAAACGCAGCAGGTGCGCCCCAAGAGCAGCGACTGCTGCCTGGATGCGTGCCAGCTCTAGACGGTGGTGACGCGCACGTGTTCTGCTGTATGAGTGATGAGGCGAGCCAGAGGTGGGCGTTCGACAACGCGACCAGCACACTGCACACATGGGTTTCTGCCTCGGCCAGGGTCCTTCGCAGAAAACAAGGTGCAGTTGTACGGCTGCTCGACAAACAACCCGAATCAGCAGTGGGAAACCATCGACCCTGCCAGCATAGCATCAAGTGCGCTAAAACGGATACGTGGTTCGACGTTCTTGCATTTCGCCACCTGGACCCATACCACAAACGTGACTCCCCACTCTTGCGATCTCACAAGTCAATCATATTCAAGTTCATCCACCTGAAGCCAAATATTATCATATCTTGATGTTCTCGAAAAATTGATTCTCTGAATGGTTGGGTAACCCAAATTCCGCCTTTTGCAAGCGCTGATGTTACGTAGGAGGCGCGCTCAGCACATCACGCATTGTCTTCATCATTAAGTCGCTCCACTGCGCAAGCTCCGACTGCAATTCCTGTTGTCGCGAAACCCGGGATGTTTCGAAGAAGGTAAGTTGATAATGAGAAAAATAAAAGCGGATGAAAGACCTGAACTAGCTAGTCTCCTTCAGCTCTTGTGTTGTCGTTCAGGTCGTGCCTTCATGCAGTGGTGGGCGCGTGCCAGCGCCCACTGTTTGTTCGGGCTGCGTGCCTTGAGCCAAGTGGAATTCAGAGCGTGCGCTTACAGAGCGCTTGCTGGCCGGCGGCATCACTCCGTTGTTGCCGTTGGCCAGTCTCGATGTTTATGCTGCATCAGCACCGAGAGCTTGACCGCGATATGGCGACATTGCCCTCCAAAGCTCGATGGTGTCTGAAGCGTTATTCAAGCTGGCGGCGCAAATCCTCGTCATCGATCGAATTGATGTAGTCGCGCACTTTTGTCGGCACATCTTGCAGCAGATCAGTGAGCGGCTCCCAGGAATCCTCGATAGATTGCAGACCTTGCCATGAGACGAGAAGTTCGCAACGACCAAACTCTTGGTTGAAGCGGTAGTCAGCAAACTTGTCGACCCCGAGCAGCATTCCTTGGGAGGACACCAGTTCGAGCAGCTCCGTGGTAGTATTGAGGTCAGAGTCGGCGTAAAATTTCAGCCGCGAAGCGTGTACCTCATACTTGCGCCCCGTTATCAGGTGCTCGATTTCAAACAAGTGAGGCAAAGCGGCAATCACCTTGAATGGGCCAACCCAATGCCCCAAGAGCTTACGATTCGGAAGCCGCTGATCAATCCTTGACCATAGCACGTAGTCGCCAACATCGAAGTTGGATGGAGTGCCATTGTGGGCTGCCATGTCTCTGAGTCGCTGGCGCTCCTTTGCGTCGGCCACTTCGCGATGCAAATCGTGCAGCGATGAGCGCAGTTGGTCAATCATGTCGTCAAAACCAGCCAGATCTACGACACGCTCGTTTCGACCAGCACTTGCGGGCACCACAATTGCATCCAGGGCTGATGATGTTGGCAGGCCAGTGAACACTTCGATTGGCGCATGACCTGCTAGCGATTGAACCCGAGTATGGTTCAAGTTGGCTTACACTGCGGGCAGCAAATACGGCCATTAGTGCTGGTCGAGGCCATATTCCATCAGCAACGCCCGAAAGACATGCAGGACGTCCTTGTTTAGCCTTTCAACAGTGCCATTCAGCCATGGCGAATAAACCGGCGTGAAGCTGAGTTCAATCTTCAGTCTGGCGGCCAGGTGCTTCATCGTTTCGTTGCGAAAATGCGTGCCTTGGTCGGATAGCAGCGTTGCCGGCATACCGTATCTTGCATACCACATTGTCAATGCCTCTGCGGCCACAAAAGCTGTCGGTGTCGCGCAAGGAAACAGTTCGCAGAAATGAGAGAGCCCGTCTTTCACCACGAGGAGATATGCTGAATCGCCAAATCCTTCACCGAGTGACAAGAAGTCCCAGTGGACTACTTCGTTCCGCTGTGTCGGCGAAAGCAGTTGTCCGTACGGCCTCGGAATTTGCCGAGGTCCTTTAACGTGCTTACAAAGCAGGCATTGGCGAACAAATTTCGCCACCTTCGCGTCCATGTTGGCAATGCAGAATCGCTCTTTCAGGGCCAAAAGCATCGCTTCTTGGCCACGATGACCTTGTGATCCACAGTGGGCGACCACGAATAAACGAGCGAGCAAGTCCGTCGAGCTCGTGGGGATCCAGAGACGTTCATCGATGGTCACCACACCATCCTCCCCCGTCATCAACGGTACGCGCAGCCGAGATTTCTCGCGAGCGGCTGCCTGCTGAGCCGTGAGGATGTCTGCACGTGTCGGGAATGCAAAATCGTCGTCTGCCAAGGGTCGGAGCGGCGAGAGATCAGAAACTGGGACAACTTGGTAGCTTCGGGTGCGTATTGCAGCAACACTAATAATAGATCTCGCGTGCCAGCGAGAGACGATGTCAGCCCAGACATTCTTCTCGCCAGGAATGTGCTCGATAGTGTAGTGAAGACCGCACAGGCGCATCGCCCAGCGTTGCAGCCTATCTCTCACGTGTTTCTTGAGCTCCACACCAGGCGCAAAAATGTATGCCAAGTTGGCATGGTCACAGTAAAGTCGAAATCCCTTCGATCGGAGAAGGAAATAACCCAGGTCGTGGTATGCTTTGATGATAGGAAACGCTTCTTTCTCCACCACAGTCCAGTTCAACTCGTTGTGCTTGAACAAACCGCCTTTGCAAACGATTAGCTCGTGCGCCTGATCCTCCACGGGGAGCGATGCATCCCAGACACGAACTTGGGTCAGGATAATGCTGTAGCCTGCGGCTGATGCATCCGTAAACAGAAGCAGCTCTGCATCAGGATCTGGGAACGTCATCAGCGCGGAGTCTGCCACTAGAGCCACCACGGCATCAAACGCAGCGCGCTCGGGGTTCGTCCACGCAGTCGCTACATTCAAAGCATTACGATTACGCCGACCGATTCGCTGCCGCTCCGCATTCAGCTTGTCCTGGAGAGGGGCAATAACTCGCGCGTAGTCTGGAAGAGAGTCGTGCAGCCAGTTTGTGGCACACACGAAGTACTGGAGGTCGGCAACGGTGGCGGGCAGGGGTAGTTCTGCCAGGGCACTTACACGGGCAGGGTCATGGCGAATACCGTGACTGGAAATTAGACGCCCACACCATAGTACCTCCAGCTCAAACAGCGATGACTTGCTCATGTTCAGCTTGAAATTGACCTCGTGCACGATCTCGAAGAAAACACGCAGCGTGTGCAGGAACTCTTCCACCGTTGGCGCGAAGAGAATAACATCGTCCACCCACACTAGCGCCGAGTGCGGAATCAAAGGAGCCAGCTTGCTTTGAACCTGACTCTGGGAGTGTAACGCGGAGTCCATCGCGCCCTGCGGGACTCGAGTCGGGGTGAACACGCCATCTGGTGTGACAAAAGAGAAAATTTCTTGGCTATCCTTGTCAAGGGGTAGCTGCCAGAAACCCTGCGTGAAGTCGAACCGCCCGAATATATTCTTACCGTTAAACGAGTCGACCGCAGTAGCCACCGTTGGCATTGTGCCGGCAATTGGGACGGTCACTCGGTTCACGGGCCTGTAGTCAATGGTGAGTCGGAACTGGTCTTGTGTGCCCGGTTTGCGTACGGGCACAACGGCACATGCCCATCGAGAGGCATTATTCTGTTCCACCAGCCCATTGTCGACCAACGACTTCACATATTCGCGGATAAATTGGGCTTGCAAAGGCGCGTACTTACGTGGTGGGCTCCGGAACGGTTCAGCATCTTGGCGCAATGTGACTCGAAGTGGCTCAACGTTTGCAGGCGGGTCCAGGCCGACTGCTTCCCGCCAAGCGTCAGGAAACTGGGCGAGTAGCTCTCGAACAGCGCCAACATGCTCCCTCCGAAGGCCATTGGCTACTGCGCGTTCCAGCAGATGTCCAAGTACTGCATCGTACTCTGGTGGCTCTTCGTCGTTTAAAAGCTCACCGCCGACTGGAAACTTGTCGTCTTCTGCGTCTAGCAATGGTGAGCCTGCTAACTGGGCAAGCTGGTCTTGTATATCGATGCCGAGCATCTTCAAGGCATCGCTGCCGAGCAGAAACTCATCACCTTCACCGGCCAATATCACACACGCCACTGATCGCATCGAGACCGGCCCCGCAATAGTGACTAGTTCCAAATCCAGCAACACTTCGTTTTCGCATCTCACCAAACTCCCGTCAGCCATTTTAGCGTCCACCGGCGTGCTCAATGGAGTCACTACGAGTGTGGGCTGCACACTACGTAGCGAGTCCACGAATTCTTGGGGGATGATACTCTTGTCGGCACCGGTGTCGGGGGAGTACGGCACCTCTAATAAACCGTTGAGGCGAACAGTCGCGTCCGGTACCATGTACCGTGCAGCCTTAGAGCGCAGTACACCGGAGCGCTGCTCCTTGGCCTCACGGAAGCGCTTCCTCGCGTCCTCGCGCTGTGCGTCTGTGGCGGTCGGGCAGTCCCTGAGCCAGTGTGGTCCCTTGCAGACCAGACAGCCGTCATGGGGCGGCAGACGTGGAGGCCGCCCTGCCGACGCACCACTCGTCTTCAGCGCCGTTGTCATTGGAGATGTCTGGCGAGGCGTTGGCGACTTGTCATTCGTGACACGCTGCGGCTTGCGATCAGACTTCATCGACTTGACGTCGGCCTTTGTAGCATAGTCCTGCGACATCCGATGAAATCGTTGTTGTACCTTCGCATGCTCCAATATCAAATCGAAGAGGGCGACATCATCAGATTTGCAGTCACGCCTCTCTAATTAGATAAGTCGCGAAATTTGAGCCTTGAGGACTGGCGGCTGCAGGTTTTCAACCAATAGGCGGCAGCGAGACTTCATGCGACTCTTGTAGCCAGCGTCTGCCTCATTATCGGCTCCAATTAACCTTTGGAGGCCGTTGTCCTCTACAATTCCGTTGAAATCTTCGTAGTAGCGGAAGATGCGTGCGTCACAGTCGTCGATAGACAGGTCCATCCTCAGATTCTGACGGAACAGCGACGTGACGTCCGGAACGAACTCGTTCTTGAGCGTGTGGCACCGTGCCTGTACAGCGCTCATGATGTCCGCATCTGTCACAGAGTCTACGGACTTCTTCAGCACGTAGGTAGCCAGGTTTTTCAGCGTTTTACGCTTCACAGAACCTTTTACAGTGGCCACCACGTTCTCGAACGTCTCTCCAGTGGTGGTGCAGCGATGACGTATCTTCTCCACATAACGCTCCCACTCACGATGCCAGTCGATCAGCGCCGCATGGTCCCAGCTGGACAGCTCAGGCGCCCGGATCACCTCGAATATCGGTTGGGGGATCGACATCTCCACATCGCCGTCGGAGTCCACCGCAAAGCCCAGCATCCTTAAAGTTCACTTCAACCGCACTTAAGCCGAACTTAGTCGATTCGTACTTAGTCGGCGTGTACCGGTAGTCTTGGGACAGGAGACCTCTCGCACCGAAGAGACGAAGTACCGAACAGCCAGCGACGTCCGGGATCAATGCACTCAACACTTCGAAGAGCGCAAAGCTAGCTTTGTCGCGAAACCCGGGATGTTTCGAAGAAGGTAAGTTGATTAATGAGAAAAATAAAAGCGGATGAAAGACCTGAACTAGCTAGTCTCCTTCAGCTCTTGTGTTGTCGTTCAGGTCGTGCCTTCATGCAGTGGTGGGCGCGTGCCAGCGCCCACTGTTTGTTCGGGCTGCGTGCCTTGAGCCAAGTGGAATTCAGAGCGTGCGCTTACAGAGCGCTTGCTGGCCGGCGGCATCACTCCGTTGTTGCCGTTGGCCAGTCTCGATGTTTATGCTGCACCAGCACCGAGAGCTTGACCGCGATATGGCGACACCTGTAGAGCAATTTTGGACAGGAAATTCTGGTCGATGCAGCTTCAAAAACATAACCCGGCGCATAGTTACGACCAATTCGGCCCCGTTACTGCATCTCGGCGCTCTTGAATAGCTGGTATCCGGCTTGAATGTTACATCTCTCGCTGCCAGCAACATAGCAACCGACATCTCTCTTCGAACACGTTCACTCGTAACGTATGGGTGCAGCGCGTCCTGATCTACTGAGTCGATGGCGATGACAGCGCGGGGCTCCGGGATATATCCGTTGCTTGTCCCATTACACATACTCGCGAAGCCTACGACATTGTTCTCGACACGAATGCCGTGGCTATTCCTTGATAATATTCGAATGTTGTAAGCGGAGTTTTCGATCTCATCGTAGTCTTCGCTCACTGTGATGTGACCGAGTCGCTCTGACACAATAATCTCCGCATTGTCAAGGTAGAACTTGAGCGCATTAAACACTTGCTGGATAGACCGACCAGCGAAATGAACCACCTCCACGTGAGAACAGCACGCATCCCCCTCTAAGCTCTCAAAGCGTTCATCAGAGTGCTGCGGCATCATTGAATCCTCCAACGGACAAGCGGCCGTGACGTACTTGTAGGCATTCTCCAGCTTCTGCGGTCGGATTTCCAAAAGTGTAGCGCGTCGTTCAGCCCACGCCTTGCCGAGACAAATACTCGTGTACAGGGGATTCCAGTTCTGTTCGCTCTGATACATGCAGCCACATATCAATAGTTAGGCCACATTGTGCCTCTTAAAACCTTACATGACGAAGAGGGTGACGCACGCACCATGTACTGCGCCAAGACTGACTGCACCTTTGCCACTCGGAATTGTTAACTTCTCGCGATTGCAAACAGCACAGTACGTTGCAGCATCAGCTCTGCCAGCTCTGCCTCGTCGCGAGATATTATCGGAGTAGTGAGCACCGCCAGCTCGGCCGTCAGTCGGTGGACTTCCACTCTCTGCAAAATGAAATGTGAGCCCCAGCAGCAGTTGGGTATCTTCGTCAGAGTGATCCGACTTCTTTCACCAGCGCAACGGGAAAACAAGCTCATGCAAAAAATATTTTAACCAATTAAAATTGTGATATCAGAAAAATTAATATTAGCCAATAAATGTGGTTAAGAGCGCATTCGATTCGCACATCGCGATATGGCGAGGGGAGTGACGACACGCGCGCCGTACGGCAGCGCTGTGAAGACGCCGTGCGACGCGTGTGGCAAGGCGATATCGCGCACCAACCTTTCCAAGCACAAGAAGAAGTGCAAGGGCACCAAGGAGCGGCTCTCACGCAGTGAGATCCGGAAGAAGTCGTGGGAGAAGAACCGCGCCAAGCGTGTCGGCGCCCAGCGTGCCAAGCGTGCCGCGCGTGCATTCGAGCGACTTGAAGGTGGGATTAATCTATTGCGACCATAAGTTACCGTTATTTCTAACACGTGTCTCTAGAGTTACGAGCGGAGCTTCTCGAACTAGAAAGTGTATCTCTCCCTCCGAAACCCGAGCCTGTAGGCTTGAAAGGGCACGAACTGGAAGATTTAAGTCGCGATGCAGATCTATTTGAGTACATCTTCACCCAGGTAAGTGTTGATGGATGAAAATCAAAAGGTTCTCATGTGTTTATTAATATTACTGTGTTCAGATGGAGCACAAGGACTTGCTGTCGCAAATTTGGTTTAAACGAACCTTTCTACTGTTGCATCCCGATAAGCGCCACCGCATGCCACCTGAGTTTCAGGTGGAACCCGCAAGTACGTTACTTCAATCCACGTGCAAGCAGTTTGTCTTCTATAGGCAGCGTATGCTCAAGGAAGAAGCAAACACGCTGTTTGGGGAGCGCGTTCGACTTCAAAAGTACCGCAGTTACTTACAGACAACTTTCAAAGCGAAGATCGACCGGTGGCTTGCTGACGGCGAGGATGCCCGTCATGAGAACAATTTACTGAAGGCGCCTATCCAAGACCAGATTGACGCGTTCGGAGAAGGCAAGAGCTGCAAATCGTTGATAGAGTTTGAAGCTTCGTACTTGGCGCGCTTTGCTGAGAAGGACAAGACGTATGAGGCTGAGGCGAAGAAAAAAGCAGCGATATCCGCCCGGGAGCGCGGTTTCGAGGCTGCTTTTGGTATTGAATCTGACTCTGAGGGTGATTAAGGGATTGGGTAAACTCGGATAGCTTTGTATCCGATTAATAAAAAGGCCATCGTTAGTCAACAATATAAGAATTAGTATGACAAGACTTAAAGTACTAAGACAAGACTAAAAGTACAAAAACAAGACTAAAAGTACTACGACAAGACTAAAAGTACTGGAGTAAAAATGAATGGCGAAGAGACTCACAATTGATTTGGCTGGACAGGAAGCTGTGAGCGCACATTTTATTTTGTTTCTTTCCAATGGCATCACAGCCAACGTCTCAACGACCCTCATTTCAAGAGCTATTGCAAGGTGGAATTGCGACAGCTACGCATGTGATCAAGAAGGAAACCAGGGACGTCTACGCATCCTACTTAAGAATTTTTGCGATTTCTGCGTCGCAAATGAATACCCGGATCCAGCTATGGTGCGCCATCACGAGCTTCCCTCTCTTCTTGTTGCATTCATGGAAAGTGTATCGGTCTCTAGTGCTGTATCTAACCAGACTGCCGAGAAGATACGAGCTGCCGTTGCAAACTACTACAGTAGTCACGAGCGTCGTGATGCTGCCGGTCCAGATAAGTGGGTGGTGGTCACCGACGAGAATGGAATTAAGTACGGTCTGGGAAACCCAGCAAAAGACTCGTTTGTTCGGCAGTTCATGCGCGGTCTCAAGAAGCGCAAAAGTGTGGAGTTTACTCAGCGCCAAGCCACGCCTATTTCGCTGGACATGCTTAACGTTCTGCACAGCCATTTGGCGACCACAGAAGGATTCACGGAAGCAAGTCACTTGTGGTTTACAGCGGTATCCGCTTTTGCGTTCTATAGCATGTGCCGAATTAACGAGGTGTTGAGCCTGCAGTGGAAAAATTTAACGCTAGCGCTCACGCGACAAAGCGTTTCGGACCCTACCTCATCCATATCGTTTGCATCATACAAGCTTGAAGGACGGAAAACTGAGGTCGCAGAAGGCCGCTGCTATAATCTACACCGCTTGGACGACGTGAACGATCAATTGATGCTTTGTATCATATGACGGCCTGGCTGGCGTACATCCAAACGAAGACGGATCGTCGATGGAGTGACACAGATTATGTATTTCCGGCACTTTCGAAGATTTCAAAGAACGTTCTCAAGACGGACACAACTACAACGGGATGTGAAAATGCGCGTGTGGAATGGGGCAAGAAAATGTCAGAACAGGCATTCATCACCTTGCTTAACTGTGTGGTTCGTGATCTCAATCGAAATGGAACGAAGACTCGCGGCTACGATAGACAAGCGTGGAGAGATATCTGGTTTACATCGCATACCTTTCGTCGGGCTGGCGCGCAGTACCTGTTCATGTTTGCCGTCCCAGAAAGGCGATGGTCACTCAGAATGGTAAAGTGGTGGGCTGGCTGGACACAAAATGAATCGGCGGAGACCCTTGTGCGCTATCTTCTTGACCAAACATCTAGCGACGAAGAAAAACAACTAGCGGGTTGTTTGGCCCCAGATCGTGAAGTCTACACAGATGGTCCGACGACGTTTACCGGTAGAAAGCGAAGTGCGACAGCTAATACTAGGCAGACGCCTTCAGAAATCTCACTGGAAAAGCGTTTGAAGGCCCTCGAAAAATCTACAAGTACTTTAGAAGAAAAACTGGATACTCTGATAGCGATACTAGAGCCTGGGAGGAGCCCTGCGCCTGAGCCATCGCGCGATCGGCCTGGATGCAGTGAAGAGGTATCTATTCTCCCTCCAGCAAAAGATTGGAAGGATTTGTGTCGCATGTATTGGAAGGCGGATCCATCTCGTCATTTATTCAAGCCGGTATGTGATTGGACCAGTCTGGACAAAAACAAAAGCGGTGTGCTTCCCAGCCGCTTTAGCGTTGCCAAACTGATTGCCCAAGATGTGTTGGAATTTGCCATCCAGAAGGGAGTTGCTGACCCAAGGGAGGTTTCGGACGCTACACTAACCGCGTATTCGGCTTACTATACCACACATTGGTTAAATGACAGTGTTATTCCGAATATGTGTGTACTCACGATTGACACACTTGCACGATATATTCGTCTCGACAAAAAGCGCCGACTTGTGAAGACTCGGCATGTGTACATGCAAGGAATTGTGTACTTGATAATGTCATCGTATTGTTGGTCTTGTCCTAGTACAGCAAGTCTTGTCTTAGTACTTTTAAGCTTGCCGTAGTAATATTGGTCTTGTCTGAATTTGCTAGTACTATTAGTCTTGTCGTACCTTTGTAGGAGACCGACCGTCTCTAAGACCTTATCTAACCGACCTAAATGAGTACTGTAAAAAATTATTTTTTCGGTCGTTCAACGATTGGTGCATATTCGCATATAGGATTTTTCTGATTCGTCATGCAACCCGATTTTGCATATTTCATTGTTTCATGCGATGGAAGTTGCTTCTGACACCGCGTCATACAAATTCCAAATATCGTGGAAGTGGCTACTTTTTCCTTGCGCAGCAGATTTGAATAGGAGCGATGATAGGGTTAGGTCTACTATACATCCGCTAAGTGATTCATCAGAACCTAACCCTTCATTTTGTAAATGGAAGCGGTACTTCAAGTACTACCCGCATCGCCCCTGTCCTAAGCGAAGTTTTGTCCTAAGCGAATTTTTATTTTAGCCAATGAAAACAATGCATTGACACCAGATGTCTGTAGTTAAAATTCCATGTTGACCAGCTAATTATAGGCTGCCACCAGCCATTCGGTCTCAGTGTTCAAAATGCTATGGGTAGACCACGCACCACAGGAACCGGCAAAAAACCAAAGCGCTACACCTGCATTGTAGTCGACTATACGCACAAGCGCCGCCTTCTCGAATTCCTGGCTGCTGGCTATTCTGTAAAAGAAGCTATTGCACTCTTCTACCCAAATTGCAGCAGGAAAACAGGTTTGTAGTGATGATGATTATTCCAGCAGCTCCGACGATGAGTTTTTCTAGATGCACAATACAACATATTACTTTGATGAGACTTTATTGCGAAGGTAACCAAGCGAGCTTGGACACGTAGCTCAATTGGGAAAGAGCACCGCAATTTTATGCGGATGTACGCGGTTTCAATTCCCGCCGCGTCCATACTTTTTGATTGGTCCAAAATACCAAGAATTATTATAACTTTTACTTTTTATCATTTAATTCTGAGACTTGGCAACAGATGTACCGTAAACTACACACATTGCAGTTCGCTTAGGACAGGGGCGATGCGGTACACGCACAAGCTTGACCTTGACGAACGCGCGCGTCATTGTAGCTTAAACCCCGGTTAAAAGCGGTTGCGGCGCTGTCGATTGTCGGACTATTCAACTCGCTACCTTTCCAGCAATCCAAGCTGGTGATGCCGGTGGGACCAACAAAGCCACGTTCTTGCATTCGATAACGTTCGGCTGAGACGAGGAAGATCGTCAATGCGGGCATTCACACAAACATGCGTGTATATTACCCCGCCCGATCCCGCTTTGGTTAGGCTCTGCGCCGACACCTACGCGACTAGAAACACTGCAACCAAGCAAACTCAGCAACGGGTCAATAAAGGTTAATCCAATCTTACACGGTTCCTCGCACCTATTTGCTACCAGCGCACTGACGCTACTACGGAGTCGTATACACCACGCTACGCACGGTCTTGAGCATGACGTCGCCCCACCGCGCAATACCTCGTGCAGCTCCTGCAGCGCAAAGGGCGACACGGGGAACTGTGGTCGATGCAGCTTCACGAATGCCGCACGTTGCATCGTGACCACGAGCTCCGTCTCCTCCTCGCCTGCAACGGTGGCCGTGCCAATCTGCCTCCTCTCCTTGTGCCTCACCTTCCTCCTGCTCACCGTGAGCACCACAGCTCCCGACACGTCTTTCCTCACGCGCTCTCTCGGGTTGTACGGGTACAGCTCGTCCTCGTCCACGCAGTCGCTGGCCATGACCGCGCAGGGCCCGACGCCCGCGCCCAGCTCGTCCTTGGCGAAGAGCTGCGGGAAGGACACGGCGTTCATCTCGGTCGTGACGCCGCAGTCCTCCGTGGACGCGATCCTCGAGTTGTACGCCGTGCCCTCGATCGAGTCGTAGTCGTCTCTCACCGTGATGTGGCCCAGCCGCTCCGAGATGCTGATCTCCATGTTGGTCAGGTAGAAGACGAGCGCGTTGTAGACCTGCTCGAGCGACTCGACGCCCCGGAAGTGCACCGTCTCGAAGCGCACGCAGCACAGGTCGCCCTGCGCCGACTCGAAGCGCTCGTCCGAGAGCTGCATCTTCTCCGGCTGCGCGTGGCTGCTGCGCGCCGCGATGTACTCGTAGGCGTTGCGCAGCTTCTCGGCGCGGACGCTGCGCAGCGTGGCGCGGCGCTCCGGCCAGTCCTTGGACAGCCGGATGCGCGTGTACAGCGGGTGCGTGTGCTGGTCCCCGAGGCAGCGCGACAGCAGCGACTGCGCGTTGGCCACGTGCAGCTGCTGGTGGCGCAAGACGCTCGTGAGCACCGCGTTCTCGGCCTCGCGGCGCTGCAGCACCGGGTCGGCCTTGGCCGCCTCCTCGGGCGGCAGCGAGCGCGTCTTGAGCCCGCTCGATCTCCTGCTGCGCCTCTCCAAATTAGGCAGAAATACCTACCTACCTACCTAATTTGACCTCGATTAGGCATTTTGGGAAAAATTCTGAATAGGTAGTTCTTAAGTAGTTCGATACATAATGGCTCAAAATCCAAGTTAAGCATGCAGGTGGTATACTTTATTCAAGTGAATTGTCTTAGCTACATGGACTCCTTCCTAGCGACGCGTCCAGCTAGATCGAGCAAAAGAAGTACTGCAGCGACTGGAGTTGGCCTTCCATTGCATAGTTGGTTAGAGCTGTTCTCTGCGGGTTCTTGACTTGCTTCAAGACGCTGAACTCACTCTCAACTGAGTGAGTGCCGGGCGATATCGCCGCCACTCCAGCGACGAATGCGAACAGTAACGTGTAATTGCCCTCGCAGTCCACATCAGACCACGCATCAAGAAACGAAGATCGATCAATACTGTCAACGCGGTGATGAAAAGAAGTGTCGACCTTGTATCGCTCGATCATATCATGTCTGCTTCCAAATGTCATGACTTGCTGTCGGACCATACGCAGCGGTCAACCGAGCCTTGTGCGTCTCAATGAGACTGCGAAACTGGAGATCGTTGCAATTCATCACGTCTTTTGGCGTTTTTGGCACGCGATCAATAGTTTCCTGGTCAATCTCGATTCATTTTTGTCGCTGCTGAAGAGGGGTGATTTTAGTTTGCACAAGGGCAGTGTTGACACAGCGGTTTGCACCAGTGACTTTAGGCTGTGGTGCGGTCTGTTCGTCTCCACGAGCACCCTTCTTAGACCCTCGCCTTGATCCTTTTGTCTTCCCCATTCGTGCTAGGAGGTGGAGAGCGCCGAAAGGTGAATGCACAGGCAGCGACGCGGATAGACTGCGAGCCAGGGTTGTTTCAGGCATATCCGCAATTAGGTATTTTGAAAAAATAGGATTAGGAATTTTGCACTTTCACGTCATACACTACCTAATTTTGAGAGGCCTGGTAATGCTGGGGAATTGCCAACTGACCGACCTCCTCGACGGGCTCTGGTCTAATCATGTGCGGATTAGAGGTAAATTGTGCGGATTAGAGGCAACAAGGAGTGGATTGCTGTAAAACGGAGGCAGGAATGGTGGTGGCAATGCGGTAAGGCTGGTCTGCGATGTGTGAAAAGCCGTCGCTATTAGTTACTGCCACAGAGAGGCAGTGTTCCTACTAGTGTGTGTTTACACCTTTTCTCAAGCAAACTAATCGTTTTTTTTTTTCAAGTAAAATGGTCAATTGCCAGGTTAAGTGGTTTTCTGATATATTTTTACCACGCAGAGTGGTTCGTACTTAAGCTACTTACCGAGCTTCATGTCCTCGCCGCGCTCGGCTAGGAAAATGCTTTTCAAGCAGTGGCACTCCATGCGGTAGACCAAGCGCTGAGTCAAGATCATCTTACTCAGTTCCACGGCCTCCTTCATGAGTGCCATTCTGTGCGAAGCCAGCGAGTCGTACTCGCCTCGCAAGACCAGCTCGTGACGCTTGACTGCAAGATGCTATCTCATGCTCGCCTTCAGTGCATTGAAGCAGTCCTCGATGATATTGCACATCGGGCTGTGCGGCGCAAGACGCAGGATGACCAGCTTGTTGCTGTTGACGATTCCATCAGCTACAAGTTGCTCACGTGCCAGTGTCTCCACCTGGCTGTGGGCGGGGGCATTGTCGGTAGCCACGACGATCTTCTTGCCCACCCAGCACTTCTTGTACTCGTCCGAGTTGAGGGCGGTGACAAACAGGTTCGCAACGAAATGCGCGTTCTCCTCCATGCGGATGGAGCCTTCGTGCGTGCGAAGCAGCGCGAGTCCGTTGCCGGGCGCCACGCCGCACTGCACGTGCCGATTCTTGCCCTTGGATGGCGGCAGCGTTACCACCGCGCGCTCGCCTGTGCGCGCCCGGCCCTGGTTGTGCGCTAGGTAGATGTTAAAATTTGTTTCATCATGATAAACAATCATGTCGCCCGCGGACACGTGCTTGTTCAGCACGATGGCGAACTCCTTGCGCTTCGTTTTGTTCACATCATTGTTCATGGTGGCCTTCTCGATCCGGAGTCCCTTCACCGTGTACATCATCCCATTGAGAGCGCGGTGGATGGAGAATATGCTCACCACGGCTTTCACGTCGCTGAGCAACCGCTCCTTCATGCCAGCCATGGTGATGTCCGCCTGCTCGTCCAGGTACTCCTCGAGCTTGGGCATGACCTCGACCGTCATCTTGATGCACACGCTCCGCACTCCGCCGCGGGGCTGCTGCTCGATACTGCCCTACGCGGTGATGCGACTGGCAGTACTGACAGACACGGCATTACTGGCAGCGACGCCGAGCCAGTCTTGGCCCGCCAGGTATGCGTCAAGAACGCGCTTCTTGGCGCTGGCGCGCTCGAACGGCTTGACCTCGCGTGAGATCGGAGGGGGCGTCTGCGGGGTCGAGGGTGAGGACTGCGGGGCCATTGTCTTGGTGAAGGGTTTCAGACGGAGTGGTGAATTCACGAATGAAGACAACGGCGCGGTGGCGTTGAACAGCAATGCAAGCGCCCAGTGGTTGGTTTTCTTCCCCGCCACCGAACCACTTTGGTTGGGAAAAATATGGCGCCAAACCACTTTGCTTGAAAAAACTAATTTTAGTTTTTTTTAGGAACACCTCAATCAACCGCTTTGCTAAAAAAAAACCGTTCAGTTTGCTTGAGAAAAGGTGTAGTTTTCGCCGGTAGTTTCAAACCTAGATATAACCGGTTGTATCTAGTTTGTGCCGGCGAACACTCGGCTATTCGTCTTAAGTACGGCATCCGACTACTAAGTACGATTCGGGACATTCACTCCTCAACACGCGCGCACTCCAACTTAAACTCTCCCAGCGCAAGCAGCTACAAATTCAAGCGCGTGGAGTGCGCGCTACAGCTACTGAAGACCGGAACGTGAGCCAGCGGCGGTGGGATTGCTGGTGATGGGGTGCTCTAATCCATCGTTTCAATGGAGCAGCAATGCCACACCCCGGAGGCCGTCCTCGAAGTGAAGTCTGGAATCTTTGTAATGACAGGGATAATGGAGATGTGGCGTGTAAGCGGTGTGGCACCGTCATAGCGAACCCCAAGTGCCTGAAGCTTGAGCGCCACTTGGAAAAGTGTAGTGGTACACGTTGGTGGAAAAGAACAAGAGACGGCGCTTGATGATAGATCGAGCAGCGCAATCAGCACTGAGAAAACAACGACAAAGTGGAGTTTCTGATCCACCTCCACGCGACGTTGAGCAGCAACAGCAGCAGCACCAGTCGCGTGCACCATCAACCTACTTCTTCAAGATGTGTCAAAGTTGGAGGATGTACAACAAGCAGTGGCTGGTGCTGAGGTGATTACCACGTAAAGGCCACGAAAAAGGCCGCAGCTTCTTGCTCGATTTAAGGAAGAGAAGCGGGCCATTGCTCTCGATATTAGCGCCAAAGCGTATAGTCACTCTTTTTGGTGTCCGTTGCTACACGTTGGTATTCCTCGTATCAATGCCAGGTGAACGTGATTCGGAATAGTGAGGCGAGGTGAGTGAACGCCTTTATCGTCCAGTGTATAGTGCAAGTGCTGTGATATGGAACGGGTTCCAGATACGGAGCACCTTTGGTGTCTGTCACCACGATCCAGTCACTGACACACTGAATGAGTCGGAACTGGAACGGGATCAGGACTACTAGATCGGGGGATCCTGTATTGGCGTGTGTCCTTGTGTCAACCCCTGTCGGTACGTTTAACTTTGGCGGACCAGATTTGCCACCTGAAGTTGTTTGTCGTATAGGAACACGCGCTAATTTATATAAGGCACACTTTCCCCACCAATAACACCCACCAAGTCACCGAAGACTCAATGGGCTTGTTAGGGTTAGAACCGGAAGGCCCAGGAACTTTCCCTTGCACCGGATTGATGTTTCCCCTGTGTACCGAGCTTCCGCTAGTCGACCGACGGAAGACTCAGCGTCACTAGCCACGAGCAAAGGCTAGCACGCTCTCACACTCAAAATATACCTCGCAGGCCCTCAGAAGGAAGGGTCCCGGCCTTTTACGGCGTGATACGAGGGTGCCGGAGCTATACTCCGGCGGGAAGAAATAAATGGAGTGCGTTCTCGCTCCTCCAGTTCCTGGCGACGACTCGTCGCTACCAATACACCGGCCACTAACTCTTGGCCCTGCCAGGGATGAACACACTCTACACTAGTAGATGTGCCCACCGACAGTCATAATCCTACCTACCAGGTTTACCTTGAGCTGCAGGTCGTTCACTGCAGGCACCGGTGTCGCCCTTGCGTGGTTGGGAGGAAAAGCTGTTCTGTTATTGTTGCCCGAAGGCTTATCTTGTCTTCTCTTAAGTTTCCTATCGATCAATACAAATATCAAGTATAAACGCGTCCGTTTTGGACCGCCAGTTGTAACTCACGACTCTTCGGTGCTTTCTCTGCGACGTGGCGGCGTTACCGACGACTCAAACGGCCGCTGAAACGCCACCGACGACTGGGGACAGGCGCCGATGACTCATAGGTTCGGATCTTGCCAGTAGGTTCGCACCGTACTTAGCAAGCTGCAACCGCCCGCTCTTGACTTGGGACCGTCGACGAGTCATCGCCATCGACCTATTTAGGCCAATCAGCGATCGGGGAGTTTAGTCCAATGCCTGGCGATGGGTTGTGACTTGCCAGTTAGCGCCGGCGCCTCGAAACTTCTTCGTCCCTCGTCCCGCCTTTGGGTTTTGGCTTCGGCTTCATTTCCCGATACTACAACTGCCCCCACCACGACTCCAGCCGCGTGCTGGTGAGCGTCGGGGTGCTCCTGTGCCATGGTTGGTTCTTCGCGCGCTGCCCAGTCCGCCGTGAACTCGGCCCTCAGGGCTCTCGGTGTGTCTCGGTCTTCGCTCCACGTAAGCCGTCTTCTTCGTGTTCTCTCGCCGTCTCCACTTCTAACCCGGATCTTGGTATCTTGGTCAGTCTTCGCCAGGTCGAGGAAGCTCGCTTGGTGCTGGTAGTTCGCCTGCTGCTCCTGCTCCCTCGCAGTCGGCGGTGTCTGAGGATGAGAGCGCTGCTGAGTCGACGGCCAGATCGGTCACGGTGAGTTTCTTGCCGTCTTCTCACTTTCTGTCAGCTTCACGTGAGATGCTGATGCTTGGCGGCTTTGTGCGTCTGCTTCCCAGGTTGTCCTGTCATCTCCGGAGCTGAGCTCACTCGCTGTTGGCTATACGCCGAGCCAAGCTTTGCTGGAGGCTTCCGCTGAGTCGTCCGCGTCACTGGCCACCTCTCCTGCTGCTCCTTCGGTACGTCTCGTTGACTGGCACCTTGATCTTGAGCTGCTCTCGCTTACCTTCACGGTTATTGCCTTCGTTTCTTGTCATTCAGGACACTTCTCTGGTTGATGTGCCCGTTGGTAGTGCTGCCGGCGACTCAATTGCGATCCAGTCGTCGCAGCTAGCTGCTCGGTGCTCTACTTCGAGCGCTGAGGCCAGTCGCTCCACCACCGACGACTCGCTGATCACGGTGTCGCGTGAGGCCCTTGAGCAAATCGTCATGGAAGCCAGTGCTGAGGCGTCGGAGCGCGTGATCGCGGTGTTGGGTCCTCGGTTGGATCTCATCGGTCGTCTCAATGTCACTCTGCACCAGGGTCCCAATATTCGTGGGGACCGTCACGTGGGCTCTCGCTTGGCCGCTGCTCGCTCGCTGGAAGACGTGGTGGCGGCGGCTCAGCCCAACATGGGAGTTCACGATGACATCAACCTGGACTTGGCCGTGATGCGAGGCCAGTTGCACTCCTGAAGCTGCGCGTGCTGCCGCCGAAAACTCGGCGATGAAGGAGTCGTTCAAGCACGAGAACACCATGGTGTTCCTCAAGCAAGCGCGCGCGGAACTCGAGCACTCCAAGAAGGAGGTCAAGCGTCTGCGGGTCTTGGAGGCTCACTACCTCCAGGAGATGGAGAGTCTTCGTGGAGCCGTGGATGCGCACACCGAGACAGCCGCCCGCTTGGAGAACCGCGTTAGAGCTGCTGACGACGAGTGCAAGCGTCTGGCTCTCCAGCTCACTCGCGAGCAGACGGCGTTCAAGGCTGCCGTGGCGTCGTCGACTGCGCAGAGCAAGCGTCTTCACGATCTTCTGGTTCGCTTGGATGCCGGCGATGACTCGTCGTCGACTCGCCTCCAGCGCCAAAATGAAGACCTTCAAGAGCGGGTGAAGCGGCTCACGCGCGCCAATAGGACTCTTCGGGCGCATGTCAAGTTTGAAGACATGGATCCAGACGTCCTTGTGCTGATCTCTGAAGGTTCGTACTGGTCGTTGAGTCGCAGAATGTGCTGGCTTGTGTTCTGATTCTGGCGATGACTCATGCTTTCCTGGTTTGTCGACTGGCGAGTTAAACTGGGACCTGCTGGACATTAGCCACGAGACTCGGCGGGTCCTCAAGGACATGCTGGCTAATGCGGATCCGTCTCGCACCGAGGATGCCATTGTCGTTGACTTGGCCCACGCTGCTTTCCTGGAATCGGACTCTCATGTTGAGTTGTCGTCGGAGGAGCGGTCGGCTGAGGCGAACAAGACAACGCCGGGAACTTGTGCTGCCGATATCGAAGCGGACCGGGCTTTACGCGCTGCGCAGATTGGTTGCTCACGCAAGCGTTCCTCGCAAAGGGAAGCCGGTTCTCATCATGTTCGTGGTCGGTCAAGCTCGGTTTCTCGTTCGGCGTCGCAAAGCGGGTCCGTTCCTCGTTACTCCGTCGCAGTCCGTCCGCCAGTCGCCCGGGCAAGAGACCTCTCCGCCCCGCCGAAGACTCAGTTTCTGCTGTCCGTGGCTCTCGTACGTCTTCTTCTCGTCGAGGTGGTAGCCGTGAGTCTGCGGTGACAGCTCCTGGTGATTCTCGGACTTCTTCTCAAGATGGTGAGCACTTGGAAATGGAGGTGGAGGTTGTCGAGTCTTCCGGAAGTGTTCCTGCGGCTGCGGAGTCTCTGTCCGCGTTGGCAGTGCAAGCCCCGAGTGCTTCCGGGGCTTCGTCGTCCAAGGGCAAGTCGAGGCGGAAACCCAAGGGGCGATGGGCTCGTTCTCAGCGATCTACTGGTCCGCCCGCTCGCGCCGTCTTCTCCGGGGCCGCTGCCAAGTCTTCGTCGGACAGCTCACCCGTTGTTCCTTCCCGCAAGCCTTCTCGTGTGGTGGAGTCATCGGATGAAGATGCTGTCTCGTCGAGCACTATTTCTCCTCCTTCCGAGCAAGTTCACGTTGATTCTGGCACTTCTCTCGAATGGTTTCCAGACACTGGTTCGGAGGCGGAGAATGTGGTCGTTGGATCAGTGATTGAGTTATCGGTGGGCGTCCCTCAATCCTCTTCCCTCTTGGAGCTCCCAGGTTCCGAGTCGTCGGGAGCTATCTCAGGTGCTGGTGTGGAGCCTAAGAAAACACCTCCTGTTCCACCGAAGACTCACACGAGTCACCGTCGACAACCCCGTCGTTTTTCCGTTCCACGCCTGTCTGCGTCTTCCGGAAGCAGCCGAGTCGTCGCCACTTCGTCGTCCACTCCTGGGTCAGATTTCAGCCCCCGGCGTCTTCCTGTGGTACCGTCGCCGGCGCGGGACCAGTTACCCCTCGTCCGATTTTCCAAGCAAGTGGCCAAGTGGGCTGTGCCGTACATCGATCCGCCTTTTACGCGTCCTGGGGCTCTCAAGTGCTGGACCCAGATGCTGAATGCTCGGTTGCCCGCACCGGTGCCCCGGGATCTCCGAATTATTTACAGTCCTGAAGGCATCGCGGCATTCGCGGACTACAAAAACCCTGATCATCCGTGGCAGAAGCTTCGCCGGCGACTCCCGTCTCAAGCGTGGCTTTTTGACACTTCAGAGTTCGATCCCGACTCCAAGGTGTCCCAGCGGGCTTCGCCGATGACTCGGGTGATGGGATATTGGAGCAATTTTCGTTGGAGCGACGACTCGGACAACGTCTACCTTGGTTTCTCGCTTTGGGAGCGTGATCACTGGATCCTTCCGAAGGCAGTGGAGACTACGTTCTCCGCAGTTGCCGCTGACTTGGACATGATGGACTGGACTGCCGCGCGGAAGACTCGGACGAGGAAGGACTTGGATGCTTTGAAGCTGCCTGGTCGAGGTACGTGGTCGAGCGCAACAAACGCAGCGACCGTCTCCGCGCCAAGGTGGTCCCGTACATCTGGAAGTGGGGCAGCAGCCAAGATCTGGGTTTCTCGGAGGTGAAGCCCGAGTTCATGCTCGAGCCGACCATGCCCGGGTATTCTCTGGAATACTTACCTTAGGAGCCCAAGACTGTCGACCGGTTGAGCGAGGTCGCGGCCCTGGATGCTGCGGAGCCTTGGCGGAACGGCTGGATCGATGTGCCGGAGCAGCACCCCTACAACACCACGTTCGTCCCATGCAACCCGTCGGCTCCGCTCTTTGTCCTGGCTGGTTCTTCGCGCACCGATGTTGGTCGTCGAGTTGTTCCAAGTTCGTCGCTGCAGCCGGGTGAATTGAGCTCAGAATGGGTGGCCGAGTTTGGTGATGCTCGTGTTCCTGCTGCGTCTGGGTCTTCGCCAAATGCTGCGTCTGTTCCGGGAGGACAAGATCTGGATGCTGCTGGTGACTCCGATGACTCGAGCTTGCTTGGTGTCTTGGCTCGGGCAGCCGTTGCCTCCGATCCTGATTGAGTTGAAGTCGGGTTCAAGCGAGTCGTCGGCAGCGTCTTCTATCCATTTGGTTTTCATTTCTAGTCCCGCTTCTGAGTTGCCGTTGAGTTAGCTGTCCGTCTTGGTAGCGTTTTATTCTTTAAATGCAAAAGATAATGCCGCAGTAGCTGTTTTCGTCTGTGGTCTTGGGCTGCGTTGCCCCAAGTACAGGTCATCATTGTGGTGACTCATAGCCACCTAGTTTTCGTCGGCGACTTGAACCATCTGCAGGCGCTGTTCATTTTGTTTTCGCCGCAGGTAATCATAGAGGAGCCCTCCGCAAGAAAGGTTAGCGGCTGGCTTCCACGTTGGTTCATCGTAGCCGACCCATTTGACTCTAAACTCGCGTACTGCTCTTTCAGTTCCCGTGGACAACGGCACACGGTCGTCGAGGATGGCTTCAACTTCATACTCTCCTGCCACGTGATCTGGATCCCAACTATCTTCAGGGAGCAGTTCTTCGTCAAAGTCTAGTCGCGTGTCGTCGACGAGTCTGGGCGCGAGACGAGTCTTCGGTCGATCTCCAAACTCATCAACCAGCTTCAGTCGGGAGATATGGACGACTGGGTAGAATCGGTATCCACGGCGGTCCGGTAACTCGAGTTCGAAGGCATAGTCTTCGATCTTCTTTTTGGTCCGGAAGGGTCCATGCCACCAGTGTGCCAGTTTCTTGGTAAGGCTGGGCTTGACTCTCTCCATGTACAACCAGACCCTGCTGCCGACATCAAACGGGACCGGCAGCATTGATTTTTGCCCTGCAATCGGCTCAATTCCGCCAGTCTTCGGTGGATCCACTCTGTCCCGAGAGACATGTCCCCCCTGTCCCACAAACGGTTGGTTTGGGGCATCCGCTGACGACTCGCGAGTCGTCGGTGGCACATGCGTACTTGGTTTGAGCGACAGGTGACTTGGGACGGGGGTGTCTTGTCCCGTAGACGGTTGGTCTTGTGCCGCCGCCGACGACTCGTGATCCCGAGTCTTTGCCAGTATCGTCTTCTCTTTCCTGCTGAGTTTGGCGTTGTGTTCCCGGGCTCTGCGAGTCTTATCGGTGGCTTGGTATTCCCTGGCCATCTCCCTGGCCATCTCCATAGCAATCTGCTGTTGTCTGTTGACCTCGCGGCGCCACGCCAGTGTGTCTGACTGCTTCGGCGTGTCGTGTCGGAGCGAGGATGACATGGCTTTCAGTGTTGACTGGGCATCCCACCCGTGCACCAAGTAGAATGGTGTTTCCTTTCGAGTCGTGTCTTGTGAGTTGTTGATGGCGAAGACTAAGCGCTCCACGATCTCGTCCCAGTCTTGTTGGAGCGGGTCTTCGGCGTATACCTTGACGGATTGCATTACAGTTTTGGCTGACCGTTCTTGCTGTCGGTTGGCTTGCTGCCGGTAACTCAGCGTTGCTCGGGACCTTGACTGCATCATTTCTGCAAACGCTTGGAACACTTCGCTCATGAACCGTGGGTCGCGGTCATGGCGGATGAGTGATGGCGCACCGAATCCTCCGTATATGCATTCTTCGAATGCTTGTGCCACCTTGAGTGCGCTCGTATCCGCCATGTCTTTCGCAATGATGAAACCCGTGAAAGAACATTGGAAGAGCGGCAGGGCTGTGTTGCCCCTCCGAGTCTTCGGCAGTGGTATCACAAAGTCCATAGACACTATCTGTAAAGGCCGTTCCGCCAGCACGTTGCCAGGAGAGTATCCTTTCAGTTGTGAGCGGCTCTTGCTGGTGCTGCAATCGGGGCACGATCTCACGTGCTTCTCCACGTCGGTGTAGAGTCCCAACCAGTAGTAATCTCGCTTGACTCGCTGGTAGGTTCTCACCACACCCTGATGGCCACCTTCCAACGAGACATGACAATTCTGGAGCACTTCTTGAATCATCGTGGTGGGTACCACCAGATGCAGCGAGTTCTCCTCTTACGACTCAGCGTCACGCCGACGACTCGTTCCCATGTAGTGTAGCAAATTGTCCTCCGACAACACGAACTTATCTGCGATTTTCCATGCATATCTGGCGGCTCGGTATCCAAGTTTCTCAACATCTCCACGTAGCAAGGTCTTCAGGTTAGCCCGTCGTAATTTTTCGTCTTGTGCAGCAGCTATGCGTCGTCGTCTCTCTTCTTGGACTTTCACAGGATCAATGTCTTGTGCGATAGGAGCTGCTGGTGGAGCTTGAGTCATTTCTGGGGGTTGAATCTCAGGAGGTTTCCGGTTAGGGCGAGTCTTCGGCGGTGGCTTCGGCTTGTCGTGTGTGAATCGGACATGTTTTTTCTTGCTCTTGGTCTGCGCCCGAGGCATCGCCAGTAGCATTCCAGGTTCTGGACGTACGAAATCAGCAAATGTCTTGCGTTTCACGGTTGAGACGCCGCTCAGAATTTGAAGAGAGCCTCCTGGAACCAGGTTTTGTGCGTCTGATCCTTGCGGCGGCGACTCGTAGATCACTTCTTGTATCCGATTGAGTCCGGTCAACTCTGCTTTCCGGCTTTCACTCAAATTGACCTTGGAAACTTTTGACTCCAAGGCTTCTGTTGCCAACGAGTCCGCGGCAGCATTGTATTCGCGTACCACGTGCAGGTATTTGACTGACCGCAATCGTGCCGTGATCTCCTTGTGATGATTCAGCTGTGCCATCAGTGATTCCTTCCGGCAAGCTATCACCCCTAGGGATTGCTGGATCGCGAGTCTCGAGTCTCCCACGACCACTAAGTCTTCGGCGCCGTGTTCGATCGCGGCGAGAACGCCGTTGTTCATGCCGGTGTACTCGGCGATGTTGACCGTGGTTTTCTCGAGATAAGCGTTCGCTGCAATAACTATTCTCCACTCCGGAAGGCTCCACACGATCCATGAGCAACTGCTATTACCACCGTACTTCTCAGTATTCGCTGACCCATCGAAAGAGACCACGAAGCCTGTGTGAGTCGTCGGTAGGCGTGCATAAAGCAAATTCTAGTCCATGCGAGTCGTCGGTGAGCCTTTAGTCGGCGTGGCAACCAGTTCCAGTGAGTCATCGAGATCCACGAAGTTGGTCACCGTCGACTGGAGCAGCTGGGTGAAGGCACAGTCCTTCTCCTTGACTCGTTGGACGATCAGGTGCTACGGGGAGAACAATACCGCGAATTGTACAGCTCTCCCAAAGTGTAACGGGGTTACACGTACAAGTGGCTGCAAGCCACTTGTAAATTTAACAGATAGGTTATCTGTTACAAGTTTTGGATACTTCCTCACTTTGGTGTAAGACACACCAATGGATACATTGAAGGTGACCACCACAATGAGTGGTCCACACATACCCAAAGATCCTATTGGTAGAAAGCAGCATCTTTCTACCAATCAGAGTCATGCATATTAGCGGGGCTCTGACAGCCAGCCGCTGTCAACCCTTTCATAGATGATAAACAGTTTTTAGCAGATTTTAGAGGAAGATCAATTCACAAACAATACAGTTCTCATTTTACCTTAAACTAGCTACTTGGAGTCTTGTCTAAGTTAACTTATATTTGTGTATTCAAATATAATTAACCTAAGTAATTACTAAGTAATTCCGCTTCCTCATACACGTTGCGCAACGTGTAACCTAAAGTAGTGAGTCAAGTTAGACCCACTACACCTGGTAGCACTTTGTAGTCCGTCCAACGACCGACTGCTTGACGTTCGTACGCGGTGTACGAACGCGGAGCCGAGAACCACATGAGCACGGAGGTGCCCATGGAGATCTCCAATACGCCTGCAACGCATGTTGCACGCGCAGACTGCCCCCACCTGTCTGACCCAGAGTGGGAAGCCCTCCAACGACTGTCAACGGTCATTGGAGAAGCGGCGATAGCTACAATGCTGCGTACGCTATCGCCGACGGAGCAACATGGTGTTGCTCTGGGGTTCATCATGAAGGAGCAGCGTGACGCTGCTTCCTCAGTGACGGCGTCGTCAGGGACGACACCGCGTGCTCAACCATTAAAGTTGAGCGTAAGCAATTACGTGGGAAGAGAGGGCGAGCCTCTCCTCCGATGGCTTGTCGAACTCGACACAGCCATAGCGGCTCGACGCATCGTCGAGCCGCTGTCGAAGGTCGCGTTCGCCATGTCCTGCCTTGGCGGACGCGCAAGGAGTTGGGCGTATGGACGCCGACTCTCCGATCCTACGTGCTTCAGCACGTACGAAGTGTTCAAAGAGGAGCTCAAACAAGCGTTTGAGCCCCCGCAAAACGAGTTCCGGTCGAGGGCGGAGTTCCTCGACCTTCAGCAGGGTAAGCACGACGTTCATGCTTACGCGCAGCGCGCACGATACTTGGTCTCAAATATCGTGACTAACCCGATTGACGAGGCGACCAAGGTCGTCACGTTCATGAAGGGGCTTAGAGATGGGCCTGTGAAGACCTATCTCTTCCGAGAGTACCCGAGTACTCTCGAAGCTGCGATTACTCTTGCCATGCAAGAAGAGTTTAGCCTGCGGCAGGCTAAACTCCATGCGAACGTGCCGAGGCCGCAACCGCGCCCTGTAGCGAGGACGGGAGGTCCGGAACCAATGGACCTCTCGAACGCAACAACTGCTGGTTACCAGCAACAGGGAGGGAACGTGCGATGCTTCCGTTGCGGAAGGATCGGTCACTTTGCACGGGAGTGTACAGTTCCCATGCCCCCTGGAGGTGGCCGTCGTGGCGATGCTAGGTATCGCCGCGGACCAAAAAAAACGCGAACATCCAGTAGGCGCGGGGCGCCCTACTGGTAATGCAGTCACGCGTGCCGACATCGGGCACGCGACACTGAGGACTGCAGCCCCTAGTGATACTAGCTCTCGCTGCAGGAAACAAGATGACAGGCCGAACCTAGTCATCCTGAAGGTTTACTCGAAGAGAGCTAGTGACTCTCTTCGAGCTTTGGTAGATTCAGGCGCGTCGAACAACTTTGTTCGACTACGAAGCCTGTCGAGACTTGACTTCGAGGAGGTAAATGTACCTCGAGGTCTTCTGGAAGTACGACTGGCAACAGGTGCCATCGTGAAGACCGAGAACCGCGTCGTGAACGTGCGCTTCTCGTACAAACAACGAGTGTTTGTCGAACACTTTATCATCCTGGACCTGGACGATAAGTTCGACGTAGTAATGGGCATACCGTGGCTTGCACGGCATGATCGGGTAATAGACTGGAAGTAGCGCACGCTCGTGCGCTTCGGCCGTGACAGCGGAACAGAGAGCGATGGCCCTGTTACCGCAGCGCGCGCACCAGCAGGTGCGCGCGGCTCACCAGTCCAGACAGCGCTTTATACTGCTGTCCCGGAGTGCCCAAGAAGTGCGCGAGGGCGCGCACAAGTGAGACCCACGTCGGCAATGCTGCCGACGTCGGAAGAAAAAGATGTGTTGGTTCCGGGAACCAACACCCACGTTCAAGCGTGTAAGGGACAGTCCCTGACCCGAAGCGGTCAGGTCGACAACGACGCGTCGGCTCCGGGAGCCGACGCACCCTCGGTCATGAGGGACTCCGCCAATGAATGGCGTCGAGGTGACGAAGGCGTGTCAACTCCGGGAGTTGACGCTGCAAACAGTGCGGACGGTTGCAAACGTACCGCACTGACGCAATTTGCATGCTGTCGTGCAGCCGGGCTGCACGACGAAGCGCCATGCGATCAAGCCGGGCTTGATATCGCGCGCCCGCAGATAGGGTCTGCTGGCGAAAGGACACCTTACCGTGCAGCCGGGCTGCACGTAGAAACATGCGGTCAAGCCGGGCTTGATACCGCGCGCCCGCGGACAGGGTCCGCCGGCGAACAACTGTCCACGGCCGGGCCTGGACCAGAAGAACAACTGTGCGGAGCCGGGCTCCGCACAACAAGAAGACGGCGCAAGCGGAAAACGCTGCGCAAGTATTGGTCCGGGACCGAGACGCCACGAAAACCGTCTGCTGGGCAGACTGAGGCGGTGACGCCGGATGTCGAGACGCTAAGCGTCTTGACGCGCACCGATACTGGATTCCAGTATCGTGAGATGGAACTCGCTAATCCTCCGACGACGGCGTCGGAGTTGACTTCGTTCCCAGCCATGAGCTGGAAGCGCTTCACGCGCGACTTGCACGATGGACGCATCGAGCAAGTGTGCGTTCTTTCGGACAGCGAAAGAACGGCGTGCGAGAGCGAAGAGCTGAGGCAGCTCTTCATGGGAAGTACCACTGAGAGTGAAGACACTCTCAGTGCGAAGACGAAGCGAGAGCGCTTTGAAGAACAAGGTTGGGACTCGCTGAAGCCGAGTCCCTATTACGAATTGTTGAGGGAGTACGAAGACGTACTCCCGGAAGAGATTCCTGCGGAGCTTCCGCAGGATAAGGGCATTCAGCACGAGATTGATCTCGTGCCGGGCACGAAGTACTGTGTCACGCGGCAGTGGCCACTGCCGCGAGAGCAAGTGAAAGCGATCGACGACTTCTTTGAAAGTCGTCGTAAGGCAGGACAAGTGCGGGAATCAAAGTCCCCGCACAGTGCTCCGACGTTCTGTGTCAAAAAGCCACAGGGCGGATGGCGCATCGTTTATGCCTACAACAAGCTGAACGATGCGACGGTACCGGCGCAGACGCCGATACCACGAAAAGATGTCATCATCGATTCGATGGCCGGGAGCACCGTTTACAGTGCTCTCGACTTGCGAGATGGATTTTATCAAATCCTAATGCGTGAGAGCGATATCCCTCTCACGGCAGTGAGCACGCCAAGCGGCATGCTCTGGGAATGACTAGTAATGCCACAGGGGCTTAAGAACGCCCCTGCGACTTTCAACAGGTGCGTGACGCACTTGTTGCGCTCGGTGCGCGACTTCGCACCGAGCTACTTCGATGATGTATTCATCCACAGCCGGGCTGTGGACGGGAAGACCGACATTGAGATGCACAGGGTGCATCTCCGAAAGCTACTTGAGCTTATGAGAACACATAAGCTCTACGCGAACCTGAAGAAGTGTATCTTCGGGGCGAGCGAGATACCCGTGCTCGGGTGTCTCGTAGGGAAGAATGGTGTTCGCCCTGACCCGGAAAAGGTCAGAGTGAATGGCCAATGCCTTCAAGTGTCAAGGAACTGAGGCAGTTCCTTGGCTTGGCCACGTACTTGTGCAAGTACATGGAGGATTACGCGGGCAAGATCCGCCCGCTGTCACAACTTCTTAAGAAAGAAGCTGTGTGGAATTGGGCACCCGACTGCCAAAAGACATTCGATGCAGTCAAGCGGGGCTTGACTGAGGCGCCGATCTTGGCAGTAGCCGACCAAGATCGTCCATTCCACGTCGTATGTGACGCATCCGACTTCGCGATCGGATGCGCGTTGATGCAGCACGATCACGAGGGCCGCGATCGTGTCGTCTACTACCAATCGCGTCAGCTGAAGCCAGCTGAGCGCAACTATCCGGTGCATGACAAGGAACTCCTTGCCATGAAGTACGCATTCGCAAAGTTCCGAGTGTATTTGCTTGGAAGTAGACCATTTGTGGTCTACACCGACCATGCTTCACTACGCACCGCAGTGAAGTCGCCACACATATCACAAAGAATGGCGAGATGGCTCTCATTCTTTGCAGAATATAACTTCCGGGTCGAATACAAACCCGGAAGATTGAATGTAGTGGCCGACGCGTTATCACGTCGGCCGGACTACGCAGAAGCTGCTAACGTCAATGTCATTGACGTCATGCGATCGAGCAAACCCACATCGTCCCTGTTGGATGATGGGAAGGCCGCGTACGCGCACGACGCGGACGCGAAGCTCTTGCTGGCCTATGGCACAGCGCCTTCTGGCAAGGCTCGTCAGAAGTTGCCCAAGCACCTTCGAGCGCGTGCACACCGCTTTCGTGTGCACGACGGACTACTGCTTTACAGTGCAGTCGACGACAACGCGGATCGCGTTGTCGTGCCGAATGACCATGACCTGCGACTCAGGATCATGTACGAATATCATGTTGCCCCGACTGCGGGACATCTCGGACGTGAGAAGACATACGTCCTTCTCACGCGCGACTTCTACTGGCACCACCTGTATAAGTGGATGCGCATGTACATCCGTGCTTGCGAGGTATGCCAACGCGTAAAGCCTGCGCCATTCGCGCAGGCTCCACTGCAAGCACTACCGACTCCGTCGGAGTGTTGGAAGTCCATGTCTTTGGACTTCATCTTTGGTCTTCCCCCGGGCAGCGAAGGGAACACCGGTGTTGTGGTCTTCGTCGACCGCTTCAGCAAGATGGTACATCTTGCTGCGGTGCCGGCAGCAGTGACCGCGAAGCAGACGGCCCGTCTGTTCGTCGACATGGTGTTCAAACGCCATGACATGCCGACCGACATCGCGTCGGACAGAGACCGGCGCTTCACAGCGCACCTGTGGCAAGTCTGCGCAGGGCGCAGGCTCCCCAAACGACAAGGACAAAGCCCACGGGTCTGCGCAGGGCGCAGACACCGCGAAGCACCACGCAGAAACCGGGCCTCTAGCGGTGATCGAGCTGAATGACTTCTGCTCGGATGCAATCAACTTCCTTACCAAAAGACAAATCGTAATTCGGTTTGTCCATGATGCAATAGCAGCTTCTGTTGATCAACAGAAGCTGAACGCAGTCAATGTGGGCAGAGGCAACACAAATGAATTCAAAGTTCGTTCGTTGGTTTTGTTAGCTACTCAAAACCTGCCTAAACATGCAGTTTCGGATTTCGGAGCAAGTAAGTTTGCTCCGCACTTCATCGGGCCGTTCACTGTGTTGGCACGGCACGGCAACGCTTACACACTAGACATACCGTCTAGCATGCGCCTCCATCCGACCTTTTACGTCGGGCGGCTAAAGCCGTACCTGCAGCACGAGCCATCTAGCTCGGCTGACCCGAAGCCTCGACAAGAGCCGAGGCAGAAGCGGAAGCCTTGGCCTCGGCGACGAGCAGCCTCTCCTCTCTTCATTCGGGTCCCCAACTCGACCTGGATATTCGAGGCGGTCTGTGAGACCGCCGCAACTTGGGCCTTCTGGTTCGCCAGCTCCTGCTTCAGGGCGGCGAACTCAGCGCCCTGCAAACGCTCCACGGCGGTCACCCGGTCGTGGAGAGACGCATACTGATCAGCCCGGGGCTGATCATACCCGGGGCGTGTTCCCACCCCCGCCACCGCCGATCCGTGACGCCCGCGGCTCAACCCGCTGGATTGTTGAGCGGATTGTTGACCATAGTATCCCGAAAACGAACCCTCAAGGGGCTCGTTTTCGTATTCGTTGGAGAGGATTTCCTCCCCATCGAGATACATGGGAGCCGCGGAACGTCTTGCTGGAGGACGTTCCGGAAATGGTGAGGGCGTACGAGGAGCAGTACGCGCTGGCGCAGCGGAAGTAATACGAGCTCTGCGGTCATCTCTAGCGCCCGAACCCTCACGTGCTAAGAACTTAGCACGGAGCTCTTCGAGACTTTCGGGCACACGGAATGACGTGTACCCATTCAGGTCGCGGTCGCTCAAGCGGACCGCGCCTGGGGAGCACTTCGTGCACTGAAAGCCCTCGGGCACAGCGCACGGCACATTTGCCTCCTCCGCAGCAACGTGGAGTTGCTCCAACTTTCCACGCTTCGAGTACGTCTCGAAGCGATCACGCGCTTGCTTAATCCGATCACGGTAAGCACTCGGCCTCTTGTTGAAGTTTTCAACAAAGGCGTTCCAACTTTGACAAAGTGCCTGCCACTCGGACACTTTGCTGCGAGAAGATGTCTTCTTGCTTTGAAACCATCGGAGCTCATGAAAGAGTCCGATGTAGTAATCGCGCCTTTGATGCGTTTCCGCATCAAAATGCAGCTCGGCAGCCACAGTGTCATCTTTGATGGCGCTGCATACGTACAGCGGCACTTCATTCGGAGGTACCGAGTTCCCATACCGGTCCGTGATCTCGGACGCGGACGGCATCCATGGATCGCGCGCTGCAGGCGCGGCGCGCGGAGAGCCTTGAGCTTTGACATCACGCGCTGCAGCAGCAGCGCGCGGAGTACTGAGAGCCCCAGCGGAAGCGAGTGGGGTATCGCTCTCAGTACGCGAACGCTTCGAACACGAAGGGTCCGATTCGTCCCCTTCACGCGGGCGAACGTTCTTGGCGTGAGGGTCGAGCGATTCGCTCGACACTGAGTCTTTGCGCTTTGAGGGTGAGTTTTCCTCGCCCTCCATATCTTCCTCGTCGTCGTCGAAGTCGACGACGTCGCCGTACTTCGCCTTCTGGCGTTCGAAGTAGTCGTCGATGGAGAGATGACTCCCCACCGACTTTGAAGACTTCTTCTGAGGCGCGCTCATCGTTGAATGAGCGCGGATTTCTTCTCCAAACGCGGAGAATTGACGAATGGTCAATTCCGAAGATTGACGTGCGGAGACCCCGCGCGTCTAACCTTAAGGGGGGATGGTGTAACGGGGTTACACGTACAAGTGGCTGCAAGCCACTTGTGAATTTAACAGATAGGATATCTGTTAAAGTTTTAGATACTTCCTCACCTTGGTGTAAGTCACACCAATGAATACATAGAAGTGGACCACCACAATGAGTGGTCCACACATACCCAAAGATCCTATTGGTAGAAAGCAGCATCTTTCTACCAATCAGAGACGTGCATATTAGCGGGGCTCTGACAGCCAGCCGCTGTCAACCCTTTCATAGATGATAAACAGTTTTTAGCAGATTTTAGAGGAAGATCAATTCACAAACAATACAGTTCTCATTTTACCTTAAACTAGCTACTTGGAGTCTTGTCTAAGTTAACTTATATTTGTGTATTCAAATATAATTAACCTAAGTAATTACTAAGTACTTACGCTTCCTCATACACGTTGCGCAACGTGTAAGCTAAAGTAGTGAGTCAAGTTAGACCCACTACAGCACGAGTCTTCCGCGAGTCGTCCTGAGTGAACGAGTTCACGCCGAAGGCTGTGCGGAGTCGTATCTTCCATTTCCAGAGCTCCGCGCCGCTTCGGCCGGCACCCAGCACTCCAGAGTCGACGGCGAAGGGTGCTCCAGAGGCCGAAGCCCCAATGCTTTCAGAAATCGTTCGGTTTCCTTCACCACTTGTTCGATTGTTACGGAACTAACTGGGCGAGCCAACTCGTGACACAAATCAGCCCAAACCGCTTGGCGAGTCATCGTTGGCTCGAATAGCTCACCCCAGTCGCTCTTCTTCATCTCTTCGTAAAGTCGACCGAGAACCTTGTTGGCCGCCGGCGTGTCACCGTTGAGTGGCGGCCGGTTACCGGAGGTTTGCTCGGTCACTTGAGTCGTCAGGACCGGTGACCTCGAGTCGTCGGCGGCGTCTTCAAAGTCTTCCAAATCGTCATACGCTGGCCCTGGGTCATCCACATCATCCAGTTCATCCGCGAGGTTGCGCGTCACGGAGCGCGTGTCATCGTCAAGCTCAACCGCGAGGTTTCGCGACAACGAACGCTTGCCCGCGCTGCGTCCCGCAGACAGCACTGCATCTTCCGGAGTCTCGGGTGTCACCACCGCTGGCGCAGGCGCCTTCTCCTCCAGGTAATCGTCGTAGTCTTCATCCATTTCTTCGTCCTTGGCGTCGGATCCAGTCATCGAGTCGTCGAAGCTGACGGTCCGCTCAGCAATCGGGTCGAGATGCGGTGTGATCAGGGCCGCAGTCGAGTCGTCGTCACGCGTTTCGCCAGTCTTCATCGGAGTTGCTGGTACTGCTGAACGTGATCCTTTCGCCATTTTCTTCTTTCTTTTTTTCTTCTTTTTCATGTTCTTTTTCTTCTTCTTGGTTGCTCGTAAAGTCGATCGACCTTGCAGTAGCACGAAACACAGAAGGTCACACCAAACCCGGGTCGCGGCACCAGTTGTCGTGTAGGAACACGCGCTAATTTATATAAGGCACACTTTCCCCACCAACAAAACCCACCAAGTCACCGAAGACTCAATGGGCTTGTTAGAATTAGAACCGGAAGGCCCAGGAACTTTCCCTTGCACCGGATTGACGTTTCCCCTGTGTACCGAGCTTCCGCTAGTCGACCGACGGAAGACTCAGCGTCACTAGCCACGAGCAAAGGCTAGCACGCTCTCACACTCAAAATATACCTCGCAGGCCCTCAGAAGGAAGGGTCCCGGCCTTTTACGGCGTGATACGAGGGTGCCGGAGCTATACTCCGGTGGGAAGAAATAAATGGAGTGCGTTCTCGCTCCTCCAGTTCCTGGCGACGACTCGTCGCTACCAATACACCGGCCACTAACTCTTGGCCCTGCCAGGGATGAACACACTCTACACTAGTAGATGTGCCCACCGACAGTCATAATCCTACCTACCAGGTTTACCTTGAGCTGCAGGTCGTTCACTGCAGGCACCGGTGTCGCCCTTGCGTGGTTGGGAGGAAAAGCTGTTCTGTTATTGCTGCCCGAAGGCTTATCTTGTCTTCTCTTAAGTTTCCTATCGATCAATACAAATATCAAGTATAAACGCGTCCATTTTGGACCGCCAGTTGTAACTCACGACTCTTCGGTGCTTTCTCTGCGACGTGGCGGCGTTACCGACGACTCAAACGGCCGCTGAAACGCCACCGACGACTGGGGACAGGCGCCGATGACTCATAGGTTCGGATCTTGCCAGTAGGTTCGCACCGTACTTAGCAAGCTGCAACCGCCCGCTCTTGACTTGGGACCGTCGACGAGTCATCGCCATCGACCTATTTAGGCCAATCAGCGATCGGGGAGTTTAGTCCAGTGACTGGCGATGGGTTGTGACTTGCCAGTTAGCGCCGGCGCCTCGAAACTTCTTCGTCCCTCGTCCCGCCTTTGGGTTTTGGCTTCGGCTTCATTTCCCGATACCACATGTTGGTAATATACAAATTGAGTATACATAAATGTAAGTCGCAACGGGACTGTCCGGAATGGAGTACGATCAGACTGAATGGTAGGAGTCACAGTCAGACCCGTAACTCAGAATAACCAACCACACAGAAATACAGAAATACAATGCCGAGCTAAACGTCACACAATATGCAGCCACCACTTATTCTTTGAGACCCTTGGGTGGGGGGTCTATACACCAGCCAACAATCGAGTCTTCACCCAGTACACTGGTCAGTACTGGATGCGCACTCAGCGTTCGCGCACCACCCTCACTAAGTAAGGGAAACATAATACAATACAAAATACAGTCCTATCACACAGCAGTAAATCAATTCAGTCGCAGGGGTAACCGCTAACAACCACCTGAGACAACAGTAGAGAAATATGAAATGGACGTGGCAACTTGGTTATGAAGCTAGAGCAGATCACCCCATGGTGCGATACCCTAGTCCTTGCCCGCCTCGGCTTGAAACCATCGAGAAGCCACTCACCCAACGCTCGCAACGTCGGGGAGGCCTCAAACCGACCGTCGTCTTGGGCCCCCGGGCAATGTTCCGGGCAGCTTGACCTCCACGCGGCGCTGGACGTCGTCCTCGGGTCCGTCGAGCTGCTCTCGGCAGGAGGGGGGGGGGACTTGTGTGGTTCTCGGCAAATTGGTTTCTCTGTCGAGAGCAGCTCTTCCCGGGGACTTGTGTGGTTCACGGCAAATTGACTTCTTGTTTGTTGTTACGTTTGACTAGCTATCTTCTATCACTTCGTTGACTTCTAATAAAGCTTTCAGTATGCTTGATTTGACTTGACTATGCTTCGATCTGTTGACGTCGACTTTCTTCACGGCATCGCTCATCACTTGATGACAGCGGTATCTGGGTACATCGACCCTTCGCGGTCGAACTGGCCTTCGGCATCCGACGTGCGGCTAATATAGTGTCGACGGGTATGACTTGGTCTAATTCAGGCTGGGGACAAACTCCATAGTAATATCGTGGGTAGCTTGTCCTGGATGGGTATTCACTTGTCTCCATCCAGGGTGGTCATCCGGGAAGCAACTCGATTCAGTATGACACTGGGCAATTCAGTGTGTCGCGATCCGAGATGCCACCATTCAGTCCAGTTAACCGTGAATCTTCGTCTGTGAGGTGCTTCATGCATGGGGTCATGTTGTTGGGAGGACCATTTCGTCTTGCTTCAGTGTCTTGAACGGAGCCAATGCAGTCTGTAGCCGGGATACGTTCTCCGACTACACTTCTACGCCTTAGGCTTTCCCTGCGGTGAAGGTGTCGGCGGACGGACAGGATGTGTTACTCCTCGCTGAATATGAGCGCTCATCCAGGGGTACATCTCCGATCCTGTGAACTCATACTAACTGGAAGCACCGGTAGTACCAAATCTTCACACAAGCAATCACTCTCCACGTGTCACACAGCACCCCACTGGACTCCAATCCAGGGCGACCAATCAAACTCCATCACATCCATCCAGTCCAGCAGTCGAATGTGGCCACGGAAAAATTCCCGAGTCGCACCATATCAATAGGGAGGCGGTCGCCCGTGTTTTCGATGACGGCGAATTCATGGAAGCTTACAAAGGAACTAAAAAGCGGCGAAGGCAGCCGGTCCAACAATTGCACGTGTGATCTCGAGAAATAGGAGCACACGCACCAAGAAGAAGAGCAGAAGAGCAAGGGAAGCGGCAGAAATTCAACCGACAAAATCTGTTAAAGCTATTGCCTTTGAACGCGTAAACGAGTTCGTACAGGTTGAACAATTTTGGGCGAAAGGTGAACAAGTAATCAAGCTGCTGAGCCCGATTATTAAGAAGCTTGGCTTGATGGAGTCGGATCGATGCTGTATATCTCTGGTCTACTGGGCATTTCGTGATCTGATGGAGAACACATTATATTGTGAGCCAAAGTTTCTGGTTACCACTGCAGCAGCTAACCGTGGTTTGGTTAAGAAGAGATGAGAGTTTGTTCACACAGCGACCATGGGGCTTGGGTGCTTCTTGGATCCTGCCCAGAACCCCAATGGATTCATCGATGACGACCGAGAGCAGACAAAGAACCAGATCGAAAAAGTTGCAAGACGACTTGGATACCCAGAAGGTGAAATACAGCATGCATTTCATGAAGCGGGAGTATTTTGGAACATTAAAGCCGACTGGACTCCTAAACGGCGAAAGAATGAAGCTCGCACTGCTCCATTGGAATGGTGGAGCGAGCGTCGCAAAACCTACCCTGTTTGTTCCGTATTGTGCGCAGGGTTTTCACGATGCCGACCTCCTCGGCTGCTACAGAGAGAAGCTGGAGTGATCGGCGACATCAGCTTGGTCTTGAGAAGGTTAACAAGTTGGTCGGGTTATATTGGAATCAGCGCAGCGTGAAGCTATTACAGAAGGTGATTTCGGACCCGTCGAAGTTGGAGGGCGCCATAGAGGACGACGCGGTGGACGGTAACGGGGTAAGTGGAAATTGCTACGAAGCAGAAGACGACTCATGCTCGGACGACGACGAGAATGATGAGGATCTGCTGTCAAGGGACAACACCGTGGCAGACAAGCAAGTGAGTCACGTGTAACAAATGGATCACGTCCTGGACTACTCGTACGAGTTTAGGAACCGAGTTTAGTGCGTATAATTCTTTAACTCAATAATACACTATCACACACCTTTCATATTCATTAGCGGTGTCCTAGAACGTCCTCTCCTGTCCTACTCTACCCCCAAAGCTAGCTGCATAACGTTTCCTGCGTCTAGAATGCGTCTGTAGTCCTACACACAGGTCTCTGAAATCCGGTGAGTTTCCGCCGCTTTAAACTAGTTTATTCTGCAGCGAAAAGTCACACTAGTTCCTACCCTACTTGCAGCCGTGATCAGCAGCATGCTCGTGACGAATGCATAGTTATATTAATAAGAATTGCTTAGTATTATAACAATACCTACTCTCTATATGTTTATTTGCGCTATCACTCACATTTTTGTCGATTTGGCCGCGATATTTCCTACGATTACACACAAAGTGCTATATACGGCCTTCGTTTCACCGACAATCGGCTACGTTTGCTGTCACGAAAAGTTTTTGTTTGCTCCTGGACTAGTTTGCTCCTTGCGGTGGAGAGAGTTGGACGTAATTTATTCGAAAATTCTTTGCAGCAGCAATTTGCTCCCGCTGTGGAAATACTCGTGGAGCATTTAGAGAGGCTTTTTGTGGGGGGACGGGAAGAGTATTGCTGGCTCGTTCTCCCCTCTCCGAAAGGCGCACGAGTGGTGTAGCCCGTGCGTGGCGACTGGCCACCATGACGGGTGCGCTCTCTCACCATTCTCTCACTTCTTAAATTGCGACTTCTAGGCAACTAGGATGGGAAAATCATCCCGACGATCCAGTAGATATGAAGGACGTAGTGGCCAAGCAAGGGGAGGCAAGTGGGCAAACGTGGAGCTATGGCTTCCATTACACCGCGGTGATACGAGGCAAAAGCTGATGAAGGCTGCTGATAGAGTTCGCCTCAACGTTTTGCGGCATCTTGTGAACGACTGTGGCGTTGATGTCAACGCGAAGGACATCGATGGAGCCACAGCGCTGATGTTGGGCGCTTACGGAGGTCGCCTTGACGTCGTGCGGTGTCTGGTGAACGACTGTGGCGCTGATGTGCACGTGGAGGACAGGTTTGGAGGCACAGCGCTGATGTCGGCCGCTGACGGAGGTCACCTTGACTTCTTGCGGTTCCTCGTGAACGACTGTGGCGCGAATGTCAACGCGAAGGCCAACGACGGGCAGACAGCTGCTCGCCTAGCCACTGATCACGGATACTATGGCATTACCCGTCTCCTTATGCCATTTCTTTTACCTGAAAGTCAAACATCTACCGACGATACGGAGAAGGTCGATAGTCACAATACTTCTGACCGATCAGGCAGTAGCATCATTTCCCCAATCGAAGTGGAGTTGGGCGAATTCTCCCAACAAGGAACTATCGGTGGTGATTTTCAAGCGAAGTGGCTGGATGCTGATGCCGTCATAAAACTATTATTTATTCCTGATGCTTCGCATTCCACTTTGGCACAGCAGGTACATGCATGGCACCAGCTGCGCCACCCCAACGTACAGAAGTTGTATGGCGTGTGCCAGGCTGGGCCTGCTGTGAACTTCTTTGTGTGTGAATTTGCTAGTCAAGGATCGTTACTTCAGTATGTCAAATCGTCGTCTCCGTCAAGTGATGTAAACCCGCCATTGCTGTGGAAATATCTGCACGAGGTAGCATTGGGACTCGCGTATCTGCACGAGCGTGGGATTGTTCACGGCGATCTTCGTTGCAGTAACATCTTGATTGGTAGTGATGGGTTGGCGAAGCTGTCAAATTTCGGCCTGACGGGAGCCACGAAGAAGGTGAGTACAGTGGAATCTGTGATTGGATCGACGCGGTGGCAAGCTCCTGAGGTGGTGGAACGGAACCCACTTTCGCGTGAGTCTGATGTATATTCACTTGGAATGTGTATTCTCGAAGCTGAAAGCCGGAAGAAGCCATGGAGCGAAGAAAATGAAGAAAATGCAAGGAAATGCAAACTAAGATGGAACGCAGATCCCCACAAGAGGGTTCCCTACGACCTATTTGACATCTTGCAACCCGGCCCTGATCGCTATCGATTCACTCAAAAAAATAAACCGTATTTTGTTCGACAGAGTCGTGAATTGGTGTGGCGGATGTGCTGCCAAGATCCATACAATCGGCCCAGTTTGTCGTCCATTGTCTCCGAGTTGGAACGTTTGTCCATTGAAGAGAGTGGCGATGTCTGCCTGCCAGAGCTGGACCCTCAACACTCTTTCGAAGACTACGAGTCTTGTGAAATGACTGAGCGGTGGGTAACGTTGCAAGAGTGTGTGAACGAGGGCAATAATGCTGAACACCTCTGGTTATTCGACAAACTCAAACATGTCCACGATTGCTTTCGGGGATCAAAGCAAAACGAACGCTTGCGCAGCCAATTTGATTCTCTCCTCGCTGACGTCTACCAGACAATCACGATGACGCCAGACGAAACTCGCGCCTTGCGGCTGACTTCGACACGAGCCACGATGACCAGTATGTACTCCTTCCGTTGGCGCGTTAATGCTCTCCTGAAAGCTCTCGGGGAGTCTATATCGGAAGATATGGAGGTGTCGTGGCTTGTGCAACGCCGTGAACAGGCCTCGGCTTTTGTGTCCGGTATAGCAGATATTGCCCTCCTATTGCAGCAGTTGACGTCTGTGGAAGAGAAAACTGCCTTTTTGCAGACGTTGAGAACAGAGATGGAAACAGCTCCAGGCAAGTACACGGAAGAACAATCGGAGACAATTAAAAGGGCGTATGAGGAGATTGATAATAGGCTGAAGATTGAAGGAGAAGGCAATATAGCTCATCTCACTCCGGAGTGGTTTATCCCGTGGTACGAGTTGGTCCAAGGAAAACATATAGCTGATGGTGGTTTTGGAAGCGTGTGGCAAGCGAAATGGTTAGATTCGGACGTGGTAGTGAAGATAGTTGGAAGTGCGGGTGATACCAGCTTCTATGACAGCTTATTGCCAGCATCTTTTGATCAAAAGCGAACAGAGGCTAGAGCAATGTTCCGCCGTGAAGCTGACATTTGGTTTGGGTTTAGCCACCCTCACGTGGTTCGGCTCTTTGGGGTCTGCCACATCGGGAGGCCGTTTTTCGTGTGCGAGTACGCCGCTCACGGCACGCTTGTCGAGTATTTGCGAAAGCACCCCGATGAGCTGTGGACGAAACTGTTCGAGGCTGCTCTAGGTGTGCAATACCTTCATGCGCGCGGTTTTGTCCATGGTGACCTAAAAGGCAACAACATCGTCATCGGACGTGACCTAAAAGCTAAGGTGACCGATTTCGGTCTGAGTTCCGCGGCAGACAGCGAGACGACTTCCCCGATTTCTGGCGCGTGGCACTGGGTGGCTCCGGAGTGCTTGATGGGAGCTAAGCCGACGATCGAGTCCGATGTGTACTCTTTGGGTATGTGTATCGTGGAAGCGTTGCGAGTGGTTGCGGCATTACAGACGGGAAAACCATTTTCCAGATGCCTGCCGTGGGAAAGTCTCGTCGATAAGATCGTTGTGCAATATCACGCTACTCGTGACAGGATGCCATCTCGACCGAAGTGCGAGGACGACCAGTGGGAGTTGGTCGCACGGATGTAACCCAAAGGACAGATTGAAGATTTCGACTGTCGTTGATATGCTGGAGAGATGGACAAATACACGGACTGATGCGAAGATCCAAGATGACCACGCGGCTAACGTTACGTTTGAACAGTCAATGGACTCCGCGCAAAAGCTACTAAGAAAAGATACCGAACAACACTCGTCAGTTGCCGTCTTGTACTGCAACTTGTGGGATAACGTGAAGTGCGCGTATGGGCAGATTAAGCGTAACACAGCATGTTGGACCGCTTTCCATTCACTCGTTCTGGAGGCTCATGAGTCTACTGCAAACTTGGGAGATGTGAAAGGGGATCTCATATCAATAGTACAGGCGACAATGAGATGCTATGCGTTGCGTCGTCGTTTGAGCAAACTGTGTGATGCCTACTTTCTCACGTCGCAAGCCAGCATGTGATCGAATGCACCTCGCTCGCATAACTTGAGGCAGCATCGATCTACTGTACCAGTTCATGCAAAGGGGCACCTGTTCATGCAAAAGGGGCACTGGTGCAGCATGTCGACCTGGCGGTGGGATATGGGCGAGCTCGCGCTCCTTAACGAGCTCTGTAAAGCTGTGGAGGGGCGCGATTCTGCGCGGATAATCGATCTCTTCACGAGACGTACAATAGACCTCGGTAAAAAGCCGCGTTCACAGATAGCTGTCGCGGAGCACATACGTCAGTGGCTGTTAGGGCGTCTTTTTTTCAGTTTTCAGTCTGGTTAAGTTAAATGGAGTCTTAACCCTTTAACTACCGGACCAAATCTTTGGGGTCCACATGGACCTCTACCTGCGCGAACCATATTGGCGCATTTTGAATTTTTGAACCAATAGTGAGTGGCTGGCGGCCTCCCAGACAACATCCCCTTCAAACTTGTTTCTCCCCTCCCCCACTTCTCGGTAGGAACGTAGCTGAATGCAAGACAGCACAGACGCGTGTGGACGGTGTGGTGCGCTTGGGTGCGACTAGCAGCACTACGGCGGCGAGCTGAAGGATGCAGGGCAGCGACTGCTGCTGAAACTGTGGCGAAGACGACGGCGGAATCGTGCTGTCAGGCTTGCTCTCCAGCGCATGTATCTTTACCGGAAGAATGGCAACATGAACGGCGATATTCCTGCTTGCATTAGCAGCAAGCTGCAGCAGCTTTGGCCGGACAAAATGGATGTAAGTACATTGTCATGCTGATGGCAGCGCTAACTCATCTACGCTAGTGATTGACCTGTTCAAACGTTTGCGTGTAAATGCTACAGGGTCATCGGTCGTTGCTCTGCATACAGCCTCCAGTGCCTCGCGAAGTGCAGGCGACCGCGCTTTGAATACGTCTTGATAGTGGAAGGCGCTGAAGCATTCGACGTGAAAGCCCCTCTCGCACTTCGTGCAGCCGTACTTGGATTTCTTCGAGATCCCTCTTAGGCTACACAAATAGCATTTGAGTTTGCCATTGCTGTGCCTGGTTGAGTTGGGTGTAATGATATGCATCGAGGTGTCCGCACCAACAACGTCATCGATCGTCTCACGCTGTCGCTTCTTCTGTCGGCGTGACTGCTGGCGCCGAAGCGCTTTTTCGTTTCGACTCAGAGTGTCCGCAATTTTGCGCTTGAACTCGCGTAGTGTCGGCACTTGATCGGTCGATCGCTTCAGCAGTGCGTATGCATTGATCAACGCAATATCGAGTAGCCACGTAAAGAGGGTCATGTCTAACCGCTTCTCGCGACGTCTATTTGGATTCGTTGAGCGTAGTTGATCTACACGATCAACGCCGTTCATGAAGCGGTTGTATACCGCTATGACAGTTGGAGCCATGAAAGTTTTTCGATGAAGCATGCAATCATCTGTCCAGCGCTGAATTGGATACAGACCGTGGCAGCATTCCACAGCCTCGGCAGAAGTGCAGCTTAGTGTTCTCGATGATGGCGTTGCACGTAGGTCGTTGCTGTAGAAGATGACGACTTTTCGATCTTTGTAGATGATGTACCCGGCTCGGTTTGCTACTTGCAGCCTCGGCTCGAATTTGGTTTTCCGCGACTTCGGGAAACCCTTTTGGGTTTTTTGGTGCTCGGCCTCTTGCTTTTTCCAACCCGGTTCTGGCTCCACCGCCGCGACAAACTCCCATTGACCTCTCTCTGCCTCCGCCACACGCTGCACAGCTTCTTCTACGGCTGGTTTGTTGAATTTGTCGACCAAATTCAGGCGCACGGTTCCAGTTGTGTGCACCTCGCCGTCGGTAAACGCGAGAATAGCTCTAGCAAATGTATGTCGTGTGTAGAAATTGTCGGACACGACAAGTCGGTATCCTGTAGGAGATTGCAGTATCTTGGTTTGGTGCCCAACCATAGCCAACCACAAAGCCGTCGCCGAATTAGCAGCAACAGGAACGTCTTCACGGCGAAGTGTATTGTAGAGAGAGGTGCGCAATGTTGGAAACTGCTGCGTGTAACGTTGAGCCGGTGTTGTAGGCTGCGTATTCCCCGAAGCATTATCCCATAGCGTGTGCACGTAAAGAGAATCCCATCCGACGACGGCGTAAAACCGCACTCCATACTTATCAGGCTTTGTTGGCATATATGTGCGGGCTTTCGAGCGGGCTTTTGTTGGTACTGTCATCTCATCAATGCTACTCACACCGGTAGGAATAGCAAACTCAGCGAATCGCTTCTGAAAATGCGCAAGAATTGTTCGACTGTGCCACAAAGGATCACGAAGTTTGTCAAGCGTTGGGTCTTCAGAAGAATGAAATCGTAAAGCTGACCGAATGTTTTGAAACCTTGTCCTTGGCATTGTCTCCGCAAAAGCTGGCTGACCAAGAAAACGAGCTTCGGACCAATACTCCGTGATATCATTGAGCGGGCATATACTCATTGCAATTTCCAGGCCCAAATATGCGTTGAATTGACTGTCTGTGAGCTTTTGCTGTCCTCGCGTTGCTAGAATGTCTGATGTCCACGTCTTCAAGCTGTGCCGGAATTCAGCGGTGAGAAACAAAGCGAAAAGGCCGTACTCAGCATTATCACGGTAAGCTTTAGCAACTTTCGCTTCTGCTGCAACATGAAGCCCGCTTTGCATGTTCAGTGACTGCATGTACGCTCTTCCAAGGCTGCTGGGTTCGAAACGGCTGTGCTGGTTAGCCGTTCGGGGTGTTTGAGGCGACCCCATGTTGCTGGGGGCCGTGAGTAAGTCGGTGAAGCTGCTGAGTACGTGCTGGTTCGTTGGAGTGGCGGCTTTTGCATGACTGTCGACGTATTGTGGGCCTGGTGTGCTTGTCATACTGACGCCATCGCTATCAAGCTGCACGTCGTAGTCGTCTAGCGGTTGTTCGCCGCTCTGCGGAGCAAAACCGTCAAGCTGAAACTCGTCATCCAGCTGAGTTTCTTCGTCTAGCTGAAGTTCATCAAGCTGAGGCTCGTCGTGCACCAATCTATCCCATTCATCGACAAGCGAGTCGACGGCGATGTCGTCGATGCGGAACTGCTGCTGGCTTTCGAGTTCTTCCCATCCCCCGCTAAACCTGTTTGCCATGCTCGGAGCTCGCCAAAAACCTGAATGGCGCTTATACTGCTGGCCGCGCGCTCAACGAGGCTCAAACGAATGGCCTGGCTAGCACACGGTAGAGGTCTGTATGGACCTCTACCGCGACCTGCAGTGGCCTGTCCCGCAACCGTAGTGAATATTGACCAATACGGGCGTTGGATTGCCGCTTTGTAGAGGTCTCAGTGGACCTCTAACTGGACCAGTAGTTAAAGGGTTAATTCGACGAGCTCCTGATTGGCTCAAGCTGCTTCACCATACGGTTACGACTTAACTACCTCGGCGAGGTAGTTAAGTCGGAAAATAGTCTGGTTAATCCGGATCGCTACATCCATGAGCACGATGGCCGCCGCACTGAGTGTGTGCACTGCCGCTGCTGTAGCAGCTCTTGCTGCGGTATTAGTGACTGACAGAGCACCGAAGACAAACATTTTCACTGCGACGAGGTTGGACTTTGAGAGGTTGCTAGCAAAGGACGAGGAGAATGAGTGGTTCCCGCGGAACTTGCGATGCAGCAAGAAGACCTTTGTGGCGCTCGTCAGCTTTTTGAATTCCAGAAACTTCGAGTTTAAAAATCTCACAGCGAGGGAGCACAGTTTTTCCAAAAATGTGGCCGGAGTGCTCAATTTTTTAGCGTCCTCGGCAAGCTATCGTACCATTGGAGACGCAATGGGAATGAACGAGTCTGTCCTTTTTGAGGCTGTTGACGACCTAACAGAGTTTCTAGCAGATCTTTTGAGTGAGGTTGTAAGATTTCCTGATACCATGGCAGAGTGGAGACGAATTGAGCAGCAGTTCAGGTGTAAGAGAGGTTTTCCTGGTGTGGTTGGCGCTGTTGACGGGTCTCTCATCGCTATTCAGAGACCTGCCGACTTTAACGGATTTTACTGTAGGAAGAACTACCCGGCGATTAATGTACAAGGGATTGTTGATGCTGATCAGAAGTTCATGGCGATTGACATGTATCCCGGTTCGTGGTCTGACAAAACAATGTGGAAATATGCGCCATCAAGCCGTCGATTTCGTGAGAATATGCCAATTGAAACTCATTTATTAGGAGACTCCGGATACATGCTTTATCCCTGGCTTATTACCCCGTTTCTCGAGCGCGAGGAGGGTGGTCAGCTTTCTCGGATGCAAAGTCGCTTTAATTTCCTTCACTCAAGCACTAGAATGACGGTGGAATGTGCTTTCGGAAAATGGAAAGGGAGATTTCGTAAATTGATGACAGTTATGAGCGAGAAAGATGTAAAGAAAGCATGCCGACTGATTGCTGCAACCGCTGTGCTTCACAATCTGTTCGAAATGCTAGCTGACGATACCCAAATTGAAATTGTTCGTGAACCTCCCGATGATGAAGTTGATTTTGGACCCGTCTCCGCGACAACATTACGCGCTATAGCAGTTTCCAAGCGCAACGCTATTATGTCACTGATTACTCGATAATTTGTCACTGATTTTGGCTAGCTGTGCTAGCATTTGCTGCATAGCCTCTGATTGCAGCTGTTGCTGCTGTAGTAGTTGAGTTGATATCTGCGTTTGCTGCTGTTGCTGTTCAATAGCTTCTCCATAACACGCGAGCTGGCAGAAGCATCATCGCTTGGAGTCTTATCATTAGTATGCGAAATCGATGACGCCACTTTAGCAATGCTGCTAGACAAAAGTTCCATTCCTTTGAGGACATGTTCACCTTGCGTCTTTGCTTTTTACCGCGGCTGTTTCGTGTTTTTGGTGCTCTGGCGCGAAGCATGTGCTGTTTTCGGGGGTGCAGGCGATGTTGTTGTCGTACCGACGGAGACACGCATGGTTGACGTGATGGCACTCCAATGCTCGGGCTGCTGTTCGGGCTGCTGATCGGTGGTGGTGTGTCCGTGCCCACCTCACTGACCCGATTTACCGTCGTCGCACCATCATCTGTCGAAGCTCGGCGTGCCGCAGATGTTGAACTAGGACATGAGGAAATAAACGGCTCGGAGCTGAAGCCATCTTTGTCGGCCCAGAGATCTCTCATGAGACCAAGGCAGGGTGGATCATCAAGAGGACCAGCGTTTCCCGTTTGCTGCGAGTCGTTATTGTAGGCATCCCAGAGACGCTTCATGTGCTTGAGCTACCAAGAAAACATAATACAAGTAGTGAGTTATGATATCAAACAAAAAGCATAGACTGTTTGCTCTCTACCTTGTTCTTGCATTGCTCGCTGTCGATGTTCTCACCGATCTTAGTACCAACTGCTGCAGTTAGCAAATCCCAGCGTTCCTTTACTTGCTGATTTGATTTTGCATTGTCAAAGCGGTCTTGTAGTGCCCTGAAGCGAATCTTAAGTAGGTGCTCAATCCGGTCTTCCGTCCACACAAAAGGCGCCTTGCCCTTGCCTTTGGGTGGGCAGCCACGTTTTGGCCCCTCCCGGCGCGCCTTTCGCTGTGGAGGTGGATCCTCCTGTTCCTCCTGCACGGACGTGCCTTCCTGCAATGAATCTGTCTGCATGCGCGGAGCCCCCACCAGATGCTCCTGCGTCGTGCTATCGTTTTGCATGGACGGCGCCTGCTCCTGCAGAGATGGCTGTGCCAGCCACCCAGACCCGAGAGTCGCACTCCAGTCGAGAGCTCCACTCAAGTCTTGCTGCGCAGAGGGGGCCGGGAAGACTGCAGAGCCATCAGCCGGCTGGCTCGAATCCGAGTCCTCGCCGCCGCTCGACATCTTCGCCGCCCGCGCGCGAATGACTGCTATTGGCTGATTGACCGTTCACCAAACAAAGACCCTCTTAAAGTTGCGCATCTCCGACGTACTGATGCTTTACAGCAGAACATGGGACTCGCTCATAGAGCTGTCCCCCACAATGTAGACCACTTATTTAGTTGCAAAATAAGGGGAATTATCTCCCCCGCCAGGGACCACCAGTCCTCACTTCGTCTTTTGACTGCTAATACACAAGCACCTCCGGGCATCATTCCTCCTCCAAGACCTCTTCCTTCGGCACCTTCACGCTGTCCTCCGCTGTTATATTCCTCTGCTATTCCTTCCTCTAACATGACCGATCCAAAACTTTAACAGGTTATGAGCCCAATGCTGACAAGAGGACCCGCGCGAAGCTGCCACGTGTCAAGCAAGTCCGACGGACCACGTCTGCTCGACGGCTGCCACGTGGCAAGCCACTTCCGCTACGAGGCCATGCTGCCTTTACGAGGCCATGCTGCCCTACTCGGCCATGCTGCCCTCCTTGCGCCAGCCACTGAGCTACAGGGCCGTACGAGTCACACACATACCGTGCTAGCCGGCTACTGCCGAGCTGTGAGGCCACGTTGTCCACTGCGCCAGCCACCGTGCTGCTGCGCTGCGTTGAGCAGGACGTCTGCCACGCTATGCATAAGAGCCAGTAGAAATGCGCTGGACTCCGCGCCAAACGCGCTCCATGCTGTGCCGGCCACAGACTGAGCCCCTATGAGCTGTAAGACCGCCTGACAAGGCAGGCAAGCCTTTCGTACTCATGTACTAGTACTTCAGAGCGAGCTATTATACCGCTGCTTCCACTTTTTCATGCGAAAGCTACCTTAGAGAGCTTCCATGTAAATACGCCCATGAGAGACTTGCACGACATCGCAAAGTCACAGGCCTTCAGCACGAATATAGTAGTGGACATGCTACTCAATGCCCCTGTCCATCTATACTGCTGCTACCTGAAAACGAACGACAAGCTCACATACACGAAGCCTCTGTCAATAAATTGAATTGCCTACATGACATGCTACACAATGCCTCTGTCAAAATAACATATCACATGACTATGAACAACAAGCAAACCAAATATAAAATCAAAATCATGAAGCCTCTGTCCATGAACTAAAACTAAGATCTACCCCCTAGCAATGAGCGACAAGCAACACACAGCCTCTGTCGATAGCGTACGATTTCAATAACATACACGACAAGCACACAAAGCCTCTGTCAATGTCAGATACTGAAAAAAAAAGAGATAACATGAAATGAAATACTTCGATGTACATCATAATAAAGGGAAAATAATCATTGCTCTCAACGACAAGCACACAAAGCCTCTGTCCTATGTCTCCACTATTGTAATACCCACGACACAAAAACCAAAAGCGAAATGCACCGATCTCAACGGCATGTAAGGCATGAACCATGAACAACCAAAGCATTATAAAAAATAGCCGTCGAGAGTCGCCACATTATGGTGATCCAGGAATGCCACAAGGGCTCTGCCGGTGGATTAAACTCCTAAACATGAGACATATACAAAATGTCAGGTTCTAAATAGACCATCTCTCAATGGATTCAGTCGCACACATACTTCCGCTAGTGCATGCTATAAGCATAATTATTCACAAATGAGAAACATCTCGATAAGGACACTAGGGAGAGAAAATCGAATACCTCCCAAAGATGTGAGCCCGCACATTTAAAGCGGAAAGCTGTGTTGCTACGGAAGATATTAAGTTGATGCAGTCCATGCTTCTAGAGCTACATGCTCCTACAAATGGCAAAGTAATTTACTCTAAGCGAAATATAAGTCGCTGAGCTGTACGGAAAAAATCTACAAGCTTTTAAATAAAATCACATTGTCAACAATATTATGCTGCAATTGTCAGTCTAAAGCCAGTGGGAGGCTCAAAGCCTTGAAAATGTAATACTTTGACCATATTGAGGAAACTGGGAGGCTCATAAGCCTACCTGTTGAGATGGCTATGTCCTCTCAACAATTCATGTAAAAGGAGAGAATCGGTAGCAAAATAAGTTACCGAGACTTCCGAAAGGAGACACAAACAAAACCAAGAGCAAAATGTTCAATATCCACGAGCAAGAAGCTCGAGTAAAATACGCTGGTAAAACCTCGTTGGGGTCATATACGGTACAGATCCGCTTTGTGATCAGATACACGACAGAGCATCAGGATGTTTTGTACCTGTTCACTACGTCTTGAGTACTTCTCGTAGTGGCGATTTGATTTGGACATGGTGCATTTTGTAGTGAAAGGTACAGATCAGAAACTAGAGCCTGCCGAAGTCGTGTGCGACTTTGAGAGCGCCTTAATTGAAGCCATTGAGACGCAATTTCCCAATGCAATTGTGCTGGGGTGTCTATTTCACCTTAAGCAGGCGCTCAGACACGCTATGCAGAGGTTTCTGATTCCTAAGGAGGAGTGCTGCATTGCTATGACACGTGGTGTCGTCGACATGCTGACTGTCGTTGAGCATAGTTTGATAGAGCAAGTCGCTAGCGTTGCGGTAAGGCTGGGACATCCTATTCGAAAGCTATGTGGCGAGAGTTCTGTGGGTATTTTCAGCAAACGTGGCTGGCGTATTACGACGTCAGTGTCTGTAATGTTGCCTGCCTATACAACGAGCTCATTGCGCGGACGAATAATCCTCTTGAGAGGTTTAATAGGGAGCTCAATAGTCAATTTCCATAGCCTCGCCCTAGTGTGGCGAGCTTTGTGGGTGTCATTAAAACGCTATCTGCACAGTATGTACAGCATCTTGCTGACGTTCCTCGTGGGCGCGCCCACCGCCTACGACGCGAACGAATCGAGCTACCTGTGCCGGTTGAGATACCAAATGACATTGCCAATGACTCTGAGGATGAGGAGCCTGTAGCAGTCGAGCTGCCGTCTGACAGCGTTTCGGAACCCGATGAGGAACCTGGCGGGCTGAATGAGGAGGTGCTATAGCAAGCAGGTAGACCTAATCGAGGAGATTAATACACGTTTGTTTACCTGGATGAGCTGCCTGATCACTGCCTACTCACTGCTAGAGCAAGTTTGTTTGATCCAATAACAGATCTGTACCATATATGACCCCAACAGGAGGTTACCAGTACGCTCGGCGAACACGTTTTATCCCAACCACAAAAAGGGGTTTTCCTGAGTAGCCACTCAAAACCGCAAAGATACAAATAAAAAGGTGAATACGTGCAAAAGACACCTACCGTACATGCAAACTATCGGTGAACAGGTTTCTCCTTCGCAAGAAAGGTTTTCCTGACTAGCCAAGTACAGTCGCAAAGCAAATATCTGCAATCACGAGCAATACGCACAACACTTTAGAGCATACATAATCGGTGAACAGGTTTTCTCCTTCACAAGAAAGGTTTCCTGATTAGCCCACCATCGCTCAAACTAAATGACCAAACATTTAGCACAACAACTTTTGGCATATCACTCTACAGGCGAAATTAGGCACATGGGGTAGAAGATCACCATCGGTGAAAGCACAAATTGCCCACGCCAAGTGCTAAGGTCATAATAATACTGCCTAAACTCAAGCAAGCTGCAACCTAGCAAGCAACGCACGTTCCTCAATGAGAGAGGCTGTTAAAGTTGAGCATCTCCGACGTGCTGATGCTTTGCAGGAGAACATGGGACTCGCTCATAGAGCTGTCCCCCGCAATGTAGACCACTTATTTAGTTGCAGAATAAGGGGAATTATCTCCCCCGCCAGGGACCACCAGTCCTCACTTCGTCTTTTGACTGCTAATACACAAGCACCTCCGGGCATCATTCCTCCTCCAAGACCTCTTCCTTCGGCACCTTCACGCTGTCCTCCGCTGTTATATTCCTCTGCTATTCCTTCCTCTAACATATCCGATCCGAAACCTTAACATGTCTGAATCCGATCTGCGCATTTCTCCCACTGCTAGGAGGTCATTTGGCTGCAATGCTTGTAAAAATAATGTGCTTGATCAGGGGTCAGCATCTTCACAAAGCCAGCACACCGCATGATCGCCGCTAGTTTCTCTTTTATTTACTTGCTTGAGCGACTCCACGCCAGGGAACCTGAAAGTCTGGAAGATGGAGCAGCACACGTCGCCTTTCGCAGTCTCGAACCGCTCGTCACTCGAATGCGACGACGAGAGCTGACTCCGCGCCTTGACGTACTCGTACACAGCTTGAAATTTCTGCTCTCGGATGTCCAGGAAAGTCCTGCTGCGCTCTTCCCAGCTCTTGTTGAGACAAATGCGCGTACACAACGGGTGCAGCTCCTGCATTCAATCCACTGCAACACTATCAAATCACCCGTTTGTTTGATCGTAGAAGTCATCTACCCAACGTACCAACGGAGGTGGCAGTGTGGAGTGCGCCCGAGCGACACCGAGCTGCTGCCCGTGGATAGCAGCAGTCAGCACTACATTCTCGGACGCCACCTGCCCTAGTGGTTGGGTCCTCACTGGCACAACCTGCAGCTCTCTCAACTCGTTTTGAAGCTCCAGCTCGGACCGCAGCTTGCGGACCTCAGCTTTGAGGTCGTTGATCTCCTCCTGCACCAAACGCAAAGCACCGTCTCAGTCGAATATCCCCCAGGAAGTGCTCATAACTGGAAGCGTATTGCTCTCTCTACCTTCCGCTTAGTGACTGTGGACTTGCGTCGCTTCTCCGCCATCGCCGTAGAACTCTAGCGGACTTTGGTCTCCGCTGCCTGAGCTGAGACGCCTTGGGCTTCCTGCGGGAGACCTAGCGGATGGTGTGATAACCAGCCGGGAACGCCGCCCCCACCCAACAACTCGGTATGGGCTCCCAATCCACGCCCGAAGCTGTACTGTACTGCACCACCGACTCGACTTCATGTAGGCGTACTTCCTACCTATTGCATGACAATCCACTTTGATGCCGGGGGGGCTTGACTGGCTGATAGCACCACCAGATAGGTACACAGCAAGGAGCAGAGCGCACTCATCGATGGCCGAGAAGAGGCGTAAGGCGACGAATACAAAGCGGAAGGTGTGGCGCAGGGCATTAGGAGTGATCCACTGCAATGTTTGTCTGACAGTGCTTGTGTTGCCGTGCAGGAGGAGATTGATGGACTCAAGGAGAAGGTCCGCAAGCTGCGACGCGAGTTAAAACTCCAGGCCGATGTGAGAGATCTGCAGCCTCCGAGCGAGACTGGATGCCCTCGTCCTCCTCTGGAGCAAGTGCTATCGGAAAATAATGGTCTGAGGTCCGCTATCCACCGCCAGCAGCTTGATAATGCTCGTGTGCAGTCTGCACTTCCTCCTCCTTGGGTTAACAGTGGATGTTCAAGCTCACGGCTCTGGTCTGGTCTAATTTGACGCTCTGGTAATGCTTTGAGCAGGAACACCACCCCTTGTGCACGTACATTCACCTGACCAAGAACTGGCATGACCGCAGAAGGACACTTCTTGGCGTTCGGGAGCGAAAGTTCCGAGATGCGTACGAGTATATCACGGCACGCACCCACTCAACGTCTTCGGCTTCGTACTCGAGCGACGAGCGATTCGAAACAGCGAGTGGCGACGTCTGCGCTGTCCTCTTTCAGAGTGTGGAGCTTCCTGGTGTGAAATCACTCAAGCAAGTATACGACGCAGTTGTCTTCAGCGTCAACAATGCAGAGATCAGCATTTCCGAGCGTCTAGGCCACGTTACAACTCGAGACGACTACGACTGTGGGGTTGGCAGCATTTCGAACGCTCGGATTGTCTCGACGAACGATATCGGCATCTCGACAGAAATCAACTGCGTCATGTTCGCGCAACCCTTTGCTGCTGCTGACAAAGATTTTGTTGGCATACCGTGTGGGATCGTAGCACTTGAGTTCGTAGATGAAGACGAACTTTTCCCGTACAAGTCGAGTGAACGCATCAGGAAAGACGTGTCTTCGGCTGTTGTGGTGACCGCTGAGATCACAAATGGTGATGAATTGACCGTGACGCTGCGTCGAGCTGCCTTCGTGAAATACCGGCGTCCACAGTTTGAGATTTCTGAGGCAGCCTGGCACGAATCACAACAAGAAGCTTCAAGATGGGGCGATGTCATGCTGAGATCCATCCGTAGCTTACTGTATTGCGTGCCCTAAGTGGATAGACTAAGCAACTTCCGATACTTCTAAGCGTGACTAAATTAGTAGAGCTATCTGCGCGGCTAGAATATTGTCTACTTAGGTTCCTCTTTATGCAGACGACATCGCCATCAGCTCCGAACTCTTCAGGATACCACATGGAGACTTATCTGCAAAATACGCACGGACTAAACATCGTTAAGCTTACCAGCTCACTACATGCACTGTAGTACTACCGCTAAGCGTGGCTGCTGCAATCATCTACCAAATACGAAGTAATATATGCATTTGTTATTTTACTGGCCTCCCGTACAGTGAAGAGATCGTTGCGAAGTGGCCTGTCAACAGTTCATTTTCGAATTGACCGCTTCCAACTCCGATCTAACGACTCCACCCACCATCCAATGCAGGACACCTCTTTCGTGCTAAATATTGCGGTTGTTGCGAAGAATTTGCCATCGTCAAGGATTCAATCGAAAAATCCGACACGAAGGTCGATTTGCGCGATGACGAAGGAGATAGCTTTCACCGCAACCTTAAGGAGCATGGGGAGATCGAAGAACGACTGAGCTTCCCTGGTCTCAACGCACTCAAGTCACTTTTCCAAAATGGCCCAAGCGCAACCAAGTTATTCGAGATGAATCTCGCTGCCCTCAAAATTCTTCAGAAGAATCCTGAACGCAACACGCAAGTGAATACTTCGGTAAAGCAGCACGCTTCGTCGACAGCTAGCTAGCGAGACTTTCTGCGATCACGAAACCTGTCAAGCCCACTGAACAGACCATGGGTAAAGTGGGGATGTTCGTGGCTGAAACCTCTAGGCGCGGTGGAAAACAGAAGCCTTAAAGATTTTATATTGCTGTGGATTCGTGGTTTCCATCCTCGCGGTAGGACCTACCTTGGGTATCACACTACCACATCGACTCATAATACAGACTTCCGGGCCTGGCGGTAAATTACGATCATTCTTCTCACAGAGTTGTCAATACTTTGCTCATTTCCCAGCTGAGTACCGGAAGGCTGAGAGCAAGTGCATCGTCGGAATCTTGTTTATCACTCGCAACGTTGTATGACTCAAGGCTCGCTAGTTATCCGTTGGGGATCAATGTTGTAAAAGATATCCTACGGAACCGAGTACAGCAGGCCACGGGTGGTTCTGAGCATGATATCGCCCCATGCAGCAGCATTTTGCTGTGCTTCTTGCCACGCAGTCTCTGAAATCTGGAAGCTCGGATGGTAAAGCTTGACAAATGTAGCGCGTCTGAGTGTCACAGTCAGATCTGTACCCTCAATCTGCGGACCAGATGCCGTCACAACGACGGCCGAAGATACATTCTTGCGAATCCGCTCCTTTGACTCGTACGGGTAAAGTTCGTCTTCATCCACCGAGTCGATGACTACTATCCCACAAGATGTAGCACCTGGGTAAATATGACTGTCTCCATCGAAGAACTGCGAAAACATGACGCAGTTGAGCTCTGTGGAGATGCCGATCTCGTTCGTTGAGATGATTCGAGCGTTGGATATGTTGCCATCTCCGCCGTCGTAGTCGTATCGAGTTGTAATGTGGCCGAGACGCTCCGAAATGCTGATCTCAGCGTTGTCGAAGCTGAAGACAACTGCGTCGTACACTTGTTTGAGCGATTCCACGCCTGCGAGTTGAACAGTCTGAAAGAGGGTGCAGCAGACATCGCCATCAGCTGTTTCGAAGCGCTCGTCACTTAGGTGTGGCTGGTGCCAAGGCGTGAGCTGACTGCGGATGGCAACGTATTCGTATGCAGCTCGAAATTTCCGTTCGCGGATGGCAAGGAGCGTCTTGCTGCGGTCGAACCAACTTTTTTTCAGGCGGATATGCGAGCACAGGGGATGCATTTCCTGTTGAATATGCCATGTTAGTAGATTTGATTTTTAGATCCAAGAGAAGTACCGATCGTACCATCGGATGACTGCAAATGGAGTGAACGCTGGCGATTTCTAGTTGATGTTGACGCATGATAGATGACAGGAAAGCATTTTCCGAAATGATATCTCCCTGAATTCTTGAGGGTTGGAGTTGTTGCAGGTCCGATTGCAGTCTGCGAACCTCCTCTTGTAGTTCTTCCTTCTCTCTCTATGTAGTGAGAACAGGGCAAAGTCATTATACTCTCATGATAACCTGGGGATGAAAAGCAGTTCTAAACCTTGCGTCTCGTGTCCGTTGACTTGTACCGTTTCTCAGCCATGGCCAACGCGTAGTGCACCTGACGGAGAAAAATTTGAAGTGAGCTCGAGCTCGATACAGCAACTTTTGGGACCGGAATGATGGTGAAGTGGAACAGTCAGTTCGTAGTAATTCTGGCATTTCGTCGAAGAACTGGTCGTTGCGGTATTTGCAAATCTTGTCATCTTTCGAATTGTTTTATGCTAACGAAATGAGATCAAGATGTACGAAGGTTTAGGTTTTCCTTGAGCACGTCTGTTTTCTTGTATAAAAACTCGTTAACCAGCGCCGCAAAAATTGAGCGTTTACCGGAGATTATCGACCGGATTGGTGGCTTCACCCTACCGCTACTCCAATCGATGAATCAACGGTAAGGTACTGCGCACTACTACTGGAGTACATAGTCGAGCTCCACGAGAATAAAATACACAACTTGACCGTTGCGCACTGAATACATTTCCGTCTGCTAGGCGCGTGTGGAAGTTCGACGAGGACATTGAAATGCTTTTCTGAATCAATACTAGCGTCGCCCCCTCCCTCCTATGCAAGACTATGCCGAAGCAATTTTAGCTGCAGATTATGAGCAAAGTTTCTCCAATGATAGTTTTTTCACTGTTTGTTGGAAACCCAACTCGAACGTAGCAGCTTTTCCACGAACACTATCAGCTCGGATTCGAGTTGGCCTACACGGCCAAGGGTCTTGATATTTTTATGGAGTTTGCGCATTTGGAGTCGCTCGAAGCGCTACTAGTACAATGTTACAACTGTAAAATCCTCGCACTCTTGCTGATAATTGAGCGTGTTGGCGCTGCATCCACGGACTTTACAATAATTGCGCCTGTGGTTGAGTCGGGCTTTGATTTGAACACCCTTGCCCTCACTAGCGCCATCGTAACCACTGCTGATACACCCATATACGCAAATACAGCACCACTTCACGATGATATTACGGTAAACAGCGCAGTATTTTCGAAGTGACTGACCGACCCGTTTTAATTTCTGCTTTCATCAATGCACGGAATAATTTTACGTGCAGAGCTGATGCCACTCATAGCAAAATCTCCTCCCGTCGAAATTATAGGTCTTCCAAATCTTGTGACAATAAACACGTTGATCTATAGGGGCACTAAAGCTCGGAATACACGTAGCTGCGAATGGTCTTCATCAAGACATCTCCCCACCAGCCGATGCCTGCCTGCAGTTCTTGTCGCGTAGCTTCCGACACGGGGAACTGGGGGTTGTAGAGTTTCAGGAACGCTGCTCGTCGCAGTGTCACCACCAGCTCACCTTCGCTTTCTGGATCCTTAGCAGGTCGTCTGCTGGCTGACAAGATAATGGCGCCCGACGTGTCCAGACGAACGCGCTCCTTCGGGTAGTACGGGTACAGCTCGTCTTCATCGACCGAGTCCAGAGCCAAAATGCCGCACGTTCGTCCGCCGAAGCCCTTGTCATCCTCCGCGAACAAGTGCGAGAACGTGACGATGCTGCTCTCGACCGGCGTGCAGTTCCCCGATTTCGATAGGACGCGAATGCTGTACACACTGCCGTCGATGGCGTCGTAGTCGTCCCTCACCGTCGTGTGGCCCAGTCTCTCGGAGATCCCAATCTCAATGGTATTGTAGTGGAACAGCAGCGCCTCCCACACCTTCTCCAGGGACTCGACCCCTGGAAAGTGCATGGCCTCCAAGTGCACGGAGCACAGATCGCCCTCTGCCGTCTCGTATCGGTGGTCCGAAGTGTGCGGCTTGTCCGGATCCTCGAATCTGCCCGGAGCCATGAGGAAATCGTAGGCATTCCTCAACTTCTCATTGCGAACTGCCATCAGCGTCTTGCGGCGCTCGTCCCAGTCCTTGGAGAGGCAGATCTTGGTGTACAGCGGGTGCGACGCTTGATCCCCCTGCACAAGCATACTCAATACCCCAACATAGAATAATTTATCATAAAAAAGGAAGATGACAAACTTACGAGGCACTCGACCAGCATGGCCTGGGCGCTGGCCACATTGAGCTGCTGGTTCCTGGCCAGCGACGTCATGAGCGCATTCTCGGCCACGACGTGCTGCACGAGCGGGTCCAGCAGCGCCGCGTCCTCGGGCGAGAGCGAGCGCAGCTGGAGCTTCTGCAGCTCCGACGACAGTCGCTTCACCTGCTCGCGCAGCTGCTCCGTCTCCTCCTGCACAGCACAACGCCAGTATTACAAGATGGAGGTCCAGGGGGCGCGGGGATCGACCACGCACGCACCCGACGCGCAGTGTAGGTGCACTTCTGCTTCTTCATGGCTTCTCTGCGGCACAGCACAGTGCTTTATGGGACAGAATCACGCGAGTGGTACACGTCATGACGTGACGTGAGCCGACTTGCTACACCTGTATGCACTGTGCAGTGTACAGTACTACACGTAATAGCAGCTCCAGGTATTACAAAACTGACATCAGGTTCTGAATGCTGAACGTGGTGAAGGCCCTGTCCTGGTGGCGTATATTTAGGCACTTATTTCAGAGCCTGCTGTGCTCCACTAGTGTAAGTGAATTGCGAGAGATTTGATGAAAATTTACGCGGACCGCGGATTTGAGCAAGTTCGCTTACGGAGACTATGTAAATCCATGAGGATAGCTCAATCGCCGGTTTTGCGGTCAACACTGTGGTGGCCGCCACGCACACACAGCCAACACCCTCAACGCTCTCCGGATCTAGGCACGATATCTGACTGCCATCGACACGCTGACTAGCATCGCTAACCCTCCTGATGCAGGTCAGCGCTGGTGTCTGTATGTGCTCCCTTCTTGCCGAGCATTGCTTGCCTTTGCAACTTGCTTTGCGTTGTCTACGTTTTCTTTTACTGCCTTCGTGTTGCCAAACAGTGAGTTCCACAATGCACAATGACAAACATGACTTGAGGACTACCAACCCTGGCCTTAACGCTAACGTCGCCTAATGTAGCGTGAATGTAGCTGAATGTCGTTCGATGACAAACTCGCCTGGAGTGGCAAGCACAGCAAATTGTGGACGTGGTTGGCTCTTATGAGCCAAAAAGAGTCAGCGTGACAAATCGCATGTTGCATGCAGGCGCAAATTCAGCTCACCCACAAACGAGCGACCGAGCGAGCGCCACCAACTCCACCAGCAGCGAGAGAATGCCCAGCAAGAAGCGCAAGTCGGCACACGTTGTGCGCGAGGTGCGCCAGCGCCCACATTTACGTACTGAGGTAAAACTACTTACGGTAACTCTCCTGTAGGGCTTGAACGAGGAGCTGCGACGTCTGCGCGAGCAACTGAAGCAGCTAAACCCCATCGCAGGGCTAGGCTCCGAAAATGCCGCCATTTTCAGAGCCATCCGCCAGCAGCAGCTTAATCTTGCCAGCGCTCAATCCGCCATTCTGCCACTACTGGTAAGAACGACAAGCGCGCATAGTATTCAAAAGTACACACAGAGCAGCCCTAATGCTAACGGACCCTCTTGGTTTTAGCAAACGAGCGGCTTCGCTCAGAACCTGCACCCGCTGCACTCGCAGATTCGCCTGGGAAAATCCTGGGAGAGCCGCAGAGCGACGCTTTTGGCTTTCCGGGAAACGAAATTCCGAGCTGCGTATGAGTATATAACAGCACTCACTCAGACCACCAACTCCGACGAACTCCGCCACTCAGACGAACGTTTTGAGACGGCTGGTGGTGATATATGCTGCGTCATTTCCCAGACGATCCACTTCCCGGGGGTGCGGTCTCTGAAACAAGTCTACGAGTCGCTGATTTTCAGCCTCAACAACGCCGAGATCAGTATTTCGGAGCGGCTTGGCAACGTTACGGTCCGAGACGACTACGGCGATGTCAACGGCAATACCTTCAATTCTCGGATCATGTCCACGGGTGAGAGTGGGATCACTACCGAACTCAACTGTGTCATGCTGTCGCAGCTCTTTGATGACGCAAGTGACGTCTGTGGCGGACAACCCTGCGGAATGGTTATCATCGACTCGGTGGATGAGGACGACTTGTATCCGTACATCCCCAATGAACGGATTAGGAAGGATGTTTCCTCAGTCTTTTTGTTGACCGACCGTCGGTGCAACATTGATAATTCTGGCCCGGACAGTGGGGTGATACTGAAGCGAATAGCCAACGTGAAGCTTCACCGTCCCGCGTTCGAACTGTCAGAGTCTGTGTGGCATGACCAGCAACTAGAAACGACACGATGGGGAGACGTTGTGGTCCGATCGATGCGCAGCGTGTTGTACTCGAGGCCGTAGGAGATTTTAGCATTGTCTTCATTCGTTTTGGTCTTCACCAGGAAGAATTGTTCGATAAATTTGCAAATGAACGGGTGGCTTTACGGAATATCGCTGCGAACTTTGACGATTGCTTCCAAAACGACTACAGTAAGTACATGCAGAAACTATCTAGCTAATTGATGCTAAAATGTAACGTATACTCACTCACTCTACTATGACGGTAATCTAAAACTGTAGTTATTATACCTGGTGTACCCGCCACAATTAGTAAACTGTCAACTACGAATGCCGTACATGCACCGAACCCGTCTTTCCAGTTCGTTTAATACACTTGACTGACCCGAGTAAACCGGACAAGCTCGAAGTGCTGACCGTTGACGAGTCTCAACACCTAATTTGGTAGGATCGGTATCCATGAGCTGACTGCAAGATGAAGAAGAAGAGTCCTTACAAGCCGACAACTTGAAGGCGTCAACGTTGTCGTTAGTTGAAGTACCAGTATGCAGTTCGCACACATTAATGGCCAGTAGACATCCTCAAAGGTGTAATCTATCTCGGCGTGTTGCAGGTTCGCCATCTCGTATTGCGACACGGCAGATTCGTCCCAATGTTTACTTTTCTTATTTTTACCAAAAAAGTATTTTTTTTACGCGGATGGTTTTGTTTTCAGCGGTATGCTTGTACATCGAATAAGTACCAAACGTTCGTTTCTACATATTGTGGGTGTTCCAAGCGTAACATTTTTTACCCGTTTATGCTACGAATATTTTTTTTCCAGCCCTGGCTAGTAAGCTGTGGAGGGTTCCCTCGATGACCTGTCCCCCTTTGACAATGTACCACGAGGGGACAGCTCATCGAGAAATTTGGTAGTTTGCTCCTTGCAGTGGAGAGAGTTGGAGGTAATTTATTCGAAAAATCTTTGCAGCAGCAATTTGCTCCTGCTGTGGAGATATACTTAGAGCATTTCGAGAGGGGGAGGAGGGATGTAAGGAAGGAGACGTGCTCGGTGGCGAGCACGTCGCGGCCCTTTAATTTCAAGAGCAAGGCGGGGGCGTAAGCATTGCTTGCCCACCATCACTCTATGGTACATTCATTCATATTAGGCAAAAACAAGAAGCCAAGTAGTGAAACACGCACAAGTGGTGCGTTACCTCTGTTGGTCGTATTAACCTCCAGTTTGGTGCACGTCAATCCACTTCAACTTGAAGTGAATTGACCAATCAAATTCATTTGTTTTAGTTCCGCCATGGACACTGTCCAGACGGCCGGCCACAGGGCCTTAACCAAAATAATCTCACTTCACATTTTACCTCCAACTGCCTACACGCTTCGAGCATAGCGGTCTACCTTTCCTCACGGCCTCTGCATACAAGTTCTTCGCCTCAGCCTTATAACTGGTAGCACTCCGTCGGTCAGTTTTCGCCGGGCAAGTGGTCAGAAGATTGACAGATCGACTCGCTATCACTCGACTGCAACAGCCTCAGGGTTAGGGGTTCGCTTTTTTTCCGCTTAACTGCTACTGTAGCGTCAGGTTAGTTATGCGTAACCGACTAGCGAAAAGCGTTAATGTCGGTTACGCAAAACTTAACGGCTAGCGAAAAGCGTTTGTACCGCCAAGTGTATTTGCACTTAGAGGTAGTACTACCACTTCCGACACCAGCTGTTGTGTATTTTTCATGTACATGAAAAATGATTGCAGGATTTAGCCACTACAGACTAATTGACGCCACTTTGAGCATCAGATCGACAATCTCGCCGTCGGCATCGCCCTCTTCAACGCCCTCGTCCTCGCCGTCTTCGTCCGGCTCGTCGTTTCCACGAAGGGGAGTCGCAAGACCAGTCTTTTGCCAACAGTGCGCCACCGTCTTGGCCTCCGTAGACGACCACAACAGCGAGCTCCATTGCATCGCCTGAAGCTGGTCTATTTTGTATGCAGACTGCCCATTAACATTTGCATCAGCCTCAAACCTTTCGATCCCGTGGTCAATCTGTAATGACCTAAAGCGTGCCTTGAAGGACGCAATAGCACCGGCGTCCAGAGGCTGCAGATAGGTGGTAGGTGTCGTGGGCGTCGTAGCAGTCGGTGATCTCCTGGATGGCATGGCGTCCTTCTCTCACTTCGTCGGCGTCAGCAGAGCCAGCCTCGCCGTGTCGCGGTCTGTAGCGTAGCTTGTGCCGCTTGAGAAACCCGGTCAGCCAGCCAACGGAGAGTCCGACATCGAGCGCAGGCCCGCCTACATCTTCTCGAATCTGCTCGGCCTTCCTAGTGATAGCTTTGCGGTTAAGACACAGCCCCCTCGCTTCTACGCTACCCACCCACTCCTTTAAATTCTTTTCTAAAGCAGGCGACTTTACCTTTAGCGGCTTACGCCGTTTGCCCTCACCGTACTCTGGTTTCTTGATAGTGCTTGCGTTCTTTAGTATGTCAGATACTGTGTTGCGGGCTGGGGCTTTGCGCAAGCGGAATGCTCGCTTGGACCACCGCGCTAGCTCTGAATGGGTCATGCCAGGCTCCGCTGCGCTCTTGTCAATCAGCTCTCGCTTGTTCTCGATCGTCAGCCAGCGTCCCATTGCTCCCTCGGAAGGGGGCCACAGCGCTCAGAAGCCAGTCTACGGCGAGTAGTGGACGCGCGCTAAGCATCCCTGTTTAATCTGATAACGTATTATTAAGGATATTTTTTCTAGGAGGTGTCGGAAGTGGGAGTACAAGCTGTATTCGCTAACGGTTAGTTAATCTGAAGTGCTAGACTAGTTTAACGCTTTTCGCTTCACTAGTCACCTTCCCGCACGTAAGCCTAGTTTATAGCGGAAAACTGGGTTTGACTTGGCCTTGAATGACCAAGGTGAACAAACAAAAACCAAAAAATCTCTATTCAAACCCTCACCCTAGCCTAGAAGCAGTTGATCGACTTCGTCTCAAGGGGTTAGACTCAGTCAACCGTCTTGCAAGTTTAACTCACCACCTGCAAGATCAGGAAGAGTGTTTTCGCGCCGAGTCTGAGCGTATACTTTTTCGAGAAGATTGTCGCCTCTTAAGTATACAAGTAGTGCGTCTTCATAACACTCTCACTACTATATTTGATCGTCACCTTAACGAGAGCACACGCAACAGGTTCTACGAAGAGGATCAAAAGGAAGAGCCACTTATCCAAGGAAACAACCAGAAAACGCCAAGTCCAAGTCCAAGCTTCAATGCCTAAATTAGCGCTAAGTAGTGTTGTTTAAGTGTTCATTTGTTATTTTTTGGACTTTTTCGCATTGTTTTAGTGTAATTGCAGTTTGACTCAGCCAATCACCAGTTGCCTAAACCTCAGCTTCCATGTAATTCCGAATTGGGACATCGCAAACAAATCGCGTGAATTTCAGCTGTTTCCTGAAAATTTTGCTAATATTTTGAGCTTTGGCGTTAGCTTCGGGTTATTTTTCAGTCTATGCCTAAGCGTACGTTCGTGAGTGGGCCGTTGATCAGCAAAACAGTCGCATTCTCACCATTGAACAAGCCGTTCATCGTGCTTTCACGATTCGTGCTGCTACCCACTTGCAGTACAAGATTACTTGCTTGACCGAGCAACTCCGTGAAGTTTTTCTTCCGTTTTTCGAGACTCACCTCGATCACGTTACCGAAGCTGAGTTTGGACGATTTCTGTCCGAAACTGTTGACCACCTTGTAGTGGGTCTAATTTGACTCACTACCTTTGTTTACACGTCGCGCTACGTGTATGAGGAAGCGTAGGAGTTTATTAATAATTTAAATTGATTATACTTGAGTACACAAGTATAATATAAATCAAATAAAGACTCCAAGTGACTTGGTTTAGGTAAAATGAGAACTGTATTGTTTGTAAATTGATCTTCCTCCTAAATCTGCTAAACACTGTTTATCATCTATGAAAGGGATTGACAGCGGCTGGCTGTCAGAGCCCCGCTAATATGCACGTCTCTAATTGGTAGAAAGATGCTGCTTTCTACCAATAGGATATTTGGGTAGGTGTGGGCCACTCATTGAGGGGGCCCACTTCAATGTATCCATTGGTGTGGCTTACACCAAGGTGAGGAAGTATCTAAAACTTTTAACAGATATTTTATCTGTTAAAATCACAAGTGGCTTGTAGCCCCTTGTGCGTGTAACCCCGTTACACCATCCCCCCTTGAGGTTAGACGCGCGGGGTCAATCTCTGAATTGACCGTTCGTCAATTCTCCGCGTTTGGAGAAGAAACCCGCGCTCATTCAATGATGAGCACACCCCAAGAAAAGAAGGACGCGAAGGCGATGGAGAGTCATCTCTCCATCGATGACTACTTCGAGTGCCAGAAGACGAAGTATGGCGACGTCGTCGCCGAAGTCGACGACGATGAAGATATGGAAGACGAGAAGGACTCGTCCTCAAGCGGAAAGACTCCGTGTCGAGCGAGTCGCTCGACCCCCACGCTAAGAACATTCGCCCGCGTGAAGGGGACGAATCGGACGCTTCGAGTTCGAAGCGTTCGCGAACTGAGAGCGATACCCCACTCACTTCCGCTGGGGCTCTCAGTACTCCGCGCGCTGCTGCTGCAGCGCGTGATTTCAAAGCTCAAGGCTCTCCGCGCGCTTCGCCTGCAGCGCGCGATCCGTGGATGCCGTCCACGTCCGAGATCTCGGACCGGTATGGGAACTCGGTACCTCCGAATGAGGTGCCGCTGTACGTATGCAGCGCCATCAAAGATGACGCCGTGGCTGCCGAGCTGCACTTTGATGCGGCTCTGACAGCCAGCCGCTGTCAACCCCTTTCATAGATGATAAACAGTTTTAGCAGATTTAGGAGGAAGATCAATTAACAAACAATACAGTTCTCATTTTACCTTGAACTAGCTACTTGGTGTTTTATTTGATTTATATTATACTTGTGGACTCAAGTATAATTAATTCAAATTATTAATAAACTCCTACCCTTCCTCATACACGTAGCGCGACGTGTAAGCTAAAGTAGTGAGCCAAAGTAGGCCCACTACACCTGGTAGCACTTTGTAGTCCGTCCAACGACCGCCTACGTGACGTTCGTACAGGGTGTACGAACGCGGAGCCGAGAACCACATGAGCACGGAGGTGCCCATGGAGAGCTCCAACACGCCTGCAACGCATGTTGCACGCGCGGACTGCCCCCACCTGTCAGATACAGAGTGGGAGGCCCTCCAACGACTGTCAACAGTCATTGGGGAGGCGGCGATAGCTACGATGCTGCGTACGCTATCGCCGACAGAGCAACATGGTGTTGCTCTGGGGTTCATCATGAAGGAGCAGCGTGATGCTGCTTCCTCAGTGACGGCGTCGTCAGGGACGGCACCGCGTGCTCAATCATTAAAATTGAGCGTAAGCAATTACGTGGGAAGAGAGGGCGAGCCTCTCCTCCGGTGGCTTGTCGAGCTCGACACAGCCATAGCGGTTCGACGCATCGTCGCCCCGCTGTCGAAGGTCGCGTTCGCCATGTCCTGCCTTGGCGGACGCGCAAGGAGTTGGGCGTATGGACGCCGACTCTCCGATCCTACGTGCTTCAGCACGTACGAAGTGTTCAAAGAGGAGCTCAAACAAGCGTTTGAGCCCCCGCAAAACGAGTTCCGGTCGAGGGCGGAGTTCCTCGACCTTCAGCAGGGTAAGCATGCTTACGCGCAGCGCGCACGATACTTGGTATCAAATATCGTGACTAATCCAATTGACGAGGCGACTAACGTCGCCACGTTCATGAAAGGACTTAGAGATCGGCCAGTGAAGACCTATCTCTTCCGAGAGTACCCGAGTACTCTCGAAGCTGCAATCACCCTTGCCATGCAAGAAGAGTTTAGCCTGCGGCAGGCTAAACTCCATGCAAATGTACCGAGGCCGCAACCGCGCCCGGTAGCGAGGACGGGAGGTCCAGAACCAATGGACCTCTCGAACGCAACAACTGCTGGCTACCAGCAGCAAGGAGGCAATGCGGAATGCTTCCGTTGCGGAAGGATCGGTCACTTTGCACGGGAGTGCACAGCTCCCATGCCCCCTGGAGGTGGCCGTCGTGGCGATGCTAGGCATCGCCGCGGACCAACAAAAAACGCGAACATACAGTAGGCGCGGGGCGCCCTACTGGTAATGCAGTCGCGCGTGCCGACGTCGGGCACGCGACACTGAGGACTGCTGCCCCCAGTGAGACTAGCTCTCACTGCAAGAAACAAGATGACAGGCCGAACCTAGTCATCTTGAAGGTTTACTCGAAGAGAGCGAGTGACTCTCTTCGAGCTTTGGTAGACTCAGGCGCGTCGAACAACTTTGTTCGACTACGAAGCCTGTCGAGACTTGACTTCGAGGAGGTAAATGTACCTCGAAGTCTTCTAGAAGTTCGACTGGCGAGAGGTGCCATCGTGAAGATCGAGAAGCGCGTCGTGAACGTGCGCTTCTCGCACAAACAACGAGTGTTTGTCGAACACTTTATCGTCCTGGACCTGGGCGATAAGTTCGACGTGGTAATGGGCATGCCGTGCAAGTCACGGCATGATCCGGTGATAGACTGGAAGAAGCGCACGCTCGTGCGCTTCGGCCGCGACAGCGGAACAGAGAGCGATGGCCCTGTTACCGCAGCGCACGCACCAGCTGGTGCGCGCGGCTTACCAGTCGAGACAGCGCTTAATGCTGCTGTCCCGGAGTGCCCAGGAAGTGCGCGAGGGCGCGCACAAGTGAGACCCACGACGGCAATGCTGCCGACGTCAGAAGAAACAGACGTGCTGGTTCCGGGAACCAACACCCACGTTCAAGTGTGCAAGGGACAGTCCCTGACCCGAAGAGGTCAGGTCGACGACGACGCGTCGGCTCCGGGAGCTGATGCACCCTCGGTCATGAGGGGCTCCGCCAATGAATGGCGTCGAGGTGACGAAGGCGTGTCAACTCCGGGAGTTGACGCTGCAAACAGTGCGGACAGTTGCAAACGTACCGCACTGACACAATTTGCATGCTGTCGTGCAGCCGGGCTGCACGACGAAGCGCCATGCGATCAAGTCGGGCTTGATATCGCGCGCCCGCAGACAGGGTCTGCCGGCGAAAGGACACATTACCGTGCAGCCGGGCTGCACGAAGGAAAATGCGGTCAAGCCGGGCTTGATACCGCGCGCCCGCGGACAGGGTCCGCCGGCGAACAACTGTCCACGGCCGGGCCTGGACCAGAAGAACAACTGTGCGGAGCCCGGCTCCGCACAACAAGAAGACGGCGCAAGCGGAGAACGCTGCGCAAGTCTCGGTCCGGGACCGAGACGCATCAAGAGCAGTCTGCTGGGCAGACTGAGGCGGTGACGCCGGATGTCGAGACGCTAAGCGTCTTGACGCGCACCGATACTGGATTCCAGTATCGTGAGATGGAACTCGCTAGTCCTCCGACGAGGGCGTCGGAGTTGACTTCGCTTCCAGCCATGAGCTGGAAGCGCTCACACGCGACCTGCACGATGGACGCATCGAGCAGGTCTGCGTTCTTTCGGACAGTGAAAGAACGGAGAGCGAGATGCGAAGAGCTGAGGCAGCTCTTCATGGGAAGTACCACTGAGAGTGAAGACACTCTCAGTGCGAAGACGAAGCAAGAACGCTTCGAGGAACGAGGTTGGGACTCGCTGAAGTCGAGTCCCTATTACGAATTACTGAGGGAGTACAAAGACGTACTCCCGGAAGATTCCTGCGGAGCTTCCGCAGGATAAGGGCATTCAGCACGAGATTGATCTCGTGCCGGGCACAAAGTACTGTGTCACGCGGCAGAGGCCACTGCCGCGAGCTCAAGTGAAGGCGATCGACTACTTCTTTGAAAGTCGTCGCAAAGCTGGACAAGTGCGGGAATCGAAGTCCCCGCACAGTGCGTGTCAAAAAGCCACAGGGCGGATGGCGCATCGTTCATGCGTATAACAAGCTGAACGATGCGACGGTACCGGCGCAGACGCCGATACCGCGAAAAGATGTTATCATCGATTCGATGGTCGGGAGCACCGTTTACAGTGCTCTCGACTTGCGAGACGGATTCTACCAGATCCTAATGCGCGAGAGCGATATCCCTCTCACGGCAGTGAGCACGCCAAGCGGCATGCTCTGGGAATGGCTAGTGATGCTACAGGGGTTTAAGAACGCCCCTGCGACTTTCAACAGGTGCGTGACGCACTTGTTGCGCTCGGTGCGCGACTTCGCACAGAGCTACTTCGATGATGTGTTCATCCACAGCCGGGCTGTGGACGGGAAGACCGACATTGAGATGCACAGGGTGCATCTCCGGAAGCTACTTGAGCTTATGCGAAAGCATAAGCTCTACGCGAACCTGAAGAAGTGTATCTTCGCGGCGAGCGAGATACCCGTCCTCGGGTGTCTCGTAGGGAAAAATGGTGTTCGCCCTGACCCGGAAAAGGTCAGAGTGATTAACGAATGGCCAACGACTTCAAGTGTCAAGGAACTGAGGCAGTTCCTTGGCTTGGCCACATACTTGTGCAAGTACGTGGAGGATTACGCGGGCAAGGTCCGCTCGCTGTCACAGCTTCTTAAGAAGGAAGCTGTGTGGAATTGGACAACCGATTGCCAAAAGGTATTCGATGCAGTCAAGCGGGGCTTGACTGAGGCGCCGATCTTGGCAGTGGCTGACCAAGACCGCCCATTCCACGTCGTATGTGGCGCATCCGACTTCGCGATCGGATGTGCGTTGATGCAGCACGATCACGAGGGCCGTGATCGTGTCGTCTACTACCAATCGCGTCAGCTGAAGCCAGCTGAGCGCAACTATCCGGTGCATGACAAGGAACTCCTTGTCATGAAGTATGCACTCGCAAAGTTCCGAGTGTATTTGCTTGGGAGTAGACCATTTGTGGTCTACACCGACAATGCATCACTGCGCACCGCAGTGAAGTCGCCACACATATCACAAAGAATGGCGAGATGGCTCTCATTCTTTGCGGAGTATAACTTCCGGGTCGAATACAAACCCGGAAGATTGAATGTGGTGGCCGACGCGTTATCACGTCGGCCAGACTACGCAGAAGCTGCTGACGTCAATACCATTGACGTCACGCGATCGATCAAACCCACATCGTCTCTGCTGGACGATGTGAAAGCCGCGTCCGCGTCGGGCGCGGACGCGAAACTCTTGTTGGCCTATGGCACAGCACCTTCTGACAAGGCTCATCAGAAGTTGCCCAAGCACCTTCGTGCGCGCGCACACCGATATCGGGTGCACGACGGACTGCTCCTCTATAATGTGGTCGACGACAACGCGGACCGCGTTGTCGTGCCGAATGATGATGACCTGCGACTCAGGATCATGTACGAATATCACGATGCCCCGACTGCGGGACATCTCGGACGTGAGAAGACATACGTCCTTCTCACGCACGACTTCTACTGGCACCACCAGTATAAGTGGGTGCGCAAGTACATCCGTGCTTACGAGGTATGCCAACGCGTAAAGCCTGCGCCATTCGCGCAGGCTCCTTTACAATCACTGCCGACTCCGTCGGAGAGTTGGAAGTCCATGTCTTTGGACTTCATCTTTGGTCTTCCCCCGGACAGCGGAGGGAATACCGGTGTTGTGGTCTTCGTCGACCGCTTCAGCAAGATGGTATATCTTGCTGCAGTGCCGGTGGAGGTGGCCGCGAAACAGACGGCCCGTCTGTTCGTCGACATGGTGTTCAAACACCATGGTATGCCGACCGACATCGTGTCGGACAGAGACCGGCGCTTCACAGCGCACCTGTGGCAAGAAGTGTTTACACTTCTTGGGAGCCAACTTTCAATGTCGACGGCGGATCATCCGCAGACGGACGGTCAAACCGAGCGCGTGAATCGCGTGCTCATCGATATGTTGAAGAGCTACGCTCACTCGTTCCAATACTGGAGCGAGTGCTTATCGATGGCAGAGTTTGCCATCAATAACTCAGTGCATGCCTCGACCGGGTATACACCGTTCTACGTGAATGCCATGCGGCATCCACGTCTACCGAGTTTACTCGGAGTGATGGCTCCCACTTTAAGTGTGGGAGGATCTACGACTGCCATGCAGCAGCCGCAGAAAACCGCTGACACTTGCACCGTATCAGCTGCAACAATGAACAAACCACATGAGTCTGGGCAGGGCGCAGACACCGCGAAGAACCACGCAGAGGCCGGGCCTCTAGCGCAGAGCGAGCTGAATGACTTCAGCTCGGATCCAATCAACTTCATCACCAAAATACAAGCCGTGATTCGGTTTGTCCAAGATGCAATAGCAGCTTCTTTTGACCAACAGAAGCTGAACGCAGACAATGTGGGCAGAGGCAACCCAAATGAATTCAAAGTTAGTTCATTGGTTTTGTTAGCTACTCAAAACCTGCCTAAACATGCAGTTTCGGATTTCGGAGCAAGTAAGCTTGCTCCGCGCTTCATCGGGCCGTTCACTGTGTTGGCACGGCACGGCAACGCATACACGCTAGACATACCGTCTAGCATGCGCCTCCATCCGACCTTTTACGTCGGACGGCTGAAGCCATACCTGCAGCACGATCCATCTAGCTCGGCTGACCCGAAGCCGCGGCAGGAGCCGAGGCAGAAGCGGAGGCATTAGCCTCGGCGACGAACAGCCGCTCCTCCAGTGCGCGGACGCGCTAGAGCAACCCCTTCATCTGGGTCCCCAATTCGATCTGGATATTCGAGGCGATCTGCCAGACCGCCGCGACTTGGGCCTTCTGATTCGCCAGTTACCGCTTCAGGGCGGCGAACTCAGCGCCCTGCAGACGCTCCACGGCGGTCACCCGGTCGTCGAGAGACGTGTACTGATCAGCCCGGGGCTGATCATACCCGGGGTGTGTTCCCACCCCCGCCACCGCCGATCCGTGACGCCCGCGGCTCAACCCGCTGGATTGTTGAGCGAATTGTTGAACATAGTATCCCGAAAACGAACCCTCAAGGGGCTCGTTTTCGTATTCGTTGGAGATGATTTCCTCCCCATCAAGATACATGGGAGCCGCGGAACGTCTTGCTGGAGGACGTTCCGGAAATGGTGAGGGCGTACGAGGAGCAGTACGCGCTGGGGCAGCGAAAGTAATACGAGCGCTGCGATCATCGCTAGCGCCCGAACCCTCACCTGCTAAGAACTTAGCACGGAGCTCTTTGAGACTCTCGGGCACACGGAATGACGTGTACCCGTTCAGGTCGCGGTCGCTCAAGCGGACCGCGCCTGGGAAGCACTTCGCGCACTGAAAGCCCTCGGGCACAGCGCACAGTACGTTAGCCTCCTGACAGCAACGTGGAGTTGCTCCAACTTTCCACGCTTCGAGTACGTCTCGAAGCGATCACGCGCTTGCTTAATCCGATCACGGTAAGCACTCGGTTTCTTGTTGAAGTTATCAACAAAGGCATTCCAACTTTGACAAAGTGCCTGCCACTCGGGCACTTTGCTGCGAGAAGATGTCTTCTTGCTTTGAAACCATCGGAGATCATGGAAGAGTCCGCTGTAATAATCGCGCATTTGATGCGTCTCCGCATCAAAGTGCAGCTCGGCAGCCACGACGTCATCTTTGATGGCGCTGCACACGTACAGCGGCACCTCATTCGGAGGTACCGAGTTCCCATACCGGTCCGTGATCTCGGACGCGGACGGCATCCACGGATCGCGCGCTGCAGGCGCAGCGCGCGGAGAACTAAGAGCCCCAGCGGAAGCGAGTGGGGTATCACTCTCAGTTCGCGAACGCTTCGAACTCGAAGCGTCCGATTCGTCCCCTTCACGCGGGCGAATGTTATTAGCGTGGGGGTCGAACGATTCGCTCGACACTGAATCTTTGCGCTTTGAGGACGAGTCCTCCTCGTCCTCCATGTCTTTATCGTCGTCGTCGAAGTCGACGACGTCGCCATACTTCGCCTTCTGGCGTTCGAAGTAGTCATCGATGGAGAGATGACTCTCCACCGCCTTCGGGTTCTTCTTGTGGGGCGCGCTCATCGTTGAATGAGCGCGGATTTCTTCTCCAAACGCGGAGAATTGACGAATGACCAATTCAGAAGATTGACGTGCGGAGACCCCGCGCGTCTAACCTTAAGGGGGGGATGGTGTAACGGGGTTACACGCACAAGTGGCTACAAGCCACTTATGATTTTAACAGGTAAGATATCTGTTAAAAGTTTTAGATACTTCCTCACCTTGGTGTAAGTCACACCAATGGATACATTGAAGTGGGCCACCACAATGAGTGGTCCACACCTATCCAAAGATCCTATTGGTAGAAAGCAGCATCTTTCTACGAATTAGAGACGTGCATATTAGCGGGGCTCTGACAGCCAGCCGCTGTCAACCCCTTTCATAGATGATAAACAGTTTTAGCAGATTTAGGAGGAAGATCAATTCACAAACAATACAGTTCTCATTTTACCTAATCTAAGTCACTTGGAGTCTTATCTGATTTAAATTATATTTATGTATTCAAATATAATTAACCTAAGTCATTACTAAGTACTTACGCTTCCTCATACACGTAGCGCAACGTGTAAGCAAAGTAGTGAGTCAAGTTAGACCCACTACAGGCGCTGCATGACCCGATGCACGCAGCGCCTCCACATTTCCGGTTTTCCTCGCGACCAAGCGCTCGACCAGCCCCCCTAAGTCACTAGCTCCCCTCATGTCGGCTTCATCAACTTCGCCCATCGCTTCCTCGGCGCCACCGGAGCCGTCCGCTTTGCCGCCCGTGGCACCGACGCCCCCGAGTCTGGATCGCGCGGGCCTCATTTCTGCTGGTGTATCAGCAACACCGGCCTCCTCCGCGCCCGCGGCGACACAGCCCACCCCACCGTCGCCTGCACCGGCGGCTCCCGCCCGCGTCAGCACGCGGCAGTCGTGCGCCGTCGTCGTCTGCGCCGCATCGTCGACGTAACTCCAGCGCCGCCGACGACGGAGGAACCTGGTTCTCCAGTACGCCCAGAGCCCGCGGAGTCGCTCGCTCCAGCTGGCACGTCCGCACCGGACTCCAGCACCTTCGCGGACGCAGCCGCGGCGACCACCGATCCAACCGAAGCGGCCGCCGCGGCAGCTCGCGGGTCTGCCCAGCCCGTCCGCAGGTCCAAGTCGCGAGCCTCCGCCAAATCGCCAGCACGCCGCCGCCCTAAGTGGCCCGCAGCCAAATCTCCCGCTGTAGCTAAGCCTACGGCATCCACGGAGTCCATCTCGCCGACAGCGACCGGCGCGTCCACTGCAGTCCTCGACGCGCCTACCGCCTCGACGGCACCACCCGTGGCGCCGCCCGTCCTGACGGTTTACTCTGACAGCGACAGCGAGTCGGACGTTTCGACACCGGAGTCCTCCCGGCCTGGTGTAATGGGAAATGCGACCTTCGCGCGTCCCGAGCCGCGGGGTCTTGAGCCCGTCTCTGACTCGCCTGGAGTCCGGATGTCATGTGCAAGCGACCCCTTCGACCCTTCCGCTTTCTTAAGACGCTTTCACGGTGAGCTGCGCGCTGAACCCGGCGCGGCCCGGGAAGTAGCGCCCGCTAGTGGCCTCCCGGTTACCGCCCAGACGACCGCCCGCCAAGCATCATGCGCCGACGTGCGCGACTGCTCCTCGGCACCCAGCGGGCGGGTGGCACAATTACTTCGCGACCTTGCCCATCTCCTGGGCGGGGACTCGAATCTGGCCCAAACGGAGGGGCTGCCGGGCGGCGGTCAACCAACACTGAGCACCGCGTTCGCGTCGTGGTCGCAGCCTAACCACCGTGGCGCGCTACCTCCGCCCGCCGTCCGCGAGCTCCGTGCTGCACACTTCGCGACGCCGGCAAGTCGCGCACGCGGGGACTTCCGCCCGGCGTCCGTTTATATTCTGGCCGCGTATCGGCTCTACCCCCACCTGCTATCGCCCGAGGGACAGAACGAGACACCCACCTCGTGCGTGCTGCGATGGCGGAGTCTGGCCTGTCTAACGTTTCTAGACGCGGCCCCGGTGTTAGCAGCCTTACGCGGTGCCCGCTTTGGGCGATACGGGATCTCCGTCATGCACTTTCACCGCGCTGACCAGGAGGCGCTGCTCGCGGCTGGGTCTTCCGATGTGCACTTTGCTCTAGACTTTCAAGCGGCCCCGCCAGCGGCCCCTCCCTGCACGTCGTACTACGACCTGCTCGGCGCCATCCAAGGCCTGTCTACGTTTGCGAACGCGCAGTAGTACGATCCTATGACCCACGCTCTGTACCGCGTGCGCGGGTTTGTCGTCGCCAACATGGACGCAGACCCAGGTCACTCGCCGAGCCGGGTGCAACGCACCCTCCATGGGGTCAACCAGCTTCTCGGTGCCGCCTTTCTCCATCTCTCCAGCGACGCGCCATATTGGTGGCGCGACTTCTCGGAGGCGGTCGGCCGGATCGCCTTCAACTCCACTGCATGGTCTATGGCCTTACACGCGCTGACACTGCGGGAGCTGGCCAACCGCCCCGGTGGCAGCAGCCACAGTAGCCGAGCGCAGCCCGGCCAGCCACCGTCCGGCACCGCTTCCGCACTCCACCGACGAATAATCAGCGTAGCCGCCCAAGCAGCATCCCTACGCACATCTGGGCGCTGATCCCGCGCAACACCGCCGGCGTCGAACCATGCTTGAAGTAATTTGCTGGGGGAATGTGCTCAGGGGGCACCCGCGCCCAGTGCGCCTCCAGAGACAGGACACACGAGTGGGGGGACCCGCTCCCCTCCGAGCTGACAACCTACATTACGGAGCGCTTCGGTGGCACCGGAGGTGGGGCCACGCGCCGCCCCCGCCGCCGCTGAGGCGGACGAGGTGCCGCTGACACACCAGCGCTTAGTTACCCAGACCCCAGCTGTAACTCAAATAGATTGCATGCTTCGGGCCATTGTGAGTCGCATTCCGGCGCGATGGCGTTCCAGCCCCGTCTCCCAACGGATACAGCCAGGCGCCTCGTCACAGTTTCTTCAGCGACGTGCGTCAGCCCCCACTCGGGGGCACCCCTTCGCGTGCCTGCCGGTGAGAGCCTGTTGTCGCCGAGGTATGCCACCGTGGCGCACCACCCGCGCCACACTGTACGGGCACAGCCCCCGGTTCACGACGCGAGTTCTGCCAGTGAGAGGCCCCGCGCCACGATCGCGGGCCTTGCCACCGAGAACTCCCCTTCCACGCCTACCGGTGGGGGGCCGTTCGCCCAGGGCGCGGTCCATGCCACCGAGGCGTGTGCTTCCCTGTCCAGTGTCGAGACAGCGCCGGCCCCAGCTGCCGCCACCACACTACCCATGTCGGTCACTGCCCCCAGCGGCACCGACCATGACAATTTTTACCGCAGCGCCCCATGCCCTGCCACCTTCGACCGCTTGCACACATCAGGCGTCAAAAGGTCGCGCTCGTGGGAGCGCGTCCGCCGCGCAACAATCGCAGCCGCGTTCGGCTGCGTTGGCGTCACGTTCCCGGATCCGGTCCCGGAGGCAACCGCCGGACGCGCGCTCGGGCTGAACACGGCGCTCCAGACCGCGATGTCCGAGTACGTACGGCGAGCCCGACCGTCGCTGCCAGCGTTCGTCGAGCTCGTTCGCGGACAGACCACCGACGACTACCGGCCCAACAAGGCTCTCGTTCCTGCGGTCCTGCGGCACCAGTGCAGGGGCTACATTCACTTGGATAGGCTGCTGCGCATTGTGGCTGAGGGTGTCCGGGTACGGTTACGCGAACCGCTGCCGCGCCAGAGCTGTTTCCCCAGAAACCATCCCTCCGCGTCAGAGCGAATAAAGGTGCTCCGCAAGAACATTAGGATGGAGCAAGACCTCTTCAGGTGTATCGTCAACAGCCATACGGACCCATCCGACGTGCCAACACCATCGTACGATCACTGCTCCAGCTTAGCCCGCGAGTTACTGCGGTGCAAACGCGCCGACCCTAGCCACGAGGTCCAGGTAATGGCGGGAGATGTGGCGGTGGTGTATCGCAACGCGTGCACGCACAGCGAGTGCGTGCACCTATTCGCCGGATACATTCCGGAGGACAACGCTATCGTCATTGATCTCTCCGCTGCTTTCGGCTGGACAGGCTATGCCGGCACATACAGCGTTTTGGGAGGGGCGGTTGCGTTCGTCCACGGCAACAACGTCGACGCCGCCCACCCCTCCGGATTCTACAGCTACCACTGGGTCGACGACCACGTGAACATTGTGACCAACACCGGTACCCACTGTGCTGACGCTGACCGCTCGCTCCGGTACGCCATGACTGCTGTCTTGGGCCCCGGCACCGTCAATGAAGACAAGTTCACAGGCTGGCGGACACGCCAAAAGGTACTAGGCCTCAATTTCGACACTGTGCGCGAGACGGTCGCCATGCCACCCTACAAAATCGCCAAGGCCCAGCACCTTGTGGCCAACGCCTACAACGCGACCCGGCTGTCCCCCTACGCCTTGCGGTCCCTCCTCGGCTCCCTTCGCCACGTGGCGACGTGCGTACGCCCAGCCCAGGCCTTCCTCTAGCGTCTTCGGGTGGGCGAGGCGATCCTGCACCGACATGCCTTCGTCTCTGTCACGCCAGATATGCGCCAGGGCCTAATTTTGGTGGTGGCACATCCTTCGCGACCCGTCGCTCAACGGCGTCCGGCTCGAATTTTTCGACGCCCTTCCCGATCCCGACTTCGTTGTGTTCACTGACGCGTCAGCCCAAGGGTTGTTTGCCGTCGTTCCATCACTCCGGCTTGCGCTCACCTACCGCTTCTCAGTGTCCGAGCGCGCCGCAGTCGACGCTTTCAAAAAAGGCGCCGCCAACGCGTTTGATATCAACTACCGCGAGCTACTAGCATGCGTGTTTGCAATCCAGGCGTGGGGGCCAGCGTAGCGGGAGCAGGCCATCCTGACCCAGCCTCTGCACGTCCATTACCGAGTCCAAGATGGCGTCTCGCAACCCCAGAGCGCAGACATTAATCCGGCTCCTCGGGCTATGGGAACTGTAGCTCGGCCTACGCATCTCTGCCTCCAATATCCCCGGGACAGACAACACGACCGCAGTCGCCGGCTCGCGGCGCTGGGAGGATTCGGCTTTAGCTACGCGATTCCACCAGGCAACCCACGAGTGGACACACGCGACACCTCCAACGAGCGTCGAGGAGCTCAAGCGCGCCTGGCGCAGCATCTACGAGAACACTCGGTTGCAGCCTCCTCCCACAAGCGCTACGCCCGCGCTTTCGCGTTCTGGTGTGCATGGTCGGCCAAGCGCGGTTTCGATCAGTGGCTCGGCGACACCAGCATAGACCCAGTGCACGCGATATCCGAGTTCGTCATGGACACAGCGCTGAACGGCTTCGGGTCCGGCCACGCGGTTCGAGGCTCCACCGTCCAGACGAATCTGCTCGGCATTCGTCACTTCATCCTCACGGCGGGTCACGCCTTCCCTATTGATCAGCCACAGATTCGCATGCTCCTCAAGGGCATCGCCCGCCACGACGCTCCAAGCTCCCAGAAAGCACCGGAGTCGGTATCCCTCCTCGAAGAAGCGTTCCGAGCGTTGGATCTCCGCGATCGTGTGGACCAGGCTCTTTGGGGGGGGGGGGTCTGTGTCTGGTTTGCTTCCATCTTCCTTTTGGCGATCCAGAGCGCCGCAGCGGCCATCGGCGAGGACCCCAAGCGCTACGGCACCCATTCACTGAGAGCAGGCGGCGCCACAAATATGTATCGAGCTGTGATCGATGCCTTGACAATCCAGCTTCACGGCCGGCGGGCCTCAGACTCGTTCAAGCTTTACACGAGGCTATGCTCCGAAGCCGTGGCCGGAGTCGCCAGCAAGATCGTTAGCAGGTCGAGGTCTCCGTTAGTACTTCAGTGAAGACGCGGTTGGCCGCCCCATTTTCGAGGGGCTTCAGCCCTGCCCGTCGGGCCGGCCTGAGGGCGGCGTCCCGCCTCTAAACTAAACACCGCCAGATTTCCCCAACCGTGGCGTGGCGCACGCAGAGAGGACAGGCCAAATTTGGCCGTAGAAATAGCTCTGGGATCGGAAAGCTAATTTTTTGTTTGGCATTTGGGATACATTGGCGCCACCTGTAGCCAAATTTGGCATTTGTGGGCTGGATAGCTCGACCGGTACGGTCACCCGACCAAAAGTCATTTTTAACCATCAAATAGCTTTTGGATAGTTTTTCGCGCTCGCACCGGTTCGACTAAAACCAAAACAAATTTCATCAGCGGCCATCTTCCAGCGATCCTTCTGTCAAATATTGCAAATGGATAGCTGGGGGATGGTCACTTCTCAAGCGACGCTTCAGGTAGCGGGGCAGCTTCGAAATGGCACAGGAAAAAAACCGTCGGGGGAAAAGCTATCAGGACCTGGAGAACCTGGAGAACCTGGAGAACCTGGAGCTGGCTAAATCGTATGTTCACCTGTCCACAGATGCATCAGTTGGAATTACTCAGTCGGCAGAAACCTTCCAGACGCGCATCAAAGGGTGAAGAGCTCAGAGCGCATTGCCAATGCGATCGCAGAGGAAGACCTGAAGCCACGAGCTTGGACGAGCCTTCAACCGCGGTTCGGCGTGATGCAGAGGTCTATCGGGAAATACATCAGCTGCGTGACTGGGTTTCATCAAAATACTGCTTCATAAAGCGCCTATAGCGCGTCTCAAAGTCCCGCTCTTTGTTTTTACTCTTTCCTGGCCGAGAACCGCCGCGTTTCACTGTCGTATCACGAGAGCTAGATCGAGACGCTGGGAACAGAAGTTGTTGGGCGATAAGCTCATCGTCGTCATCTTCACAATCCAACTGAGGATGTCAAGGAAGCCACCCTGCGCGCTCGCCTGCGCAAGAGCGTTTACTGGTATGTCTTCCATCTCCACTACCGACTACCCTCTCCCTCGCTGAAAAAGATTGGACTTACTTATCGCCGCGACGGGTGCGAATTTTTCTCTCGGCGGATCTTTTGTACCCTCAGTTTGACCTAACTTTGACTTGGTTTTTACACGACTGGTGGGAATGCTCTTAGAGAGGCTTTTTGTTTGGAGGGTATTGCTGGCTCGTTCTCCCCTCCCCAAAAGGCGCACGAGTGGTGTAGCCCGTGCGTGGCGACTGGCCACCATGACGGGTGCGCTCTCTCACCATTCTCTCACTTCTTAAATTGCGACTTCTAGGCAACTAGGATGGGAAAACCATCCCGACGATCCAGTAGATATGAAGGACGAAGTGGCCAAACAGAGGGAGGCAAGTGGGCAAACGTGAAGCTATGGCTTCTATTCCACGGCGGTGATACGAGGCAAAAGCTGATGAAGGCTGCTGATAGAGGTCGCCTTGACGTCGTGCGGTGTCTGGTGAACGACTGTGGCGCTGATGTCAACGTGAAGAACAGGAATGGGTACACAGCGCTGATGATGGCCGCTCAAAACGGGCGTCTTCACGTCGTGCGGATACTCGTGAACGACTGTGGCGCGGAAGTCAACGAGAAGAACATCGATGGAGACACAGCGCTGATGTCGGCCGCTTACGGAGGTCATATTGACGTCGTCCGGTTCTTCGTGAACGACTGTGGCGCGGATGTCAACGCGAAGAAGATCGATGGAGACACGGCTCTGATGTTGGCTGCTTGTACAGTTCACCTAGACGTCTTGCCGTGTCTGGTGAACGAATGTGGCGCTGATGTGAACGTGGAGAACAAGTATGGATACACAGCGCTGATGAAGGCCATTGAAAACGGTCGCCTTGACGTCGTGCGGTGTCTGGTGAACGACTGTGGCGCTGATGTGGACGTGGAGAGCGGGTATGGATATACATCGCTGATGGAGGCCGCTCAAAACGGTCGTCTTGACGTCGTGCGCTGTCTGGTGAACGACTGTGGCGCTGGTGTCAACGTGAAGAACAGGAATGGGTACACAGCGCTGATGATGGCCGCTCAAAACGGGCGTCTTCACGTCGTGCGGTGTCTGGTGAACGAATGTGGCGCTGATGTGAACGTGGAGAACAAGTATAGATACACAGCGCTGATGAAGGCCGCTCAAAGCGGTCGCCTCGACGTTTTGCGGTATCTTGTGAACGACTGTGGCGCTGATGTCAACGCGAAGGACACGAATGGGTACACAGCGCTGATGATGGCCGCTCAAAACGGGCGTCTTCACGTCGTGCGGATACTCGTGAACGACTGTGGCGCGGAAGTCAACGAGAAGAACAATAATGGAGGCACAGCGCTGATGTCGGCCGCTGATAAAGGGCACTTTGATGTCGTGCGGTGGCTCGTGAACGACTGCGGCGCTGATGTCAACGCGAAGGCCAACGACGGGCAGACAGCTACTCGCCTAGCCAATGATCACGGATACTATGACATTACCCGTCTACTTATGCCATTTATTTTACCTGAAAGTCAAACATCTACCGACGATACTGGGAAGGTCGATAGTCACAATACTTCTGACCCATCAGGCAGTAGCATCATTTCCCCAATCGAAGTGGAGTTGGGCGAATTCTCCCAACAAGGAACTATCGGTGGTGATTTTCAAGCGAAGTGGCTGGATGCTGATGCCGTCGTAAAACTATTTATTCCTGACGCTTCGCATTCCACTTTGGCACAGCAGGTACACGCATGGCACCAGCTGCGCCATCCCAACGTACAGAAGTTGTATGGCGTGTGCCAGGCTGGGCCTGCTGTGAACTTCTTTGTGTGTGAATTTGCTAGTCAAGGCTCGTTACTTCAGTATGTCGAATCGTCGTCTCCGTCAAGTGAAGTAAAGCCGCCACTGCTGTGGAAATATCTGCACGGGGCGGCGTTGGGACTCGCGTATCTGCACGAGCGTGGGATTGTTCACGGCGATCTTCGTTGCAGTAACATCTTGATTGGTAGTGATGGGTTGGCGAAGCTGTCAAATTTCGGCCTGACGGGGGCCACGAAGAAGGTGAGTACAGTGGAATCTGTGATTGGATCGACGCGGTGGCAAGCTCCTGAGGTGGTGGCACGGAACCCACTTTCGCGTGAGTCTGATGTATATTCACTTGGAATGTGTATTCTCGAAGCTGAAAGCCGGAAGAAGCCATGGAGCGAAGAAAATGAAGAAAATGCAAGGAAATGCAAACTAGGATGGAACGCAGATCCCCACCAGAGCGTTCCCAACGACCAACTTGACTCCTTGCAACCGGGCCCTGATCGCTATCGATTCACTCATAGCAATAAACCGTATTTTGTTCGACAGAGTCGTGAATTGGTGTGGCGGATGTGCTGCCAAGATCCATACAATCGGCCCAGTTTGTCGTCCATTGTCTCCGAGTTGGAACGTTTGTCCATTGAAGAGAGTATCGATGTCTGCCAGCCGGACCTGGAGCCTCAACACTCTTTCGAAGACTACGAGTCTTGTGAAATGACTGAGCGGTGGCTAACGTTGCAAGAGTGTGTGAACGAGGGCGATAATGATGAACACCTCTGGTTATTCAACGAACTCAAACATATCCACGATTGCTTTCGGGGATCAAAGCAAAACGAACGCTTGCGCAGCCAATTTGATTCTCTCCTCGCTGACGTCTACCAGACAATCACGATGACGCCAGAGGAAACTCGCGCCTTGCGGCTGACTTCGACACGAGCCACGATGACCAGTATGTACTCCTTCCGTTGGCGCGTGAATGCTCTCCTGAAAGCTCTCGGGGAGTCTATATCGGAAGATATGGAGGTGTCGTGGCTTGTGCAACGCCGTGAACAGGCCTCGGCTTTTGTGTCAGGTATAGCAGATATTGCCCTCCTATTGCAGCAGTTGACGTCTGTGGAAGAGAAAACTGCCTTTTTGCAGACGTTGAGAACAGAGATGGAAACAGCTCCAGGCAAGTACACGGAAGAACAATCGGAGACAATTAAAAGGGCGTATGAGGAGATTGATAATAGGCTGAAGATTGAAGGAGAAGGCAATATAGCTCATCTCACTCCGGAGTGGTTTATCCCGTGGTACGAGTTGGTCCAAGGAAAACATATAGCTGATGGTGGCTTTGGAAGCGTGTGGCAAGCGAAATGGTTAGATTCGGACGTGATAGTGAAGGTAGTTGGAAGTGCGGGTGATACCAGCTTCTATGACAGCTTGTTGTCAGCATCTTTTGATCAAAAGCGAACAGAGGCTAGAGCAATGTTCCGCCGTGAAGCTGACACTTGGTTTGGGTTTAGCCACCCTCACGTGGTTCGGCTCTTTGGTGCCTGCCACATCGGGAGGCCGTTTTTCGTGTGCGAGTACGCCACTCACGGCACGCTTGTCGAGTATTTGCGAAAGCACCCCGATGAGCTGTGGACGAAACTGTTCGAGGCTGCTCTAGGCGTGCAATACCTTCATGCGCGTGGTTTTGTCCATGGTGACCTAAAAGGCAACAACATCGTCATCGGACGTGACCTAAAAGCTAAGGTGATCGATTTCGGTCTGAGTTCCGCGGCAGACAGCGAGACTACTTCCCCGATTTCTGGGGCGTGGCACTGGGTGGCTCCGGAGTGCTTGATGGGAGCTAAGCCGACGATCGAGTCCGATGTGTACTCTTTGGGTATGTGTATCGTGGAAGCGTTGCGAGTTGTTGAGGCACTACAAACGGGAAAACCATTTTCCAGATGCCTGCCGCGGGAAGGTCTCGTCGATAAGTTCGCTGTGCGATATCACGCTACTCGTGGCAGGATGCCATCTCGACCGAAGTGCGAGGACGACCAGTGGGAGTTGGTCGCACGGATGTGCTCGAAGAACCCAGAGGACAGATTGAAAATTTCGACTGTCGTTGATATGCTGGAGAGATGGACAAATACACGGACTGATGCGAAGATCCAAGATGACCATGTGGCTAACGTTACGTTTGAACTGTCAATGGACTCCGCGCAAAAGCTACTAAGAAAAGATACCGAACAACACTCGTCAGTTGCCGTCTTGTACTGCAACTTGTGGGATAACATGAAGTGCGCGTATGGGCAGATTGAGCGTAACACAGCATGTTGGACCGCTTTCCATTCCCTCGTTCTGGAGGCTCATGAGTCCACTGCAAACTTGGGAGCTGTAAAAGGGGATCTCATATCAATAGCACAGGCGACAATGAGATGCTATGCGTTGCGTCGTCGTTTGAGCAAACTGTGTGATGCCTACTTTCTCACGTCGCAAGCCCGCATGTGATCGAATGCACCTCGCTCGCATAACTTGAGGCAGCATCGATCTACTGTACCAGTTCATGCAAAAGGGGCACCTGTTCATGCAAAAGGGGCACTGGTGCATCATGTCGACCTGGCGGTGGGATATGGGCGAGCTCGCGCTCCTTAACGAGCTCTGTAAAGCTGTGGAGGGGCGAGATTCTCCGCGGATAATCGATCTCTTCACGAGACGTACAATAGACCTCGGTAAAAAGCCGCGTTCACAGATAGCTGTCGCGGAGCGCATACGTCAGTGGCGAAAGGAGCGTGGAATCAAGCCCGAGTTGACTGGATGCCGCAGATGGAAACATGCTTGGTTCAACTGAGATTAGACGGATTGCTTTTCGTTGAAATTGCGAAAGCGATGACAGACGCGTTCAAGACACCACTCACGGCGTCCATGGTCCAACAACATGAGAAGGTGATATCGGCAACTCCTTCTCTATCGTAAATTCGACTGGAAGGACCCGCGCGCTATTCGCAATAGCCGTACGAAGTTGATACTCTCGGAGAACGGTGGCAAGCTGCACACATGTCGGACAGATCCAGTGACTGGGTGCGTTCTTGACTCAAAAGCGCAGCAGGTGCGCCCCAAGAGCAGCGACTGCTACCTGGATGCGTGCCAGCCCTGGACGGTGGTGACGCGCACGTGTACCACTGTATGAGCGATGAGGCGAGCCAGAGGTGGGCGTTCGACAACGCGACCAGCACACTGCACACATAGGTTTCTGCCTCGGCCAGGATCCTTCGCAGAAAACAAGGTGCAGTTGTACGGCTGCTCGACAAACAATCCGAATCAGCAGTGGGAAATCATCGACCCTGCCAGCATAGCATCAAGTGCGCTAAAACGGATACCTGGTTCGAGGTTCTTGCATTTCGCCACATGGACCCATCCCACAAACGTGACTCCCCACTCTTGCGATCTCACAAGTCAGTCATATTCAAGTTCATCCAACGTTTTGAAGCCAAATAGTATCATACCTTGATGTTCTCGAAAAATTGATTCTCTGAATGGGTGGGTAGCCCTTTTGCAAGCGCTGATGTTACGTAGGAGGCGTGCTCAGCACATCACGCATTGTCTTCATCATTAACTCGCTCCACTGCGCAAGCTCCGACTGCAATTCCTGTAGAGCAATTTTGGACACAGGAAATTCTGGTCGATGCAGCTTCAAAAACATAACCCGGCGCATAGTTACGACCAATTCGGTCCCGTTACTTTATCTCGGCGCTCTTGAATAACTGGTATCCGTCTTGAATGTTAGATCTCTTGCTGTCAGCAAGATAGCAACCGATATCTCTCTTCGAACACGTTCACTCGTAACGTATGGGTGCAGCGCGTCCTGATCTACTGAGTCGATGGCGATGACAGCGCGGGGTTCCGGGATATATCCGTTGCTTGTCCCACCACACATACTCGCGAAGCCTACGACATTGTTCCCGACACGAATGCCGTGGCTATTCCTTGATAATATTCGAATGTTGTAAGCGAAGTTTTCGATCTCGTCGTAGTCTTCGCGCACTGTGATGTGACCGAGTCGCTCTGACAATAATCTCCGCATTATCAAGGTAGAACTTGAGCGCATTAAACACTTGCTGGATAGAGCGACCAGCGAAATGAATCACCTCCACGTGAGAACAGCACGCATCCCCCTCTAAGCTCTCAAAGCGTTCATCAGAGTGCAGTGGCATCATTGAATCCTCCAACGGACAAGCGGCCGTGACGTACTTGTAGGCATTCTCCAACTTCTGCGGTCGGATTTCCAAAAGTGTAGCGCGTCGTTCAGCCCACGCCTTGCCGAGACAAATACTCGTGTACAGGGGATTCCAGTCCAGTTCGCTCTAATACGCACAGCCACATATCAATAGTTAGGCCACATTGTGCCTCTTAAAACCTTACATGACGAAGACGGTGACGCACGCACCTTGTACTGCGCCAAGACTGACTGCACCGTTGCCACTCGGATTGTTGACTTCTCGCGATTGCTAACAGCACAGTACGTTGCAGCATCAGCTCTGCCAGCTCTGCTTCGTCGCGAGATATTATCGGAATAGTGAGCACCGCCAGCTCGGCCGTCAGTCGCTGGACTTCCACTCTCAGGCGCTTGATCTCTTCCTGCGTAGACGTCACACGAAGCAGGAATTCACAAAGCGTTAACCACGCAGCGGGTATGGCGGTAAATACTCTCTACGATAACACCCGTACCCTGCGCATCGCGTACGTACTCATCGGCATTTTTTTAGGGGATCAGCGTCCGTGGTCGGATGCAAAATGAAATGTGAGCCCCAGCAGCAGTTGGGTATCTTCGTTAGAGTGATCCGACTTCAAGTACTACACGCACAAGCTTGACCTTGACGAACGCGCGCGTCATTGTAGCTTAAACCCCGGTTAAAAGCGGTTGCGGCGCTGTCGATTGTCGGACTATTCAACTCGCTACCTTACCAGCAATCCAAGCTGGTGATGCCGGTGGGACCAACTAAGCCACGTTCGGAACGTGGCTTAGTTGGTCCCACCGGCATCCTCAGGAACGACGTTCAACGTCGTTCCTGCATTCGAAAACGTTCGGCTGAGACGAGGAAGATCGTCAATGCGGGCATTCACACAAACATGCGTGTATATTGCCCCGCCCGATCGACGCTTTGGTTAGGCTCTGCACCGACACCTACACGACTAGAAACACTGCAACCAAGCAAACCCAGCATCGAGCCAATAAAGGTTAATCCAATCTTACACGGTTCCTCGCACCTATTTGCTACCAGCGCACTGACGCTACTACGGAGTCGTATACACCACGCTACGCACGGTCTTGAGCATGACGTCGCCCCACCGCGCAATACCCTCGTGCAGCTCCTGCAGCGCAAAGGGCGACACGGGGAACTGTGGTCGATGCAGCTTCACGAATGCCGCACGTCGCATCGTGACCACGAGCTCCGTCTCCTCCTCGCCTGCAACGGTGGCCGTGCCAATCTGCCTCCTCCCCTTGTGCCTCACCTTCCTCCTGCTCACCGTGAGCACCACCGCTCCCGACACGTCTTTCCTCACGCGCTCTCTCGGGTTGTACGGGTACAGCTCGTCCTCGTCCACGCAGTCGCTGGCCATGACCGCGCAGGGCCCGACGCCCGCGCCCAGCTCGTCCTTGGCGAAGAGCTGCGGGAAGGACACGGCGTTCATCTCGGTCGTGACGCCGCAGTCCTCCGTGGACGCGATCCTCGAGTTGTACGCCGTGCCCTCGATCGAGTCGTAGTCGTCTCTCACCGTGATGTGGCCCAGCCGCTCCGAGATGCTGATCTCCATGTTGGTCAGGTAGAAGACGAGCGCGTTGTAGACCTGCTCGAGCGACTCGACGCCCCGGAAGTGCACCGTCTCGAAGCGCACGCAGCACAGGTCGCCCTGCGCCGACTCGAAGCGCTCGTCCGAGAGCTGCATCTTCTCCGGCTGCGCGTGGCTGCTGCGCGCCGCGATGTACTCGTAGGCGTTGCGCAGCTTCTCGGCGCGGACGCTGCGCAGCGTGGCGCGGCGCTCCGGCCAGTCCTTGGACAGCCGGATGCGCGTGTACAGCGGGTGCGTGTGCTGGTCCCCGAGGCAGCGCGACAGCAGCGACTGCGCGTTGGCCACGTGCAGCTGCTGGTGGCGCAAGACGCTCGTGAGCACCGCGTTCTCGGCCTCGCGGCGCTGCAGCACCGGGTCGGCCTTGGCCGCCCTCGACGGGCTCTGGTCTAATCATGTGCGGATTAGAGGTAAATTGTGCGGATTAGAGCAACAAGGAGTGGATTGCTGTAAAACGGAGGCAGGAATGGTGGTGGCAATGCGGTAAGGCTGGTCTGCGACGTGTGAAAAGCCGTCACTATTACCTACTGCCACAGAGAGGCAGTGTTCCTACTAGTGTGTGTTTTCACCTTTTCTCAAGCAAACTGATCTTCTTTTTTTTCAAGAAAAATGGTCAATTGCCAGGCTAAGTGGTTTTCTGATATATTTTTACCAAGCAAAGTGGTTCGTACTTACGCTACTTACCGAGCTCCATGTCCTCGCCGCGCTCGGCTAGGAAAATGCTTTTAAAGTAGTGTCGATCCATGCGGTAGACCAAGCGCTGAGTCAAGATCATCTTACTCAGTTCCACGGCCTCCTTCATGAGTGCCATTCTGTGCGAAGCCAGCGAGTCGTACTCGCCTCGCAAGAGCAGCTCGTGACGCTTGACTGCAAGATGCTATTTCATGCTCCCCTTCAGTGCATTGAAGCAGCCCTCGATGACATTGCACATCGGGCTGTGCGGCGCAAGACGCAGGATGACCAGCTTGTTGCTGTTGACGATTCCATTCAGCTACAAGCTGCTCACGTGCCAGTGTCTACACCTGGCTGTGGGCGGGGGCATTGTCGGAAACCACGACGATCTTTTTGCCCACCCAGCACTCCTTGTACTCGTCCGAGTTGAGGGCGGTGACAAACAGGTCCGCAACAAAATGCGCGTTCTCCTCCATGCGGATGGAGCCTTCGTGCGTGCGAAGCAGCGCGAGTCCGTTGCCGGGCGCCACGCCGCACTGCACGTGCAGATTCTTGCCCTTGGATGGCGGCAGCGTTACCACCGCGCACTCGCCTGTGCGTGCCCAACCCTGGTTGCGCGCTAGGTAGATGTTAAAATTTGTTTCATCATGATAAACAATCATGTCGCCGCGGACACGTGCTTGTTCAGCGCGATAGCGAACTCCTTGCGCTTCGTTTTGTTCACATCGTTGTTCATGGTGGCCTTCTCGATCCGGAGTCCCTTCACCGTGTACATCATCCCATGGAGAGCGCGGTGGATGGAGAATATGCTCACCTCGGCTGACACGTCGCTGAGCAACCGCTCCTCCATGCCGGCCATGGTGATGTCCCCCTGTTCGTCCAGGTACTCCTCGATCTTGGACAGGACCTCGACCGTCATCTTGATGCACACGCTCCGCACTCCGCCGCGGGGCTGCTGCTCAACACTGCCCTTCGCAGTAATGCGACTGGCAGTACTGACAGACACGGCATTACTGGCAGCGACGCCGAGCCAGTCTTGGCCCGCCAGGTATGCGTCAAGAACGCCCTTCTTGGCGCTGGCGCGCTCGAACGGCTTGACCTCGCGTGAGATCGGAGGGGGCGTCTGAGGGGTCGAGGGTGAGGACTGCGGGGCCATTGTCTTGGTGAAGGGCTTCGGACGGAGTGGTGAATTCGCGAATGAAGGCAACGGCGCGGTGGCGGCGAACAGCAATGCAAGCACCCAGTGGTTGGTTTTCTTCCCCCCACCGAACCACTTTGGTTGGGAAAAATATGGCGCCAAACCACTTTGCTTGAAAAACCTTATTTTAGGGTTTTTTAGAAACACCTCAATCAACCGCTTTGCTTGAAAAAACGATCCGTTTGCTTGAGAAAAGGTGTAGTTTTCGCCGGTTTAGTTTTCGCCGGTAGTTTCAAACCTAGATATAACCGGTTGTATCTAGTTTGTGCCGGCGAACACTCGGCTATTCGTCTTAAGTACGGAACCCGACTACTAAGTACGATTCGGGACATTCACTCCTCAACCCGCGCGCACTCCAACTTAAACTCTCCCAGCGCAAGCAGCTACAAATTCAAGCGCGTGAAGTACGCGCTACAGCTACTGAAGACCGGAAGGTGAGCCAGCGGCGGTGGGATTGCTGGGGATGGGGTGCTCTAGTCCATCATTTCGATGTAGCAGCAATGTGTGACGATGCGGGCTCCAAAATCAGGGAATAGCCTCGCGGCTAGACCTCGATCTCAGACCACTCAACTCAGAATCTGAGATTAGATCTCAGATCCCAAGCTGGGTGAGGCGTGTGTTCCTCACTCTTGCAATCCCTTGACTTGGTTCTTCCTAAGGCTACGCTGTGGGCCCAGACTTGCGTCGGCCACACCAGCTGCCTCCGAACTCGACAGTTCCCAGATGCCCCCAGACGAAGCTTGCTCCTTGCTTGGAAGGCCCTTGTACGCACGTGCTGAGTCCGCTGTGCCCCGTTTTCTTGAATATAAACACGTTCACTCCACACACACTTAGTCCACTTCTCTTCTCAGGCCCTTGGACTCTGGGCCTTAACAGCCTCCTCCTTGCTCAGCGACTCCGGCTTTGAGTCGCTTTCAGTCACGACACTTCCTCCGGCGGCTCAGACTGAGAGCCGCACAACGGTCTTCACTCGCCCCTCAGACCAGAGTGGCCCCGAGAGTTGGCTCGATCTGAGCCTGCCTTGATCCAGGGTTCTCGCTCTGCACCCTGGGACTTCCGCGCACCACGCCTTGATGTAGGCGACACAGCGAAGCTGGGAACCACTATCCCAGACTATTCGCGCCACACGGATACCACTAGCAACCCCAGAAACCACTATCCCAGGTGTTGCTCTGCCGAAACCTCAGAGCGGAGCACCTTCCGCCCGAAAATATGAGCACCGCCAGGAAACCAGCCAACCAGCACGAAAACCCAGCAAAACCAATGTCCCGCGTGTGGAAATACAACAACGAAGGCAAACCGGGCCGAAACACGAAAAGGCTTGGTTGTTGAACTTGAATTTATTTGGAGTTAGCTGAGCTTGACCGTAGAACACTCGTAGCGACTCCACTTGACCTTGCGCGCGCCGCCGGGGGCAGGGACTTGGTCCCTGTGAAGCAACACGCCCGTCGGCGCAAGACGAACTCCGCAGCTTGCGGTCTTCGGGGCAAAACAAACTCTGATTATTATCATGCACATGCACATACAAAGGGCCTACCAAGTAAGGGTGCAAACATCGCCTGGGTACACCTTGAAAAAGGGTGAGACACCCACTAAGCTACTGGCTTGGCGGCGCCCGTGAATGCGCGTCGCTGCCTTGGCGCCCTTCCATTGGCCTGTCTGTGTCAGTCATCACTTGATTACACTGATTGCACCTGGGTGCAAATCAGTGATATCCTGATTACGCTAGGATCTTGTGGCCGGGTTGGGCGGACTTGGTCTGTCATCACCTGATTACACTGATTACTCTGGGTACAAATCAGGTGTAATCCGGATGACGCCAAGATTCTGTGGCTCCCGTTGGCCCAAATCCATAGGCGACTGGTCAGGCCGAATCTTGTGTGCCCGACACCAGGGGCCGAAAAGCCACCACGGGGCGACCCTTCAGAGCGACCTTCAGACACGCCGTAGACTTTTAGTCACGTCCTAGGCTCGGAGCGTCAGCTGTCTTTCACCAGTTTCCACTTTAACCTCACGAACATCGTGCATCCAGACACCAACTTGCGCCCACAATCACCGTGTCTCAGTTTTGGCACAAGTTGAGGGACTGCCGGGCTGAAAACCTGAGCTGGGGGCAAAAATACGATGTTGATTCCATATCCCGGCTGTCCAACCGATTTGACATGTCTCAATTCTGGCTCGAATTCTGGGACTCTGAGGCTGGGAATTTGAGCTGGGGGCAAAATTACGATGTTGATTCCATATCCCGGCTGTCCAACCAATTTGACGAGTCTCAGTTTTGGTTCAACTTCTGGGACTCTGAGTCTGGAAATCTGAGCTGGGGGCAAAATTACGATGTTGACTCCATATCTCAGCTGTGGCACCCCAGAGCCGAGATGAAATCAGACGCCGCACGCCACGCCCTCTTCCCAGACCCCAGCTGCACATCTTAGGGTCTGGTCCACAGACAAACCTCAGACCGAACTCCAAATCACAAAGTCTCAGACTTTTGCCATCACTCTCAGGTCTCAGAACTCCGGGCATTCCAAACTGTGAGGTCACCAATCTGAGACCTGGGGTCTGAGACTTAAGCAACCATGGGGCTTCAAATCACAGACCCAGACGGCTAGGGCTCAGTTCTCCGCCCAGAGTCCGATTCAAGGCCTGGAACCTCAGATCTGTGGCCTCTAGAGCGATTCTCAGACCTCAGACCTCAGACCGAATTCAAACCTCAGACCTGGGGATCTGGAGTCACTGCAACTCGACGCTCGCAGAGCTCAGTTTCCAGATGTAGCCAGCACAACTTGAAGGATGTACAAAAACCAGACTTGGGTCAAGAAATTCCACGTTTCAAGTGACATGTGGCCGGAACGTGATAGGGTTTGGGCTCCTGACTGATGGGTCCTGGCCTAGAATTGGCTCGGACCTCGTCACAAATGCCACACCCCGGAGGCCGTCTTCGAAGTGAAGTCTGGGATCTTTTTAATGACAGGGATAATGATGATGTGGCGTGTAAGCGGTGTGGCACCGCCATAGCGAACCCCACGTGCCCGAAGCTTGAGCGCCACTTGGAAAAGTGTAGTGGTACACGTTGGTGGAAAAGAACAAGAAACGGCGCTTGATGATAGATCGAGCAGCGAGATCAGCACTGAGAAAACAACGACAAAGTGGAATTTCTGATCCACCTCCACGCGACGTTGAGCAGCAACAGCAGCAGCACCAGTCGTGTGCACCATCAACCTACTTCTTCAAGATGTGTCAAAGTTGGAGGGTGTACAACAAGTAGTGGCTGGTGCTGAGGTGATTACCACATACTTCACGAAAAGGCCGCAGCTTCTTGCGCGATTTAAGGAAGAGAAGCGGGCCATTGCTCTCGATATTAGCGTCAAAGCGTATAGTCACTCTTTTCAGTGTCCGTTGCTACGCGTTGGTATTCCTCGTATCAATGCCAGGTGAACGTGATTCGGAATAGTGAGGTGAGGCGGGTGAACGCCTTTATCGTCCAGTGTATAGTGCGAGTGCCGTGGGGGAAAGTGGAAATGGAATTCCACCCCGCGGAGTACCTTTGGTGTCTTGTCACCACGATTCAGTCACCAACACACTGAATGAGTCGGAATTGGAACGGGATCAGGACTACTAGATCGGGGGATCCAGTATTGGCGTGTATCCTTGTGTCAACCCCTGTCGGTACGTTTAACTTTGGCGGACCGGATTTGCCACCTGAAGTTGTTGGTAATATACAAATTGAGTATATAGAAATGTAAGTCGCAACGGGACTGTCCGGAATGGAGTACGATCAGACTGAATGGTAGGAGTCACAGTCAGACCCGTAATTCAGAATAACTAACCAAATAGAAATACAGAAATACAATGCCGAGCTAAACGTCACACAATATACAGCCACCACTTATTCTTTGAGACCCTTGGGTGTGTGTGTGTGGGGGGGGTTATACACTAGTCAACAATCGAGTCTTCACCCAGTACACCGGTCAGTACTGGATGCGCACTCAGCGTTCGCGCACCACCCTCACTAAGTAAGGGAAACATAAGACAATACAAAATACAGTCCTATCACACAGCAGTAAATCAATTCAGTCGCAGGGGTAACCGCTAACAACCACCTGAGACAACAGTAGGGAAATATGAAATGGACGTCCGGAATGGACGTGGCAACTTGGTTATGAAGCTAGAGCAGATCACCCAGGGTGCGATATCCCAGTCCTTGCCAGCCTCGGCTTGAAACAATCGAGAAGCCACTCACCCAACGCTCGTAACGTCGGGGAGGCCTCAAACCGACCGTCGTCTTGTGACCCCGGGAAATGTTCCGGGCAGCTTGTCCTCCACGCGGCGCTGGACGTCGTCCTCGGGTCCGTCGAGCTGCTCTCGGCGGGGGGGGGGGGGGGGGGGCTTGTGTGGTTCTCGGCAAATTGACTTCTTGTTTGTTGTTACGTTTGACTAGCTATCTTCTATCACTTCATTGACTTCTAATAAAGCTTTCAGTATGCTTGACTTGACTTGACTATGCTTCGATCTGTTGACGTCGACCTTCTTCACGGCATCACTCATCACTTGATGACAACGGTATCTGGGTACATCGACCCTTCGCGGTCGAACTGGCGTTCGGCATTCGACGTGCGGCTAATACAGTGTCGACGGGTATGACTTGGTCTCATTCAGGCTGGCGACAAACTCCATAGTAATATCGTGGGAAGCTTGTCCTGGATGGGTATTCACTTGTCTCCATCCAGGGTGGTCATCCGGGGATCAACTCGATTCAGTATGACACTGGGTATTTAAGTGTGTCGCGATCCGAGATGCCACCATCCAGTCCAGTTAACCGTGAATCTTCGTCTGTGAGGTGCTTCATGCACGGGTCATGTTGTTAGGAGGACCATTTGGTCTTGCTTCAGTGTCTTGAACGGAGCCAATGCAGGCTGTAGCCGGGATACGTTCTCCGACTACACTTCTACGCCTTAGACTTCTCCTGCGGTGAGGGTGTCGGCGGACGGGCAGGATGTGTTACTCCTCGCTGAATATGAGCGCTCATCTCCGTCCTGTGAGCCCATACTAACTGCAAGCACCGGTAGTACCAAATCTCCACACAAGCAATCACTCTCCACGTGTCACACAGCACCCCACTGGACTCCAATCCAGGGCGACCAATCAAACTCCACCGCATCCATCCAGTCCGGCAGTCGGATGTGGCCACGGGAAAAAGTCCCGAGCCGCATCATGTCAATAGGGAGGCGGTCGCCCGTGTTTTCGATGACGACGAATTCATGGAAGCTTACAAAGGAACTAAAAAGCGGCGAAGGCAGCCGGTCCAACAATTTCACGTGCGATCTCGACAAAGAGGAGCACACGCACCAAGAAGAAGAGCAGAATAGCAAGGGAAGCGGCAGAAATTCAACCAACGAAATCTGTTAAAGCTATTGCCTTTGAACGCGTAAACAAGTTCGTGCAGGATGAACAATTTTGGGCAAAAGGTGAACAAGTATTCAAGCTGCTGAGCCCGATTATTAAGAAGCTTGGTTTGATGGAGTCGGATCGATGCTGTATATCTCTTGTCTACTGGGCATTTCGTGACCTGATGGAGAACACATTATTTTGTGAGCCAAAGTTTCTGGTTACCACTGCAGCAGCTAACCGTGGCGTGGTGAAGAAGAGATGAGAGTTTGTTCACACAGAGACCATGGGGCTTGAGTACTTCTTGGATCCTGCCCAGAACCTCAATGGATTCATCGATGACGACCGGGAGCAGACAAAGAACCGGATCGAAAAAGTGGCAAGACGACTTGGATACCCAGAAGGTGAAATACAGCATGCATTTCATGAAGCGGGAGTATTTTGGGACATTAAAGCCGACTGGGCTCCTAAACGGCGAAAGAATGACGCTCGCACTGCTCCATTGGAATGGTGGAGCGGGCGTTGCAAAACCTACCCTGTTTGTTCCGTATTGCGCGCAGGGTTTTCACGATGCCGACCTCCTCGGCTGCTACAGAGAGAAGCTGGAGTGATCGGCGACACCAGCTTGGCCTTGAGAAGGTTAACAAGTTGGTCGGCTTATACTGGAATCAGCGCAGCGTGAAGCTATTACAGAAGGTGATCTCGGACCCGTCGGAGTTGGAGGACGCCATAGAGGACGACGCGGTGGACGGTAACGGGGTAAGTGGAATTTGCTACGAAGTAGAAGACGACTCATGCTTGGGCGACGACGAGGATGATGAGGATCTGCTGTCAAGAAACAACACCGTGGCAGACAAGCAAGTGAGTCACGTGCAACAAATGGATCACGTCCGGACAACTCTTACGAGTTTAGGAACCGAGTTTAGTGCGTATATTCTTTAACTCAATAATACACTATCACACACCTTTCATATTCATTTGCGGAGTCCTAGAACGTCCTCTCCTGTCCTACTCTACCCCCAAAGCTAGCTGCATAACGTTTCCTGCGTCTAGAATGCGTCTGTAGTCCTAGACGCAGGTCTCTGAAATTCGGTGAGTTTCCGCCGCAGATAAAACCGGCTCGAACTAGTTTTCGACGCTTTAAACTAGTTTATTCTGCAGCGAAAACTCACACTAGTTCCTACCCTACCTGCAGCCGTGATCAGCAGTATGCTCGTGACGAATGTATAGTTATACTAATAAGAATTGCTTAGTATTATAACACTACCTACTTTCTATATGTTCATTTGCGCTATCACTCACATTTTTGTCGATTTGGCCGCGATATTTCCTACGATTACACACAAAGTGCTATATACGGCCTACGTTTCACCGACAATCGGCTCCGTTTGCTGCAACGAAAAGTTTTTGTTTGCTCCTAGACTAGTTTGCTCCTTGCGGTGGAGAGAGTTGAACGTAATTTATTCGAAAAATCTTTGCAGCAGCAATTTGCTCCCGCTGTGGAGATACTCATAGAGCATTTAGAGAGGCTTTTTGTGGGGGGACGGGGAGAGTATTGCTGGCTCGTTCTCCCCTCTCCGAAAGGTGCACGAGTTGTGTAGCCAGTGCGTGGCGACTGGCCACCATGGGTGCGCTCTCTCACCATTCTCTCACTTCTTAAATTGCGACTTCTAGACAACTAGGATGGGAAAATCATCCCGACGATCCAGTAGATATGAAGGACAAAGTGGCCAAACAAGGGGAGGCAAGTGGGCAAACGTGAAGCTATGGCTTCTATTCCACGGCGGTGATACGAGGCAAAAGCTGATGAAGGCTGCTGATAGAGGTCGCCTCGACGTTTTGCGGTGTCTGGTGAACGACTTTGGCGCGGATGTCAACGCGACGAACAATAATGGAGACACAGCGCTGATGTCGGCCGCTTACGGAGGTCACCTTGACGTTGTCCGGTTCCTCGTGAACGACTGTAGCGCGGATGTCAACGCAACAAACAATAATGGAGACACAGTGCTGATGAAGGCCGCTGACGGAGGTCACCTTGACGTCATGCGGTTCCTTGTGGACGACTGTGGCACGGATGCCAACGCAACAAACAATATTGGAGACACAGCGCTGATGAAGGCCGCTTACGGAGGTCACCTTGACGTCGTCCGGTTCCTTGTGGATGACTGTGGCGCGGATGTCAACGCGAAGAACAATAATGGAGACACAGTGCTGATGAAGGCCGCTGACGGAGGTCACCTTGACGTCGTCCGGTTCCTTGTGGACGACTTTGGCGCGGATTTCAACGCGACGAACAATTATGGATACACAGCGCTGATGAAGGCCGCTTACGAAGGTCACCTTGACGTCGCGCGGTGTCTGGTGAACGACTTTGGCGCGGATGTCAACGCGACGAACAATAATGGAGACACAGCGCTGATGTCGGCCGCTGACGGAGGTCACCTTGACGTCGTCCGGTTCCTTGTGGACGACTGTGGCGCTGATATCAACGTGAAAAACAATAATGGATACACAGCGCTGATGGAGGCCGCTTACGGAGGTCACCTTGACGTCGTGCGGTGTCTGGTGAACGACTGTGGCGCGGATGCCAACGCAACAAACAATAATGGAGACACAGCGCTGATGAAGGCCGCTTACGGAGGTCACCTTGACGTCGTCCGGTTCCTTGTGGACGACTGTGGCGCGGATGTCAACGCGACGAACAATAATGGATACACAGCGCTGATGGAGGCCGCTTACGGAGGTCACCTTGACGTCGTCCGGTTCCTTGTGGACGACTGTGGCGCGGATGCCAACGCGACGAACAATAATGGAGACACAGCGCTGATGAAGGCCGCTGACGGAGGTCACCTTGACGTCGTCCGGTTCCTTGTGGACGACTTTGGCGCGGATGTCAACGCAACGAACAATTATGGATACACAGCGCTGCTGGAGGCCGCTTACGAAGGTCACCTTGACGTCGCGCGGTATCTGGTGAACGACTGTAGCGCGGATGTCAACGCGACGAACAATTATGGATACACAGCGCTGATGAAGGCCGCTTACGAAGGTCACCTTGACGTCGCGCGGTGTCTGGTGAACGACTTTGGCGCGGATGTCAACGCGACGAACAATAATGGAGACACAGCGCTGATGTCGGCCGCTGACGGAGGTCACCTTGACGTCATCCGGTTCCTTGTGGACGACTGTGGCGCGGATGTCAACGCGAAGAACAATTATGGATACACAGCGCTGATGAAGGCCGCTTACGAAGGTCACCTTGACGCCGCGCGGTGTCTGGTGAACGACTTTGGCGCGGATGTCAACGCGAAGAACAATAATGGAGACACAGTGCTGATGAAGGCCGCTGACGGAGGTCACCTTGACGTCATGCGGTTCCTTGTGGACGACTGTGGCACGGATGCCAACGCAACAAACAATATTGGAGACACAGCGCTGATGAAGGCCGCTTACGGAGGTCACCTTGACGTCGTCCGGTTCCTTGTGGATGACTGTGGCGCGGATGTCAACGCGAAGAACAATAATGGAGACACAGTGCTGATGAAGGCCGCTGACGGAGGTCACCTTGACGTCGTCCGGTTCCTTGTGGACGACTTTGGCGCGGATTTCAACGCGACGAACAATTATGGATACACAGCGCTGATGAAGGCCGCTTACGAAGGTCACCTTGACGTCGCGCGGTGTCTGGTGAACGACTTTGGCGCGGATGTCAACGCGACGAACAATAATGGAGACACAGCGCTGATGTCGGCCGCTGACGGAGGTCACCTTGACGTCGTCCGGTTCCTTGTGGACGACTGTGGCGCGGATGTCAACGCGAAGAACAATAATGGAGACACAGTGCTGATGAAGGCCGCTGACGGAGGTCACCTTGACGTCGTCCGGTTCCTTGTGGACGACTGTGGCGCGGATGTCAACGCGAAGAACAACAATGGAGGCACAGCGCTGATGAAGGCCGCTGACGGAGGTCACGTTGACGTCGTCCGGTTCCTTGTGAACGACTGTGGTGCGGATGTCAACGCGAAGAACAACAATGGAGACACAGCGCTGATGGAGGCCGTCGAAAACGGTCGCCTTGACGTCGTGCGGTATCTGGTGAACGACTGTGGCGCTGATGTCAACGCGAAGGCCAACGACGGGCAGACAGCTACTCGCCTAGCCAATGATCACGGTTACTATGACATTACCCGTCTACTTATGCCATTTATTTTACCTGAAAGTCAAACATCTACCGACGATACTGGGAAGGTCGATAGTCACAATCCTTCTGACCGATCAGGCAGTAGCTTCATTTCCCCAATCGAAGTGGAGTTGGGCGAATTCTCCCAACAGGGAACTATCGGTGGTGATTTTCAAGCGAAGTGGCTGGATGCTGATGTCGTCGTAAAGCTATTTATTCCTGACGCTTCGCATTTCACTTTGGCACAGCAGGTACACGCATGGCACCAGCTGCGCCATCCCAACGTACAGAAGCTGTATGGCGTGTGCCAGGCTGGGCCTGCTGTGAACTTCTTTGTGTGTGAATTTGCTAGTCAAGGCTCGTTACTTCAGTATGTCAAATCGTCGTCTCCGTCAAGTGATGTAAAGCCGCCACTGCTGTGGAAATATCTGCACGGGGCGGCGTTGGGACTCGAGTATCTGCACGAGCGTGGGATTGTTCACGGCGATCTTCGTTGCAGTAACATCTTGATTGGTAGTGATGGGTTGGCGAAGTTGTCAAATTTCGGCCTGGCGGGAGCTACGAAGAAGGTGAGTACAGCGGAATATGTGATTAGATCGACACGGTGGCAAGCTCCTGAGGTGGTGGAACGGAACCCACTTTCGCGTGAGTCTGATGTATATTCACTTGGAATGTGTATTCTCGAAGCTGAAAGCCGGAAGAAGCCATGGAGCGAAAAAAATGAAGAATATGCAAGGAAATACAAACTAAAATGGAACGCAGGTCCCCACAAGAGGGTTCCCTACGACCAATTTGACTACTTGCAACCCAGCCCTGATAGCGATCAATTCATTCAAAGAAATAAACCGTATTTTGTTCGACAGAGTCGTGAATTGGTGTGGCGGATGTGCTGCCAAGATCCATACAATCGGCCCAGTTTGTCGTCCATTGTCTCCGAGTTGGAACGTTTGTCCATTGAAGAGAGTGCCGATGTCTGCCAGCCAGAGCTGGAGCCTCAACACTCTTTCGAAGACTACGAGTCTTGTGAAATGACTGAGCGGTGGCTAACGTTGCAAGAGTGTGTGAACGAGGGCAATAATGTTGAACACCTCTGGTTATTCGACAAACTCAAACATATGCGCGATTGCTTTCGGGGATCAAAGCAAAACGAACGCTTGCGCAGCCAATTTGATTCTCTCTTCGCTGATGTCTACCAGACAATCACGATGACGCCAGAGGAAACTCGCGCCTTGCGGCTGACTTCGACACGAGCCACGATGACCAGTATGTACTCCTTCCGTTGGCGCGTTAATGCTCTCCTGAAAGCTCTCGGGGAGTCTATATCGGAAGATATGGAGGTGTCGTGGCTTGTGCAACGCCGTGAACAGGCCTCGGCTTTTGTGTCAGGTATAGCGGATATTGCCCTCCTATTGCAGCAGTTGACGTCTGTGGAAGAGAAAACTGCCTTTTTGCAGACGTTGAGAACAGAGATGGAAACAGCTCCAGGCAAGTACACGGAAGAACAATCGGAGACAATTAAAAGGGCGTATGAGGAGATTGATAATAGGCTGAAGATTGAAGGAGAAGGCAATATAGCTCATCTCACTCCGGAGTGGTTTATCCCGTGGTACGAGTTGGTCCAAGGAAAACATATAGCTGATGGTGGTTTTGGAAGCGTGTGGCAAGCGAAATGGTTAGATTCGGACGTGATAGTGAAGGTAGTTGGAAGTGCGGATGATACCAGCTTCTACGACAGCTTATTGTCAGCATCATTTGATCCAAAGCGAACAGAGGCTAGAGCAATGTTCCGCCGTGAAGCTGACACTTGGTTTGGGTTTAGCCACCCTCACGTGGTTCGGCTCTTTGGGGCCTGCCACATCGGGAGGCCGTTTTTCGTGTGCGAGTACGCCACTCACGGCACGCTTGTCGAGTATTTGCGAAAGCACCCCGATGAGCTGTGGACGAAACTGTTCGAGGCTGCTCTAGGCGTGCAATACCTTCATGCGCGCGGTTTTGTCCATGGTGACCTAAAAGGCAACAACATCGTCATCGGACGTGACCTAAAAGCTAAGGTGATCGATTTCGGTCTGAGTTCTGCAGCAGACAGCGAGACGACTTCCCCGATTTCAGGGGCGTGGCACTGGGTGGCTCCGGAGTGCTTGATGGGAGCTAAGCCGACGATCGAGTCCGATGTGTACTCTTTGGGTATGTGTATCGTGGAAGCGTTGCGAGTTGTTGCGGCACTACAGACGGGAAAACCATTTTCCAGATGCCTGCCGCGGGAAGGTCTCGTCGATAATGTCGCTGTGCGATATCACGCTATTCGTGGCAGGATGCCATCTCGACCGAAGTGCGAGGACGACCAGTGGGAGTTGGTCGCACGGATGTGCTCGAAGAACCCAAAGGACAGATTGAAAATTTCGACTGTCGTTGACATGCTGGAGAGATGGACAAATACACGGACTGATGCGAAGATCCAATATGACCACGTGGCTAACGTTATGTTTGAACAGTCAATGGACTCCGCGCGAAAGCTACTAAGAAAAGATACCGAACAACACTCGTCAGTTGCCGTCTTGTACTGCGACTTGTGGGATAACATGAAGTGCGCGTATGGGCAGATTGAGCGTAACACAGCATGTTGGACCGCTTTCCATTCACTCGTTCTGGAGGCTCATGAGTCCACTGCAAACTTGGGAGCTGTGAAAGGGGATCTCATATCAATAGCACAGGCGACAATGAGATGCTATGCGTTGCGTCGTCGTTTGAGCAAACTGTGTGATGCCTACTTTCTCACGTCGCAAGCCAGCATGTGATCGAATGCACCTCGCTCGCATAACTTGAGGCAGCATCGATCTACTGTACCCGTTCATGCAAAAGGGGCACCGGTTCATGAAAAAGGGGTACTGGTGCATCATGTCGACCTGGCGGTGGGATATGGGCGAGCTCGCGCTCCTTAACGAGCTCTGTAAAGCTGTGGAGGGGCGAAATTCTCCGCGGATAATCCATCTCTTCACGAGACGTGCAATAGACCTCGGTAAAAAGCCGCGTTCACAGATAGCTGTCGCGGAGCGCATACGTCAGTGGCGAAAGGAGCGTGGAATCAAGCCCGAGTTGACTGGATGCCGCAGATGGAAACATGCTTGGTTCAACTGAGATTAGACGGATTGCTTTTCGTTGAAATTGCGAAAGCGATGACAGACGCGTTCAAGACACCACTCACGGCGGCCATGGTCCAACAACATGAGAAGGTGATATCGACAACTCCTTCTCTATCTTAAATTCGACTGGAAGGACCCGCGCGCTATTCGCAATAGCCGTACGAAGTTGATACTCTCGGAGAACGGTGGCAAGCTGCGCACATGTCGGACAGATCCAGTGACTGGGTGCGTTCTTGACTCAAAAACGCAGCAGGTGCGCCCCAAGAGCAGCGACTACTGCCTGGATGCGTGCCAGTCCTGGACGGTGGTGATGCGCACCTGTACCGCTGTATGAGCGATGAGGCGAGCCAGAGGTGGAAGTTCGACAACGCGACCAGCACACTGCACACATGGGTTTCTGCCTCGGCCAGGATCCTTCGCAGAAAACAAAGTGCAGTTGTACGGCTGCTCGGCAAACAACCCGAATCAGCAGTGGGAAATCATCGACCCTGCCAGCATAGCATCAAGTGCGCTAAAACGGATACGTGGTTCGACGTTCTTGCATTTCGCCACATGGACCCATCCCACAAACGTGACTCCCCACTCTTGCGATCTCACAAGTCAATCATATTCAAGTTCATCCAACGTTTTGAAGCCAAATAGTATCATATCTTGGTGTTCTCGAAAAATTGATTCTCTGAATGGGTGGGTAGCCCTTTTGCAAGCGCTGAGGTTACGAAGGAGGCGTGCTCAGCACATCACGCATTGTCTTCATCATTAAGTCGCTCCACTGCGCAAGCTCCGACTGCAATTCCAGTAGAGCAACGTTGGACAAAGGAAACTCTGGTCGATGCAGCTTCAAAAACATAACCCGGCGCATAGTTACTACCAATTTGGCCCCGTTACTGCATCTCGGCGCTCTTGAATAGCTGGTATCCGGCTTGAATGTTAGATCTCTCGCTGTCAGCAAGATAGCAACCGACATCTCTCTTCGAACACGTTCACTCGTAACATATGGGTGCAGCGCGTCCTGATCTACTGAGTCGATGGCGATGACAGCGCGGGGCTCCGGGATATATCCGTTGCTTGTCCCATCACACATACTCGCGAAGCCTACGACATTGTTCTCGACACGAATGCCGTGGCTATTCCTTGATAATATTTGAATGTTGTAAGCGACGTTTTCGATCTCGTCATAGTCTTCGCGCACTGTGATGTGACCGAGTCGCTCGGACACAATAATCTCCGCATTGTCAAGGTAGAACTTGAGCGCATTAAACACTTGCTGGATAGAGCGACCAGCGAAATGAACCACCTCCACGTGAGAACAGCACGCATCCCCCTCTAAGGTCTCAAAGCGTTCATCAGAGTGCTGCGGCATCATTGAATCCTCCAACGGACAAGCGGCCGTGACGTACTTGTAGGCATTCTCCAGCTTCTGCGGTCGGATTTCCAAAAGTGTAGCGCGTCGTTCAGCCCACGCCTGGCCGAGACAAATACTCGTGTACAGGGGATTCCAGTCCTGTTCGCTCTGATACGCGCAGCCACATATCAATAGTTAGGCCACATTGTGCCTCTTAAAACCTTACATGACGAAGAGGGTGACGCACGCACCATGTACTGCGCCAAGACTGACTGCACCTTTGCCACTCGGAATTGTTGACTTCTCGCGATTGCAAACAGCACAGTACGTTGCAGCATCAGCTCTGCCAGCTCTGCTTCGTCGCGAGATAATATCAGAGTAGTGAGCACCGCCAGCTCGGCCGTCAGTCGCTGGACTTCCACTCTCTGTAAAATGAAATGTGAGCCCCAGCAGCAGTTGGTATCTTCGTCCGAGTGATCCGACTTCAAGTACTACACGCACAAGCTAGACCTTGACGAACGCGCGCGTCATTGTAGCTTAAACCCTGGTTAAAAGCGGTTGCGGCGCTGTCGATTGTCGGACTATTCAACTCGCTACCTTACCAGCAATCCAAGCTGGTGATGCCGGTGGGACCAACTAAGCCACGGTCCTGCATTCGAAAACGTTCGGCTGAGACGAGGAAGATCGTCAATGCGGGCATTCATACAAACATGCGTGTATATTACCCCGCCCGATCGACGCTTTGGTTAGGCTCTGCACCGACACCTACGCGACTAGAAACACTGCAACCAAGCAAACTCAGCAACGAGCCAATAAAGGTTAATCCAATCTTACACGGTTCCTCGCACCTATTTGCTACCAGCGCACCGACGCTACTACGGAGTCGTATAGACCACACTACGCACGGTCTTGAGCATGACGTCGCCCCACCGTGCAATACCCTCGTGCAGCTCCTGCAGCGCAAAGGGCGACACGGGGAACTGTGGTCGATGCAGCTTCACGAATGCCGCACGTCGCATCGTGACCACGAGCTCCGTCTCCTCCTCGCCCGCAACGGTGTCCGTGCCAATCTGCCTCCTCCCCTTGTGCCTCACCTTCCTCCTGCTCACCGTGAGCACCACCGCTCCCGACACGTCTTTCCTCACGCGCTCTCTCGGGTTGTACGGGTACAGCTCGTCCTCGTCCACGCAGTCGCTGGCCATGACCGCGCAGGGCCCGACGCCCGCGCCCAGCTCGTCCTTGGCGAAGAGCTGCGGGAAGGACACGGCGTTCATCTCGGTCGTGACGCCGCAGTCCTCCGTGGACGCGATCCTCGAGTTGTACGCCGTGCCCTCGATCGAGTCGTAGTCGTCTCTCACCGTGATGTGGCCCAGCCGCTCCGAGATGCTGATCTCCATGTTGGTCAGGTAGAAGACGAGCGCGTTGTAGACCTGCTCGAGCGACTCGACGCCCCGGAAGTGCACCGTCTCGAAGCGCACGCAGCACAGGTCGCCCTGCGCCGACTCGAAGCGCTCGTCCGAGAGCTGCATCTTCTCCGGCTGCGCGTGGCTGCTGCGCGCCGCGATGTACTCGTAGGCGTTGCGCAGCTTCTCGGCGCGGACGCTGCGCAGCGTGGCGCGGCGCTCCGGCCAGTCCTTGGACAGCCGGATGCGCGTGTACAGCGGGTGCGTGTGCTGGTCCCCGAGGCAGCGCGACAGCAGCGACTGCGCGTTGGCCACGTGCAGCTGCTGGTGGCGCAAGACGCTCGTGAGCGCCGCGTTCTCGGCCTCGCGGCGCTGCAGCACCGGGTCGGCCTTGGCCGCCTCCTCGGGCGGCAGCGAGCGCGTCTTGAGCACGGCCACCTGGCTCTCCAGCCGCTCGATCTCCTGCTGCGCCTCTCCAAATTAGGCAGAAATACCTACCTACCTACCTACCTAATTTGACCTCGATTAGGCATTTTGGGAAAAATTCTGAATATGTAGTTCTTAAGTAGTTCGATACAAACGGCTCAAAATCCAAGTTAGGCATGCAGGTGGTATACTTGATTCAAGTGAATTGTCTTAGCTACATGGACTCCTTCCTAGCGACGCGTCCAGCTAGATCGAGCAAAAGAAGTACTGCAGCGACTGGAGTTGGCCTTCCATTGCATAGTTGGTTAGAGCTGTTCTCTGCGGGTTCTTGACTTGCTTCAAGACGCTGAACTCACTCTCAACTGAGTGAGTGCCGGGCGATATCGCCGCCACTCCAGCGACGAATGCGAACAGTAACGTGTAATTGCCCTCGCAGTCCACATCAGACCACGCATCAAGAAACGAAGATCGATCAATACTGTCAACGCGGTGATGAAAAGAAGTGTCGACCTTGTATCGCTCGATCATATCATGTCTGCTTCCAAATGTCATGACTTGCTGTCGGACCATACGCAGCGGTCAACCGAGCCTTGTGCGTCTCAATGAGATTGCGAAACTGGAGATCGTTGCAATTCATCACATCTTTTGGTGTTTCTGGCACGCGATCAATAGTTTCCTGGTCAATCTCGAGTCATTTTTGTCGCTGCTGAAGAGGGGTGATTTTAGTTTGCACAAGGGCAGTGTTGACACAGCGGTTTGCACCAGTGACTTTAGGCTGTGGTGCGGTCTGTTGGTCTCCACGAGCACCCTTCTTAGACCCTCGCCTTGATCCTTTTGTCTTCCCCATTCGTGCTAGGAGGTGGAGAGCGCCGAAAGGTGAATGCACAGGCAGCGACGCGGATAGACTGCGAGCTAGGGTGGTTTCAGGCATATCCGCAATTAGGTATTTTGAAAAAATAGGATTAGGAATTTTGCACTTTCCCTTCACATACTGCCTAATTTTGAGAGGCCTGGTAATGCTGCTGGTCTTGGGGGAATTGCCAACTGACCGACCTCCTCGACGGGCTCTGGTCTAATCATGTGCGGATTAGAGGTAAATTGTGCGGATTAGAGGCAACAAGGAGTGGATTGCTGTAAAACGGAGGCAGGAATGGTGGTGGCAATGCGGTAAGGCTGGTCTGCGATGTGTGAAAAGCCGTCGCTATTAGTTACTGCCACAGAGAGGCAGTGTTCCTACTAGTGTGTGTTTACACCTTTTCTCAAGCAAACTGATCGTTTTTTTTTTCAAGTAAAATGGTCAATTGCCAGGCTAAGTGGTTTTCTGATATATTTTTACCAAGCAAAGTGGTTCGTACTTAAGCTACTTACAGAGCTCCATGTCCCCGCTGCGATCGGCTAGGAAAATGCTTCTAAAGCAGTGTCGCTCCATGCGCCAGACCAAGCGCTGAGTCAAGATCATCTTACTCAGTTCCACGGCCTCCTTCATGGGTGCCATTCTGTGGGAAGCCAGCGAGTCGTACTCGCCTCGCAAGAGCAGCTCGTGCCGCTTGACTGCAAGATGCTATTTCAGGCTCGCCTTCAGTGCATTGAAGCAGCCCTCGATGGCATTGCACATCGGGCTGTACGGCGTAAGACGCAGGATGACCAGCTTGTTGCTGTTGACGATTCCATCAGCTACAAGCTACTCACGTGCCAGTGTCTCCACCTGGCTGTGGGCGGGGGCATTGTCGGTAACCACGACGATCTTCTTGCCCACCCAGCACTCCTTGTACTCGTCCGAGTTGAGGGCAGCGACAAACAGGTCCGCAACGAAACGCGCGTTCCCCTTCATGCGGATGGAGCTTTCGTGCGTGCGAAGCAGCGCGAGTCCGTTGCCGGGCGCCACGCCCCACTGCACGTGCCGATTCTTGCCCTTGGATGGCGGCAGCGTTACCACCGCGCGCTCGCCTGTGCGCGCCCAGCCCTGGTTGCGCTAGGTAGATGTTAAAATTTGTTTCATCGTGATAAACAATCATGCCGCCCGCGGACACGTGATTGTTCAGCGCGATGGCGAACTCCTTGCGCTTCGTCTTGTTCACATCGTTGTTCATGGTGGCCTTCTCGATCCGGAGTCCCTTCACCGTGTACATCATCCCATGGAGAGCGCGGTGGATGGAGAATATGCTCACCTCGGCCTACACGTCGCTGAGCAACCGCTCCTTCATGCCGGCCATGGTCATGTCCGCCTGCTCGTCCAGGTACTCCTCGAGCTTGGACATGACCTCGACCGTCATCTTGATGCACACGCTCCGCACTCCGCCGAGGGGCTGCTGCTTAATACTACCCTTCGCAGTAATGCGACTGGCAGTACTGACAGACACGGCATTACTGGCAGCGACGCCGAGCCAGTCTTGGCCCGCCAGGTATGCGTCAAGAACGCGCTTCTTGGCGATGGCGCGCTCGAACGGCTTGACCTCGCGTGAGATCGGAGGGGGCGTCTGAGGGGTCGAGGGTGAGGACTGCGGGGCCATTGTCTTGGTGAAGGGTTTCGGACGGAGTGGTGAATTCACGAATGAAGGCAACGGCGCGGTGGCGTTGAACAGCAATGCAAGCACCCAGTGGTTGGTTTTCTTTCCCGCCACCGAACCACTTTGGTTGGGAAAAATACGGCACCAAACCACTTTGCGTGAAAAACCTTATTTTAGTTTTTTTTAGGAACACCTCAATCAACCGCTTTGCTTGAAAAAATGATCAGTTTGCTTGAGAAAAGGTGTAGTTTTCGCCGGTAGTTTCAAACCTAGATATAACCGGTTGTATCTAGTTTGTGCCGGCGAACACTCGGCTATTCGTCTTAAGTACGGAATCCGACTACTAAGTACGATTCGGGACATTCACTCCTCAACCCGCGCGCACTCCAACTTAAACTCTCCCAGCGCAAGCAGCTACAAATTCAACCGCGTGGAGTGCGCGCTACAGCTACTGAAGACCGGAATGTGAGCCAGCGGCGGTGGGATTGCTGGCGATGGGGTACTCTAATCCATCATTTCAATGGAGCAGCAATGCCACGCCCCGGAGACCGTCCTCGAAGTGAAGTCTGGGATCTTTTTAATGACAGGGATAATGGTGATGTGGCGTGTGAGCGGTGTGGCACCGTCATAGCGAACCCCAAGTACCCGAAGCTTGAGCGTCACTTGGAAAAGTGTAGTGGTACACGTTGGTGGAAAAGAACAAGAGACGGCGCTTGATGATTGATCGAGCAGCGGAATCAGCACTGAGAAAACAACGACAAAGTGGAGTTTCTGATCCACCTCCACGCGACGTTGAGCAGCAACAGCAGCAGCACCAGTCGTGTGCACCATCAACCTACTTCTTCAAGATGTGTCAAAGTTGGAGGATGTACAACAAGTAGTGGCTGGTGCTGAGGTGATTACCACGCACTTCACGAAAAGGCCGCAGCTTCTTGCTCGATTCAAGGAAGAGAAGCGGGCCATTGCTCTCGATAGTAGCGCCAAAGCGTATAGTCACTCTTTTCAGTGTCCGTTGCTACGCGTTGGTATTCCTCGTATCAATGCCAGGTGAACGTGATTCGGAATAGTGAGGCGAGGCGAGTGAACGCCTTTACCGTCCAGTGTATAGTGCAAGTGCTGTGATGTGGAACGGATTCCAGATACGGAGCACCTTTGGTGTCTGTCACCACGATCCAGTCACTAACACACTGAATGAGTCGGAACTGGAACGGGATCAGGACTACTATCGGGGGATCCTGTATTGGCGTGTGTCCTTGTGTCAACCCCTGTCGGTACGTTTAACCGTGGCGGACCAGATTTGCCACCTGAAGTTGTTTGTCGTGTAGGAACACGCGCTAATTTATATAAGGCACACTTTCCCCACCAACAACACCCACCAAGTCACCGAAGACTCAATGGGCTTGTTAGGGTTAGAACCGGAAGGCCCAGGAACTTTCCCTTGCATCGGGTTGATGTTTCCCCTGTGTACCGAGCTTCCGCTAGTCGACCGACGGAAGCCTCAGCGTCACTAGCCACGAGCAAAGGCTAGCACGCTCTCACACTCAAAATATACCTCGCAGGCCCTCAGAAGGAAGGGTCCCGGCCTTTTACGGCGTGATACGAGGGTGCCGGAGCTATACTCCGGCGGGAAGAAATAAATGGAGTGCGTTCTCGCTCCTCCAGTTCCTGGCGACGACTCGTCGCTACCAATACACCGGCCACTAACTCTTGGCCCTGCCAGGGATGAACACACGCTACACTAGTAGATGTGCCCACCGACAGTCATAATCCTATCTACGAGGTTTACCTTGAGCTGCAGGTCGTTCACTGCAGGCACCGGTGTCGCCCTTGCGTGGTTGGGAGGAAAAGCTGTTCTGTTATTGTTGCCCGAAGGCTTATCTTGTCTTCTCTTAAGTTTCCTATCGATCAATACAATATCAAGTATAAACGCGTCCGTTTTGGACCGCCAGTTGTAACTCACGACTCTTCGGCGCTTTCTCATGCGACGTGGCGGCGTTACCGACGACTCAAACGGCCGCTGAAACGCCACCGACGACTTGGGACAGGCGCCGATGACTCATAGGTTTGGATCTTGCCAGTAGGTTCGCACCGTACTTAGCAAGCTGCAACCGCCCGCTCTTGACTTGGGACCGTCGACGAGTCATCGTCATCGACCTATTTAGGCCAATCAGCGATCGGGGAGTTTAGTCCAATGACTGGCGATGGGTTGTGACTTGCCAGTTAGCGCCGGCGCCTCGAATCTTCTTCGTCCCTCGTCCCGCCTTTGGGTTTTGGCTTCGGCTTCATTTCCCGATACCACAACTGCCCCCACCGCGACTCCAGCCGCGTGCTGGTGAGCGTCGGGGTGCTCCTGTGCCATGGTTGGTTCTTCGTGCGCTGCCCAGTCCGCCGTGAACTCGGCCCTCACGGCTCTCGGTGTGTCTCGGTCTTCGCTCCACGTAAGCCGTCTTCTTCGTGTTCTCTCGCCGTCTTCACTTCTAACCCGGATCTTGGTATCTTGGTCAGTCTTCGCCAGGTCGAGGAAGCTCGCTTGGTGCTGGTAGTTCGCCTGCTGCTCCTGCTCCCTCGCAGTCGGCGGTGTCTGAGGATGAGAGCGCTGCTGAGTCGACGGCCAGTTCGGTCACGGTGAGTTTCCTGCCGTCTTCTCACTTTCTGTCAGCTTCACGTGAGATGCTGATGCTTGGCGGCTTTGTGCGTCTGCTTCCCAGGTTGTCTTGTCATATCCGGAGCTGAGCTCACTCGCTGTTGGCGATACGCCGAGCCAAGCTTCGCTGGAGGCTTCCGCTGAGTCGTCCGCGTCACTGGCCACCTCTCCTGCTGCTCCTTCGGTACGTCTCGTTGACTGGCACCTTGATCTTGAGCTGCTCTCGCTTACCTTCACGATTATTGCCTTTGTTTCTTGTCTTGCAGGACACTTCTCTGGTTGATGTGCCCGTTGGTAGTGCTGCCGGCGACTCGGTTGCGATCCAGTCGTCACAGCTAGCTGCTCGGTGCTCTACTTCGAGCGCTGAGGCCAGTCGTTCCACCACCGACGACTCGCTGATCACGGTGTCGCGTGAGGCCCTTGAGCAAATCGTCATGGAAGCCAGTGCTGAGGCGTCGGAGCGCGGGATCGCGGTGTTGGGTCCTCGGCTGGATCTCATCGGTCGTCTCAATGTCACCCTGCACCAGGGTCCCAATATTCGTGGGGACCGCCGCGTGGGCTCTCGCTTGGCCGCTGCTCGCTCGCTGGAAGACGTGGTGGCGGCGGCTCAGCCCAACATGGGAGTTCACGATGACATCAACCTGGACTTGGCCGTGATGCGAGGCCAGTTGCACTCCTGAAGCTGCGCGTGCTGCCGCCGAAAACTCGGCGATGAAGGAGTCGTTCAAGCACGAGAACACCATGGTGTTCCTCAAGCAAGCGCGCGCGGAACTCGAGCACTCCAAGAAGGAGGTCAAGCGTCTGCGGGTCTAGGAGGCTCACTACCTCCAGGAGATGGAGAGTCTTCGTGGAGCCGTGGATGCGCACACCGAGACAGCCGCCCGCTTGGAGAACCGCGTTAGAGCTGCTGACGACGAGTGCAAGCGTCTGGCTCTCCAGCTCACTCGCGAGCAGACGGCTTTCAAGGCTGCCGTGGCGTCGTCGACTGCGCAGAGCAAGCGGCTTCACGATCTTCTGGCTCGCTTGGATGCCGGCGATGACTCGTCGTCGACTCGCCTCCAGCGCCAACATGAAGACCTTCAAGAGCAGGTGAAGCGGCTCACGCGCGCCAACAGGACTCTTCGGGCGCATGGCAAGTTTGAAGACATGGATCCAGACGTCCTTGTGCTGATCTCTGAAGGTTCGTACTGGTCGTTGAGTCGCTGGATGTGCTGGCTTGTGTTCTGATTCTGGCGATGACTCATGCTTTCCTGGTTTGTCGACTGGCGAGTTGAACTGGGACCTGCTGGACATTAGCCACGAGACTCGGCGGGTCCTCAAGGACATGCTGGCTAATCCGGATCCGTCTCGCACCGAGGATGCCATTGCCGTTGACTTGGCCCACGCTGTTTTCCTGGAATCGGACGCTCATGTTGAGTTGTCGTCGGAGGAGCGGTCGGCTGAGGCGAACAAGACAACGCCGGGAACTCGTGCTGCCGATATCGAAGCGGACCGGGCTTTACGCGCTGCGCAGATTGGTCGCTCACGCAAGCGTTTCTCGCAAAGGGAAGCCGGTTCTCATCATGTTCGTGGTCGGTCGAGCTCTGTTTCTCGTTCGGCGTCGCAAAAGCGGGTCCGTTCCTCGTCACTCCGTCGCAGTCCGTCCGCCAGTCGCCCGGGCAAGAGACCTCGCCGCCCCACCGGAGACTCCGTTTCTGCTGTCCGTGGCTCTCGCACGTCTTTTTCTCGTCGAGGTGGTAGCCGTGAGTCTTCGGTGACAGCTCCTGGTGATTCTCGGACTTCTTCTCAAGATGGTGAGCACTTGGAAATGGAGGTGGAGGTTGTCGAGTCTTCCGGAAGTGTTCCTGCGGCTGCGGAGTCTCTGTCCGCGTTGGCAGTGCAAGCCCCGAGTGCTTCCGGGGCTTCGTCGTCCAAGGGCAAGTCGAGGCGGAAACCCAAGGGGCGATGGGCTCGTTCTCAGCGATCTACTGGTCCGCCCGCTCGCGCCGTCTTCTCCGGGGCCGCTGCCAAGTCTTCGTCGGACAGCTCACCCGTTGTTCCTTCCCGCAAGCCTTCTTGTGTGGTGGAGTCATCGGATGAAGATGCTGTCTCGTCGAGCACTATTTCTCCTCCTTCCGAGCAAGTTCACGTTGATTCTGGCACTTCTCTCGAATGGTTTCCAGACGCTGGTTCGGAGGTGGAGAATTTGGTCGTTGGATCAGTGATTGAGTTATCGGTGGGCGTCCCTCAATCTTCTTCCCTCTTGGAGCTCCCAGGTTCCGAGTCGTCGGGAGCTATCTCAGGTGCTGGCGTGGAGCCTAAGAAAACACCTCCTGTTCCACCGAAGACTCACACGAGTCACCGTCGACAACCCCGTCGTTCTTCCGTTCCACGCCAGTCTGCGTCTTCCGGAAGCAGCCGAGTCGTCGCCACTTCGTCGTCCACTCCTGGGTCAGATTCCAGCCCCCGGCGTCTTCCTGTGGTACCGTCGCCGGCGCGGGACCAGTTACCCCTCGTCCGATTTTCCAAGCAAGTGGCCAAGTGGGCTGTGCCGTACATCGATCCGCCTTTTACGCGTCCTGGGGCTCTCAAGTGCTGGACCCAGATGCTGAATGCTCGGTTGCCCGCACCGGTGCCCCGGGATCTCCGAATTATTTCCAGTCCTGAAGGCATCGCGGCATTCGCGGACTACAAAAACCCTGATCATCCGTGGCAGAAGCTTCGCCGGCGACTTCCGTGTCAAGCGTGTCTTTTTGACACCTCAGAGTTTGATCCCGACTCCAAGGTGTCCCAGCGGGCTTCGCCGATGACTCGAGTGATGGGGGTACTGGAGCAATTTTCGTGGGAGCGGCGACTCGGACAACGTCGACCTTGGTTTCTCGCTTTAGGAGCGTGATCACTGGATCCTTCCGAAGGCAATGGAGACTACGTTCTCCGCAGTTGCCGCTGACTTGGACATGATGGACTGGACTGCCGCGCGGAAGACTCGGACGAGGAAGGACTTGGATGCTTTGAAAGCTGCCTGGTCGAGGTACATGGTCGAGCGCAACAAACGCAGCGACCGTCTCCGCGCCAGGGTGGTCCCGTACATCTGGAAGTGGAGCAGCAGTCAAGATCTGGGTTTCTCGGAGGTGAAGCCCGAGTTCATGCTCGAGCCGACCATGCCCGGGTATTCTCTGGAATACTTGCCTTGGGAGACCAAGACTGTCGACTGGATGAGCGAGATCGCGGCCCTGGATGCTGCGGAGCCTTGGCGGAACGGCTGGATCGATGTGCCGGAGCAGCACCCCTACAACACCACGTTCGTCCCATGCAACCCGTCGGCTCCGCTCTTTGTCCTGGCTGGTTCTTCGCGCACCGATATTGGTCGTCGAGTTGTTCCAAGTTCGTCGCTGCAGCCGGGTGAATTGAGCTCAGAATGGGGGCCGAGTTTGGTGATGCTCGTGTTCCTGTTGCGTCTGAGTCTTCGCCAAATGCTGCGTCTGTTCCGGGAGGACAAGCTCTGGATGCTGCTGGTGACTCCGATGACTCGAGCTTGCTTGGTGTCTTGGCTCGGGCAGCTGTTGCCTCCGATCCTGATTGAGTTGAAGTCGGGTTCAAGCGAGTCGTCGGCAGCGTCTTCTATCCATTTGGTTTTCATTTCTAGTCCCGCTTCTGAGTTGCCGTTGAGTTAGCTGGCCGTCTTGGTAGCGTTTTGTTCTTTAAATGCAAAAGATAATGCCGCAGTAGCTATTTTCGTCTGTGGTCTTGGGCTGCGTTGCCCCAATTACAGGTCATCATTGTGGTGACTCATAGCCACCTAGTCTTCGTCGGCGACTTGAACCATCTGCAGGCGCTGTTCACTTCGTTTTCACCGCAGGTAATCATAGAAGAGCCCTCCGCAAGAAAGACTAGCGGCTGGCTCCCACGTTGGTTCATCGTAGCCGACCCATTTGACTCTAAACTCGCGTACTGCTCTTTCAGTTCCCGTGGACAACGGCACACGGTCGTCGAGGATGGCTTCAACTTCATACTCTCCTGCCACGTGATCTGGCTCCCAACTGTCTTCAGGGAGCAGTTCTTCGTCAAAGTCTAGTCGCGTGTCGTCGACGAGTCCGGGCGCGAGACGAGTCTTCGGTCGATCTCCAAACTCATCAACCAGCTTCAGTCGGGAGGTATGGACGACTGGGTAGAATCGGTATCCACGGCGGTCCGGTAACTCGAGTTCGAAGGCATAGTCTTCGATCTTCTTTTTGGTCCGGAAGGGTCCATGCCACCGGTGTGCCAGTTTCTTGGTAAGGCTGGGCTTGACTCTCTCCATGTTCAACCAGACCCTGCTGCCGACATCAAACGGGACCGGCAGCATTGATTTTCGCCCTGCAATCGGCTCAATTCCGCCAGTCTTCGGTGGATCCACCCTGTCCCGAGAGACATGTCCCCCTGTCCCACAAACGGTTGGTTTGGGGCATCCGCCGACGACTCGCGAGTCGTCGGTGGCACATGCGTACTTGGTTGGAGCGACAGGTGACTTGTGACGGGGGTGTCTTGTCCCGTAGACGGTTGGTCTTGTGCCGCCGCCGACGACTCGTGATCCCGAGTCTTTGCCAGTATCGTCTTCTCTTTCCTGCTGAGTTTGGCGTTGTGTTCCCGGGCTCTGCGAGTCTTATCGGTGGCTTGGTATTCCCTGGCCATCTCCATAGCAATCTGCTGTTGTCTGTTGACCTCGCGGCGCCACGCCAGTGTGTCTGACTGCTTCGGCGTGCCGTGTCGGAGCGAGGATGACATGGCTTTCAGCGTTGACTGGGCATCCCACCCGTGCACCAAGTAGAATGGTGTTTCCTTTCGAGTCGTGTCTTGTGAGTTGTTGATGGCGAAGACTAAGCGCTCCACGATCTCGTCCCAGTCTTGTTGGAGCGGGTCTTCGGCGTATACCTTGACGGATTGCATTACAGTTTTGACTGACCGTTCTTGCTGACCGTTGGCTTGCGGCCGGTAACTCAGCGTTGCTCGGGACCTTGAGTGCATCATTTCTGCAAACGCTTGGAACACTTCGCTCATGAACCGTGGGTCGCGGTCATGGCGGATGAGTGATGGCGCACCGAATCGTCGGTATTTGCATTCTTCGAATGCTTGTGCCGCCTTGCGTGCGCTCGTATCCGCCATGGCTTTCGCAATGATGAAACCCGTGAAAGAACACTGGAAGAGCAGCAGGGCTGTGTTGCCCCTCCGAGTCTTCGGCAGTGGTATCACAAAGTCCATAGACACTATCTGGAAAGGCCGTTCCGCCAGCACGTTGCCAGGAGAGTATCCTTTCAATTGGGGGCGGCTCTTGCTGGTGCTGCAATCGGGGCACGATCTCACGTGCTTCTCCACGTCGGTGTAGAGTCCCAACCAATAGTAATCTCGCTTGACTCGCTGGTAGGTTCTCACCACACCCTGATGGCCACCTTCCAGCGAGTCATGACAATTCTGAAGCACATCTTGAATCATCGTGGTGGGTACCACCAGACGCAGCGAGATTTCCTCTTGCGACTCAGCGTCACGCCGACGACTCGTTCCCATGTAGTGTAGCAAATTGTCCTCCGACAACACGAACTTATCTGAGATTTTCCATGCATCTCTGGCGGCTCGGTATCCAAGTTTCTCAACATCTCCACGTAGCAAGGTCTTCAGGTTAGCCCGTCGTAATTCTTCGTCTGGTGCAGCATCTATGCGTCTTCGTCTCTCTTCTTGGACTTTCACAGGATCAATGTCTTGTGCGTTAGGAGCTGCTGGTGGAGCTTGAGTCGTTTCTGGGGGTTGAATCTCAGGAGGTTTCCGGTTAGGGCGAGTCTTCGGCGGTAGCTTCGGCTTGTCGTGTGTGAATCGGACATGTTTTTTCTTGCTCTTGGTCTGCGCCCGAGGCATCGCCAGTAGCATTCCAGGTTCTGGACGTACGAAATCAGCAAATTTCTTGCGTTTCACGGTTGAGACGCCGCTCAGAATTTGAAGAGAGCCTCCTGGAACCAGGTTTTGTGCTTCTTATCCTTGCGGCGGCGACTCGTAGATCACTTCTTGTATCCGATTGAGTCCGGTCAACTCTGCTTTCCGGGTTTCACTCAAAATGACCTTGGAAACTTTTGACTCCAAGGCTTCTGTTGCCAACGAGTCCGCGGCAGCATTGTATTCGCGTACCACGTGCAGGTATTTGACTGACCGCAATCGTGCCGTGATCTCCTTGTGATGATTCAGCTGTGCCATCAGTGATTCCTTCCGGCAAACTATCACCCTAGGGATTGCTGGATCGCGAGTCTCGAGTCTCCCACGACCACTAAGTCTTCGGCGCCGTGTTCGATCGCGGCGAGAACGCCGTTGATCATACCGGTGTACTCGGCGATGTTGACCGTGGTTTTCTCGGTGTAAGCGTTCGCTGCAATAACTATTCTCCACTCCGGAAGGCTCCACAAGATCCATGAGCAACTGCCGTAATCACCGTACTTCTCAGTATTCGCTGACCCATCGAAAGAGACCATGAAGCCTGTGTGAGTCGTCGGTAGGCGTGCATAAAGCAAATTCGGGTCCATGCGAGTCGTCGGTGAGCCTTTAGTCGGCGGGGCAACCAGTTCCAGTGAGTCATCGAGATCCACGAAGTTGATCACCGTCGACTGGAGCAGCTGGGTGAAGGCACAGTCCTTCTCCTTGACTCGTTGGACGATCAGGTGCCACGGGGAGAGCAATATCGCGAATTGTACAGCTCTCCCAAAGTGTAACGGGGTTACACGTACAAGTGGCTGCAAGCCACTTGTGAATTTAACAGATAGGTTATCTGTTAAAAGTTTTGGATACTTCCTCACCTTGGTGTAAGACACACCAATGGATACATTGAAGTGGACCACCACAATGAGTGGTCCACACATACCCAAAGATCCTATTGGTAGAAAGCAGCATCTTTCTACCAATCAGAGTCATGCATATTAGCGGGGCTCTGACAGCCAGCCGCTGTCAACCCCTTTCATAGATGATAAACAGTTTTTAGCGGATTTTAGAGGAAGACCAAGTTACAAACAATACAGTTCTCATTTTACCTTAAACTAGCTACTTGGAGTCTTATCTGATTTAAATTATATTTGTGTATTCAAATATAATTAACCTAAGTAATTACTAAGTACTTACGCTTCCTCATATACGTTGCGCAACGTGTAAGCTGAAGTAGTGAGTCAAGTTAGACCCACTACACCTGGTAGCACTTTGTAGTCCGTCCAACGACCGACTGCTTGACGTTCGTACGCGGTGTACGAACGCGGAGCCGAGAACCCCATGAGCACAGAGGTGCCCATGGAGAGCTCCAATACGCCTGCAACGCATGTTGCACGCGCAGACTGCCCCCACCTGTCTGACCCAGAGTGGGAAGCCCTCCAACGACTGTCAACAGTCATTGGAGAAGCGGCGATAGCTACAATGCTGCGTACGCTATCGCCGACGGAGCAACATGGTGTTGCTCTGGGGTTCATCATGAAGGAGCAGCGAGATGCTGCTTCCTCAGTGACGGCGTCGTCAGGGACGACACCGCGTGCTCAACCATTAAAGTTGAACGTAAGCAATTACGTGGGAAGAGAGGGCGAGCCTCTCCTCCGATGGCTTGTCGAGCTCGACACAGCCATAGCGGCTCGACGCATCGTCGACCCGCTGTCGAAGGTCGCGTTCGCCATGTCCTGCCTTGGCGGACGCGCAAGGAGTTGGGCGTATGGACGCCGACTCTCCGATCCTACGTGCTTCAGCACGTACGAAGTGTTCAAAGAGGAGCTCAAACAAGTGTTTGAGCCCCCGCAAAACGAGTTCCGGTCGAGGGCGGAGTTCCTCGACCTTCAGCAGGGTAAGCATGACGTCCATGCTTACGCGCAGCGCGCACGATATTTGGTATCAAATATCGTGACTAACCCGATTGACGAGGCGACCAAGGTCGTCACGTTCATGAAGGGGCTCAGAGATGGGCCCGTGAAGACCTATCTCTTCCGAGAGTACCTGAGTACTCTCGAAGCTGCAATCACCCTTGCCATGCAAGAAGAGTTTAGCCTGCGGCAGGCTAAACTGCATGTGAACGTGCCGAGGCCGCAACCACGCCCGGTAGCGGGGACGGGAGGTCCGGAACCAATGGACCTCTCGAACGCAACAACTGCTGGTTACCAGCAGCAGGGAGATAACGTGCGATGCTTCCGTTGCGGAAGGATCGGTCACTTTGCACGGGAGTGTACAGCTCCCATGCCCCCTGGAGGTGGCCGTCAAAAAACGCGAACATCCAGTAGGCGCGGGGCGCCCTACTGGTAATGCGGTCACGCGTGCCGACATCGGGCACGCGACACTGAGGACTGCAGCCCCCAGTGAGACCAGCTCTCACTGCAAGAAACAAGATGACAGGCCAAACCTAGTCATCTTGAAGGCTTACTCGAAGAGAGCGAGTGACTCTCTTCGAGCTTTGGTAGATTCCGGCGCGTCGAACAACTTTGTTCGACTACGAAGCCTGTCGAGACTTGACTTCGAGGAGGTAGATACACCTCGAAGTCTTCTGGAGGTACGACTGGCAACAGGTGCCATCGTAAAGACCGAGAAGCGCGTCGTGATCGTGCGCTTCTCGTACAAACAACGAGTGTTTGTCGAACACTTTATCGTCCTGGACCTGGACGATAAGTTCGACGTGGTAATGGGCATGCCGTGGCTTGCACGGCATGATCCGGTGATAGACTGGAAGAAGCGCACGCTCGTGCGCTTCGGACGCGATAGCGGAACAGAGAGCGATGGCCCTGTTACCGCAGCGCACGCACCAGCAGGTGCACGCGGCTCACCAGTCGAGACAGCGCTTTATGCTGCTGTCCCGGAGTGCCCAAGAAGTGCGCGAGGGCGCGCACAAGTGAGACCCACGTCGGCAATGCTGCCGACGTCGGAAGAAAAAGATGTGTTGGTTCCGGGAACCAACACTCGCGTTCAAGTACGCATGGGACAGACCCTGACCCGAAGAGGTCAGGTCGACGACGACCCGTCGACTCCGGGAGTCGACGCACCCCCGGTGATGAGGGGCTACGCCAATAACTGGCGTCGAGGTGACGAAGGCGTGTCAACTCCGGGAGTTGACGCTGCAAACAGTGCGGGCGGTTGCAAACGTACCGCACTGACGCAATTTGCATGCTGTCGTGCAGCCGGGCTGCACGACGAAGGGCCATGCGATCAAGCCGGGCTTGATATCGCGCGCCCGCAGACAGAGTCCGCCGGCGAACAACTGTCCACGGCCGGGCCTGGATCAGAAGAACAACTGTGCGGAGCCCGGCTCCGCACAACAAGAAGACGGCGCAAGCGGAAAACGCTGCGCAAGTCTCGGTCCGGGACCGAGACGCAACAAGAGCAGTCCCCTGGGCAGACTGCGGCGGTGACACCGGATGTCGAGACGCTAAGCGTCTTGACGCGCACTGATACTGGATTCCAGTATCGTGAGATGGAACTCGCTAGTCCTCCGACGACGGCGTCGGAGTTGACTTCGTTCCCAGCCATGAGTTGGAAGCGCTTCACGCGCGACTTGCACGATGGACGCATCGAGCAAGTCTGCGTTCTTTCGGACAGCGAAAGAACGGAGAGCGAGAGCGAAGAGCTGACACAGCTCTTCATGGGAAGTATCACTGAGAGTGAAGACACTCTCAGTGCGAAGACGAAGCGAGAGCGCTTCGAGGAACAAGGTTGGGACTCGTTAAAGTCGAGTCCCTATTACGAACTGTTGAGGGAGTACAAAGACGTACTCCAGGAAGAGATTCCTGCGGAGCTTCCGCAGGATAAGGGCATTCAGCACGAGATTGATCTCGTGCCGGGCACGAAGTACTGTGTCACGCGGCAGTGGCCACTGCCGCGAGAGCAAGTAAAAGCGATCGACGACTTCTTTGAAAGTCGTCGCAAAGCAGGACAAGTGCGGGAATCAAAGTCCCCGCACAGTGCTCCGATGTTTTGTGTCAAAAAGCCACAGGGTGGATGGCGCATCGTTCCATAAGCTGAACGATGCGACGGTACCGGCGCAGACGCCGATACCGCGAAAAGATGTTATCATCGATTCGATGGCCGGGAGCACCGTTTACAGTGCTCTCGACTTGCGAGATGGATTTTACCAAATCCTAATGCGTGAGAGCGACATCCCTCTCACGGCAGTGAGCACGCCAAGCGGCATGCTCTGGGAGTGGCTAGTAATGCCACAGGGCTTAAGAACGCCCCTGCGACTTTCAATAGGTGCGTGACGCACTTGTTGCGCTCGGTGCGCGACTTCGCACCGAGCTACTTCGATGATGTATTCATCCACAGCCGGGCTGTGGACGAGAAGACCGACGTAGAGATGCACAGGGTGCATCTCCGGAAGCTACTTGAGCTTATGCGAAAGCATAAGCTCTACGCAAACCTGAAAAAGTGCATCTTCGGGGCGAGCGAGATACCCGTCCTCGGGTGTCTCGTAGGGAAGAATGGTGTTCGCCCTGACCCGGAAAAGGTCAGAGTGATCAATGAATGGCCAACGCCTTCAAGTGTCAAGGAACTGAGGCAGTTCCTTGGCTTGGCCACGTACTTGTGCAAGTATGTGGAGGATTATGCGGGCAAGATCCGCCCGCTGTCACAGCTTATTAAGAAAGAAGCTGTGTGGAATTGGACACCCGATTGCCAAAAGGCATTCGATGCAGTCAAGCGGGGCTTGACTGAGGCACCGATCTTGGCAGTATCTGACCAAGATCGCCCATTTCACGTTGTGTGTGACGCATCCGACTTCGCGATCGGATGCGCGTTGATGCAGCACGATCACGAGGGCCGTGATCGTGCCGTCTACTACCAATCACGTCAGCTGAAGCCAGCTGAGCGCAATTATCCGGTGCATGACAAGGAACGCCTTGCCATGAAGTACGCACTCGCAAAGTTCCGAGTGTATTTGCTTGGAAGTAGACCATTTGTGGTCTACACCGACCATGCTTCACTGCGCACCGCAGTGAAGTCGCCACACATATCACAAAGAATGGCGAGATGGCTTTCATTCTTTGCGGAGTATAACTTCCGGGTCGAATACAAACCCGGAAGATTGAATGTAGTGGCCGACGCGTTATCACGTCGGCCGGACTACGCAGAAGCTGCTGACGTCAATGCCATTGACGTCATGCGATCGAGCAAACCCACATCATCTCTGTTGGATGATGTGCAGGCCGCGTACGCGCACGACGCGGACGCGAAGCTCTTGCTGGCCTATGGCACAGCGCCTTCTGACAAGTCCCGTCAGAAGCTGCCCAAGCACCTTCGAGCGCGTGCACACCGCTTTCGTGTGCACGACGGACTGCATCTTTACAATGCAGTCGACGACAACGCGGATCGCGTTGTCGTACCGAATGACCATGACCTGCGACTCAGGATCATGTACGAATATCATGACGCCCCGACTGCGGGACATCTCGGACGTGAGAAGACATACGTCCTTCTCACGCGCGGCTTCTACTGGCACCACCAGTATCAGTGGGTGCGCAAGTACATCCGTGCTTGCGAGGTATGCCAACGCGTAAAGCCTGCGCCATTCGCGCAGGCTCCACTACTATCACTACCGACTCCGTCGGAGTGTTAGAAGTCCATGTCTTTGGACTTCATCTTTGGTCTTCCCCCGGACAGCGGAGGGAACACCGGTGTTGTGGTCTTCGTCGACCGCTTCAGGAAGATGGTACATCTTGCTGCGGTGCCGGCAGCAGTGACCGCGAAGCAGACGGCCCGTCTGTTCGTCCACATGGTGTTCAAACACCATGGCATGCCGACCGACATCGTGTCGGACAGAGACCCGCGCTTCACAGCGCACTTGTGGCAAGAAGTGTTTACACTTCTTGGGAGCCAGCTTTCCATGTCGACTGCGGATCATCCGCAGACGGACGGTCAAACCGAGCGCGTGAATCGCGTGCTCGTCGATATGTTGAAGAGCTACGCTCACTCGTTCCAATACTGGAGCGAGTGCTTATCGATGGCAGACTTTGCCATCAATAACTCCGGGCATGCCTCGACAGGGCATACACCGTTCTACGTGAACGCCATGCGACATCCACGTCTACCGAGTTTACTCGGAGTGATGGCTCCCACTTTAAGTGGGGGAGGACCTACGACTGCAATACAGCAGCCGCAGAAAACCGCTGACACTTGCACAGTGTCAGCTGTAACAACGAGCAAACCACATGAGTCTGCGCAGGGCGCAAACTCCCCCAGCAACAAGGACAAAGACCACGGGTCTGCGCAGGGCGCAGACACCGCAAAGACCACGCAGAGGCCGGGCCTCTAGCGGAGAGCGAGCTGAATGACTTCAGCTCGGATGCAATCAGTTTCATCACCAAAAGACAAGCCGTGATTCGGTTTGTCCAAGACACAATAGCAGCTTCTGTTGATCAACAGAAGCTGAACGCAGACAATGCGGGCAGAGGCAACACAAATGAATTTAAAGTTGGTTCATTAGTTTTGTTAGCTACACAAAACCTGCCTAGACATGCAGTTTCGGATTTCGGAGCAAGCAAGCTTGCTCCGCGCTTCATCGGGCCGTTCACTGTGTTGGCACGGCACGGCAACGCATACACGCTAGACATACCGTCTAGCATGCGCCTCCATCCGACCTTTTACGTCGGACAGCTGAAGCCATACCTGCAGCACGAGCCATCTAGCTCGGCTGACCCGAAGCCTCGGCAGGAGCCGAGGCAGAAGTGGAGGACTTGGCCTCGGCGACGAGCAGCCTCTCCTCCAGCGCGCGGACGCGCTGGAGCAACCCCTTCATCTGGGTCCCCAGCTCGACCTGGATGTTCGAGGCAGTCTGCGAGACCGCCGCGACTTGGGCCTTCTGGTTCGCCAGCTCCTGTTTCAGGGCGGCGAACTCAGCACCCTGCAGACGCTCCACGACGGTCACCCGGTCGTGGAGAGGCGCATACTGATCAGCCCGGGGCTGATCATACCCGGGGCGTGTTCCCACCCCCGCCACCGCCGATCCGTGACGCCCGCGGCTCAACCCGCTGGATTGTTGAGCGGATTGTTGACCATAGTATCCCGAAAACGAACCTTCAAGGGGCTCGTTTTCGTATTCGTTGGAGAGGATTTCCTCCCCATCGAGATACATGGGAGCCGCGGAACGTCTTGCTGGAGGACGTTCCGGAAATGGTGAGGGCGTACGAAGAGCAGTACGCGCTGGCGCAGCGGAAGTTACACGAGCGCTGCGATCATCGCTAGCGCCCGAACCCTCACGTGCTAAGAACTTAGCACGGAGCTCTTTGAGACTCTCGGGCACACGGAACGACGTGTACCCGTTCAGGCCGCGGTCGCTCAAGCGAACCGCGCCTGGAAAGCACTTCGTGCACTGAAAGCCCTCGGGCACAGCGCACGGCACATTTGCCTCCTCAGCAGCAACATGAAGTTGCTCCAGCTTTCCACGCTTCGAGTACGTCTCGAAGCGATCACGCGCTTGCTTAATCCGATCACGGTAAGCTCTCGGCCTCTTGTTGAAGTTTTCAACAAAGGCGTTCCAGCTTTGACAAAGTGCCTGCCATTCGGGCACTTTGCTGCGAGAAGAGGTCTTCTTGCTTTGAAACCATCGGAGCTCATGAAAGAGTCCGATGTAGTAATCGCGCCTTTGATGCGTTTCCGCATCAAAGTGCAGCTCGGCAGCCACAGTGTCATCTTTGATGGCGCTGCATACGTACAGCGGCACCTCATTCGGAGGTACCGAGTTCCCATACCGGTCCACGCGGACGGCATCCATGGATCGCGCGCTGCTGCTGCAGCGCGCGGAGTACTGAGAGCCCCAGCGGAAGCGAGTGGGGTATCGCTTTCAGTTCGCGAACGCTTCGAGCTCGAAGCGTCCGATTCGTCCCCTTCACGCGGACGAACGTTCTTGGCGTGAGGGTCGAGCGATTCGCTCGACACTGAGTCTTTGCGTTTTGAGGGCGAGTCTTCCTCGCCCTCCATATCTTCATCGTCGTCGTCGAAGTCGATGACGTCGCCGTACTTCGCCTTCTGGCGATCGAAGTAGTCGTCGATGGAGAGATGACTCCCCACCGACTTAGAAGACTTCTTCTGAGGCGCGCTCATCGTTGAATGAGCGCGGATTTCTTCTCCAAACGCGGAGAATTGACGTATGGTCAATTCCAAAAGATTGACGTGCGGGGACCCCGCGCGTCTAACCATAAGGGGGGGATGGTGTAACGGGGTTACACGTACAAGTGGCTGCAAGCCACTTGTGAATTTAACAGATAGGTTATCTGTTAAAAGTTTTGGATACTTCCTCACCTTGGTGTAAGACACACCAATGGATACATTGAAGTGGACCACCACAATGAGTGGTCCACACATACCCAAAAGATCCTATTGGTAGAAAGCAGCATCTTTCTACCAATCAGAGTCATGCATATTAGCGGGGCTCTGACAGCCAGCCGCTGCCAACCCTTTCATAGATGATAAACACTTTTTAGCGGATTTTAGAGGAAAATCAATTTACAAACAATACAGTTCTCATTTTACCTAATCTAAGTCACTTGGAATCCTATCTTACTTAACTTATATTTGTGTATTCAAATATAATTAACCTAAGTAATTACTAAGTACTTACGCTTCCTCATATACGTTGCGCAACGTGTAAGCTAAAGTAGTGAGTCAAGTTAGACCCACTACACAAAGAGTGACTTCGACTTGGTAATCCATTCCAATGTGGAGAAGCGAGTGTAGACTCGTATTGTCCGCCCCGCCAACTGAGTGTAGCAAGTCTTCAGTAGTAGCAACAACGCTAGCACCTCTTTCTCCGCCGCATGATAGATCATCTCGGCATCGTTCAATACAAGTCCGCAGAAGCGAACAGGGTGCAACTTGTCATCATGCAGCTGTAGCAGCGTGGAGCTCAATGCCCATTCATTTGCGAACAGCATGACGTGCACTTCCTTGGTGCGGTCGAAGTGGCGGAGTATCGGCGCTGCCGCAACCTTGTCTTGGAGAGCTCGGAAACTCCGGCGGTCAACTGTGAGGTCACCCACTGGTGCGAAATCGTCTTCCTTCAGCTGGTACAGCGCCGCGCCGTAGACAGCGAAGTCTTCGATGAAGCGGCTGTAATAGTTCAGCGCTCCTAGGAAAGATGCATTCCCTTCTTCGTTCGTGAGAAAGACAGCTTAGTGATCGCGTCCAACTTCTTCGGATCGGGCCGAATGCCGTCTTTTGGCACTTCATGGGACAGGAAGTCGACGCGGCCTTGCACGAAAATACTCTTGGTAAAGCTGACGCTGATCCGGCACTCTACAAAACGACTGAGGAGCCGATCCAGCGTCGCCAAACAACTGTCGAAGTCTTCGCCACCGAAACAGATATCGTCCACGAAGGATCGCCGGTCGAACACAGGCACCAGCGACGACTCGTCAGCTTCGTTGGTCGTAAACATATCGGCTTCTGGGCTGTTAATGAGCATAGTAATGGGTTCAGCCGTCTTCGAGTCATCGCGGGCAGCTGCAAACTTGGTTCGAGTCGTCGCTGTAGTGCCTGGTAGGCGAAGGGACGACTCGAGTCGTCGGCAGTGCTCTGCCTAGTCTTCGGCGGCCTTCATCTTTGCTGCAAAGGCGTTCCAGCCGCCCTTCGGTTGCACAAATCCCCACAACGCGTTGTCTATTATCCATTGGTTGATCATCGGCGCATTCTTGAGGCCGAAAGGCATTCGTAGCCACTCGAAGTGCCCCAGAGGACACACAAATGCCGAAATCTTGCGCGCACGTAGAGTCATCAGGATGGCCCAGGATCCGCTGGCCGCGTCGAGCGAGCAGAACCACAGGTAAGTCTCCAGGTCCGTGAGCAAGTCGTCGACGAGTGGCCCTGGCGTACTCCAGGATCGCCGTTACCGCGTTGACCATCTTGTAGTCGATGCAGAGGCGGATGTCTTGGTCATTCTTCGTGAGGACAATGACGATTGGCGAGGCCCACGGGCTGTCCGAGAACGCGATGAGCCCTGCCGTGAGCAGTCCTTTGAGTAGTTCGTACAATTTTTTGAGATACTTGAATGGGATCCGTCGGGCCCGCTGTTTGATCGGCGCGTGCCCCTGCACATCTATGTCGCAGACAACGCCATATGCTGGTGGTGAGAGTGCATTCCCGCTTGTAATCATGATACTTTCATGGCGTCGGAGCACTTCGATTAGGCTCTCTTGTTGGTCTGCCGACAACTCGGGATTCTTGACGTTCACCGCCGAGTAGTCGAGCGTTGTCGGTGCTGTTTCCGATAAATCGGGGAGGAATGCTTATTCATGCGCGTAGTCCTCTAGTTCGATGTCCGCTGCCGGGTGTTCAGTCGTCTCGTCGTTTCTGGCGTCGGTACCTTCCGTGGCCAGTACGCGCATTACTGCAATGAACGTCTGGTCGAGAGTCGTTGAAATGTCTCCGGCGTCTCGGCTAGATGCAGTCTGAGTCATCGGTGGATGCCTCTTCGGACTGCACTCTAGTCCTTGGTCTTCGTCGCAGCGCACCGTCGACTCAGCAGTCTCCAGTCCTGGTCCAGCTGCATCTGGAGTCATGGCTTCAGCGTCAGTCGTCGTCACCCCCGTCGAGTCGCCGGCAGTAGCGTCGAGTCGTCGGTGATGTTCCTCCGCTATCCATTCTGAGTAATCCGTCACCGACGAGTCGTCGGCACTGTCACGTTCACCGTTGACGGGTGGTTCCTCGGCCGAGTCTTCATCAGGTCGCTGCAAGATACCTTTGGGTGTCGGGTAGCTCACTTGTTCTACCGCTGGAGGCTGCTTGGCCAACCATTGTTGGTAGAGTTCAGCCTCCCACTTGAGTAGTGTCTTGTCTCGGGCGGCAGCGTATGCGAGTACCTGCCACTCCTTGTTTTTGCGGAATCTTGCCGCACGTAGCCTTCAGTCTTCACCAGCGACCCAATCGGAACCCAGACTATCACCGGGAAGTGCACCGGACAACTCGCCAACCTATCCGTGGCGTTGGTAAGTCGAATCCTGACCGGACGTCCCTTGTAGAACCTGGTGACAGTCGGGATGAACGTCTCAGTTCGGCGAATCCAAGGCACGTGGGTCGTCGGCTCGGGTTGTCGCCGCTGTAGTTTGAACTCGTCCCATTCATGGCCCGGTATTTACATTGATTCCGTCGGACCGTACGCGACGTGGCTTCCTTCGGCCTCGTCCATCATGTTTTGAGTCTTGATCAGCGGGATCATTACTTCGTCGGGAAGCTTGGCCGTCGCGTTTAGGAGGTCCAGTCGGATACCGGCCGGGATCATAAAGTCGGTGCCAAGCACCACTTCTACCCCGGTGCAGTGATTCATTATCCAGACTTCAAAAACATAAACGCGCTCCCATCCAAGGGTGACTTTCACCTTCGCTCGGCGAGTCGTCATCATCTTGCCCTTGGTGATTCCTTGTACATCCATGCAACGTCCATGCCCCACTACTTCGCGGAGTTTCAGTCGCTTGGCAGTTTTCTCCGAGATGACACTGACGTTTGCTCCAGTGTCCAGCAATATCCTCGTGCGCGAGTCGTTCACGGCTCCGTTCACCAGTGTCCGCATCCTTACGCGCTTGTCAAATTTCTGCGCCGACCACCATCCCATCCGTTCTCCAGCTAAGAGTCGCACTTCTGGAACGAGTCGTCGGCGCGAGTCTTCTTGTATTGCGCTCGTCAGCCAGTCTTCGGCGGTATCTCCCACCTCATCGTTATCGTCCTCTTCACAACAGACACCTCCACCGAGGCAGTCGCCTCTCTCCTTTTCCAATTCCGTCGTTTTCCTGTCGTTGTCTTGTTCAGTCTTCGTCCATTCGCACTCGCCCACAAATACAAAGATGCACTCGGCTTCAATTGCGGGTTCGGCTAACTGTGGCAGCCCGATTGGGACCAACCCAGTCGTAGTTGGCGGGCTGCCTAGTTTAAATGGTCAGAAAACAGGAGTTCTTGGAGCTCGGGTGTGAGGTCTTTCTTGTCCACCTTGGACTTAATGATCTTGGTGATTTCTTGGAACACTTCACATTTTCCGGCGTCGTGCACTTGTTCGCACAGCTTGCACCGACGTCGGTAGTGGTGCGCCGAGTGATAGAGGGCCCCGCAGGCCTCCCACGGCCCATACTGGCGAGGTTTCTCGTCGGGGTAACCGCGGTTCTGGAGCCGATTGTCCCGGCCTTGGCTGCGCCCCGCTGAGTCACCCCAGGGTTGTCAGTTGGCTGGCCGGGCGTGCCTTCAGCGGCGACACGTTGTTCGTTGTCATTGACTGCCGCAAGGTAGTGGTCGCTTCCGTCTGACGAATAGCTATCACCCCAGTCTTCGCCGCAACGTTGTGAGTCGTCGCTGCCGTGCTCACTTCCATCTTCGCTGTTGCTGTCGCCATCATATCTGTGGCATTGTTGGTGCAGCTCGCTCCGCGTGTCCCGCGTGTCCCGCGTGTCCCGTTCATGAAGTTCAGCGACGATGTCCGCGACAGATGCTTCAGCTAGGCTCACGCGAGGCATATTGCGTGAGTCGCCGCGACGACGCTCATAATCTCGTTCGCGTCGGTCGCGACGGTTGTAAGCATCTCGCGAGTCGTCGCGGCGGCGGTCATCACGTTGGCGAGTGTCTTCCGAGTGCTCGTGACGGCGCGAGCCATCGCGACGTCTGTCATCACGTCGTCGGGAGGCATCCCGAGCTCGAGAGTGAGGCAGCGACGACTCGCGGGACGAATTGCGCTCGTCAATCTTCAGTATCTCTTGGATCATCTCTTCCAACTCATGTATATCTGAGATGCGCAGGTGGCACAGGCGCTGTTCGAGTCCTCGGTCGCCGCAAGTCTCGCGGAACCGCTTGACGTGGTCGCGTGCTTTGCGGCCGTTGTTCTCAAACCGAATTCCGGCGTTCCTGGCATAGCCATTGAGCCGGTTTAGATAGTCGCAAACATGTTCCTTGTCTTCGCGCTTGGCTGAGTAGTAACGAGTCTCTGTTGACTGGCTGAACTGGGAGCAATAGTATTTGATGAAAGCTTCGCTTAAGAGGCTCCACGTTCGTTTGGTCTTCTTGGGCAGTTGTCGGTACCAATGTAGGGCGCCGTCCCGAAGACTCAGCTCGAAGGGCATGCACCATTCGTTGGGCGATGCTCGCGTTCCTTTCATCTCGTAGACAAAGGCGCGAAGCCATTGCATCGAGTTCTCGCTCTTGTTCCTGGTGCCCGAGAATGCTTTGATCTGCCCCAGTGGGCGATGCGTTGCCACCTCGATCCTCGGAGTTGCGTTAAGCAACTCGGATTCGGTCACCTCACGGATTTGGCGCAGACACTCGCCCATCTGCGCTCTTCCATCGCCGTTAAAGTCCGCTTCTTCGTCCGACGAGTCGTCGGTGGGCCCACTGCGGCGGATCATGATCCGTCCTGAACTGCTTTTCGTGCCCTTGGCCGATTTTGAGTCATCGGTGGTGTGTCCAGCGCGGTCTGAGTTGCCCGTAGTTGGTGGAGTCACCATGTGGGAGTCTTGAAAGTACGGGGATCGCTCCCCTGACACGCTAAACACCCCTCCGGTGGGTTTTCGGCTGGGGTTTTCGCGGATTGCCCTCTTCGGAGTCGTCGGCAGCGGTACGCTAGCCGGGTCGACCACTTCGCGAGCCGCACGAGTCTTCCGCGAGTCGTCCTGAGTGAACGAGTTCACGCCGAAGGCTGTGCGGAGTCGTTTCCTCCATTTCCAGAGATCCGCGCCGCTTCGGCCGGCACCCAGCACTCCAGAGTCGACGGCGAAGGGTGCTCCAGAGGCCGAAGCCTCAATGCTTTCAGAAATCGTTCAGTTTCCTTCACCACTTGTTCGATTGTTACGGAACTCACTGGGCGAGCCAACTCGTGACACAAATCGGCCCAAACCGCTTGGCGAGTCATCGTTGGCTCGAATAGCTCACCCCAGTCGCTCTTCTTCATCTCTTCGTAAAGTCGACCGAGAACCTTGTTGGCCGCCGGAGTGTCACCGTTGAGTGGCGGCCGGTTACCGGAGGTTTGCTCGGTCACTTGAGTCGTCAGGACCGGTGACCTCGAGTCGTCGGCGGCGTCTTCAAAGTCTTCCAAATCGTCATATGCTGGCCCTGGGCCATCCACATCATCCAGCTCATCCGCGAGGTTGCGCGTCACGGAGCGCGTGTCATCGTCATGCTCAACCGCGAGGTTTCGCGACAACGAACGCGTGCCCGCGCTGCGTCCCGCAGACAGCACTGCATCTTCCGGAGTCTCGGGTGTCACCACCGCTGGCGCAGGCGCCTTCTCCTCCAGGTAATCGTCGTAGTCTTCATCCATTTCTTCGTCCTTGGCGTCGGATCCAGTCATCGAGTCGTCGAAGCTGACGGTCCGTACAGCAATCGGGTCGAGATGCGGCGTGATCAGGGCCGCAGTCGAGTCGTCGCCACGCGTTCCGCCAGGAGTTGCTGGTACTGCTGAACGTGATCCTTTCGCCATTTTCTTCTTTCTTCGTCTTTTTTCTTCTTCTTTCGTTTTTTTCTTCTTCTTCTTGGTTGCTCGTAAAGTCGATCGACCTTGCAGTAGCACGAAACACAGAAGGTCACACCAATCCCGGATCGCGGCACCAGTTGTCGTGTAGGAACACGCGCTAATTTATATAAGGCACACTTTCCCCACCAACAACACCCACCAAGTCACCGAAGACTCAATGGGCTTGTTAGGGTTAGAACCGGAAGGCCCAGGAACTTTCCCTTGCACCGGGTTGATGTTTCCCCTGTGTACCGAGCTTCCGCTAGGCGACCGACGGAAGCCTCAGCGTCACTAGCCACGAGCAAAGGCTAGCACGCTCTCACACTCAAAATATACCTCGCAGGCCCTCAGAAGGAAGGGTCCCGGCCTTTTACGGCGTGATACGAGGGTGCCGGAGCTATACTCCGGCGGGAAGAAATAAATGGAGTGCGTTCTCGCTCCTCCAGTTCCTGGCGACGACTCGTCGCTACCAATACACCGGCCACTAACTCTTGGCCCTGCCAGGGATGAACACACGCTACACTAGTAGATGTGCCCACCGACAGTCATAATCCTACCTACGAGGTTTACCTTGAGCTGCAGGTCGTTCACTGCAGGCACCGGTGTCGCCCTTGCGTGGTTGGGAGGAAAAGCTGTTCTGTTATTGTTGCCCGAAGGCTTATCTTGTCTTCTCTTAAGTTTCCTATCGATCAATACAAATATCAAGTATAAACGCGTCCGTTTTGGACCGCCAGTTGTAACTCACGACTCTTCGGCGCTTTCTATGCGACGTGGCGGCGTTACCGACGACTCAAACGGCCGCTGAAACGCCACCGACGACTCGGGACAGGCGCCGATGACTCATAGGTTCGGATCTTGCCAGTAGGTTTGCACCGTACTTAGCAAGCTGCAACCGCCCGCTCTTGACTTGGGACCGTCGACGAGTCATCGTCATCGACCTATTTAGGCCAATCAGCGATCGGGGAGTTTAGTCCAGTGACTGGCGATGGGTTGTGACTTGCCAGTTAGCGCCGGCGCCTCGAGTCTTCTTCGTCCCTCGTCCCGCCGTTGGGTTTTGGCTTCGGCTTCATTTCCCGATACCACATGTTGGTAATATACAAATTGAGTATACATAAATGTAAGTCGCAACGGGACTGTCCTGAATGGAGTATAATCAGACCGAACGGTAGGAGTCACAGTCAGATCCGTAATTCAGAATAACCAACCACACAGAAATACAATGCCGACCTAAACGTCACACAATATACAGCCACCACTTATTCTTTGAGACCCTTGGGTGGGGGGTCTATACACCAGTCAACAATCGAGTCTTCACCCAGTACACTGGTCAGTACTGGATGCGCACTCAGCGTTCGCGCACCACCCTCACTAAGTAAGGGAAACATAAGACAATACAAAATACAGTCCTATCACACAGCAGTAAATCAATTCAGTCGCAGGGGTAACCGCTAACAACCACCTGAGACAACAGTAGGGAAATATGAAATGGACGTCCGGAATGGACGTGGCAACTTGGTTATGAAGCTAGAGCAAATCACCCCAGGGTGCGATACCCCTGTCCTTGCCCGCCTCGGCTTGAAACAATCGAGAAGCCACTCACCCAACGCTCGCAACGTCGGGGAGGCCTCAAACCGACCGTCGTCTTGGGCCCCGGGCAATGTTCCGGGCAGCTTGTCCTCCACGCGGCGCTGGACGTCGTCCTCGGGTCCGTCGAGCTGCTCTCGGCGGGGGGGGGGAGGTTGTCTGGTTCTCGGCAAATTGGTTTCTCTGTCGAGAGCAGCTCTTCCCGGGGACTTGTGTGGTTCTCGGCAAATTGACTTATTGTTTGTTGTTACGTTTGACTAGCTATTTTCTATCACTTCGTTGACTTCTAATAAAGCTTTCAGTATGCTTGACTTGACTTGACTATGCTTCGATCTGTTGACGTCGACCTTCTTCACGGCATCACTCATCACTTGATGACAACGGTATCTGGGTACATCGACCCTTCGCGGTCGAACTGGCCTTCGGCATCCGACGTGCGGCTAATACAGTGTCGACGGGTATGACTTGTTCTCATTCAGGCTGGGGACAAACTCCATAGTAATATCGTGGGTAGCTTGTCCTGGATGGGTATTCACTTGTCTCCATCCAGGGTGGTCATCCGGGAAGCAACTCGATTCAGTATGACACTGGGCAATTCAGTGTGTCGCGATCCGAGATGCCACCATTCAGTCCAGTTAACCGTGAATCTTCGTCTGTGAGGTGCTTCATGCACGGGGTCATGTTGTTGGGAGGACCATTTGATCTTGCTTCAGTGTCTTGAACGGAGCCAATGCAGGCTGTAGCCGGGATACGTTCTCCGACTACACTTCTACGCCTTAGAGTTCTCTTGCGGTGAGGGTGTCGGCGGACGGACAGGATGTGTTACTCCTCGCTGATATGAGCGCTCATCCAGGGGTACATCTCCGATCCTGTGAGCCCATACTAACTGCAAGCACCGGTAGTACCAAATCTCCACACAAGCAATCACTCTCCACGTGTCACACAGCACGCCACTGGACTCCAATCCAGGGCGACCAATCAAACTCCATCGCATCCATCCAGTCCGGCAGTCGAATGTGGCCACGGAAAAATTCCCGAGTCGCACCATATCAATAGGGAGGCGGTCGCCCGTGTTTTCGATGACGGCGAATTCATGGAAGCTTACAAAGGAACTAAAAAGCGGCGAAGGCAGCCGGTCCAACAATTTCACGTGCGATCTCGACAAAGAGGAGCACACGCACCAAGACAAAGAGCAGAAGAGCAAGGGAAGCGGCAGAAATTCAACCAACAAAATCGGTTAAAGCTATTGCCTTTGAACGCGTAAACGAGTTCGTGCAGGATGAACAATTTTGGGCAAATGGTGAACAAGTAATCAAGCTGCTGAGCCCGATTATTAAGAAGCTTGGCTTGATGGAGTCGGATCGATGCTGTATATCTCTGGTCTACTGGGAATTTCGTGATCTGATGGAGAACACATTATATTGTGAGCCAACGTTTCTGGTTACCACTGCAGCAGCTAACCGTGGCTTGGTTAAGAAGAGATGAGAGTTTATGCACACAGCGACCATGGGGCTTGGGTACTTCTTGAATCCTGCCCAGAACCCCAATGGATTCATCGATGACGACCGGGAGCAGACAGAGAACCAGATCGAAAAAGGTGCAAGACGACTTGGATACCCAGAAGGTGAAATACAGCATGCATTTCATGAAGCGGGAGTATTTTGGAACATTAAAGATGACTGGATTCCTAAACGGCGAAAGAATGAAGCTCGCACTGCTCCATTGGAATGGTGGAGCGAGCGTCGCAACATCTACCCTGTTTGCTCCGTATTGCGCGCAGGGTTTTCACGGTGCCGACCTCCTCGGCTGCTACAGAGAGAAGCTGGAATGCACACAAGTTTATTTACTCCGATCGGCGACACCAGCTTGGCCTTGAGAAGGTTAACAAGTTGGTCGGCTTATATTGGAATCAGCGCAGCGTGAAGCTATAACAGAAGGTGATCTCGGACCCGTTGGAGTTGGAGGACGCCATAGAGGACGACGCGGTGGACGGTAACGGGGTAAGTGGAAATTGCTACGAAGTAGAAGACGACTCATGCTCGGACGGCGACGAGGATGATGAGGATCTGCTGTCAAGGGACAACACCGTGGCAGACAAGTAAGTGAGTCACGTGCAACAAATGGATCACGTCCTGGACTACTCGTACGAGTTTAGGAACCGAGTTTAGTGCGTATAATTCTTTAACTCAATAATACACTATCGCACACCTTTCATATTCATTTGCGGTGTCCTAGAACGTCCTCTCCTGTCCTACTCTACCCCCAAAGCTAGCTGCATAACGTTTCCTGCGTCTAGAATGCGTCTGTAGTCCTAGACGCAGGTCTCTGAAATCCGGTGAGTTTCCGCCGCAGATAAAACCGGCTCGAACTAGTTTTCGACGCTTTAACCCTTCCAATCCGGTATTACGGATTATCCGGAATCCAATTTATGGAGGTGAAACAATTCAACGATGTCCGCAGCAGGTTTTGACGCAGCTAAAATCCGCATATAGAAGTTTGTATGAAATAAATTTAAGCAGGCCGGTTGTAGTGTCTGTGTCTAATGAGACATGAGATTTGCTTGAAGGGGTTAGGATAACAGATATAAATATCCAGAGAGACGAGTGGCCTCTACCAGGCTTTCATTTCGAAATCAGCGCCGAACGAGAGACAATCATTCATGACTGTTGTGCTCGCGTTCGAGAAGTCCTTCCAGCAGATATGGCGCGAGCTGACCAAGAAGGGCTGGACGTACCGCAGATCGACAGGCCTCCGTAACGCCCAGAGATACCTGCCGCCCAATGGGAACCTGAAAGGAACCGAAGGCATCGACTTTTTCGTTGGTACGTGGGCGACGGACCGATACATGCATGCTTCGGGCTAACGTGAGTATCGTTCAACATGTAGGTGAGGACAGCTTGATGCGCTACTGCCGGCGTCAAGGGTGGCTGGAGTTTGTTTCCAGCACGCAAGGCACGTTGCCGCCAACTGTACCTGAAGCTAGAGCCGCAACGAGTGAATCTGCCGTCCAGGTGCCGGTCCAACGGGGTGCTTCGACGGGAAAACGACGGGCAGCGACAAAACGGACAGCTTCGAAAAGGCGCAAAAGCTGTAGGTTTTGTGCCTAAACGTTTCTGATAAAGTCTTGCTAACTGACGGAGCTGTTACGGATCTTCCAGCTGAGGCCAGCACTGAGTCGATGCCTTGTCTTCAGGAAGGAGTGGCATTACAACTTCCGGAGGCGCCTGAAGCAGTTGTGGATTCTCCGCATCACGCTGTTACGGAGGATCCAGTGGGCGTCACGTCTGCGACTGAACTCGCCGTTACGGATAATTCGGCGCCTTCGACTGAAGATGTTGTTACAGAAGAGGGTGTCAACCAAGTTGGTGCTCGTCTGTCCACGACGGCTGTGTCACAGGACGACTTCGACTCGGATGAATTCTTGGACGCATTGAAGCGCGACCAACTCTTTGCATCCACCGAACCGGACGATCTCGATACAGATGATGCTGATTGGCTACTCGAACTCAACTCTGACGCGGAGGGCGACGAAGAATCCATCCTACTCGATGAGGACGAAATTGATACAGACGACAATGGTGCTCCAGCTCCGCGAGAGAGCCGAAGTGATGATGAGCCCGAAGAAGGCGAAGGTCTTGACGTCGATGAACTTCCAGTGGAGTTCGAGCTGACTGATGAGGAGTTAGATCAGCTGCAGGCTGATGGATGGGATACCTTCGACGAGCAACACGCCGCCCAAGTTCTTCTCGGTCCCATGCCGCTGTATGATGGTCCGTCGGGGCCTACGAGAGCTGCGCTTGCGTATGCAGAGAGCCCGCTAGCAATCTTCTACTTTTTCCTGCCCAAGGATCTTTGGCGGATGATTGCCAAGGAGACGAACAGATACCGCACCGACAGCATCGACGAGGTTGCGCAGGGAATGCGAGCACGAGCTCGTGCAAGACGTGAGACGACCCCTTCCACCATTGTGCTCTCTGTTGAAGAGTACAGGACAAAGTTGAAGCGCAAGAACCCGATACAGCCTCACCAACTCGTACGATTCATAGGTCTTCTGATTGCACGATCACTGGAGCCTCGACGTGAGAGTATAAGTCGCCACTGGATCACCAAGATTGAAGGAGCTCTGTCACGCGGGACGTTCGGGCAATTCATCAGTCGCGACCGCTTTCACGATGTCGCGCGTTACCTCCACTTCAACGACAATGCCAAGCACGCTGATAGTGGTGACCGAGCTTTCAAGACCAGACCTGTTCTCCAAGCACTTCAGAAAACGTTCTTCCGCGGGTATCGAATGGGGGCTCGCATCTCGTTCGATGAAGGGATGGTTCCAATGCGGCACCGCCGTAACCCGATGCGCCAGTTCATGCCGATGAAGCCTAACAAATGGGGTACGAAGTTCTACTTGACGTGCTGCGCCGAGACCGCGTATTGCGCCAGGTACGGAATTGTTTTGAACGGATCATCCGTTATACCTTCAGTATGTTCCGCAGTTTATTCAGGAGGATGCTGAACGTGTTGCGTTCGTTGTTCGGTTAGGCTTGAAATCTACTGCGGGAAGGCGAACATCAACGAGGATGCTGTTGCACAACGTGCTGTGGTCAAGAATCTTCTTCACGTGCTCCGAGGTCAGCCTGCTCAGCGTCTGATCTGCACAGACAACTTCTACACTTCCATCCCGTTGTCACACAAGCTACTCAGTATGGGGCATTGCCACGTTGGGACCATGCGAAACGATCGCAGAGGCTGGTGCAAGGCCATTGATTTCACGCAGAAGAAGCGACCGGAGAGGATGCCTCGCGGAACGTATCGTATTGGTGTCTGGCGAGATCATCCTGAGATTGTGGCTCTGGCCTGGATGGACAACAAGCCCGTGCGGTTCCTCGGCACTGGCTGCTCAACCCAGCTAACTGAAGTCACTCGACGGGAGCGCGATGGCTCAGTCTCAACAGTTCCCTGCCCTAGGCTGGTGCGTGAATACCATCAAGCTATGGGAGGCGTAGATGTTCACGATCAAATACGACTACAACGATACTCCATCCAGCGTGCAATTCGGATGAGAAAGTATTACAAGACAATTTTTCTCGGCTTGGTCGATCTAGCCATGGTGAATGCGTTCATCGTGCACAAAATCGCGATGCAACGACGTGGCAAGCCGGTTCCCACACATGCAGCGTTCATGAGGCGCCTCCACATCGACCTACTCAACCAAACCAATGAAGACTTTGTTGGTGGAGACGACTTGGAGGATCTCGTAACGGAGCCACTACCACGCCTTCCACACATGCTAGAGAAGACTGTCGAGATGAATGGGAGCAAGCGGCGCCAGTGGCTGTGTAAAGTCTGCTCTGCGTATGCTGGTGCTGGCGTGCGGGGCTACGAGACAAGTTTCTTCTGCGCAACATGCTCACGCGAGAAGAAAGGAAGGGTAACGGTTTGCAACAAACTGCGTCGGTTGGAGCACGGCAGCGCTCTCACGTGCGATCAAGTGTGGCATCAGAGCTGGAAGAATGGGACTTCCATCCCGCCGCACTTGCAGCACAAGATCCGGTTCGTCAAGAAGCGTAGGCCAGAGGTAGCGGAGGAGGCGGAGGAGGGTAACTAAAGTGAGAATTGAGTTGAGAGTTGATTTGCAGAGAGATTGTCGTTTTCGGCAGACCTTGGTTGTCCCGTCGTTGCTGTTGGGAATAGCGGTTTTGCAGGGAGATTGCAATGCAGAGTGTTTTGCGCCGTTCTTGTTCTGTACATCACCCTAGTCTAGCCAATCAGTGGACTCGTTTTGACCACGTGTCATGCGAAAGGGCTTGAATCATGATATATTGTACTGATTTTCCGGTATACGTTAATTCATACGTTAAACATAACGGAGAATCCGGAATTCCGATCGGATTAGAGGTGTTAAACTAGTTTATTCTGCAGCGAAAAGTCACACTAGTTCCTACCCTACTTGCAGCCGTGATCAGCAGCATGCTCGTGACGAATGCATAGTTATATTAGTAAGAATTGCTTAGTATTATAACAATACCTACTTTCTATATGTTCATTTGCGCTATCACTCACATTTTTGTCGATTTGGCCGCGATATTTCCTACGATTACACACAAAGTGCTATATACGGCGTTTCACCGACAATCGGCTCCGTTTGCTGTCACGAAAAGTTTTTGTTTGCTCCTGGACTAGTTTGCTCCTTGCGGTGGAGAGAGTTGGACGTAATTTATTCGAAAATTCTTTGCAGCAGCAATTTGCTCCCGCTGTGGAGATACTCGTAGAGCATTTAGAGAGGCTTTTTGTGGGGGGACGGGGAGAGTATTGCTGGCTCGCTCTCCCCTCTCCGAAAGGCGCACGAGTGGTGTAGCTGACTGGCCACCATGACGGGTGCGCTCTCTCACCATTCTCTCACTTCTTAAATTGCGACTTCTAGGCAACTAGGATAGGAAAATCATCCCGACGATCCAGGAGATATGAAGGACGAAGTGGCCAAACAAGGGGAGGGAAGTGGGCAAACGTGGAGCTATGGCTTCTATTCCACGGCGGTGATACGAGGCAAAAGCTGATGAAGGCTGCTGATAGAGGTCGCCTCAACGTTTTACGGTATCTTGTGAACGACTGTGGCGTTGATATCAACGCGAAGGACATCGATGGAGCCACAGCGCTGATGTTGGGCGCTTACGGAGGTCGCCTTGACGTCGTGCGGTGTCTGGTGAATGACTGTGGCGCTGATGTGGACATGAAGAACAGGAATGGATACACAGCGCTGATGAAGGCCGCTTACGGAGGTCACCTTGACGTCGTCCGGTTCCTCGTGAACGACTGTGGCGCTGATGTGGACATGAAGAACAGGAATGGATACACAGCGCTGATGAAGGCCGCTTACGGAGGTCACCTTGACGTCGTCCGGTTCCTTGTGAACGACTGTGGCGCGAATGCCAACGCGAAGGCCAACGACGGGCAGACAGCTACTCGCCTAGCCACTGATCACGGATACTATGGCATTACCCGTCTACTCATGCCATTTCTTTTACCTGAAAGTCAAACATCTACCGACGATACGGAGAAGGTCGATAGTCACAATACTTCTGACCGATCAGGCAGTAGCATCATTTCCCCAATCGAAGTGGAGTTGGGCGAATTCTCCCAACAAGGAACTATCGGTGGTGATTTTCAAGCGAAGTGGCTGGATGCTGATGCCGTCGTAAAGCTATTTATTCCTGACGCTGCGCATTCCACTTTGGCACAGCAGGTACACGCATGACACCAGCTGCGCCACCCCAACGTACAGAAGTTGTATGGCGTGTGCCAGGCTGGGCCTGCTGTGAACTTCTGCTAGTCAAGGCTCGTTACTTCAGTATGTCAAATCGTCGTCTCCGTCAAGTGATGTAAAGCCGCCACTGCTGTGGAAATATCTGCACGATGTAGCATTGGGACTCGAGTATCTGCACGAGCGTGGGATTGTTCACGGCGATCTTCGTTGCAGTAACATTTTGATTGGTAGTGACGGGTTGGCGAAGCTGTCAAATTTCGGCCTGACGGGAGCCACGAAGAAGGTGAGTACAGTGGAATCTGTGATTGGATCGACGCGGTGGCAAGCTCCTGAGGTGGTGGCACGGAACCCACTTTCGCGTGAGTCTGATGTATATTCACTTGGAATGTGTATTCTCGAAGCTGAAAGCCGGAAGAAGCCATGGAGCGAGGCAAATGAAGAAAATGCAAGAAAATGCAAACTAAGATGGAACGCAAATCCCCACAAGAGGGTTCCCTACGACCAACTTGACTTCTTCCACCTCGGCCCTGATCTCTATCGATTCATTCATAGCAATAAACCGTATTTTGTTCGATAGAGTCGTGAATTGGCGTGGCGGATGTGCTGCCAAGATCCATACAATCGGCCCAGTTTGTCGTCCATTGTCTCCGAGTTGGAACGTTTGTCCATTGAAGAGAGTGTCGATGTCTGCCTGCCAGAGCTGGAGCCTCAACACTCTTGCGAAGACTACGAGTCTTGTGAAATGACTGACCTGTGGGTAACGTTGCAAGAGTGTGTGAATGGGGGCGATAATGCTGAACACCTCTGGTTATTCGACAAACTCAAACATATCCACGATTGCTTTCGGGGATCAAAGCAAAACGAACGCTTGCGCAGCCAATTTGATTCTCTCCTCGCTGACGTCTACCAGACAATCACGATGACGCCAGAAGAAAACTCGCGCCTTGCGGCTGACTTCGACACGAGCCACGATGACCAGTATGTACTCCTTCCGTTGGCGCGTTAATGCTCTCCTGAAAGCTCTCGGGGAGTCTATATCGAAAGATATGGAGGTGTCGTGGCTTGTGCAACGCCGTGAACAGGCCTCGGCTTTTGTGTCCGGTATAGCAGATATTGCCCTCCTATTGCAGCAGTTGACGTCTGTGGAAGAGAAAACTGCCTTTTTGCAGACGTTGAGAACAGAGATGGAAACAGCTCCAGGGAAGTACACGGAAGAACAATCGGAGACAATTAAAAGGGCGTATGAGGAGATTGGTAATAGGCTGAAGATTGAAGGAGAAGGCAATATAGCTCATCTCACTCCGGAGTGGTTTATCCCGTGGTACGAGTTGGTCCAAGGAAAACATATAGCTGATGGTGGTTTTGGAAGCGTGTGGCAAGCGAAATGGTTAGATTCGGACGTGATAGCGAAGGTAGTTGGAAGTGCGGATGATACCAGCTTCTATGACAGCTTATTGCCAGCATCTTTTGATCAAAAGCGAACAGAGGCTAGAGCAATGTTCCGCCGTGAAGCTGACACTTGGTTTGGGTTTAGCCACCCTCACGTGGTTCGGCTCTTTGGGGCCTGCCACATCGGGAGGCCGTTTCTCGTGTGCGAGTACGCCACTCACGGCACGCTTGTCGAGTATTTGCGAAAGCACCCCGATGATCTGTGGACGAAACTGTTCGAGGCTGCTCTAGGCGTGCAATACCTTCATGCGCGCGGTTTTGTCCATGGTGACCTAAAAGGCAACAACATCGTCATCGGACGTGACCTAAAAGCTAAGGTGACCGATTTCGGTCTGAGTTCCGCGGCAGACAGCGAGACGACTTCCCCGATTTCTGGGGCGTGGCACTGGGTGGCTCCGGAGTGCTTGATGGGAGCTAAGCCGACGATCGAGTCCGATGTGTACTCTTTGGGTATGTGTATCGTGGAAGCGTTGCGAGTTGTTGAGGCACTACAGACGGGAAAACCATTTTCCAGATGCCTGCCGTGGGAACGTCTCGTCGATAAGATCGCTGTGCAATATCACGCTACTCGTGGCAGGATGCCATCTCGACCGAAGTGCGAGGACGACCAGTGGGAATTGGTCGCACGGATGTGCTCGAAGAACCCAGAGGACAGATTGAAAATTTCGACTGTCGTTGATATGCTGGAGAGATGGACAAATACACGGGCTGATGCGAAGATCCAAGATGACCACGTGGCTAACGTTACGTTTGAACTGTCAATGGACTCCGCGCAAAAGCTACTAAGAAAAGATACCGAACAACACTCGTCAGTTGCCGTCTTGTACTGCGACTTGTGGGATAACATGAAGTGCGCGTATGGGCAGATTGAGCGTAACACAACATGTTGGACCGCTTTCCATTCACTCGTTCTGGAGGCTCATGAGTCTACTGCAAACTTGGGAGATGTGAACGGAGATCTCATATCAATAGCACAGGCGACAATGAGATGCTATGCGTTGCGTCGTCGTTTGAGCAAACTGTGTGATGCCTACTTTCTCACGTCGCCAGCCAGCATGTGATCGAATGCACCTCGCTCGCATAACTTGAGGCAGCATCGATCTACTGTACCAGTTCATGCGAAGGGGCACCTGTTCATGCAAAAGGGGCACTGGTGCAGCATGTCGACCTGGCGGTGCGATATGGGCGAGCTCGCGCTCCTTAACGAGCTCTGTAAAGCTGTGGAGGGGCGCGATTCTCCGCGGATAATCGATCTCTTCACGAGACGTACAATAGACCTCGGTAAAAAGCCGCGTTCACACATAGCTGTCGCGGAGCACATACGTCAGTGGCTGTTAAAGTTGCGCATCTCCGACGTACTGATGCTTTGCAGCAGAACATGGGACTCGCTCATAGAGCTGTCCCGTACAATGTAGACCACTTATTTAGTTGCAGGATAAGGGGGATTATCTCCCCCGCCAGGGACCACCAGTCCTCACTCCGTCTTTTGACTGCTAATACACAAGCACTTCCGGGCATCATTCCTCCTCCAAGACCTCTTCCTTCGGCACCTTCACGCTGTCCTCCGCTGTTATATTCCTCTGCTATTCCTTCCTCTAACATGACCGATCCAAAACTTTAACATGTTATGAGCCCAACGCTGACAAGAGGACCCTCGCGAAGCTGCCACGTGTCAAGCAAGCCCGACGGACCACGTCTGCTCGACGGCTGCCACGTGGCAAGCCACTTCCGCTACGAGGCCATGCTGCCTTTACGAGGCCATGCTGCCCTACTTGGCCATGCTGCCCTCCTTGCGCCAGCCACTGAGCTACAGGGCCGTACGAGTCACACACATACCGTGCTAGCCGGCTACTGCCGAGCTGTGAGGCCACGTTGCCCACTGCGCCAGCCACCGTGCTGCTGCGCTGCGTTGAGCAGGACGTCTGCCACGCTATGCATAAGAGCCAGTAGAAATGCGCTGGACTCCGCGCCAAACGCGCTACATGCTGTGCCGGCCACAGACGGAGCCCCTACGAGCTGTAAGACCGCCTGACAAAGCAGGCAAGCCTTTCGTACTCATGTACTAGTACTTCAAAGCGAGATACTATACCGCTGCTTCCACTTTTTCATGCGAAAGCTACCTTAGAGAGCTTCCATGTAAATACGCCCATGAGAGACTTGCACGACATCGCAAAGTCACAGGCCTTCAGCACGAATATAGTAGTGGACATGGTACTCAATGCCCCTGTCCATCTATACTGCTGCTACCTGAAAATGAACGACAAGCTCACATACACGAAGCCTCTGTCAATAAATTGAATTGCCTACATGACATGCTACACAATGCCTCTGTCAAAATAACATATCACATGACTATGAACAACAAGCAAACCAAATACAAAATCAAAATCATGAAGCCTCTGTCCATGAACTAAAACTAAGATCTACCCCCTTGCAATGAGCGACAAGCAACACACAGCCTCTGTCGATAGCGTACGATTTCAATAACATACACGACAAGCACACAAAGCCTCTGTCAATGTCAGATACTGGAAAAAAAAAGAGATAACATGAAATGAAATACTGCGATGTACATCACAATAAAGGGAAAATAATCATTGCTCTCAACGACAAGCACCCAAAGCCTCTGTCCTATGTCTCCACTATTGTAATACCCACGACACAAAAACCAAAAGCGAAATGCGCCGATCTCAACGGCATGTAAGGCATGAACCATGAACAGCCAAAGCATTAAAAAAATAGCTGTCGAGAGTCGCCACATTATGGTGATCCAGGAATGCCACAAAGGCTCTGCCGGTGGATTAAACTCCTAAACATGAGACATATACAAAATATCAGGTTCTAAATAGACCATCTCTCAATGGATTCAGACTTCCGCTAGTGCATGCTATAAACATAATTATTCACAAACGAGAAACATCTCGATAAGGACACTAGGGAGAGACAAATAAAATACCTCCCAAAGATGTGATCTCCGCACATTTAAAGCGGACAGTTGTGTTGTTACGGAAGATATTAAGTTGATGCAGTCCATGCTTCTAGAGCTACATGTTCCTACAAATGGCAAAGTAATTTACTCTAAGCGACTATATGTTGCTGAGCTGTAAGGAAAAAATCTACAAGCTTTAAAATAAAACCACATTGTCAACAATATTATGTTGCAATTGTCAGTCTAAAGCGACTGGGAGGCTCAAAGCCTTGAAAATGTAATACTTTGACCAGATTGAGGAAACTGGGAGGCTCATAAGCCTACCCGTTGAGATGGCTAAGTCCTCTCAACAAATCATGTAAAAGGAGAGAATCGGTAGCAAAATAAGTTACTAAAACTTCCGAAAGGATACATGTAACGGGGTTACACGCACAAGTGGCTACAAGCCACTTGTGAATTTAACAGATAGGTTATCTGTTAAAAGTTTTGGATACTTTCTCACCTTGGTGTAAGACACACCAATGGATACATTGAAGTGGACCACCACAATGAGTGGTCCACACATACCCAAAGATCCTATTGGTAGAAAGCAGCATCTTTCTACCAATCAGAATCATGCATATTAGCGGAGCTCCGACAGCCAGCCGCTGTCAACCCTTTCATAGATGATAAACACTTTTTAGCGGATTTTAGAGGAAAATCAATTTACAAACAATACAGTTCTCATTTTACCTAATCTAAGTCACTTGGAATCCTTTCTTACTTAACTTAAATTTGTGTCTTCAAATATAATTAACCTAAGTAATTACTAAGTACTTACGCTTCCTCATACACGTTGCGCAACGTGTAAGCTAAAGTAGTGAGTCAAGTTAGACCCACTACACCTAGGACATGTTGTCTCGCAGGCAGGAGTAAGCGTTGATCCGCGTAAAACGGAAGCGACAGCCAAGTATCCGACTCCGACGAATCGAAAGGAGTTGTTGAGTTTCTTGGGTTTGGCAGGATATTATCGCAGATTTATCTGTGATTTTGCCGAGATTGCTCGTCCGTTGAGGGATTTGACGAAGGGAGATGCCCCATGGAATTGGACGAAGCCTGTGGAGGACGTGTATTTGCATCTCAAGCTCGCACTTCAGCAAGCACCTACGCTGAAGTTGCCGGACTTTGAGCGGCCGTTTATCGTGACGACGGACGCGTCAGGACATTGTATTGGTGGAGTTCTGTCACAGAAGTATGACGGAGCAGATCATCCGATTGCCTTCTATTCGAAGAAGTTGGATAAACATGAGCGTGGATGGCCTACGCATGAGAAGGAGCTACTAGCTATCAAAGTGGCTACGGAGAAGTGGAGACACTATCTGCATGGACGCCCATTCGATGTCTACACGGATAACGCAGCGTGTTCGTGGATGTTGCATCACCCACCAGTGTCACCAAAGATGGCTCGCTTTTTGACGCACTTTTCGCAATACACGTTTAGTTTGCATCATGTGCGAGGTAAGATGAACGTTGTAGCGGATGCGCTCTCACGGCCTCCACCGGATGGACTGGAAGACAAAGAGGAGAAAGAAGCACCTCTTCCGGATGTGACGTATACGGTTCATGACTGCGACGACGAATGCGCGAAGAATGCCGCACCAGTTCATGACCACCGTATTAAGTCTGCAGTGTTGCGCAACTTGTCAACGGATGATACTCACCTGTTACTCGATGATGTCAACTTACGGGGGGAGGGTCGCCCGATTGGCGTAGCACAGCAGCAAGTCAACAGCGTCGACTATCATTTTGTAAGTCCGCACTTGGCACCTGAGATGAAAAGAGCGTTTCAGGAAGGATACGAATCAGACCCTGCTTTCAAGCAACATTGGTCTAATGGAGCAGGAAAGGAGAAGTTCGTCAAGCACAATGGGCTTCTGTTTTTCAAACAGACGAAAGGCGAAACTGTCTACCGACTTTGTGTGCCGAAGGTAAAAGAGCTTCGCACAAATGTCATGATCGAATTTCATGATGGAAAGACGTCCGCGCATCCTGGAAGTCGACGTACGTACCTGAAAGCAGCGCAATGGTACTACTGGCCGACAATGGACCGCGACGTAAGGGAATACGTTCGCACATGTGAGACTTGTGCACGATGGAAGTCCAGTAGCCAGAAGAAAAAAGGACTACTGATGCCGATACCAGTGCCAAAGGAATGCTGGGAAGTGGTGTCAATGGATTTCATCACGGGTTTGCCAGTGTCGGAAGGGTTTGATGCAATACTAGTTGCAGTGGACAAGTTGTCCAAGCGAGCGAAGTATGCACCAACGTATTCGACAGCTGACGCGAAGGACACGGCTAAAGTGTTCTTTGATGCAGTTGTTCGGCATCACGGATTGCCGAAGGTCATCATCAGTGATCGCGACTCGAAGTTCATCTCGGACTTTTGGAAGTCATTGATGAAGTTGATGGGTATCAAACTCAGCATGACAACTGCGCACCGATCTCAGGCAGATGGCCAGACAGAGCGCCAGAACCTCGTGCTCGAAGATGCATTGAGATGCATGATCTCGTATCACGGTGACGATTGGGTTAAGCACCTAGGGACTATCGAATATGCGCATTCGACCCTCGTCAACGCGTCTACGAAGCTCGCGCCATTCGAACTTGACACAGGACGTAAGGTGTCAAACATTGTGGCAGAGGAGATGAAAGACCTGCTGGAATCGGAGAATGATGTGACGCTCGCGGAGTTCGCGAAGAACTTTGCGATGGAGCGACAAGATATCGTAGAACGTGCTCAGAAAAATTTGGAAGAAGCTCAAGCAAGACAAAAGGAGTACTACGATCGCAAGCGCAGACAAGTTGTCTTTAAAAGAGGTGACTTAGTGCTGCTCGACACGAAGAACTTACCGCTGAAAACCGTAAACAAGAACACGGAATTGAAGAAAGCGAAATTAGCGGCTAAGAAGGTTGGACCGTTCGTGATTGAACGTATGGTGAACGACAACGTGGCGAAGTTGATACTTCCGCGCACGATGAAACGTCTTAATCCGACATTCAACGTGGAGTTACTGACCCATTACCAAACGAATCGTGAGGATTTTCCGAATCGACCGATTCCGAAGGCTGTACCTCTAATCTTGGACGATGACACTGGAGAAGAACTCTACGTTGTGGAGAAGCTGCTCAAGAAACGAACTAGACGTCGCAAACGTCAATGACTCGTGAAGTGGCATGGGTTGAAGGAGCATGAGGCAACCTGGGAAAGCGAAGCGCAGATCAAGCACGTTTTGCATTGGCGTCAACTCCTGGATGAGTATCGACTCCGCCAACGCGAAGTCAACCAGGGGGAGTTGTCAGGCCCACCTCTGGCCTGCTGAGCAAGCAAGCCAGAGCGATGCGGTGCAAAGGCTCTGGCTTGCTTGCTCGCGGCCAGAGGCTTGAAGTTCCTGTGGCAGCTACCCGAGAGGGTCAGCCGTCACAGTGAACATGCATTTTGTAGGGAAACATGAAAAAGAAACATGGAACATGCATTTAGTAGAAAAGAAATGAAAAGAAAACAAAAAGACGCAGGGTAGCACATAGTCAAGGAAAACCCCAGAAATACGCAAAGAGAGCCCTGTGCTCGCGTAGGAGCACAGCGAGGCATGTATGTTAGGCTCGCAGTAGCAATTCAGTATTAAATAAACCGTCTACCTCGCACATCGACCACAACTACCGCGCTTCTCGACAGGACCAACACTCGCACCCACTTCAACGACAAACACTCTTCGGGCCCAACGCGACAGATGTACATCACAATAAAGGGAAAATAATCATTGCTCTCAACTACAAGCACACAAAGCCTCTGTCCTATGTCTCCACTATTGTAATACCCACGCCACAAAAACCAAAAGCAAAAAGCGCCGATCTCAACGGCATGTAAGGCATGAACCATGAACAACCAAAGCATTAAAAAAATAGCTGTCGAGAGTCGCCACATTATGGTGATCCAGGAATGCCACAAAGGCTCTGCCGGTGGATTAAACTCCTAAACATGAGACATATACAAAATGTCAGGTTCTAAATAGACCATCTCTCAATGGATTCAGACTTCCGCTAGTGCATGCTATAAGCATAATTATTCACAAGTGAGAAACATCTCGATAAGGACACTAGGGAGAGACAAATAAAATACCTCCCAAAGATGTGAGCCCGCACATTTAAAGCGGACAGTTGTGTTGTTACGGAAGATATTAAGTTGATGCAGTCCATGCTTCTAGAGCTACATGCTCCTACAAATGGCAAAGTAATTTACTCTAAGCGAAATATAAGTCGCTGAGCTATAAGGAAAAAATCTACAAGCTTTTAAATAAAATCACATTGTCAACAATATTATGCTGCAATTGTCAGTTTAAAGCCACTGGGGGGCTCAAAGCCTTGAAAATGTAATACTTTGACCAGATTGAGGAAACTGGGAGGCTCATAAGCCTACCTGTTGAGATGGATACGTCCTCTCAACAATTCATGTAAAGGGAGATAATCGGTAGCAAAATAAGTTACCGAGACTTCCGAAAGGAGACACAAACAAAACCAAGAGCAAAACGTTCAATATCCACGAGCAAGAAGCTCGAGTAAAGTACGCTGGTAAAACCTCGTTGGGGTCATATACGGTACAGATCCGCTTTGTGATCAGATACACGACAGAGCTTCAGGATGTTTTGTACCTGTATATTACGTCTTGAGTACTTCTCGTAGTGGCGATTCGATTTGGACATGGTGCATTTTGTAGTGAAAGGTACAGATCAGAAACTAGAGCCTGCCGAAGTCGTGTGCGACTTTGAGAGCGCCTTAATTGAAGCCATTGAGACGCAATTTCCCAATGCAATTGTGCTGGGGTGTCTATTTCACCTTAAGCAGGCGCTCAGACACGCTATGCAGAGGTTTCTGATTCCCAAGGAGGAGTGCTGCATTGCTATGACACGTGGTGTCGTCGACATGCTGACTGTCGTTGAGCATAGTTTGATAGAGCAAGTCGCTAGCGTTGCGGTAAGGCTGGGACATCCTATTCGAAAGCTAGTGGCGAGGGTTCTGTGGGTATTTTCAGCAAACGTGGCTGGCGTATTACGACGTCAGTGTCTGTAATGTTGCCTGCCTATACAACGAGCTCATTGCGCGGACGAATAATCCTCTTGAGAGGTTTAATAGGGAGCTCAATAGTCAATGTCCATAGCCTCGCCCTAGTGTGGCGAGCTTGGTGGGTGTCATTAAAACGCTATCTGCACAGTATGTACAGCATCTTGCTGACGTTCCTCGTGGGCGCGCCCACCGCCTACGACGCGAACGAATCGAGCTACCTGTGCCGGTTGAGATACCAAATGACATTGCTAATGACTCTGAGGATGAGGAGCCTGTAGCAGTCGAGCTGCCAACTGACAGCGTTTCGGAGTCCGATGAGAAACCTGGTGGGCTGAATGAGGAGGTGCTATAGCAAGCAGGTAGACCTAATCGAGGAGATTAATACACGTTTGTTTACCTGGATGAGCTGCCTGATCACTGCCTACTCACTGCTAGAGCAAGTTTGTTTGATCCAATAACAGATCTGTACCATATATGACCCCAACAGGAGGTTACCAGTACGCTCGGCGAACACGTTTTATCCCAACCACAAAAAGGGGGTTTTCCTGAGTAGCCACTCAAAACCGCAAAGATACAAATAAAAAGGTGAATACGTGCAAAAGACACCTACAAAATCTAGTACATGCAAACTATCGGTGAACAGGTTTCTCCTTCACAAGAAAGGTTTTCCTGACTAGCCAAGTACAGTCGCAAAGCAAATATCTGCAATCACGAGCAATACGCACAACACTTTAGAGCATACATAATCGGTGAACAGGTTTTCTCCTTCACAAGAAAGGTTTCCTGATTAGCCCACCATCGCTCAAACTAAATGACCAAACATTTAGCACAACAACTTTTGGCATATCACTCTACAGGCGAAATTAGGCACATGGGGTAGAAGATCACCAGCGGTGAAAGCACAAATTGCCCACGCCAAGTGCTAAGGTCATAATAATACTGCCTAAACTCAAGCAAGCTGCAACCTAGCAAGCAACGCACGTTCCTCAGTGTGAGAGGCTGTTAAAGTTGAGCATCTCCGACGTGCTGATGCTTTGCAGGAGAACATGGGACTCGCTCATAGAGCTGTCCCCCACAATGTAGACCACTTATTTAGTTGCAGAATAAGGGGAATTATCTCCCCCGCCAGGGACCACCAGTCCTCACTTCGGTAGACTATTTCCCGGGTCGTATACTGGTCGGGTCGTCGAGAAGGTCGTCTGTGTAAGTGGGTCGTATGTTTTAATGGTCGTGGATGGGGTCGCTGATGATCGGATACTTTGAGGCTCAGGCTCGCTCTTTGGTGGAAGTTATACCAATTGCGACGAACATCTGACTGCAATCTGTTCACAAACGTACTTATGGCTGTCTTACCTGGACCTTATCTCGTCTTGTTATCTGCACAGCCGATATTACCCTGGAAAATACCATCTTATCCACGATCCGAAGCTATCATCGCAACATGATGCGGTACGCACTCAGTGACATTAAACGCTCACTTCTCAAATTTCTTTATACGGGCAGCGTAGTCAGCAAAATGACGAGGCAGGACAATCCGAATCAAAACCGAGAAAGCCCACCGGGAAGGAGGGCATCAACGAAAAATTCGTCTACCACGATCAACCACAGGGGCTTCTCCTACACTCGGGGCTGGGCTTCGAGCCGCAAGATCGTTTTCCGATGCAGCGTATATCGTGGCACGGGGTGCAAAGCTCGTTTAGCGATTCGGCCTACTGAGAGTGATTACGAGTTGGTGAATACACACACGTGCAGGCAACCCATGGTGCCCGCAACCTCTATGGTTGACTGTACGACTGCAATGAAGATCTGGGTTGACAACTACTCGATCAGTGACTTGACGAGGTCAGTCCATGATGTGTGGCAGCAAGTGAGCGCTGAGTTTTATCGTGACGACGACGTGATTCGAAAGGGCTTGACCGAAGAGCAAGTCAAAAGCCGTGTCTACCGTGTTCGTCAGAAGCATTATGGGGCCTTCCTTCTCGGACGCGTCGAGGTGCCACCCCTTTCAATGATCGAAGGCAAGTCGTTGAGTTTTTTTCAGTTCCACCAGTCAAGACCAAAGTCTGACCCCACCTCTAAGCCTGATCGAATTATCGGCTGGGCTCATCCGGAATTGCGGCAGCTCCTCTTATACAACGGTGTTTCCCTGTTTTTGGACGGCACATTTCGCTGTGTACCTACTGAGTTCAAGCAGTGCATGGTTCTTATGGTGCATGATCAAGCAAGCGATTTATTTGTTCCGGTCTACTTTGTTCTTTGCACATCAAAGGCACAATATATGTACCTGGACACACTGGAATTGATTCACAAAGATACCGCAGAGAAGTTGAACCCATGTGATGTTGTGTGTGATTTTGAGCTGCCGTTGATCAACGCGGTTGAAAAGCTGTTCCCAAACGCTGAGGTGATCGGCTGCCTGTTTCACTTTAAACAGGCAGTGCGAGGACGGATGAAAACTACATACCACATCCCAGAGGCAGAGATCCGAATCGCAATGCAGAAAGAACTTCTAGACGTCCTAACCGTAATCGACCCAGAGCTAGTGCCGCGACAAGGAATTCGGTGGGTAAAGCGAACTATACGTGATAGGTGTGCTGCGGCCGGCGTGACGTACACACGCTCGAAATGGAGGCAGTTCTGGGGGTATTTCCGTGCAACGTGGCTCGATCGCTACAATGTCGAGGCGTGGAATGTGTTTGTGCTCGAAAACAGTTTGGTGGCCAGGACCAACAACCCGCTTGAGCGGTTTAACAGGGAGTTGAACCAAGCATTCCCTTCTCCGCACCCCAACATTGCCACTTTCGTGCGAGTCATCAGAGACATTTCCCAGAACTATGTTGCAAAATTGACAAACGTAGCTCAAGGTAGGCGAAGAAGAGGCAACAGGTTAAACGCGAAGAGAAGGAAGAACGCTCAGCGGGCGGTTCAGGAAAGTATAGAGCTCCCAGAACCAGTGTCTTTCTCTAAAGCGGATGCTTGTGATGACTCTGAAAGCGAAGAAGAATTTGAAGAAAGTGACGATTCTTCCACTGATGAATTTAGAGATACGGGCAATGACGGCAATGAAGGCAATCATGACGACGGAGAAGACGTCTCAAGTGATGAGGTGTTTCCGAACTACTCATTTGAGCCTAGTGAGTGCGGAGATGAGGATGAGATCCAAGCTGCAAACGTGTAGTGGCCGAGATGAAGCGCACAACGTACTAACCAGACATCGCTGCGCGCTCAGCAGTTGAACCGTCGTGGTAGGGGCTAGATGTAGTGAGCGTAGCGGACGCCATGAACTAGGGACTCCCTGATATATTGAATGCATGATTTTCGTGTGAGTTGTACGACGTGCAGAGTCCACGATATCTTAACTAGTATGGATCGGGCCTGATGATATGGTCGGCAAAATCACACGACCCATTCGGTCGACCCGACCGGTATACGACCCGGGAAATAATCTTCCCTCACTTCGTCTTTTGACTGCTAATACACAAGCACCTCCGGGCATCATTCCTCCTCCAAGACCTCTTCCTTCGGCACCTTCACGCTGTCCTCCGCTGTTATATTCCTCTGCTATTCCTTCCTCTAACATGTCCGATCCGAAACCTTAACATGTCTGAATCCGATCTGCGCATTTCTCCCACTGCTAGGAGGTCATTTGGCTGCAATGCTTGTAAAAATAATGTGCTTGATCAGGGGTCAGCATCTTCACAAAGCCAGCACACCGCATGATCGCCGCTAGTTTCTCTTTTATTTACTTGCTTGAGCGACTCCACGCCAGGGAACCTGAAAGTCTGGAAGATGGAGCAGCACACGTCGCCTTTCGCAGTCTCGAACCGCTCGTCACTCGAATGCGACGACGAGAGCTGACTCCGCGCCTTGACGTACTCGTACACAGCTTGAAATTTCTGCTCTCGGATGTCCAGGAAAGTCCTGCTGCGCTCTTCCCAGCTCTTGTTGAGACAAATGCGCGTACACAACGGGTGCAGCTCCTGCATTCAATCCACTGCAACACTATCAAATCACCGTTTGTTTGATCGTAGAAGTCATCTACCCAACGTACCAACGGAGGTGGCAGTGTGGAGTGCGCCCGAGCGACACCGAGCTGCTGCCCGTGGATAGCAGCAGTCAGCACTACATTCTCGGATGCCACCTGCCCTAGTGGTGGGGTCCTCACTGGCACAACCTGCAGCTCTCTCAACTCGTTTTGAAGCTCCAGCTCGGACCGCAGCTTGCGGACCTCAGCTTTGAGGTCGTTGATCTCCTCCTGCACCAAACGCAAAGCACCGTCTCAGTCGAATATCCCCCAGGAAGTGCTCATAACTGGAAGCGTATTGCTCTCTCTACCTTCCGCTTAGTGACTGTGGACTTGCGTCGCTTCTCCGCCATCGCCGTAGAACTCTAGCGGACTTTGGTCTCCGCTGCCTGAGCTGAGACGCCTTGGGCTTCCTGCGGGTGACCTAGCGGATGGTGTGATAACCAGCCGGGAACGCCGCCCCCACCCAACAACTCGGTATCCACGCCCGAAGCTGTACTGTACTGCACCACCGACTCGACTTCATGTAGGCGTACTTCCTACCTATTGCATGACAATCTACTTTGATGCCGGGGGGGGGCTTGACTGGCTGATATCACCATCAGATAGGCACACAGCAAGGAGCAGAGCGCACTCATCGATGACCGAGAAGAGGCGCAAGGCGACGAATACAAAGCGGAAGGTGTGGCGCAGGGCATTAGGAGTGATCCACTGCAATGTTTGTCTGACAGTGCTTGTGTTGCCGTGCAGGAGGAGATTGATGGACTCAAGGAGGAGGTCCGCAAGCTGCGACGCGAGTTAAAACTCCAGGCCGATGTGAGAGATCTGCAGCCTCCGAGCGAGACTGGATGCCCTCGTCCTCCTCTGGAGCAAGTGCTATCGGAAAATAATAGTCTGAGGTCCGCTATCCACCGCCAGCAGCTTGATAATGCTCGTGTGCAGTCTGCACTTCCTCCTCCTTGGGTAAACAGTGGATGTTCAAGTTCACGGCTCTGGTCTGGTCTAATTTGACGCTCTGGTAATGCTTTGAGCAGGAACACCACCCCCTGTGCACGTACATTCACCTGACCAAGAACTGGCATGACCGCAGAAGGACACTTCTTGGCGTTCGGGAGCGAAAGTTCCGAGATGCGTACGAGTACATCACGGCACGCACCCACTCAACGTCTTCGGCTTCGTACTCGAGCGACGAGCGATTCGAAACAGCGAGTGGCGACGTCTGCGCTGTCCTCTTTCAGAGTGTGGAGCTTCCTGGTGTGAAATCACTCAAGCAAGTATACGACGCAGTTGTCTTCAGCGTCAACAATGCAGAGATCAGCATTTCCGAGCGTCTAGGCCACGTTACAACTCGAGACGACTACGACTGTGGGGTTGGCAGCATTTCGAACGCTCGGATTGTCTCGACGAACGATATCGACATCTCGACAGAAATCAACTGCGTCATGTTCGCGCAACCCTTTGCTGCTGCTGACAAAGATTTTGTTGGCATACCGTGTGGGATCGTAGCACTTGAGTTCGTAGATGAAGACGAACTTTTCCCGTACAAGTCGAGTGAACGCATCAGGAAAGACGTGTCTTCGGCTGTTGTGGTGACCGCTGAGATCACAAATGGTGATGAATTGACCGTGACGCTGCGTCGAGCTGCCTTCGTGAAATACCGTCGTCCACAGTTTGAGATTTCTGAGGCAGCCTGGCACGAATCACAACAAGAAGCTTCAAGATGGGGCGATGTCATGCTGAGATCCATCCGTAGCTTACTGTATTGCGTGCCCTAAGTGGATAGACTAAGCAACTTCCGATACTTCTAAGCGTGACTAAATTAGTAGAGCTATCTGCGCGGCTAGAATATTATCTACTTAGGTTCCTCTTTATGTAGACGACATCGCCATCAGCTCCGAACTCTTCAGGATACCACATGGAGACTTATCTGCAAAATACGCACGGACTAAACATCGTTAAGCTTACCAGCTCACTACATGCACTGTAGTACTACCGCTAAGCGTGGCTGCTGCAATCATCTACCAAATACGAAGTAATATATGCATTTGTTATTTTACTGGCCTCCCGTACAGTGAAGAGATCGTTGCGAAGTGGCCTGTCAACAGTTCATTTTCGAATTGACCGCTTCCAACTCCGATCTAACGACTCCACCCACCATCCAATGCAGGACACCTCTTTCGTGCTAAATATTGCGGTTGTTGCGAAGAATTTGCCATCGTCAATGATTCAATCGAAAAATCCGACACGAAGGTCGATTTGCGCGATGACGAAGGAGATAGCTTTCACCGCAACCTTAAGGAGCATGGGGAGATCGAAGAACGACTGAGCTTCCCTGGTCTCAACGCACTCAAGTCACTTTTCCAAAATGGCCCAAGCGCAACCAAGTTATTCGAGATGAATCTCGCTGCCCTCAAAATTCTTCAGAAGAATCCTGAACGCAACACGCAAGTGAATACTTCGGTAAAGCAGCACGCTTCGTCGACAGCTAGCTAGCGAGACTTTCTGCGACCACGAAACCTGTCAAGCCCACTGAACAGACCATGGGTAAAGTGGGGATGTTCGTGGCTGAAACCTCTAGGCGCGGTGGAAAACAGAAGCCTTAAAGATTTTATATTGCTGTGGATTCGTGGTTTCCATCCTCGCGGTAGGACCTACCTTGGGTATCACACTACCACATCGACTCATAATACAGACTTCCGGGCCTGGCGGTAAATTACGATCATTCTTCTCACAGAGTTGTCAATACTTTGCTCATTTCCCAGCTGAGTACCGGAAGGCTGAGAGCAAGTGCATCGTCGGAATCTTGTTTATCACTCGCAACGTTGTATGACTCAAGGCTCGCTAGTTATCCGTTGGGGATCAATGTTGTAAAAGATATCCTACGGAACCGAGTACAGCAGGCCACGGGTGGTTCAGAGCATGATATCGCCCCCATGCAGCAGCATTTTGCTGTGCTTCTTGCCACGCAGTCTCTGAAATCTGGAAGCTCGGATGGTAAAGCTTGACAAATGTAGCGCGTCTGAGTGTCACAGTCAGATCTGTACCCTCAATCTGCGGACCAGATGCCGTCACAACGACGGCCGAAGATACATTCTTGCGAATCCGCTCCTTTGACTCGTACGGGTAAAGTTCGTCTTCATCCACCGAGTCGATGACTACTATCCCACAAGATGTAGCACCTGGGTAAATATGACTGTCTCCATCGAAGAACTGCGAAAACATGACGCAGTTGAGCTCTGTGGAGATGCCGATCTCGTTCGTTGAGATGATTCGAGCGTTGGATATGTTGCCATCTCCGCCGTCGTAGTCGTATCGAGTTGTAATGTGGCCGAGACGCTCCGAAATGCTGATCTCAGCGTTGTCGAAGCTGAAGACAACTGCGTCGTACACTTGTTTGAGCGATTCCACGCCTGCGAGTTGAACAGTCTGAAAGAGGGTGCAGCAGACATCGCCATCAGCTGTTTCGAAGCGCTCGTCACTTAGGTGTGGCTGGTGCCAAGGCGTGAGCTGACTGCGGATGGCAACGTATTCGTATGCAGCTCGAAATTTCCGTTCGCGGATGGCAAGGAGCGTCTTGCTGCGGTCGACCCAACTTTTTTTCAGGCGGATATGCGAGCACAGGGGATGCATTTCCTGTTGAATATGCCATGTTAGTAGATTTGATTTTTAGATCCAAGAGAAGTACCGATCGTACCATCGGATGACTGCAAATGGAGTGAACGCTGGCGATTTCTAGTTGATGTTGACGCATGATAGATGACAGGAAAGCATTTTCCGAAATGATATCTCCCTGAATTCTTGAGGGTTGGAGTTGTTGCAGGTCCGATTGCAGTCTGCGAACCTCCTCTTGTAGTTCTTCCTTCTCTCTCTATGTAGTGAGAACAGGGCAAAGTCATTATACTCTCATGATAACCTGGAGATGAAAAACAGTTCTAAACCTTGCGTCTCGTGTCCGTTGACTTGTACCGTTTCTCAGCCATGGCCAACGCGTAGTGCACCTGACGGAGAAAAATTTGAAGTGAGCTCGAGCTCGATACAGCAACTTTTGGGACCGGAATGATGGTGAAGTAGAACAGTCAGTTCGTAGTTATTCTGGCATTTCGTCGAAGAACTGGTCGTTGCGGTATTTGCAAATCTTGTCATCTTTCGAATTGTTTTATGCTAACGAAATGAGATCAAGATGTACGAAGGTTTAGGTTTTCCTTGAGCACTTCTGTTTTCTTGTATAAAAACTCGTTAACCAGCGCCGCAAAAATTGAGCGTTTACCGGAGATTATCGACCGGATTGGTGGCTTCACCCTACCGCTACTCCAATCGATGAATCAACGGTAAGGTACTGCGCACTACTACTGTAGTACGTAGTCGAGCTCCACGAGAATAAAATACACAACTTGACCGTTGCGCACTGAATACATTTCCGTCTGCTAGGCGCGTGTGGAAGTTCGACGAGGACATTGAAATGCTTTTCTGAATCAATACTAGCGTCGCCCCCTCCCTCCTATGCAAGACTATGCCGAAGCAATTTTAGCTGCAGATTATGAGCAAAGTTTCTCCAATGATAGTTTTTTCACTGTTTGTTGGAAACCCAACTCGAACGTAGCAGCTTTTCCACGAACACTATCAGCTCGGATTCGAGTTGGCCTACACGGCCAAGGGTCTTGATATTTTTATTGGAGTTTGCGCATTTGGAGTCGCTCGAAGCGCTACTAGTACAATGTTACAACTGTAAAATCCTCGCACTCTTGCTGATAATTGAGCGTGTTGGCGCTGCATCCACGGACTTTACAATAATTGCGCCTGTGGTTGAGTCGGGCTTTGATTTGAACACCCTTGCCCTCACTAGCGCCATCGTAACCATTGCTGATACACCCATATACGCAAATACAGCACCACTTCACGATGATATTACGGTAAACAGCGCAGTATTTTCGAAGTGACTGACCGACCCGTTTTAATTTCTGCTTTCATCAATGCACGGAATAATTTTACGTGCAGAGCTGATGCCACTCATAGCAAAATCTCCTCCCGTCGAAATTATAGGTCTTCCAAATCTTGTGACAATAAACACGTTGATCTATAGGGGCACTAAAGCTCGGAATACACGTAGCTGCGAATGGTCTTCATCAAGACATCTCCCCACCGGCCGATGCCTGCCTGCAGTTCTTGTCGCGTAGCTTCCGACACGGGGAACTGGGGGTTGTAGAGTTTCAGGAACGCTGCTCGTCGCAGTGTCACCACCAGCTCACCTTCGCTTTCTGGATCCTTAGCAGGTCGTCTGCTGGCTGACAAGATAATGGCGCCCGACGTGTCCAGACGAACGCGCTCCTTCGGGTAGTACGGGTACAGCTCGTCTTCATCGACCGAGTCCAGAGCCAAAATGCCGCACGTTTGTCCGTCGAAGCCCTTGTCATCCTCCGTGAACAAGTGCGAGAACGTGACGATGCTGCTCTCGACCGGCGTGCAGTTCTCCGATTTCGATAGGACGCGAATGCTGTACACACTGCCGTCGATGGCGTCGTAGTCGTCCCTCACCGTCGTGTGGCCCAGTCTCTCGGAGATCCCAATCTCAATGGTATTGTAGTGGAACAGCAGCGCCTCCCACACGTTCTCCAGGGACTCGACCCCTGGGAAGTGCATGGCCTCTAAGTGCACGGAGCACAGATCGCCCTCTGCCGTCTCGTATCGGTGGTCCGAAGTGTGCGGCTTGTCCAGATCCTCGAATCTGCCCGGAGCCATAAGGAAATCGTAGGCATTCCTCAACTTCTCATTGCGAACTGCCATCAGCGTCTTGCGGCGCTCGTCCCAGTCCTTGGAGAGGCAGATCTTGGTGTACAGCGGGTGCGACGCTTGATCCCCCTGCACAAGCATACTCAATACCCCAACATAGAATAATTTATCATAAAAAAGGAAGATGACAAACTTACGAGGCACTCGACCAGCATGGCCTGGGCGCTGGCCACATTGAGCTGCTGGTTCCTGGCCAGCGACGTCATGAACGCATTCTCGGCCACGACGTGCTGCACGAGCGGGTCCAGCAGCGCCGCGTCCTCGGGCGAGAGCGAGCGCAGCTGGAGCTTCTGCAGCTCCGACGACAGTCGCTTCACCTGCTCGCGCAGCTGCTCCGTCTCCTCCTGCACAGCACAACGCCAGTATTACAAGATGGAGGTCCAGGGGGCGCGGGGATCGACCACGCACGCACCCGACGCGCAGTGTAGGTGCACTTATGCTTCTTCATGGCTTCTCTGCGGCACAGCACAGTGCTTTATGGGACAGAATCACGCGAGTGGTACACGTCATGACGTGACGTGAGCCGACTTGTTGCTGAGTGCTACACCTGTATGCACTGTGCAGTGTACAGAACTACACGTACTAGCAGCTCCAGGTATTACAAAACTGACATCAGGTTCTGAATGCTGAACGTGGCGAAGGCCCTGTCCTGGTGGCGTATATTTAGGCACTTATTTCGGAGCAAGTAAATTGCGAGAGATTTGATGAAAATTTACGCGGACCGCGGATTTGAGCAAGTTCGCTTACGGAGACTGTAAATCCGTGAGGATAGCTCAACCGCCGGTTTTGCGGTCAACACTGTGGAGGCCGCCACGCACACACAGCCAACACCCTCAACGCTCTCCGGATCTAGGCACGATATCTGACTGCCATCGACACGCTGACTAGCATCGCTAACCCTCCTGGTGCAGGTCAGCGCTGGTGTCTGTATGTGCTCCCTTCTTGCCGAGCATTGCTTGCCTTTGCAACTTGCTTTGCGTTGTCTACGTTTTCTTTTACTGCCTTCGTGTTGCCAAATGGGAATTTCGAGCGAGCGAAGCGAGTGCGAAATAGAGGTTTCGTATAACCACGCCAACTGTCAGCCAGGTCGCGTGCCAGCGCCAACTTCCTCCAAGATTAGCCGAGCGTCAGCAGCCAACTGCTGCCGCGGCTATTCTCACGACAGACGCTCTTGGGGTCTTCGGCACGCAGTCGCCAACTCGCCTCGTCGGACGCAGCCAGCTCCACGGCCAAGACCCAAGCGCTCGGCCACCAACGCCAGCGCGAGCGAATTCAACCCACCGCACCACACCCTCTAAAACGGGGCTGGCTCACATCAACTCACATTCGTGAGCCTCAGTGAGCCTTGCCTTCAATAATCGAGAGCGTCTGCCTTTGCCCCAATTTTGCGTGCTTCTGACAAGTAGAGACGAAACAGTGAGTTCCACAATGCACAATGACAAACATGACTTGGGGACTACCAAACCCTGGCCTTAACGCTAACGTCGCCTAATGTAGCGTGAATGTAGCTGAATGTCGTTCGATGACAAACTCGCCTGGAGTGGCAAGAACAGCGAATTGTGGACGTGGTTGGTTCTTATGAGCCAAAAAGAGTCAGCGTGACAAATCGCATGTTGCATGCAGGCGCAAATTCAGCTCACCCACAAACTGAGCGACCGAGCGAGCGCCACCAGCTCCACCAGCAGCGAGAGAATGCCCAGCAAGAAGCGCAAGTCGGCACACGTTTTGCGCGAGGTGCGCCAGCGCCCACATTTGCTTATTGAGGGAAAATTACTTACGGTAACTCTCCTGTAGGGCTTGAACGAGGAGCTGCGACGTCTGCGCGAGCAACTGAAGCAGCTAAACCCCATCGCGGGGCTAGGCTCCGAGAATGCCGCCATTTTCAGAGCCATCCGCCAGCAGCAGCTTAATCTTGCCAGCGCCCAATCCGCCATTCTGCCACTACTGGTAAGTACGACAAGCGCGCATAGTATTCAAAAGTACACACAGAGCTGCCCTAATGCTAACGGACCCTCTTGGTTTTAGCAAACGAGCGGCTTCGCTCAGAACCTGCACCCGCTGCACTCGCAGATTCGCCTGGGGAAATCCTGGGAGAGTCGCAGAGCGACGCTTTTGGCTCTCCGGGAAACGAAATTCCGAGCTGCGTATGAGTATATAACAGCACTCACTCAGACCACCAACTCCGACGAACTCCGCCACTCAGACGAACGCTTTGAGACGGCTGATGGTGATATATGCTGCGTCATCTCCCAGACGATCCACTTCCCGGGGGTGCGGTCTCTGAAACAAGTCTACGAGTCGCTGATTTTCAGCCTCAACAACGCCGAGATCAGTATTTCGGAGCGGCTTGGCAACGTTACGGTCCGAGACGACTACGGAGATGTCAACGGCAATACCTTCAATTCTCGGATCATGTCGACGGGTGAGAGTGGGGTCACTACCGAACTCAACTGTGTCATGCTGTCGCAGCTCTTTGATGACGCAAGTGACGTCTGTGGCGGACAACCCTGCGGAATGGTTATCATCGACTCGGTGGATGAGGACGACTTGTATCCGTACATCCCCAATGAACGGATTAGGAAGGATGTTTCCTCAGTCTTTTTGCTGACCGACCGTCGGTGCAACATTGATAATTCTGCACCGGACAGTGGGGTGATACTGAAGCGAATAGCCAACGTGAAGCTTCACCGTCCCGCGTTCGAACTGACAGAGTCTGTGTGGCATGACCAGCAACTAGAAACGACACGATGGGGAGACGTTGTGGTCCGATCGATGCGCAGCGTGTTGTACTCGAGGCCGTAGGAGATTTTAGCATTGTCTTCATTCGTTTTGGTCTTCACCAGGAAGAATTGTTCGATAAATTTGCAAATGAACGGGTGACTTTACGGAATGTCGCTGCGAACTTTGACGATTGCTTCCAAAACGACTACAGTAAGTACATGCAGAAACTATCTAGCTAATTGATGCTAAAATGTAACGTATACTCACTCACTCTACTATGACGGTAATCTAAAACTGTAGTTATTATACCTGGTGTACCCGCCACAATTAGTAAACTGTCAACTACGAATGCCGTACATGCACCGAACCCGTCTTTCCAGTTCGTTTAATACACTTGACTGACCCGAGTAAACCGGACAAGCTCGAAGTGCTGACCGTTGACGAGTCTCAACACCTAATTTGGTAGTACCGGTATCACATGAGCTGACTGCAAGATGAAGAAGAAGACTCCTTACAAGCCGACAACTTGAAGGCGTCAACGTTGGCGTTAGTTGAAGTACCAGTATGTAGTTCGCACACGTTAATGGCCAGTAGACATCCTCAAAGGTGTAGTCTATCTCGGCGTGTTGCAGGTTCGCCATCTCGTATTGCGACACGGCAGATTCGTCCCAATGTTTACTTTTCTTATTTTTTACCAAAAAAGTATTTTTATTACGCGGATGGTTTTGTTTTCAGTGGCATGCTTGTACATCGAATAATTGGGGCGAAGCCCCCCCTATAATCATGGGACTCTCATTTACACTCCTATTTAGGTTTTTACGAGATGGGTGCATTAGTTTTGGAAATGGGATAGATTAAGGATTTAGGAATCTCTCTACTGGAGGCCAAAAATCGAAAAAAACCCTGTGTATAAGAACATTTTGATATAGGATCATTACCAGGATTTGACATTTTGGTCGTTTCGACTCTTCGGTTTAAGAACCAGTGGTCATTAAACATGGGGGCAGATTTATTTATTAGGAAAACGACCTTTCAATTCAGAGACCTTAGAAATGGCCTAAAAATGCGATTCTTAGATTCTGAAGCCATTGCTTGGAGCCCCTTGTAAAGGTCTTAATAACAGGCAAAACCTGTGTGAGTTTATGGCCACGTAAAAAGGGTGTAGGTGTAATTACGCGCTGCGGTACATTGTGCCGAAGTCGCCTTTGTGGACACAGCGACTTAGATGCCCAGCAGGTCGAGATGGTCCGGAACTCCCGGCAGAAGAAGAATAAGTTGTTGGAGCGGTTGGACGAGATGCTAGCGGCTGCCCGCCTGTTTTACAAGCAGCAAGATTATACAACAACACGCTGTACAAGAGAAGCCATGATATGCGCCACCGCGTCGGTGCTAGTTTGGTGATATTCGTGTGGTGGAGTAAAGGATATGATATCGCTAAGGCGTTTCAACGTGACAAAGGCTTGGGCCGAGGCCACAGTGACTGTGGTGGGGTTTGTTCATTGTTTGAATTGCGCTGCGTGGGTATAGTAAAGGGTATGGAGGCCGAACCTACACGGGGCGTATTGGCTACTAGTGAGCTGGGATCACCAACGCGCTCCAACTGCCGGAGTTTACATAATACAAAACGGGTCACCGCGACAAGCCCGCTACCTACACCGTTTAAGAAGCGTAAAGTGCTTCGTTCAGCGCTGAGCAAGCCCAAGCACTCAGCGGTGACCAAGCACACTTTGCCACCATTCCACGATCAAACGACGCAGTGTCAAGCTAAGACGACCAAGAATGCGCTGCCCCCCAGTTTTATTTAGTGGGATCTTGAAGACCGAGAGCCATCCACTCCTCGGGAGAGATATCTGATGAGAGCACAGGAAACTCGACGGGAGCGTGCTCGAAGAACCGTGGCAGCTCTTGCAGCGGAGAAAAAGAGACGGCGTGAGTTTCACGAAGTCAAGGGTCGATTCTGTGCTGACCATCTCATGAAGATTCGCTCCGACGTCAGCTTTGATATGATGTGCGAAAATATCGCTCCTATTGACCGTGCAGCGGGAAGGTCTCCGCATTCGATTGAGAAGTAGATATTCAGTCTGAATATTCAGTCTGAATAAATTATGTGTGTTCTAGCTCCAGTGGTGCATCTCGTAGTATAGTGTAATCGGCAGTGCTGACTTGGCATCCTGGCTAGCGTATTGTCGCCATCATGTAGCTACTTCGTGCTAGTGTAATCGGGACGTTCGTTGCTGTTGGTGCGGTGGAGCCATGGACATGGTCAATAACGCCTAAGCGTTTCAACTTCAGATACTGCAAGGAGGGTGATGCGCGGGCTGCAGCCATGAAGGTGAGGTGCGCGTCGTCGCTGCAGTGGCCAGGATCGTGGTGTAGTTGGCTTTGCCAATCCTCGCCTGTGTTGAAAGCTTTTGCGGCAGGTTTAGAGAGGTTGCTGTGGCCGAGGACGTGAGACGACGAGCGATGTTTGCAGTTGTGGGGACGCTGACAGTATTGGTGGCGTATTGTCGCCATCATGTAGCTTCTTCGTGCTAGTGTAATCGGGACGTTCGTTGCTGTTGGTGCGGTGGAGCCATGGACATGGTCAATAACGCCTAAGCGTTTCAACTTCAGATACTGCAAGGAGGGTGATGCGCGGGCTGCAGTCATGAAGGTGAGGTGCGCGTCGTCGCTGCAGTGGCCAGGATCGTGGTGTAGTTGGCTTTGCCAATCCTCGCCTGTGTTGAAAGCTTTTGCGGCAGGTTTAGAGAGGTTGCTGTGGCCGAGGACGTGAGACGACGAGCGATGTTTGCAGTTGTGGGGACGCTGACAGTATTGGTGGCGAATTGTCGCCATCATGTAGCTGCTTCGTGTTCGTGTAATCGGGACGTTCGTTGCTGTTGGTGCGATGGATATGGATATACGTTTCGTTGACGATGGATATGCTTATACGTATCGTTGATTAGCTGGTCAGGCATGTATGGTAGGTAGAGATGCCATTTTCGAATTGACATTCATGGCAAAACCTACCGCATGTGCTGCCAGAGTGGCGCGACATACGATCAGGATGATCACTAAACGAACGGCCTTAGGGCCTCCTATTAGAAAGCGAAAGCACTCCCAGCTTACGCTTGAAGAGCTAGAAGACAAAGAAACATTTGAACGAAAGAAGCGTAACGCTGCTACTGCTGTACGGAATGAGAAAGCACAGAATTGTCCAGTACCAAACCAACGTACGCGCAGTAAGCAATGCAATGGTGACACATGTCGTTCAGACGCTGACATGGACGTTGAAGGTACCGTAACGAATTTAAGCTTATTCACTATTATCAGCTCTAATGGATTGATGGATACGCCTGTTGTACTGCAGCTTTCTACACTGCGATCGATGAGCCATTCTTAAGAATATGTGGAGGCTGTGGCGAGTTAACAAAGTCAAATCGAGTAGTCAAAAAGTTATACAAACCGGAAGGAACGTATTTTGCACCACTGAGAAACAACACTGGGCAATGTGGTGTCATACCGGAGGCAATAACGGCCCCTTGCCGATGGTAATTGCTACATTTACATATGTTGTCGTTGTGATGCTTCTTTACGGAAAAAATGAAGTCCCCAAATTCAGCAGGGCAAGCGGTATTTGGATAGGTTCAATTCCCGTGGAACTCGAGCAATTAAATTCGATGGAAAGCAGACTGATCGGATTAGGCATTTCGTTTACTACGTGCGTCAATCTTTTTAAAGACTAACAGGAATTTACTCGGGGGAATGCTATAAACTATTGGAACGATGTGTCGGAGCTCACGCATTTATTACCTCGACCTTTAAGCAAGTCCGGTGTTGTGCTTCTGCGATCCAAGAATGCGAAGGATGAATTACTGGTGAGGGTCCGGCCCTATTTCATTCGAAGAGCTTTGGAGTGGCTAATTGCAAACAATCCGCTCTACACAGACGTTTGCATTTCAGAAGAAAACTTTGCAGCACTGGATAATTTCGATTATGATTTACCTAGCGTTGAGCTTAGCGACGATGAAGACAAGCGACTGCACGACAGTTTAACACGACCTGGTCCAAGAGAGGGTAACTACGCTGCGCATCAGTTAAATGAGGGACTCCAAACAGCAAACACACTGACACGACCTATTGATGTAGATATGATACATGCAAGACCATCAGAAGCCCAGGTCGTAATTGAAGACTCCTTTGAACTGCGGGCGGAATCGAACAACACTTCAACTGAGGCTGAAAAACTGAAAGAAGCTGTAAATGCTGCTGTGGGTCAACTCGTGTACCCGACAGCAGATTTACCCTCTCAGACTGACCCAATGAATGAGTATACTACTAGAATGCTAATGCAAAACTGTTTTCCTACCTTGTTTCCGGACGGAAATGGAGGTTATAACCCGTTGGAAGTCGAAGGTCGAATTTATGACTATAATCTAGCCGAGTATTGTGCTCATTTGATGAAATGGCACGATAGACGCTTTGTTATTCACCGCAACTTTAAGTTTTTTTGCTTGAACCTGATTCAACGACGGCAAATTGATGGTCTGACCCGTAGAATTAGTCTTCCCAATAGTACAGAGGTGCATGGCAGTTCTAAAGGTTTGGATGAGGGAATTAATGAGGCTATGCTGCTACTGGATTCCCTTAAACCATTTTTTAGATCTGGCAGGGGTACAGGCCTTTACTGGGCTAATGTGCGAGATGATGTAATGAGTATGCATGGTAATAGGGTGTTGACGTCGCGGTGGCCTACGTTCTTCCTCACACTAAGTGCAGCCGACACAGTCTGGCCGGACTTTTTTAGAGCATGCGACCCAAGCTTAACAATTGAACAGGCTCGCAACATAAGTTCTAAAGAACGAAGACGGTACCTAATAGAGAATCCAGATATTGCAGCCAGACATTTTAACAGAAGATTTAATGCTTTTTTTTTATCATATTCTGTGTGGTAAAGCCAAACCATTAGGAGAGATAACTGATTACTTTTGGCGCATCGAATTCCAGCATCGCGGATCTCCCCATATTCACGCATTGTTGTGGGTGAAAGACGCTCCTGATATGCTGCAGCTTTCGACATCAGTACTTGGACGTGAGTTTCTAGCGAACTACGTAGATTCCGTTATATCGGTTTTATCAAAGGATCCAAAAGAGCTGATGTCATGTACTTGCTCAACATGTTTACGTGAGAACAGCCAACAATTAGATATTATATCGGCAAGGGCACCACCGTCGAATTCGAATGAACACTTGTGTGACATATCTCGTCTTGTTCAGCGGGTTCAACAACATGTATGTATATCAGGATCGTCATGTCGGGAGCAGTCCAACGTATGCCGATTCGGCTATCCTAAGGAGCTCCACACAAAAACAACGATTCAGGTGGACATGACAAAAGATGGAGTACCGTCAATTCAATTGCACTTGAAAAGGGACGTGCCAACAATCAATAATTATTCACCTGTATTGCTATCGGCTTGGCGCGCAAATATGGATATACAATTTATTGGCAATGCGTATGGCGCAGCTGAATATACGGCTGCATACGTGAGCAAAGCCGAACCGGATACGCTGAGGTTTAAGAAAATAATTGCGGCTGCTGTCAAGCGTTGTGACCCAAATTTACCTGCCCATGCAATTTTGAAGCGAGTTGCCAATGCGACGTTGTCTATTCGAGAGGTTAGTGCTCAAGAGACCATATACATCCTTCTCAGAGAACTGCCACTACGTGGAAAGTCTAGACAAGTAACCCGCGTGAAAATTATGCGTCACAACCAGCGCTACTACCGGATCGACCCATCCGAATGGACTGCAATCCGGAGCGGGAACATTGAAGATTGTGATATCCGTATCGAGCCCGCCGAGGCTGCTTACATGGCACGTCCTCACCATCAGGACCCCCGAAAATAATATTGTCGCTGCAGTAATTTTGATAAATAACAGCAAGTTATTTATTTTCTCAATCATGCCTAGATGTGCCCGTTATTTATGTTGGGCCACATTATTTCAGGTAATTTTATGTGTACCAAACCCTAAATTATTTCTTGCAGCGCCCACCTAGTCGTTCTGCTGTTCCTTTACAAACTTCTGCAAGACCACTTTCAATGTTTCCTCTTGTAGTGACACCAGCGTGGCTCGCATCACGTTCGGACATGAACGTCATGGTCTGATGCCAATCACCTTGGAGATGATTCTTTTCTTACGAGAAAACGCTGCCTATTGGGACGCCAAGACGGTTGATGAGGCCATGCACTAGTAACTTCGCTCTTCATTCAATTCACGTGAATGTGCGAAAAAACTGTGGCTCTGTGTTCTTATTGACACCAATTACTCAATTATTTATTTACCTTCTTGCGCGCAGGTCATAAAGTATGTTTGGTGCAGCCTCGACACTTGCCATAATTTACCCAGGCTCGAAGCCCATGATAAATATAAATATTATTTTCGGGTCCCCTGCTCACCATCCACCCTTTGACGATATGACATATGCGTCTTTTGTTGAAAAATATGAACTTGTCAAAGCGATCTCAACATGGCGGGACAATTCCGACACGTGGAGAAGAATTGATGGAAATGGATTCATAAGACTGAGATCAAAAGCCCATGTTGTATGAGGAACTCCATGGATTTCACCTGACTCAACAAATCCTAACTTCTGTTTTGCGGAATATTCTTACACACATCTTGGAGAGAGTTGAAAGACCTTCCTGAAACTGATGATGAATGCTTGAGCAGATTTTCTCGTGAACAGGAAACTAGTTTATTAACCGAAATTAACCAGGAGTCCAGCGCTTTGCTGTCTCGCCATTATAATCTCGACGTATTGAAAAATGCCGGCGTTAAGACTTCTGTAGTTACTCTACCTGCGTCAGAATATGTGTTGGTAGACACCGATGGTGATCTATGTGCTGAGAACGAATCGATTCCATCTCAATGTTCAAATTCTATTCCATTTGACACCGAAACTGAGGGCATATCATGGACTTCAAAGCGCAGCTACTCACCAGAAGATATCATCAAAGCTCAAACATTTATAAAGGCCTACGTAAAACCTTGGGCCAAGGAGCAGCGAGAACGCAGAAGTGTGCAGAACAAAATGGCAGGAACAGAAGCGCCTCGTAGCCACTATATATATCCCATTTGTACTGATGATGAAACAAAAGACGCTATGGATGATTCGCAGTGGATTCCGTTCTCACTCGCAATGCTTCAATCTCGGAAACGCTACCGTGCACTTATTAATAACTCCTGCTGTGAGCCCTTGCAGATGATAATTCACGGGGAAGGAGGATCTGGTAAAAGTTGGCTAATTCGACACATTGTAAAGGACATCCACAACGTTTTTGGCTAGCATTCGGCCTCTAGGACGAACTCAAAACGCGTGCTATTATTAGCTCATCAAGGTACAGCTGCATTTAATATCAAAGTGCGTACAATATGCTCAGCGCTAGAACTAACATCGTTTTCACGCAACACATTTTCGTCTCCATACGTCCCTCTAGCTACCTTAAAGTGTGGAGCTGCAAAGCTAAACCGACTTCAACAAGAGCTTTCTTCTGTTCACCTCATTATAATTGACGAGTTCAGTGTAATATCGTGTGGAATGCTCTATTGGATTGACCAGAGGCTCCGAGAGATTTGGCCAAAGTGTAGTCATGTATTGTTTGGAGGAAGAGATGTAATATTTACTGGTGATTCAGCACAACTAGACCCTGTAGTTCCGTACTCACTTCCTCACCAATCGCACGAATACAAAACTCTATTCAGCGACTGGGGCGCGAGATTTGGGAAGGCATAGCTAATGTGTGCAGATTGACTAACCAAAACCGTGGCAAAGACGACCCCGAATGGTTTGCGGCATTACGACGACTACGGCAAAAGTGTCCCACACAGTGTGATGTTGAGTTATTTAACACTAGATATTTCAAAAAGAAATCAAATGCCTGATTGCGCTGCGACAGCAAAACATATAGCTTATATGAATGTAGACGTAAACGAAGCTAACGCACGTAACCTAAAGGCCAGTTCCTGTCCGATTGTCCATATTCGCTCAAAACACACCGTGCAATTAAAAAGACTTGCTAAGCAGCGACCAATTGCACAAGAATCAATTGATGCTCTTCTGCAGGAAGCAAAAGACGTAAATACTCACAGGGACAGAATCGTGGGAGCATCTATAAATCTTGCCGTTGGAGCTCCAATCTCATTGACCTTCAACATGGAGCAACGTGCAGGTCTTTGCAATGGAACAAATGCAGTAATATTTGACTTCATTTTTCCGTCTTCGGATGAATTACCTATAATACTGGCGCAGATTACAGATATGTACAATGGACCGTCGTTTTTACCCGACGTGCCCAACATTATTCCCATTATACCAAGAAAAATAAGTTGAACAAAAAAACAGTGATTTAAGTGTCTTTCGAGAGGGAATACCAGTGCGATTAGCTTATGCAATGACCATCCATAAAGTTCAGGGCCTTACCTGCCCCAAGATAGTTTTCCATTCGCTATCTATTCCCAATACATCGTTTGCTTACGTAGCTTTGTCAAGGGTTCGCTCTCGCGAAGACATTGCATTTACGACTCCATTGACTTTGGACAAACTGACGAGTTCAACTGAGACTTGCCAAATATTTAGAGATGAAGAACGTCGCATTCAGAATGCTGTCGAGAAAACCAAGCTTGCCGCACTACCTACAATCAATGCGATGAAGCAAATAGCGATTGCTCACAATGCGGCAATGAGACCACGGTAACACAATCTACCTATCCTCACACACACGCCTGATCCACTACTTGACTTGCCAACTTCTGAGCGCGCCGACGATATGTTTACTTCCCTTTCAGATCTTTGACAATCACTAAAACGATAGCGAAGATGTAAACAAGTTGGGTGCCAGGTAATTGGCGACCCGGCTCTAAATTGGCCGCTACTGAAGAACACAGCACCACCAGCGATGCAAGTCAAGAGGGCTATCTGATCTCAGGTGAGATCACACGCTACGCCAGGACAATACGCTGTCGGCAGCTCTTTATGGGCAACATGGAGTAAGCGGTCACGCTCGAAGATAGCAATCGGACTCAACGCAGACCGCCTCATGGAAATCGAGTGAAACACTGTTTGAGATTGCGGTCAGTGGCTGCACGTCCACAACCACAACATTTTTATTAGCAGTTAGATTATTATGAAAATACACCCCCAATCGTTGACAAGTACAACATCCACTACTCGTCTTCGTCCCCGCACATCTTGCTTTTCTTAAAGCTGCGTGCATATGCGGCTTGAAGGACACGCAGAGAATGCACCTCTTTACCTATTAGCAAGCATTTTTAATGTGTAAGATTTAGCCATCTTTATACCCCCTTTCTTACTTACGGCGGAGATGCTTTGCCAGCTTTACTGCTCGGGCTCGAGCAGGGCGATCCGCCATCGGTTCCATTGGCGTCAGCGCCTCTATGACTGGATCGCCTTCCATCGTAGAATCGATGTTTCGACATGGCAATGATGCTTCAACAACACCATTACTGGTATCTTTTTCTCCCAGCAAAACGTCAGAACACACAGATCCAGATAGACCACGAATATACTCAGGGAGTACACCCTACATACCGTTTTGTATAGTTGTGAAGTGCATGGCGTATTCAACACGCGCTGAACACATAGCGCCATACCAGGAAATTAGTATTGTGGCTCGACAATGCTCACGGCGCAGGTCACAGCTACCTCTACTTGTCCGCTGTTTTGTCGTCGCGGCCGTGCTCGTCTTTATCTTAGCCATTTCGAAATCAATAATGAAAGGTCGGGGGGGGGGGGGGGGGGGGGGGGTTCGCCCCAATTGTGTTTAGTACACAATTTTGGGCGATCGCCCCTAAAGCATCACGCAAGTGCTGCTCACCTAGGTACCAAACATTCGCTTCTACATATTGTGGGTGTTCCAAGCGTAGCATTTTTTTAATCTGTTTGTGCTACGAATAATTTTTTTTTCCATCCCTGGCTAGTAAGCTCTGGAGGGTTCCCTCAATGACCTGTCCGCCTTTGGCAATGTACGTACCACGAGGGGACAGCTCATCGAGGAATTTGGTAGTTTGCACCTTGCAGTGGAGCGAGTTGGAGGTAATTTATTCGAAAAATCTTTGCAGCAGCAATTTGCTCCCGCTGTTGAGATATACTTAGAGCATTTAGAGAGGGGGAGGAGGGATGTAAGGACCGGGACGTGCTCGGTGACGAGCACGTCGCGGTCCTTCAATTTCAAGAGCAAGGCGGGGGCGTAAGCATTGCTCGCCCACCATCACTCTGTATGGTACATACATTCATATTAGGCAAAGACAAGAAGCCAAGTAGTGAAACACGCACAAGTGGTGCGTTACCTCTGTTGGTCGTATTGACCTCCAGTATGGTGCACGTCAATCCACTTCAACTTGAAGTGAATTGACCAATCAAATTCATTTGTTTTAGTTCCGCCTTGGGCACTGCCCAGACTGCCGGCCACAGGGCCTTAACCAAAATAATCTCACTTCACATTTTACCTCCAACTGCCTACACGCTTCGGGCATCGCGGCCCACCTTTCCTCTCGGCCTCTGCGTACAAGTTCTTCGCCTCAGCCTTACATCTGGTAGCACTCAGTCGGTCAGTTTTCGCCGGGCAAGTGGTCAGAAGATCGACAGATCGACTCGCTATCACTCGACTGCAACAGCCTCAGGGTTAGAGTTTCGGCTTTTTTTTCGCGCTTAACTGCTACTCTACGTGCAAATACACTTGGCGGTACAAACGCTTTTCGCTAGCCGTTAAGTTTTGCATAGCCGACATTAACGTTTTTCGCTAGTCGGTTACGCATAACTAACCTTACGCTATTCGCTAACGGTTAGTTAATCCAAAATGCTAGACTAGTTTAACACTTTTCGCTTCACTAGTCACCTTCCCGCACGTAAGCCTAGTTTATAGCGGAAAACTGGGTTTGACTTGGTCTTGAATGACCAAGGTGATCAAACAACCCCCCCAAAAACTCTATTCAAACCCTCACCCTAGCCTAGATGCAGTTGATCGACTTCGTCTCAAGGGGTTAGACTCAGTCAACCGTCTTGCAAGCTTAACTCACCACCTGCAAGGTCAGGAAGAGTGTTTTCGCTCCGAGTGTGAGCGTATACTTTTTACAGAAGATTGTCGGCTCTTAAGTATACAAGTAGTGTGTCTTCATAACACTCTCACTACTATATTTGACCTCACCTTAACGAGAGCACTCGCAAAAAGTTCCGCGAAGAGGCTCAAAAGGAAGAGCCACTTATCCAAGGAAACAACCAGAAAAACGCTAATTCCAAGTCCAAGCTTCAACGCTTAAAATAGCACTAAGTAGCGTATCTAATTCCGAATTGGGACATCACAAACAAATCGCGTAAATTGCAGCTGTTTCCTGAAAAATTCGCGTATATTTCGAGCTTTGGTGTTGGCTTCGGGTTATTTTTCAGTCTATGCCAAAGCGTACGTTCGTGAATGGGATGAAGATCAGCAAAACAGTCGCATTCTCGCCATAAAACAAGCCATTCATCGTGCTTTCACGATTCGTATTGCTACCCACTTGAAGTACAAGATTACTTGCTTGACCGAGCAACTCCGTGAAGTTTTTCTTCCGTTTTTCGAGACTCACCTCGATTGCGTTATCGAAGTTGAGTTTGGACGATTTCTCTACGAAACCGTTGACCACCTGAACTCCTGTGTCAACTGGATTGACACCGAAGTTTGCTTTTTCGTTGACCAGCCCATCAGCATCAAGCGCGCGCGTTTCGAGTGGTTGTTGACAGTGTCAGTGTAGCTCTAGTTCTAGTAGTTAGTAGCGGTGCATTTCGTAGCGTAACTTTAATCAGCTTTTAGCTCAAGTTACACTATCATGACTTCGTTAAATCCCAGTGGATGGTCTGCTGACCGTCTAACTCAGTCGGTAGTCGAAATGGTGCAGAAACAACAAGCACTAATCGACGTCTTGACTTCTCAACGCAAGGAAGTCAAAGTTGAAGGCACCTCGTTTCTACGGAAACATGGGTGACTCGGATGAATTGTATTTCGACCAAGTTATTCATTATTTTGAGGCAAAGAACATTGATTGGCAAGATGAAAATCAGAGTAAGCGCACCATTGCCATGACGACTGCAAATTTTAGGAGAAATGGTGCTGCATGGTACAAGCTTCGCAGGGATTCAATTAGTGACGTCCAAGACTTGATCCAGAAGCTCACGACGGAATTCGTTCCTCCGGACCTTCAGGAGCGGCTTCGAGATCGTTTGTATAGTGTAGTGGGTCTAACTTGACTCACTACTTTTGCTTACACGTTGCGCAACGTGTATGAGGAAGCGTAAGTACTTAGTAATTACTTAGGTTAATTATATTTGAATACACAAATATAAGTTCAGTAAGATGGGATTCCAAGTGACTTAGATTAGGTAAAATGAGAACTGTATTGTTTGTAAATTGATCTTCCTCTAAAATCTGCTAAAAACTGTTTATCATCTATGAAAGGGGTTGGCAGCGGCTGGCTGTCAGAGCCCCGCTAATATGCATGTCTCTAATTGGTAGAAAGATGCTGCTTTCTACCGATAGGATCTTTGGGTATGTGTGGACCACTCACTGTGGTGGCCCACTTCAATGTATCCATTGGTGTGTCTTACACCAAGGTGAGGAAGTATCTAAAACTTTTAACAGATAACCTATCTGTTAAATTCACAAGTGGCTTGCAGCCACTTGTGCGTGTAACCCCGTTACATATAGTCTGAAGCAAAAACGTTGTTCTAGCTTGGGGGACTACATCTCTCGATTCCGCATTGCTATCATGCAAGTCACGGACATGAGTGAGCTAGACAAGATCACGTACTTCATTCGAGGTCTTGTTTGTCCCACGAAAGATTAAGTCCAATATCGTCGCTGCACGACTGTGTCTGAGGCTCTTTCAATTGCACTCGAGTATGACAGATCGCACTTTCGTGCTGGTCCGTTTCACAAGAGTCGTTGGACACCTCCAAGATCGTTTGGACGTTCCAACTCCACCTCATGTACTGGTACTAACGCGGCTCCGCTGCGTCCTGCTGAGAAAGAGCCTGAGCCTACGGAAATCGACACTGGTCACGTGCATAGTCCACGTCGTGACAATTACCGTCGCCCTGTTCAGAATCACAACCGTAACAGCGGCGACCAGAAAAAGTGTCGGTATTGTAGGAAAACTGGCCATATGATTGAACAGTGTTTTAAGCTGCAAAATCGACAGAAGTATGGAACGAACAACAACTATCAGTCTGACCCCAAGCGTGGTCAGTTTGCTGTTCACAGTTTGGCAACGCAAAAACCAGAGTATGTCGAAGTTGTTGAGATTAATGATCTCAATGCTGCCACAATCCAGTCACTACCAGCTCCGGACGAGTTGATTCGGAAGCCATGTCTGTGTGATGGCAAACGTGTCCCTATTATGCTGGACACAGGAGCCACATGCAATGTCATTCGTCCTGGATTGGTGGACACTATTCCTGACACATTGATATCTCAAGTTACCTAGCTTGACGGAAGCACAACAAAGAAACGTGCTGTTCACAAGGGCAAGGTCACTGTTGAAATGGATGGTTATCGATTCAGAGACTTAGATGTCCTGGAGTGGACGATGAGGCTGGAACACGATGTCATTCTCGGAAAACCCTGGTTTATCAAGTTCCAACCAATTATCGATTGGCGCACTCATCAGGGATTGAAGCCAGATTTGCGCAAGGTGGAAGTGTCGGCTGCTGAGTTCAAAGCAAAAGCCAAACGCCATGACTATGAGGAAATTTACCGCGTCAAGATTACGCCAGCTCAACCCGTCACGGAGGAGCCACAAGAAATTGTACCTCTCTTGGACGAGTTTGCTGACGTGTTTCCAAACGCTTTACCCGATGGATTACCTCCTCATCGACGCGTGGAATTCGAGCTCAACATGAATCCAGATGCTATACCAAGCCCACGCGCACCGTTTCGGCTCTTAAAAACAGAACCAGATGCTCTTGATCTGTTTGTCGAAGCAAAGTTGGAGAAAAACTAGATTGAACTATCAGATTCGCCTCGGGTCTCCAACATTTTTGGTATCCCAAAGAAGGACCCGAAATCAGGGAAACAACTCTCTCGAGCTGAGTGGCTACGATCGGGAAACGCCACGTTACCGATTCGTTGGGTGATCGATTACCGTTGGCTCAATTCGCAAACAATCACTGCCGGAATTCCACCACCGAGAATTGACTAAACATTTGACACGATGTATGGGTGAATTATCTTTTCAGTGTTGGATCTCGCGCAAGGTTACCATCAGATGAGGGTTGCCTTGAAAAGTCATCAGTACACAGCGTTTCGCACTCATTCTGAGACCTACCAGTGGTGTGTTGCGCCAATGGGTCTTGCTGGAATGCCAGGTGTCTGGTCACATCTTATGCGTGTTCTGTTGGGCAAATACCCGTTTATCGTTGTAGTGGGCCTACTTTGGCTCACTACTTTAGCTTACACGTCGCGCTACGTGTATGAGGAAGCGTAGGAGTTTATTAATAATTTGAATTAATTATACTTGAGTCCACAAGTATAATATAAATCAAATAAAACACTACGTAGCTAGTTTAAGGTAAAATGAAAACTGTATTGTTTGTAAATTAATCTTCCTCCTAAATCTGCTAAAACTGTTTATCATCTATGAAAGGGTTGGCAGCGGCTGGCTGTCAGAGCCCCGCTAATATGCATGTCTCTGATTGGTAGAAAGATGCTGCTTTCTACCAATAGGATATGTGGGTATGTGTGGACCACTCATTGTGATGGCCCCCTTCAATGTATCCATTGGTGTGACTTACACCAAGGTGAGGAAGTATCCAAAACCTTTAACAGATATTTATCTGTTAAACCATAAGTGACAATTGTCACGCACAAGTGACTGTTGCCACTGGTGTGTGTAACCCCGTTACATCATCCCCCCGTTAAGCTTAGACATGTCGGTCTCGACATGTCAATTAATATTGACCGCTTGTCAATTGTTTGTGGTGAGGATTTCCGTACTCATCCGCAATGAGCACGACCAAGCTGAAGACCGCAATCGCAACAGAGGGTAAGCTCTCTGTTGCTGAGTACCATGCGCGGTAGGGCGAGGTGCGCCGCTACCACGGGAACAGACAACACAGTGTCTGTGTACGATTCTTCGATGTCGACCGCGTCTGTGTGTCGACATCTCTAAGCGAATTGACGTTGCTTACCGTGATCGGGTAAGCAAGCGCCAAAGCACTTCGAGTCATTCTCGAAGCGAGGCAAGTATTACCAACTCCACGCTGTTGCGGTGGAGGCTGGTGTCCGTGCGCCGTGCGCACTCTTCGTCCAGGTGGCGGTGCGTATTAGCAACCGCGACCACAACAGGTATACTATATGTATACCTGAAAGCTTCAATGATCTCCGTGCTAATTATCTAGCACGCTAGTCGTCAGGCGTTGTAGATTAATACAGCGCTCGCACTACCTTCTTGCTGGTAGTGCGTGTTGGGCCTCGTATTCCTTCACCATGTCCGGAACGTCTTCCATCAGGACGTTCCGTGGTTCCCATGTGTCGTGTTGGGGAGGAAACCCTCTCCAGCGAATGTGATAACAATCCGGACCTCGGATTGTTTTCCTATAATCAACAATTCGCTGGACGATCCAGCGAATTTCTCCGCGGCGTCTCGCAGCGGTGGCGGAGGTGGTGAAACACGCCCCGATGGCCAACGCCATGTTGACCTTCATCTCGTGTTGCTCCACGACCAAGTGACGGTCGTGGAGTACTTTCAGAGCGCGGAAGTTGCCGCTCTGTACCATCGTGTCCCGGCTGTGGCGGTCTCCCAGACCGCCTTGAATGTGCCGGTCGGGCTGTAGGCCCGACTGTATTAACTGCTCCAGCGCGTAGCCGCGCTGGAGAAGAGGGTTTCCCCCTGCCGAGTCTGTCTCTTCGGATCAGACGAGCCACTTGGCTCGTACTGGGGGTATGGCTTTAACCGCCCGACATAAAATGTCGGGTGGAGCCGCATGCTAGACGGTATGTCTAGCGTGTATGCGTTACCGTGGCGTACCATCACCGTGAATGGCCCGATGAAGCGCGGAGCAAGCTTACTTGCTCCGAATCGGAAACTGCATGTTTAGGCAGGTTTTGAGTAGATAACAAAACCAATGAACTCACTTTGAATTCATTTGTGTTGCCCCTGCCAACATTATCGGCATTCAGTTTCTGTCTATCCACAGAAGTAGCGATCGCGTCCTGGACAAACCGAATTACGGCTTGTCTGCGATGGATGAAATTGATTGCATCCGAGCTGAAGTCATTCAGCTCGCTCTCCGCTAGAGACCCGGCCTCTGCGTGGTTCTTTGCGGTGTCTGCGCCCTGCGCAGACCCGTGGTCGTTGTCCTTGTTGTTGGAGGAGTCTGCGCAGGGCGCAGACTCATGTGGTTTGTTTGTTGTTGCAGCTGACACTGTGTAAGTGTCAGCGGTTTTCTGCGGCTGCTGTATTGCAGTCGTAGATCCTCCCCCACTTAAAGTGGGAGCCCTCACTCCGAGTAAACTCGGTAGACGTGGATGCCGCATGGCATTCACGTAGAACGGTGTATACCCGGTCGAGGCATGCACTGCGTTATTGATGGCAAACGCTGCCATCGATAAGCACTCGCTTCAGTATTGGAACGAGTGAGCGTAGCTCTTCAAAATGTCGACGAAGACCACAACACCGGTATTCCCTCCGCTGTCCGGGGGAAGACCAAAGATGAAGTCCAATGACATGGACTTCCAACACTCCGAGGGAGTCGGTAGTGATTGCAATGGAGCCTGCGCAAACGGCGCAGGCTTTACGCGTTGACACACCTCGCAAGCACGGACGTACTTGCGCACCCACTTGTACAGGTGGTGCCAGTAGAAGTCACGCGTGAGAAGGACGTATGTCTTCTCACGTCCGAGATGTCCCGCTGTCGGGGCATCATGATATTCGTACATGATCCTGAGTCGCAGGTCATGGTCATTCGGCACGACAACGCGATCCGCGTTTTCGTCGGCTGCATTGTAAAGCAGTAGTCCATCGTGCACACGAAAGCGGTGTGCACGCGCTCGAAGGTGCTTGGGCAGCTTCTGACGGGACTTGTCAGAAGGCGCTGTGCCCTAGGCCAGCAAGAGTTTCGCGTACGCATCGTGCGCGTACGCGGCCTTCACATCATCCAACAGAGATGATGTGGGTTTGCTCGATCGCATGGCGTCAATGGCATTGACGTCAGCAGCTTCTGCATAGTCCGGCCGACGTGATAACGCGTCGGCCACTACATTCAATCTTCCGGGTTTGTATTCGACCCGGAAGTTATACTCCGCAAAGAATGAGAGCCATCTCGCCATTCTTTGTGATATGTGTGGCGACTTCACTGCGGTACGCAGTGAAGCATGGTCGGTGTAGACCACAAATGGTCTACTTCCAAGCAAATACACTCGGAACTTTGCGAGTGCGTATTTCATGGCAAGGAGTACCTTGTCATGCACCGGATAGTTGCGCTCAGCTGGCTTCAGCTGACGCGATTGGTAGTAGACGACACGATCACGGCCCTCGTGATCGTGTTGCATCAACGCGCATCCGATCGCGAAATCGGATGCGTCACACACAACGTGAAATGGACGATCTTGGTCGGCCACTGCCAAGATCGGCGCCTCAGTCAAGCCTCGCTTGACTGCGTCGAATGCCTTTTGGCGATCGGGTGTCCAATTCCACACAGCTTCTTTCTTATGAAGCTGTGACAGCGGGCGGATCTTGCCCGCGTAATCCTCCATGTACTTGCACAAGTACGTGGCCCAGCCAAGGAACTGCCTCAGTTCCTTGACACTTGAAGGCGTTGGCCATTCATTGATCACCCTGACCTTTTCCGGGTCAGGGCGAACACCATTCTTCCCTACGAGACACCCGAGGACGGGTATCTCGCTCGCCCCGAAGATACACTTCTTCAGGTTCGCGTAGAGCTTATGCTTTCGCATAAGCTCAAGTAGCTTCCGGAGGGATATCGCTCTCACGCATTAGGATTTGATAGAATCCGTCTCGCAAGTCGAGAGCACTGTAAACGGTGCTCCCGGCCATCGAATCGATGATAACATCTTTTCGCGGTATCGGCGTCTGCGCCGGTACCGTCGCATCGTTCAGCTTGTTATACGCATGAACGATGCGCCATCCGCCCTGTGGCTTTTTGACACAGAACGTCGGAGCACTGTGCGGGGACTTTGATTCCCGCACTTGTCCTGCTTTGCGACGACTTTCAAAGAAGTCGTCGATTGCCTTAATATGGTCTCGCGGCAGTGGCCACTGCCGCGTGACACAGTACTTCGTGCCCGGCACGAGATCAATCTCGTGCTGAATGCCCTTATCCTGCGGAAGCTCCGCAGGAATCTCTTCCAGGAGTACGTCTTTGTACTCCCTCAACAATTCGTAATAGGGACTCGACCTTAACGAGTCCCAACCTTGTTCCTCGAAGCGCTCTCGCTTCGTCTTCGCACTGAGAGTGTCTTCACTATCAGTGGTACTTCCCATGAAGAGCTACCTCAGCTCTTCGCTCTCGCTCTCCGTTCTTTCGCTGTTCGAAAGAACGCAGACCTGCTCGATGCGTCCATCGTGCAAGTCGCGCGTGAAGCGCTTCCAGCTCATGGCTGGAAGCGAAGTCAACTCCGACGCCGTCGTCGGAGGATTAACAAGTTCCATCTCACGATACTAGAATCCAGTATCGGTGCGTCTCGGTCCCGGACCGAGACTTGCGCAGCGTTCTTCGCATGCATCGTCTTCTTGTTGTGCGGAGCCGGGCTCCGCACAGTTGTTCTTCTGGTCCAGGCCCGGCCGTGGACAGTTGTTCGCTGGCGGACCCTGTCCGCGGGCGCGCGATATCAAGCCCGGCTTGATCGCATGGCGCTTCGTCGTGCAGCCCGGCTGCACGACAGCATGCAAATTGCGTCAGTGCGGTACGTTTGCAACCGTCCGTACTATTTGCAGCGTCAACTCCCAGAGTTGACACGCCTTTGCCACCTCGATGCCAGTTATTGGCAGAGCCCCTCATCACCGAGGGTGCATCGGCTCCCGGGGTCGACGCGTCGTCGTCACCCTGACCTCTTCGGGTCAGCGACCGTCCCATGCGTACTTGAACGCGAGTGTTGGTTCCCGGAACCGACACATCCTAATCTTCCGACGTCGGCAGCGCCGCCGACGTGAATCCCTCTTGTGCGCATCCTCGCTCACCCCTTGGGCAGTCCGAGACAGCGGCATTAAGCGCTGGCTCGACTGGTGAGCCGCGCGCACCTGCTGGTGCGTGCGCTGCGGTAACAGGGCCATCGCTCTCGGTTCCGCAGTCGCGACCGAAGCGCACGAGTGTGCGCTTCTTCCAGTCAATTACCGGATCATGCCGTGCAAGCCACGGCATGCCCATAACAACGTCGAACTTATCGTCCAGGTCCAGGACGATAAAGTGTTCGACAAACACCCGTTGTTTGTACGAGAAGCGCACGTTCACGACGCGTTTCTCAGTCTTCACGATGGCACCTGTTGCCAATCGAACTTCCAGAAGACTTCGAGGTACCTTTACCTCCTCGAAGTCAAGACTCGGTAAACTCCGCAGTCGAACAAAGTTGTTCGACGCGCCTGAATCTACCAAACGCGAAGAGAGTCGCTCGCTCTCTTCGATGTTATCTTCAAGATGACCAGGTTCGGCCTGTCATCTTGCTTCTTGCAGCGAGATCTGGTCTCACTGGGGGCTGCAGTCCTCAGTGTCGCGTGCCCAATGTCGGCACGCGCGACTGCATTACCAGTAGGGCGCCCCGCGCCTACTGGATGTTCACGTTTTTTGTTTGTTCGCGGCGATGCCCGGCATCGCCACGACGGCCACCATTGTAGTGCACGGGAGCCGTGCACTCTCTGGCAAAGTGACCTATCCTTCCGCAACGGAAGCATCGCACATTACTTCCGTGCTGCTGGTGACCAGCAGCCGTTGCATTCGAGAGGTCCATTGGTTCCGGACCTCCTGTGCTCACAACCGGGCGGGGTTGAAACCACGGCACGTTCGCATGCAATTTAGCCTGCCGCAGGCAAAACTCTTCTTGCATTGCGAAAGCAATCGCAGCTTCGAGAGTACTCGGGTACTCTCGGAAGAGATAGGTCTTCACAGGCCCATCACTCAATCCCTTCATGAACGTGACGACTTTAGTCGCCTCGTCTATCGGGTTGGTCACGATGTTCGAGACCAAGTACCGTGCACGCTGCGCGTAAGCATGGACGTCATGCTTACCCTGATGCAGGTCGAGGAATTCCGCCCTCACCGGAACTCATTTTGCGGGGGCTCAAACGCTTGCCTGAGCTCCTCTTTGAATATCCCGTACGTGCTAAGCACGTAGGATCGGAGAGTCAAGTGACTGTTGTCACTTGTGTGTGCGGTAAACTCCGCTCTGTCGACGTTAGATGGAGATATCTCGCCTGTACCAGCCTCGCTGAGTCTTATGCGTCCCGCCATCTATACGATCAGTTTTCATACGTGTACACCACAGTGTGACAGTTTTGCGCCACGTTACCGTGCACACCAGCGTGATGGGGACTCTGAAAAAGTGAATACGACCATAGTGTCCGCAGCTCTCTCGCCTGTTGAATTTTCAGGGGAGGAGATGTCTGATGCTTCCACAGATCACATTTCCTTACATGATCTTTCCGATGGCTATCTCTACACTCCTGTTCAAGATGAAGATATTGCCACATCAGTTGTTCAAATGCAACATGCAAGCTCGCTAGGATGGACATCAAATCTCAAGAAAGACTTCATCAATGCTTACCGCACCGATCCCGGATTTCGCGACAAGTATCGTTCTCCGCACGATCCTTACGTGTTGCGCGATGGATTGCTTTATGTGCAATTCACCGAAGAAAAGGAGACCAAAGTGATGCGACTTTGTATCCCGAGATCTCTGCGCAATCTTTACGGACAAAATTTATTGAGCAATTTCATGATTCCAGTATTGCTGCGCACCCAGGAATTCGTCGTACGTACCTCCGCATCAAGCAATGGTACTACTGGGCGTCGCTTCATGAAGACGTTTCCGACTACGTGGAAAGTTGTGAAACATGCACACGTTGAAAACACAGCAACGCCAAGAAGAATGGTAAGCTGATTCCGATTCCGATTCCTAAGGAATGTTGGGAAGTCGTCTTCATGGATTTTGTTACTGGATTGCCAGAATCGGACGGCTATGATGCTATCATGACCGTCGTGGACAAGTTGTCAAAACGTCCAAATTACTGTGCAGTTCATACTACCGATGATGCCGAAGAAATCGGTCACTACTTCTTCGACAGTGTCGTTCGGCATCATGGAGTACCTGCTGTGATTATCAGTGATCGTGATCCAAAATTCACTTCATGTTTTTGGACTTCTCTAGCACAGATCATGGGTGTGCAGTTCGATATCACAACATCATAGAGAGCTCAAGCTGACGGCCAAACCGAACGTCATAACCTAGTACTAGAAGACGCACTTCGTTGCATGGTCTCGTATCATGGTGATGATTGGACTGCCAAATTGGGAACGATTGAGTATGCTCATGCCACACCAGTCACTGTCTCTACTGGACTTTCGCCATTTGAAGTAGACACAGGCCGTAAGGAACGTAACCCCTTCGGTACATTTCCTACCTGTCTACTACAGTTCAAGTTCAACAACGACTATCCGAATATGCAAACCGTTTCAAGGAAGAACGTGATAAGATCATTGGCAAAGCCAAGGAACACCTACTCAAGGCTTAAGCGTCACAAAAGAAGTACTACGATCAACGTCGATGCGACGTGCAATTCAAACAAGGAGAATGGGTTATGCTGGATACACGTCGTATTCCACTCAAGCGTGCTGCGAAGGACATTGACGTCAAACGTGCGAAGCTAGCGGCGCGTAAAGTAGGTCCGTTCGTTATCAAGCGTATGAGCAACGACAACGCAGCTCGTCTGATTTTGCCACGCAGTATGAAATCACTGAACCCTACTTTCAACGTAGACGTTCTCAGTCATTATGTTTCCAACCCGGACAAGTTCGAGACTCGTGTTCTCCCAAAAGCATCTCGTATCATCAAGGATGAAGAAACCGGAGAAGACCTCCACAGTGTCGAGAAGCTTCTACGCGGGCGCCAATTCAAGCGTAAGACTGAGTGGCTTGTCAAGTGGCACGGTCTTCCAGACCACGAATCTTCGTGGGAACTTGAAAAAGACATCAAGCACGTCTCTCACTGGAAAGTTCTCGTGGATGACATCAAGCGCCGTCGACGCGAAGTCAAACCCGGGAGGATGTAAGGACCGAGACGTGCTCGGTGACGAGCACGTCGCGGTCCTTCAATTTCAAGAGCAAGGCGGGGGCGTAAGCATTGCTCGCCCACCATCACTCTGTATGGTACATACATTCATATTAGGCAAAGACAAGAAGCCAAGTAGTGAAACACGCACAAGTGGTGCGTTACCTCTGTTGGTCGTATTGACCTCCAGTATGGTGCACGTCAATCCACTTCAACTTGAAGTGAATTGACCAATCAAATTCATTTGTTTTAGTTCCGCCATGGGCACTGGCCAGAAGGCCGGCCACAGGGCCTTAACCAAAATAATCTCACTTCACATTTTACCTCCAACTGCCTACACGCTTCGGGCATCGCGGTCCACCTTTCCTCTCGGCCTCTGCGTAAAAGTTCTTCGCCTCAGCCTTACATGGAGTACACCTTTTCGAGTCCAAGTTCACCAGGAACAAAGCCAAGTTCCCAAAGAACAAAATCAAAATCACTGAAGCCCAAATCAAATGCACAAAGTGCAAGGCCGAACGCATAGTCCTCAGAAAAAGAATGATCTTGCACTATGCTTTTAGGTAGGGTGCAAGGATTCTCTCCATTATTGCAACCCGAAGCACCCAGCTGAGATCGACGGTTCTTCAACCAGGCTAATGCTACTCCGCTTGCGTTGTGTCAGCAATGAACTTCTTTCCCTGTTCGCGGCAGTGTTGCGCGTTACCGCACGTTTACACGCAGTGCTTGCTCGTTCTCCCCTCTCCGAAAGGCGCACAAGTGGTGTAGCCGGTGCGTGGCGACTGGCCACCATGGGTGCACTCTCTCACCATTCTCTCACTTCTTAAATTGCGACTTCTAGGCAACTAGGATGGGAAAATCATCCCGACGATCCAGTAGATATGAAGGACGAAGTGGCCAAACAAGGGGAGGCAAGTGGGCAAACGTGCAGCTATGGCTTCTATTCCACGGTGGTGATACGAGGCAAAAGCTGATGAAGGCTGCTGATAGAGGTCGCCTCGACGTTTTGCGGTATCTTGTGAACGACTGTGGCGCTGATGTCAACGCGAAGAACATCAATGGATACACAGCGCTGATGTCGGCCGCTTACGGAGGTCACCTTGACGTCGTCCGGTTCCTCGTGAACGACTGTGGCGCGGATGTCAACGCGACGAACTATAACGGAGACACAGCGCTGCTGGAGGCTGCTGACGGAGGTCGCCTCGACGTCGTGCGGTGTCTGGTGAACGACTGTGGCGCTGATGTGGACGTGGAGAACAATAATGGAGGTACAGCGCTGATGGAGGCCGCTCAAAACGGTCGTCTTGACGTCGTGCGGTGTCTGGTGAATGCCTGTGGCGCGGATGTCAACGCGAAGAACACGAATGGACACACAGCGCTGATGCTGGCTGCTTATAGAGCTCACCTAGGCGTCTTGTGGTGTCTGGTGAAGAGCTGTGGCGCGGATGCCAACGCGACGAACAGGAATGGAGGCACAGCCCTGATGTCGGCCGCTTACCAAGGTCGCCTTGACGTCGTGCGGTGTCTGGTGAACGGCTGTGGCGCGGACGTCAACGCGAAGAACACGAGTGGACACACAGCGCTGATGGAGGCCGCTCAAAACGGGCGTCTTGACGTCGTGCGGTGTCTGGCGAATGACTGTGGCGCTGATGTGGACGTGGAGAACAGGACTGGACACACAGCGCTGATGGAGGCCGCTCAAAACGGTCGTCTTGACGTCGTGCGGTGTCTGGCGAATGACTGTGGCGCTGATGTGGACGTGGAGAACAGGACTGGACACACAGCGCTGATGGAGGCCGCTCAAAACGGTCGTCTTGACGTCGTGCGGTGTCTGGTGAACGGCTGTGGCGCGGATGCCAACGCGAAGAACAATAATGGAGGTACAGCGCTGATGTCGGCCGCTTACCGAGGTCACCTTGACGTCGTCCGGTTCCTCGTGAACGACTGTGGCGCGGATGTCAACGCGAAGAAAACGGAAGGAGACACAGCGCTGATAAAGGCCGCTCAAAACGGTCGTCTTGACGTCGCGCGTTGGCTGGTGAACGGCTGTGGCGCGGATGCCAACGCGAAGAACAATAATGGAGGCACAGCGCTGATATCGGCCGCTTCCGGAGGTCACCTTGACGTCGTCCGGTTCCTCGTGAACGACTGTGGCGCGGATGTCAACGCGAAGAACACCGATGGAGACACAGCGCTGATGCTGGCTGCTTATAGAGCTCACCTAGACGTCTTGTGGTGTCTGGTGAACGAATGTGGCGCGGATGCCAACGCGAAGAACAGTAATGGAGGCACAGCCCTAATGTTGGCCGCTTACCAAGGTCGCCTTGACGTCGTGCGGTGTCTGGTGAACGACTGTGGCGCGGATGCCAACGCGAAGAACAATAATGGAGGCACAGCGCTGATGGAGGCCGCTTACCAAGGTCGCCTTGACGTCGTGCGGTGTCTGGTGAACGACTGTGGCGCGGATGCCAACGCGAAGAACAATAATGGAGGTACAGCGCTGATGTCGGCCGCTTACCGAGGTCACCTTGACGTCGTCCGGTTCCTCGTGAACGACTGTGGCGCGGATGTCAACGCGAAGAAAACGGAAGGAGACACAGCGCTGATAAAGGCCGCTCAAAACGGTCGTCTTGACGTCGTGCGGTGTCTGGTGAACGGCTGTGGCGCGGATGCCAACGCGAAGAACAATAATGGAGGTACAGCGCTGATGTCGGCCGCTTACCGAGGTCACCTTGACGTCGTCCGGTTCCTCGTGAACGACTGTGGCGCGGATGTCAACGCGAAGAAAACGGAAGGAGACACAGCGCTGATAAAGGCCGCTCAAAACGGTCGTCTTGACGTCGCGCGTTGGCTGGTGAACGGCTGTGGCGCGGATGCCAACGCGAAGAACAATAATGGAGGCACAGCGCTGATATCGGCCGCTTCCGGAGGTCACCTTGACGTCGTCCGGTTCCTCGTGAACGACTGTGGCGCGGATGTCAACGCGAAGAAAACGGAAGGAGACACAGCGCTGATAAAGGCCGCTCAAAACGGTCGTCTTGACGTCGCGCGTTGGCTGGTGAACGGCTGTGGCGCGGATGCCAACGCGAAGAACAATAATGGAGGCACAGCGCTGATATCGGCCGCTTCCGGAGGTCGCCTTGGTGTCGTCCGGTTCCTTGTGGACGACTGTGGCGCGGATGCCAATGCGACGAACAATAATGGATACACAGCGCTGATGAAGGCCGCTTACGGAGGTCACCTTGACGTCGTCCGGTTCCTCGTGAACGACTGTGGCGCGGATGCCAACGCGAAGAACAATCGTGGATACACAGCGCTGATGTCGGCCGCTGATAAAGGGCACTTAGATGTGGTGCGGTGGCTCCTGAACGACTGCGGTGCTGATGTCAACGCGAAGACCAACGACGGGAAAACAGCTACTCGTCTAGCCAATGATCACGGATACTATGACATTACCCGTCTACTTATGCCATTTATTTTACCTGAAAGTCAAACATCTACCGACGATACTGGGAAGGTCGATAGTCACAATACTTCTGACCGATCAGGCAGTAGCATCATTTCCCCAATCGAAGTGGAGTTGGGCGAATTCTCCCAACAAGGAACTATCGGTGGTGATTTTCAAGCTAAGTGGCTGGATGCTGATGCCGTCGTAAAACTATTTATTCCTGACGCTTCGCATTCCACGTTGGCACAGCAGGTACACGCATGGCACCAGCTGCGCCACCCCAACGTACAGAAGTTGTATGGCGTGTGCCAGGCTGGGCCTGCTGTGAACTTCTTTGTGTGTGAATTTGCTAGTCAAGGCTCGTTACTTCAGTATGTCAAATCGTCGTCTCCGTCAAGTCATGTAAAGCCGCCACTGCTGTGGAAATATCTGCACGGGGCAGCGTTGGGACTCGCGTATCTGCATGAGCGTGGGATTGTTCACGGCGATCTTCGTTGCAGTAACATTTTGATTGGTAGTGATGGGTTGGCGAAGCTGTCAAATTTCGGCCTGACGGGAGCCTCGAAGAAGGTGAATACAGTGGAATCTGTGATTGGATCGACGCGGTGGCAAGCTCCTGAGGTGGTGGAACGGAGCCCACTTTCGCGTGAGTCTGATGTATATTCACTTGGAATGTGTATTCTCGAAGCTGAAAGCCGGAAGAAGCCATGGAGCGTGGAAAATGAAGAATATGCAAGGATATGCAAACTAAGATGGAACGCAGATCCCCACCAGAGCGTTCCCAACGACCAACTTGACTTCTCGCAACCGGGCCCTGATTGCAATCGATTCATTCAAAAAAATAAACCGTATTTTGTTCGACAGAGTCGTGAATTGGTGTGGCGGATGTGCTGCCAAGATCCACACAATCGGCCCAGTTTGTCGTCCATTGTCTCCGAGTTGGAACGTTTGTCCATTGAAGAGAGTGGCGATGTCTGCCAGCCAGACCTGGAGCCTCAACACTCTTTCGAAGACTACGAGTCTTGTGAAATGACTGAGCGGTGGCTATCGTTGCAAGAGTGTCTGAACGAGGGCGATAATGCTGAACACCTCTGGTTATTCGACAAACTCAAACATATCCACGATTGCTTTCGGGGATCAAAGCAAAACGAACGCTTGCGCAGCCAATTTGATTCTCTCCTCGCTGACGTCTACCAGACAATCACGATGACGCCAGAGGAAACTCGCGCCTTGCGGCTGACTTCGACTCGAGCCACGATGACCAGTATGTACTCCTTCCGTTGGCGCGTTAATGCTCTCCTGAAAGCTCTCGGGGAGTCTATATCGGAAGATACGGAGGTGTCGTGGCTTGTACAACGCCGTGAACAGGCCTCGGCTTTTGTCTCAGGTATAGCAGATATTGCCCTCCTATTGCAGCAGTTGACGTCTGTGGAAGAGAAACTGCCTTTTTGCAGACGTTGAGAACAGAGATGGAAACAGCTCCAGGCAAGTACACGGAAGAACAATCGGAGACAATTAAAAGGGCGTATGAGGAGATTGATAATAGGCTGAAGATTGAAGGAGAAGGCAATATAGCTCATCTCACTCCGGAGTGGTTTATCCCGTGGTACGAGTTGGTCCAAGGAAAACATATAGCTGATGGTGGTTTTGGAAGCGTGTGGCAAGCGAAATGGTTAGATTCGGACGTGATAGTGAAGGTAGTTGGAAGTGAAGGTAGTTGGATGTGCTTTCACAGCTTATTGTCAGCATCATTTGATCCAAAGCGAACAGAGGCTAGAGCAATGTTCCGCCGTGAAGCTGACATTTGGTTTGGGTTTAGCCACCCTCACGTGGTTCGGCTCTTTGGGGCCTGCCACATCGGGAGGCCGTTTTTCGTGTGCGAGTACGCCACTCACGGCACACTTGTCCAGTATTTGCGAAAGCACCCCGATGAGCTGTGGACGAAACTGTTCGAGGCTGCTCTAGGCGTGCAATACCTTCATGCGCGTGGTTTTGTCCATGGTGACCTAAAAGGCAACAACATCGTCATCGGACGTGACCTAAAAGCTAAGGTGACCGATTTCGGTCTGAGTTCTGCGGCAGACAGCGAGACTACTTCCCCGATTTCTGGGGCGTGGCACTGGGTGGCTCCGGAGTGTTTAATAGGAGCTAAGCCGACGATCGAGTCCGATGTGTACTCTTTGGGTATGTGTATCGTGGAAGCGTTGCGAGTTGTTGAGGCACTACAGACGGGAAAACCATTTTCCAGATGCCTGCCGTGGGGAGGTCTCGTCGATAAGGTCGCTGTGCTATATCACGCTACTCGTGGCAGGATGCCATCTCGACCGAAGTGCGAGGATGACCAGTGGGAGTTGGTCGCACGGATGTGCTCGAAGAACCCAGAGGACAGATTGAAAATTTCGACTGTCGTTGATATGCTGGAGAGATGGACAAATACACGGACTGATGCGAAGATCCAAGATGACCACGTCGCTAACGTTACGTTTGAACTGTCAATGGACTCCGCACAAAAGCTACTAAGAAAATATACCGAACAACACTCGTTGGTTGCCGTCTTGTACTGCGACTTGTGGGATAACATGAAGTGCGCGTATGGGCAGATTGAGCGTAACACAGCATGTTGGACCGCTTTCCATTCACTCGTTCTGGAGGCTCATGAGTCTACTGCAAACTTGGGAGATGTGAAAGGGGATCTCATATCAATAGCACAGGCGACAATGAGATGCTATGCGTTGCGTCGTCGTTTGAGCAAACTGTGTGATGCCTACTTTCTCACGTCGCAAGCCAGCATGTGATCGAATGCACCTCGCTCGCATAACTTGAGGCAGCGTCGATCTACTGTACCAGTTCGTGCAAAAGGGGCACTGTTGCATCATGTCGACCTGGCGGTGGGATATGGGCGAGCTCGCGCTCCTTAACGAGCTCCGTAAAGCTGCGGAGGGGCGAGATTCTCCGCGGATAATCGATCTCTTCACGAGACGTACAATAGACCTCGGTAAAAAGCCGCGTTTACAAATAGCTGTCGCGGAGCGCATACGTCAGTGGCGAAAGGAGCGTGGAATCAAGCCCGAGTTGACTGGATGCCGCAGATGGAAACATGCTTGGTTCAACTGAGATTAGACGGATTGCTTTTCGTTGAAATTGTGAAAGCGATGACAGACGCGTTCAAGACACCACTCACGGCGGCCATGGTCCAACAGCATGAGAAGATGGTATCAGCAACTCCTTCTCTATCTTAAATTCGACTGGAAGGACCCGCGCGCTATCGCAATAGCCGTACGAAGTTGATACTCTCGGAGAACGGTGGCAAGCTGCACACATGTCGGACAGATCCAGTGACTGGGTGCGTTCTTGACTCAAAAACGCAGCAGGTGCGCCCCAAGAGCAGCGACTGCTGCCTGGATGCGTGCCAGCCCTGGACGGTGGTGACGCGCACCTGTACCACTGTATGGGCGATGAGGCGAGCCAGAGGTGGGCGTTCGAAAACGCGACCAGCACACTGCACACATGGGTTTCTGCCTCGGCCAGGACCCTTCGCAGAAAACAAGGTGCAGTTGTACGGCTGCTCGACAAACAACCCGAATCAGCAGTGGGAAATCATCGACTCTGCCAGCATAGCATCAAGTGCGCTAAAACGGATACCTGCTTCGAGGTTCTTGCATTTCGCCACATGGACCCATCCCACAAACGTGACTCCCCACTCTTGCGATCTCACAAGTCAATCATATTCAAGTTCATCCAACGTTTTGAAGCCAAATAGTATCATACCTTGATGTTCTCGAAAAATTGATTCTCTGAATGGGTGGGTAACCCAAATTCCGCCTTTTGCAAGCGCTGATGTTACGTAGGAGGCGCGCTCAGCACATCACGCATTGTCTTCATCATTAAGTCGCTCCACTGCGCAAGCTCCGACTGCAATTCCAGTAGAGCAATTTTGGACACAGGAAATTCTGGTCGATGCAGCTTCAAAAACATAACCCGCCGCATAGATACGACCAATTCGGCCCCGTTACTGCATCTCGGCGCTCTTGAATAGCTGGTATCCGGCTTGAATGTTAGATCTCTCGCTGTCAGCAAGATAGCAACCGACATCTCTCTTCGAACACGTTCACTCGTAACGTATGGGTGCAGCGCGTCCTGATCTACTGAGTCGATGGCGATGACAGCGCGGGGCTCCGGGATATATCCGTTGCTTGTCCCATCACACATACTCGCGAAGCCTACGACATTGTTCTCGACACGAATGCCGTGGCTATTCCTTGATAATATTCGAATGTTGTAAGCGACGTTTTCGATCTCGTCGTAGTCTTCGCGCACTGTGATGTGACCGAGTCGCTCTGACACAATAATCTCCGCATTGTCAAGGTAGAACTTGAGCGCATTAAACACTTGCTGGATAGAGCGACCAGCGAAATGAACCACCTCCACGTGAGAACAGCACGCATCCCCCTCTAAGGTCTCAAAGCGTTCATCAGAGTGCTGCGGCATCATTGAATACTCCAACGGACAAGCGGCCGTGACGTACTTGTAGGCATTCTCCAGCTTCTGCGGTCGGATTTCCAAAAGTGTAGCGCGTCGTTCAGCCCACGCCTGGCCGAGACAAATACTCGTGTACAGGGGATTCCAGTCCTGTTCGCTCTGATACATGCAGCCACATATCAATAGTTAGGCCACATTGTGCCTCTTAAAACCTTACATGACGAAGAGGGTGACGCACGCACCATGTACTGCGCCAAGACTGACTGCACCTTTGCCACTCGGAATTGTTGACTTCTCGCGATTGCAAACAGCACAGTACGTTGCAGCATCAGCTCTGCCAGCTCGGCCGTCCGTCGCTGGACTTCCACTCTCAGGCGCTTGATCTCCTCCTGCGTAGACGTCACACGAAGCAGGAATTCACAAAACGTTAACCACGCAGCGGGTATGGCGGTAAATACTCTCAACGACAACACATCCGTACCCTGCGCATCGCGTACGTGCTCATCGGCATTTTTTTTAGGGAATCAGCGTCCGTGGTTGGATGCAAAATGAAATGCGAGCCCCAGCAGCAGTTGGGTATCTTCGTCAGAGTGATCCGACTTCAAGTACACGCACATGCTAGACCTTGACGAACGCGCGCGTCATTGTAGCTTAAACCCCGGTTAAAAGCGGTTGCGGCGCTGTCGATTGTCGGACTATTCAACTTGCTACCTTACCAGCAATCCAAGCTGGTGATGCCGGTGGGACCAACTAAGCCAATCGATAACGTTCGGCTGAGACGAGGAAGATCGTCAACGCGGGCATTCATACAAACATGCGTGTATATTACCCCGTCCGATCCCGCTTTGGTTAGGCTCTGCACCGACACCTACACGACTAGAAACACTGCAACCAAGCAAACTCAGCATCGTAAACCCTTTTTTTTTTTTTTTTTTGGGGGGGGGGGGATATTCGCTGGTGATCAGCGTCCGTGTGTAGTGGGTTCCGGCCTTGAACACACGTGAGGGAAGCTGGCGCTTCCAGGTATTGTGCTTTTCAGCTCTTTTGGCAAATCGGGCTTCAAAAAGTGCCTCTTTCGCACAGATGGTTATGTTTCTAAAGCATTTTTATGGTGTGCGCAACAGCAATTTATTCATTGTGGTTACATTTTTATCCAATCAGATCGTACCAACCCAATTCCTACCAAACCCCTGCGAAAGTGCTTACGAAGGTACCTCCGACTTGAAAAAGTCCGAATCGCTGAGATTTACCCAGCCATCGAGCACTTAGCAACTGGAGCAGAGTTTAGAATGACCTACTCGATAGACTTGCGTTGGAGGGGCATCGTGCTAATGTATGTGTACTCTGTTGGCAACGCAACTGTAGCTAGTGTTTTAGGAGTATCTGTTCGTAGTTTCAGTCGCTGGTATTCAAGGTTTCGCGCTACCGGAAACGTTTTGAAGAACCAGTGTCAGGCCCACCTCTGGCCTGCTGAGCAAGCAAGCCAGAGCGATGCGGCGCAAAGGCTCTGGCTTGCTTGCTCGCGGCCAGAGGCTTGAAGTTCCTGTGGCAGCTACCCGAGAGGGTCAGCCGTCACAGTGAACATGCATTTTGTAGGAAAAACATGAAAAGAAACATGGAACATGCATTTAGTAGAAAAGAAACGAAAAGAAAACAAAAAGACGCAGGGTAGCACATACATAGTCAAGGAAAACCCCAGAAATACGCAAGAGAGCCCTGTGCTCGCGTAGGAGCACAGCGAGGCATGCATGTTAGGCTAGCAGTAGCAATTCAGTATTAAATAAACCGTCTACCCCGCACATCGATCACAACTACCGCGCTTCTCGACAGGACCAACACTCGCACCCACTTCAACGACAAACACTCTTCGGGCCCAACGCGACATCTGGTAGCACTTGCGGGGGGAAGGCTCGCTGCTGCACGGCACTCAAGGGGAGGCTTTTTCAGCTTGAGGTGTAAGTGTCACGTCAGCGTGACCAACCCAGCTGTTGGGGAGACTTTGGTACATTAATAGGGCAACCTATTATTGTACGCTGACCGTGGGAAAGAACTGGAGGGCAGCCGTGGTGCAAATTTGTTTTGCATCTGGCCCCGGTGACAGCCCATTTGCCAAAGTAGCTACTGTTCTCAAAAGACTGCACCGCATATAAATCGAGCATTGTAAGTCTCGAAGCCGGTTAGTCAGTTTTTGTTCTTGGTAGCCCGGCACAGCACTAATTTTTCGACTTGGTGTTTCTGGCCCGGTAGGGCTAGGTGATGACAAGAGCGCACTCCAAGGTCCACGCGGACAAGGAACCGAAGCTCATTGGCTCGTTCCTGCGGCTTGCGGTTAATAACCCACGCAAAGCGGACAAGGCTCGCCAAGACCTCTACAATTCGATTGCGAAATCAGATCGGATTTTAGAGGCTCTGCTCAAAAAGATCAACACTAACAAGGCTGAGCGTCCAGTGGAGAAGAAGGCCATCATCAAAATTGTTGAGGCTTCGCAACGAGATCTCCACAAGGCATTGTATCGCGTTTCCGTGACCATTCAACAGCGTCTCCGCGAGATTGAGATCCCGGTCCCTGATTGGGCCGACGAGGAGACCAAGGACAAGAAGCGTCGCCGCTCGACCTCTCACACGTCATCGACCTCTCACGTGTCATCGACCTCTTCAAAGGCATCGAAGAAGTCCAAGACCTCCCACAGCGCATAACTCGGCCAATTTTAGGAAGTAGCGTAGGCTATTTTCTTTAACAGGTTTTCTCTTTTACTTTCTTTTAGTCAGTGCCCCTAAAAGTAGATTGCTCCCACCGGTATCAAGTTTCAAGGGTGAACACACAAAGTACGAAGTTTTCGCGTGTTCAAGATGGCGGATCCAGCCCAACTAATGCATAGTATGTTGGCGGCCATGGAGAAGCAGACAGAATTGATCGACGAGCTGCGCAAGTCAAGGCAGCTGTCGCAACTAAAGCTGGATGGGATAAAAATGCCCAGCTACGGGGGGACGCTCAAGGAATCGTTCCAACTATACCGGGAGCAGGTGGAGCAGTACTTTTTAGCTAAGGGCATAGACTGGAGGGATAGTAAGTTGAGTGGACGCATTTTGGCTGTGTTAGCGGGATCGCTGAAGTATGGAGCCGCGCAGTGGTACATCGTCAAGAAGGACGATGTGAAGAGTGTGGAAGACTTCTTTTTGAAGCTGGAGGAAGAGTTCGTGCCTCCGGATCTGCAAGAACGTCTTCGGGACCAGATGAATGACTTGAAGGAGCGTCAGTGTCGAGACCTGCCCGATTATATCAGCAAGTTCAGGCACTTGATTACTCAAGTCAAGGAGATGAGCGAACTGGACAAGATCATGTATTTCTTGCGTGGTCTGCCGTCAAGTATTCGGGAGGAAGTCCAGTATCGCAGGAGTGCAACGTTGACCGACGCTATTACTGTAGCGCTCGACTATGACCGGTCTCACGCGCATCGTGGACGCTCGGATGGAGCACGCGACAGACCGAGGTACCGATCGTACGACAACAGACGATCGAAGAGCAACAACGATGGACCAGTGCCGATGGAGATCGACAACGTAAGGGTACCGTCGAAGGAGGAATGTATGCGCCGAAACCAGTGTTTCCGGTGCGGGAGTAGCGCCCATCGGGCTCGTCAATGTCCGATACAGCCGCAGCAGACGCAAATGGCTAAGCGGAATGCGCCGAAGTACAACAACTCGGGCAGTAATCAAGGGCGGAAGCTGAAGATGAACATGATTCTTGAAGATGACGAACAGGTGGATACTGTCGTCATGGATCGCGTGACTATGAGTGTGGCTGACATCCAGGAACAAGCGGATGAGTTACAGGCATTCATGGACAAGGCACGTGTACAAGTGGAAGAGACTGTCACTGCAGCGTCAGAAATGACGGAAGATGCTGGCTTGTGTGGACTACAGCCAGTTGAAGAACCGAGTTTGCATGCGATGCAACCGGAATTGGAGTCTGGTGTGTGCGGATCGCCGCCAGAGCAGGAAGCTGAGTTGCATGAGAAGCAGCCAGTGAAGTTGGTTCAGCAAGGATCGCAACCAACAAGTACAACGGAGACCTTGAAGGTGAACGCAGTGAAGTCCGAACGTACGAGTAACCTTTTCATCAGGAAGGGTCGCATCAATGGCAGAGATGTCCGAATTCTGTTGGACACGGGTGCAAGCACGAACATGATTATGCCAGGTTTGGCTAGTAATGTGCTTCTGTCAAGACGACTTCAAGCTCAACGCTTTGATGGCACGTTAACACGGGCGACGGATGTCAAACACGTGGAAGCGCCAGTGAGCATGGATGGGTACTTCTTTCCAGCGATCGAGTTCGTGGAATGGAAGTTGCCGGAGTCGCACGACGTCATTTTGGGGAAACCGTGGTTTAAGGACTACAACCCTCAAGTGGATTGGCAAAAGGAGGAGGTTGTCATTCCTGACCGGATGCAATTCATCGACGTCGATGCACCGTCGTTCTCGCACAATTTGAAGGAAGGCGAGTATGAGCAGGTGTTTCGGGTAAAGATACAACTTGTGCCCGAAATGGAAGGAATTCCAGAACCGATCTTCAACGTAGTCGGTAAGGAGTTCAAGGATGTGTTTCCGGAGCAATTACCAGACGGATTGCCTCCGATGCGTGAAGTCAACTTTGAAGTGACGTTGAAGAAGGGGGCTCAACCAAGCTCTCGTGCACCGTTCCGCATGTCGAAGATGGAACAGGATGCTTTCGAAGAATTTGTCAAAGACAAGTTGAAGAAAGGATGGATTGAAGTGTCGAACTCGCCGTGGGTTTCGAACATTTTCGCTATCCCGAAGAAGGACCCAGTCACAGGTCAAATGCCGAAAAGGGCTGAATGGTTGCGTAGCGGCAATTTGAAGATTCCGTTGCGTTGGGTGTTCGACTACCGCTATCTCAACAGCGTGACTGTCATTGCCAAGATCCCGTTGCCATTAATCGAGGAGTTGTTCGATAAGATGGTAGGTTGTGTCATCTACACGTTGATCGACCTTGCGCAGGGATATCATCAAATGCTGGTGGTGAAGTCAAGTCGTCCGTACACTGCGTTTCGAACACACAAGGAAACGTATCAGTGGTGTGTAGCGCCCATGGGAGTGGCTGGAATGCCAGGGACATGGTCCAGGCTCATGCACAAGCTGTTCGACAAGTACGAATTTGTCGTCGTGTATCTCGATGACATCTGCGTCTTCTCGAAGAGTATGGAGGAGCATGTGGAGCATCTGCGTGCAGTTTGTATGGTACTGCGTCGCGATAAGCTTTTTGCGCACATGGCGAAGTGTTCGTTTGGTCAGTCCGAAGTGGCTTTCCTAGGACATGTTGTCTCGCAGGCAGGAGTAAGCGTTGATCCGCGTAAAACGGAAGCGATAGCCAAGTATCCGACTCCGACGAATCGAAAGGAGTTGTTGAGTTTCTTGGGTTTGGCAGGATATTATCGCAGATTTATCTGTGATTTTGCCGAGATTGCTCGTCCGTTGAGGGATTTGACGAAGGGAGATGCCCCATGGAATTGGACGAAGCCTGTGGAAGACGCGTATTTGCATCTCAAGCTCGCACTTCAGCAAGCGCCTACGCTGAAGTTGCCGGACTTTGAGCGACCGTTTATCATGACGACGGACGCGTCAGGACATTGTATTGGTGGAATTCTGTCACAGAAGTATGACGGAGCAGATCATCCGATTGCCTTCTATTCGAAGAAGTTGGATAAACATGAGCGTGGATGGCCTACGCATGAGAAGGAGCTACTAGCTATCAAAGTGGCTACGGAGAAGTGGAGACACTATCTGCATGGACGCCCATTCGACGTCTACACGGATAACGCAGCGTGTTCGTGGATGTTGCATCACCCACGAGTGTCACCAAAGATGGCTCGCTTTTTGACGCACTTTTCGCAATACACGTTTACTTTGCATCATGTGCGAGGTAAGATGAACGTCGTAGCGGATGCGCTCTCACGGCCTCCACCGGATGGACTGGAAGACGAAGAGGAGAAAGAAGCACCTCTTCCGGATGTGACGTATACGATTCATGACTGCGACGACGAATGCGCGAAGAATGCCGCACCAGTTCATGACCACCGTATTAAGTCTGCAGTGTTGCGCAACTTGTCAACGGATGATACTCACCTGTTACTCGATGATGTCAACTTACGGGGGGAGGGTCGCCCGATTGGCGTAGCACAGCAGCAAGTCAACAGCGTCGACTATCATTTTGTAAGTCCGCACTTGGCACCTGAGATGAAAAGAGCGTTTCAGGAAGGATACGAATCAGACCCTGCTTTCAAGCAACAGTGGTCTAATGGAGCAGGAAAGGAGAAGTTCGTCAAGCACAATGGGCTTCTGTTTTTCAAACAGACGAAAGGCGAAACTGTCTACCGACTTTGTGTGCCGAAGGTAAAAGAGCTTCGCACAAATGTCATGATCGAATTTCATGATGGAAAGACGTCCGCGCATCCTGGAAGTCGACGTACGTACCTGAAAGCAGCGCAATGGTACTACTGGCCGACTATGGACCGCGACGTAAGGGAATACGTTCGCACATGTGAGACTTGTGCACGATGGAAGTCCAGTAGCCAGAAGAAAAAGGACTACTGATGCCGATACCAGTGCCAAAGGAATGCTGGGAAGTGGTGTCAATGGATTTCATCACGGGTTTGCCAGTGTCGGAAGGGTTTGATGCAATACTAGTTGCAGTGGACAAGTTGTCCAAGCGAGCGAAGTATGCACCAACGTATTCGACAGCTGACGCGAAGGACACGGCTAAAGTGTTCTTTGATGCAGTTGTTCGGCATCACGGATTGCCGAAGGTCATCATCAGTGATCGCGACTCGAAGTTCATCTCGGACTTTTGGAAGTCATTGATGAAGTTGATGGGTATCAAACTCAGCATGACAACTGCGCACCGAGCTCAGGCAGATGGCCAGACGGAGCGCCAGAACCTCGTGCTCGAAGATGCATTGAGATGCATGATCTCGTATCACGGTGACGATTGGGTTAAGCACCTAGGGACTATCGAATATGCGCATTCGACCCTCGTCAACGCGTCTACGAAGTTCGCGCCATTCGAACTTGACACAGGACGTAAGGTGTCAAACATTGTGGCAGAGGAGATGAAAGACCTGCTGCAATCGGAGAATGATGTGACGCTCGCGCAGTTCGCGAAAAACTTTGCGAAGGAGCGACAGGAGATCGTAGAACGTGCTCAGAAGAATTTGGAAGAAGCTCAAGCAAGACAAAAGGAGTACTACGATCGCAAGCGCAGACAAGTTGTCTTTAAAAGAGGTGACTTAGTGCTGCTCGACACGAAGAACTTACCGCTGAAAACCGTAAACAAGAACACGGAATTGAAGAAAGCGAAATTAGCGGCTAAGAAGGTTGGACCGTTCGTGATTGAACGTATGGTGAACGACAACGTGGCGAAGTTGATACTTCCGCGCACGATGAAACGTCTTAATCCGACATTCAATGTGGAGTTACTGACCCATTACCAAACGAATCGTGAGGATTTTCCGAATCGACCGATTCCGAAGGCTGTACCTCTAATCTTGGACGAGGACACTGGAGAAGAACTATACATTGTGGAAAAGCTGCTCAAGAAACGAACTAGACGTCGCAAACGTCCATGGCTCGTGAAGTGGCGTGGGTTGCCGGAGCATGAGGCAACCTGGGAAAGCGAAGCGCAGATCAAGCACGTTTCGCATTGGCGTCAACTCCTGGATGAGTATCGACTCCGCCAACGCGAAGTCAACCAGGGGGAGATGTCAGGCCCACCTCTGGCCTGCTGAGCAAGCAAGCCAGAGCGATGCGGCGCAAAGGCTCTGGCTTGCTTGCTCGCGGCCAGAGGCTTGAAGTTCCTGTGGCAGCTACCCGAGAGGGTCAGCCGTCACAGTGAACATGCATTTTGTAGGAAAAACATGAAAAAGAAACATGGAACATGCATTTAGTAGAAAAGAAATGAAAAGAAAACAAAAAGACGCAGGGTAGCACATAGTCAAGGAAAACCCCAGAAATACGCAAAGAGAGCCCTGTACTCGCGTAGGAGCACAGCGAGGCATGCATGTTAGGCTAGCAGTAGCAATTCAGTATTAAATAAACCGTCTACCCCGCACATCGACCACAACTACCGCGCTTCTCGACAGGACCAACACTCGCACCCACTTCAACGACAAACATTCTTCGGGCCCAACGCGACAACCAGCCACGCGCCAAGACTTCGCGCTGGCCATGTGAGGTGTGCGTATTCGTGCGCCAATACGTAGCAAACCACCCCTGCTTCTACTATGAGGAGCTACGGTACAAGCTTCGAGCTATCTACAAGGGCACAATTAATGTTTCGGACTCAACTATATGTCGCGCGCTACGATTCGACCTAAATTTGACGAGGAAGGTTCTAACAAAGAGGGCTCGAGAAAGCGTTCCGAGACAGCGCCGAGAGTACGTTGGGAGGTTTCTGCCCTTTTACAGCGGCCCAGATCAACTAGTTTTTATTGACGGGACGTCAAAAGATGGAAGGTAAGGCACTTGGCTTTATTTTTTTATTGCGGGTTCCGAAACGCAAATACGTAGCCGCCATGAACCTGCGGCATAGCATATACACACACGTTCATCCTTGGCCGCTGAGCTGCGCTTGTGCTCCAACGCCACAAAGCTGTTGTACGCATGAAGTGCTGTTAGATAGATGTGCAACACACACAATGCCTACAGTACCTGCGCGGTCTGTCTACCATCACGTCACAGCACTGTTAATCGCCTTCGTCTTCTTGCCGTCGTGGTACTGCTAACCGTCTTCGCCTTCTTGCCGTCGCAGCTGGCTTGTCTTCTAGCTTTGGCAGCTGGCCCCAGCTTCACCATACGCACACGCACGCACACCGAGATATACCAACGGGAGGAATCGAACCTCCACCCCCCGCGAGCGGGACTCTGCCGATAAGCTACGCTGATTTGGCGTGTGCGTGCCGTGCAGCGCTTGGGTCGCGAGGTGATGCTAGCTTGATCCGACGAGCTTCGTCTTGAGCCGGCGAGTCTGCGAGTGAAGACCACCCGTTGTCCAGTCGATAATATTAGCCAACCAGAGCGCCGACAATTAGGGCCGGTTTTAGCAGAGAGACTGACAAATTAGGTAGATCCGTTGAGATGGGCAACTGCTTGCGTAACTACCTCCCAAGCAGAGGCAAAACGACAGAAAATCACAATAAACCTTCTTCTATTGCTTCTCTCCTACGAAGTAGAATGTAAACTAACTGATCTTGCTAAATGTATCTCCTACAGCATTAGAAGGTTCCTCGTCCTCTAAACACCTATACCAGCTTGGCCTCACGTTCTGTGCGGCCCAGTGCTCGTGGACAAGGCTTGGTCCTATAGCCCGCCACTACACCGCCCCGTCAAGCCTTGACCACATCTGGCTTGACTTGTGTCGTCGGGCCAAGATATAATGTTGCACGAATGTTTTCCGAATGTAAACGTTGCCGTGATCATCACTACGGTTAATCACTCTGCAACTTCAACTTGATGTAAATCTTGATGCCCTTTCAATGTACTTTGTCAGCCCTGTGTCTGCCGCACGGGACACATACGCTCGCAGCAAGACTGGGATATCCTTAAATAAGGACCGTACAGTCTTCCATGAGTCCTCGATCGCCTCCAACACTTTCCAAGCCACTAAAACCTCGTAGTCCTTTTCCCTTGGACACCAGCGGAGCTCCTTCAACTCAGACACAGCCAGGACAATCCCTTGGGATGCTACGTGTTCTCGAACTTCTTCTGTTACTTCGAAGTCCTTGTCTGCATAGTACTTCAATCTAGAACTGTGGTGGGCCTGCTTTGGCTCACTACTTTAGCTTACACGTTGCGCTACGTGTATGAGGAAGCGTAGGAGTTTATTAATAATTTGAATTAATAATACTTGAGTCCACAAGTATAATATAAATCAAATAAAACACCAAGTAGGTAGTTTAAGGTAAAATGAGAACTGTATTGTTTGTAAATTGATCTTCCTCCTAAATCTGCTAAAAATGTTTATCATCTATGAAAGGGTTAACAGCGGCTGGCTGTCAGAGCCCCGCTAATATGCACGTCTCTAATTGGTAGAAAGATGCTGCTTTCTACCAATAGGATATGTGGGTATGTGTGGACCACTCACTGTGGTGGCCCACTTCAATGTATCCATTGGTGTGTCTTACACCAAGGTGAGGAAGTATCTAAAACTTTTAACAGATAACCTATCTGTTAAATTCACAAGTGGCTTGCAGCCACTTGTGCGTGTAACCCCGTTACAAGAACCATGCACATTCATCTCGGCTCTCGTAACCAAGTGTCTGACCACAAAGGAGTGCGTATCGGCTCTCACAAACTGGTAGGGGCCAACCCACGTAACTAGCAATTTAATGAGGTGACGCTGTACGTATGCAGCGCCATCTAAGCTGACGTTGTGGCTGCCGAGCTGTACTTTGATGTGGAAACGCATCAAAGGCGCGATTACTACATCGGACTCTTTCATGAGCTCCGATGGTTTCAAAGCAAGAAGACATCTTCTCGCAGCAAAGTGCCCGAATGGCAGGCACTTTGTCAAAGTTGGAACGCCTTTGTTGAAAACTTCAACAAGAGGCCGAGTGCTTACCGTGATCGGATTAAGCAAGCGCGTGATCGCTTCGAGACGTACTCGAAGCGTGGAAAGTTGGAGCAACTCCACGTTGCTGCGGAGGAGGCAAATGTGCCGTGCGCTGTGCCCGAGGGATTTCAGTGGACGAAGTGCTTCCCAGGCGCGGTCCGCTTGAGCGACCGCGACCTGAACGGGTACACGTCGTTCCGTGTGCCCGAGAGTCTCAAAGAGCTCCGTGCTAAATTCTTAGCAGGTGAGGGTTCGGGCGCTAGCGATGATCGCAGCGCTCGCTCTACTTTCGCTGCCCCAGCGCATACTGCACTTCCTATGCCCTCACCAAATCCTGAACGTCCTCCAGCAAGACGTTCCGCGGCTCCCATGTATCTCGATGGGGAGGAAATCCTCTCCAACGAATACGAAAACGAGCCCCTTGAGGGTTCGTTTTCGGGATACTATGGTCAACAACCCGCTCAACAATCCAGCGGGTTGAACCGCGGGCATCATGGATCGGCGGTGGCGGTGGCGGGGGTGGGAACACGCCCCGGGTATGATCAGCCCCGGGCTGATCAGTACGCGCCTCTCCACGACCGGGTGACCGCCATGGAGCGTCTGCAGGGCGCTGAGTTCACCGCCCTGAAGCAGGAGCTGGCGAACCAGAAGGCTCAAGTCGCGGCGGTCTCGCAGACCGCCTCGAATATCCAGGTCGAGTTGGGGACCCAGATGAAGGGGTTGCTCCAGCGCGTCCGCGCGTTGGAGGAGAGGCTGCTCGTCGCCGACGCCAAGGCTTCCGCTTCTGCCTCGGCTCCTGCCGAGGCTTCGGGTCAGCCGAGCTAGATGGCTCGTGCTGCAGGTATGGCTTCAGCCGTCCGACGTAAAGGTCGGATGGAGGCGCATGCTAGACGGTATGTCTAGCGTGTATGCGTTGCCGTGCCGTGCCAACACAGTGCACGGCCCGATGAAGCGCGGAGCAAGCTTGCTTGCTCCGAAGTTCGAAACTGCATGTTTAGGCAGGTTTTGTGTAGCTAACAAGACCAATGAACTAACTTTGAATTCATTTGTTTTGCCTCTGCCCACATTGTCTGCGTTCAGCTTCTGTTCATCAACAGAAGCTGCTATTGCATCTTGGACAAACCGAATTACGATTTGTCTTTTGGTGATGAAGTTGGTTGCATCCGAGCTGAAGTCATTCAGCTCGCTCTCCGCTAGAGGCCCGGCCTCTGCGTGGTTCTTTGCGGTGTCTGCGCCCTGCGCAGACCCGTGGTCTTTGTCCTTGTTGGTGGAGGAGTCTGCGCAGGGCGCAGACTCATGTGGTTTGTCCATTGTTGCAGCTGACACTGTGCAAGTGTCAGCGGTTTTCTGCGACTGCTGTATTGCAGTCGTAGATCCTCCCCCACTTAAAGTGGGAGCCATCACTCCGAGTAAACTCGGTAGACGTGGATGCCGCATGGCATTCACGTAGAACGGTGTATGCCCGGTCGAGGCATGCACTGAGTTATTGACGGCAAACTCTGTCATCGATAAGCACTCGCTCCAGTATTGGAACGAGTGAGCGTAGCTCTTCAACATATCGACGAGCACGCGATTCACGCGCTCGGTTTGACCGTCTGTCTGCGGATGATCCGCAGTCGACATGGAAAGCTGGCTCCCAAGAAGTGTAAACACTTCTTGCCACAGGTGCGCTGTGAAGCGCGGGTCTCTGTCCGACACGATGTCGGTCGGCATGCCATGGTGTTTGAACACCATATCGACGAACAGACGGGCCGTCTGCTTCGCGGTCACTTCTGCCGGCACCGCAGCAAGATGTACCATCTTGCTGAAGCGGTCGACGAAGACCACAACACCGGTATTCCCTCCGCTGTCCGGGGGAAGACCAAAGATGAAGTCCAATGACATGGACTTCCAACACTCCGACGGAGTCGGTAGTGATTGCAAAGGAGCCTGCGCAAACGGCGCAGGCTTTACACGTTGGCATACCTCGCAAGCACGGATGTACTTGCGCACCCACTTATACTGGTGGTGCCAGTAGAAGTCGCGCGTGAGAAGGACGGAAGTCTTCTCACGTCCGAGATGTCCCGCAGTCGGGGCATCGTGATACTCGTACATGATCCTGAGTCGCAGGTCATGGTCATTCGGCACGACAACGCGATCCGCGTTGTCGTCGACTGCATTGTAAAGCAGTAGTCCGTCGTGCACACGAAAGCGGTGTGCACGCACACGAAGGTGCTTGGGCAGCTTCTGACGGGACTTGTCAGAAGGCGCTGTGCCATAGGCCAGCAAGAGCTTCGCGTCCGCGTCGTGCGCGTACGCGGCCTTCACATCATCCAACAGAGACGATGTGGGTTTACTCGATCGCATGACGTCAATGGCATTGACGTCAGCAGCTTCTGCGTAGTCCGGCCGACGTGATAACGCGTCGGCCACTACATTCAATCTGCCGGGTTTGTATTCGACCCGGAAGTTATACTCCGCAAAGAATGAGAGCCATCTCGCCATTCTTTGTGATATGTGTGGTGACTTCACTGCGGTGCGCAGTAATGCATGGTCGGTGTGGACCACAAACGGTCTACTTCCAAGCAAATACACTCGGAACTTTGCGAGTGCGTACTTCATGGCAAGGAGTTCCTTGTCATGCACCGGATAGTTGCGCTCAGCTGGCTTCAGCTGACGCGATTGGTAGTAGACGACACGATCACGGCCCTCGTGATCGTGCTGCATCAACGCGCATCCGATCGCGAAGTCGGATGCGTCGCACACTACGTGAAATGGGCGATCTTGGTCAGTCACTGCCAAGATCGGCGCCTCAGTCAAGACCCGCCTTACTGCATCGAATGCCTTTTGGCAATCGGTTGTCCAATTCCACACAGCTTCCTTCTTAAGAAGCTGTGACAGCGGGCGGATCTTGCCCGCGTAATCCTCAACGTACTTGCACAAGTACGTGGCCAAGCCAAGGGACTGCCTCCGTTCCTTGACACTTGAAGGCGTTGGCCATTCATTTATCACTCTGACCTTTTCCGGGTCAGGGCGAACACCATTTTTCCCTACGAGACACCCGAGGACGGGTATCTCGCTCGCCCCGAAGATACACTTCTTCAGGTTCGCGTAGAGCTTATGCTTTCGCATAAGCTCAAGTAGCTTCCGGAGATGCACCCTGTGCATCTCTACGTCGGTCTTCCCGTCCACAGCTCGGCTGTGGATGAACACATCATCGAAGTAGCTCGGTGCGAAGTCGCGCACCGAGCGCAACAAGTGCGTCACGCACCTGTTGAAAGTCGCAGGGGCGTTCTTAAGCCCCTTTGGCATCACTAGCCATTCCCAGAGCATGCCGCTTGGCGTGCTTACTGCCGTGAGAGGGATATCGCTCTCACCCATTAGGATCTGATAGAATCCATCTCGCAAGTCGAGAGCACTGTAAACGGTGCTCCCGGCCATCGAATCGATGATAACATCTTTTCGCGGTATCGGCGTCTGCGCCGGTACCGTCGCGTCGTTCAGCTTGTTGTAGGCATGAACGATGCGCCATCCGCCCTGTGGCTTCTTGACACAGAACGTCGGAGCACTGTGCGGGGACTTTGATTCCCGCACTTGTCCTGCTTTGCGACGACTTTCAAAGAAGTCGTCGATTGCTTTTACTTTGTTCTCGCGGCAGTGGCCACTGCCGCGTGACACAGTATTTTCGTGCCCGGCACGAGATCAATCTCGTGCCGAATGCCCTTATCCTGCGGAAGCTCCGCAGGAATCTCTTCCGGGAGTACGTCTTTGTACTCCCTCAACAGTTTGTAATAGGGACTCGACTTCAGCGAGTCCCAACCTTGTTCCTCGAAGCTCTCTCGCTTCGTCTTCGCACTGAGAGTGTCTTCACTCTCAGTGGTACTTCCCATGAAGAGCTGCCTCAGCTCTTCGCTCTCGCTCGCCGTTCTTTCGCTGTCCGAGAGAACGCAGACTTGCTCGATGCGTCCATCGTGCAAGTCGCGTGAAGCGCTTCCAGCTCATGGCTGGAAGCGATGTCAACTCCGACGCCGTCGTCGGAGGACTAGCGGGTTCCATGTCACGATACTGGTATCCAGTATCGGTGCGCGTCAAGACGCTTAGCGTCTTGACATTCGGCGTCACCGCCGCAGTCTGCCCAGCAGACTGCTCTTGTTGCGTCTCGGTCCCGGACCGAGACTTGCGCAGCGTTTTCCGCTTGCGCCGTCTTTTCTTGTTGTGCGGAGCCGGGCTCCGCACAGTTGTTCTTCTGGTCCAGGCCCGGCCGTGGACAGTTGTTCGCCGGCGGACCCTGTCCGCGGGCGCGCGGTATCAAGCCCGGCTTGACCATTTTCCTTCGTGCAGCCCGGCTGCACGGTAATGTGTCCTTCGCCGGCAGACCCTGTCTGCGGGCTTGCGATATCAAGCCCGGCTTGATCGCATGAGCGCTTCGTCGTGCAGCCCGGCTGCACGATAGCATGTAATTGCGTCAGTGCGGTACGTTTGCAACCGTCCGCACTGTTTGCAGCGTCAACTCCCGGAGTTGACACGCCTTTGTCACCTCGACGCCATTCATTGGCGGAGCCCCTCATGACCGAGGGTGCGTCGGCTCCCGGAGCCGACGCGTCGTTGTCGACCTGACCTCTTCGGATCAGGGACTGTCCCTTACACGCTTGAACGTGGGTGTTGGTTCCCGGAACCAACACATCTTTTTCTTCCGACGTCGGCAGCATTGCCGACGTGGATTTCTCTTGTGCGCATCCACGCGCACCCCTTGGGCACCCCGGGACAGCGGCATTAAGCGCTGTCTCGACTGGTGAGCCGCGCGCACCTGCTGGTGCGTGCGCTGCGGTAACAGGGCCATCGCTCTCTGTTCCGCTGTCGCGGCCGAAGCGCACGAGCGTGCGCTTCTTCCAATCTATCGCCGGATCATGCCGTGCAAGCCACGGCATGCCCATAACAACGTCGAACTTATCGTCCAGGTCCAGGACGATAAAGTGTTCGACAAACACCCGTTGTTTGTACGAGAAGCGCACGTTCACGACGCGCTTCTCGGTCTTTACGATGGCACCTGTTGCCAGTCGTACCTCCAGAAGACTTCGAGGTGTATCTACCTCCTCGAAGTCAAGTCTCGGCAGGCTTCGTAGTCGAACAAAGTTGTTCGACGCGCCTGAATCCACCAAAGCTCGAAGAGAGTCACTCGCTCTCTTCGAGTAAACCTTCAAGATGACTAGGTTCGGCCTGTCATCTTGTTCCTTGCAGTGAGAGCTGGTCTCACTGGGGGCTGCAGTCCTCAGTGTCGCGTGCCCGATGTCGGCACGCGCGACTGCATTACCAGTAGGGCGCCCCGCACCTACTGGATGTTCGCGTTTTTTGTTGGTCCGCGGCGATGCCTAGCATCGACACGACGGCCACCTCCAGGGGGCATGGGAGCTGTGCACTCCCGTGCATAGTGACCGATCCTTACGCAACGGAAGCATCGCACGTTACCTCCCTGCTGCTGGTGACCAGCAGTTGTTGCGTTCGAGAGGTCCATTGGTTCCGGACCTCCCGTGCTCACTACCGGGCGCGGTTGCGACCTCGGCACGCTCGCATGCAGTTTAGCCTGCCGCAGGCTAAACTCTTCTTGCATTGCGAGAGTAATCGCAGCTTCGAGAGTACTCGGGTACTCTCGGAAGAGATAGGTCTTCACAGGCCCATCTCTCAGTCCCTTCATGAACGTGACGACTTTAGTCGCCTCGTCTATCGGGTTGGTCACGATGTTCGAGACCAAGTACCGTGCGCGCTGCGCGTAAGCATGGACGTCATGCTTACCCTGCTGCAGGTCGAGGAATTCCGCCCTCGACCGGAACTCATTTTGCGGGGGCTCAAACGCTTGTTTGAGCTCCTCTTTGAATACTGCGTACGTGCTGAAGCACGTAGGATCGGAGAGTCGGCGTCCATACGCCCAACGCCTTGCGCGTCCGCCAAGGCAGGACATGGCGAACGCAACCTTTGACAACGGGTCGACGATACGTCGAGCCGCAATGGCTGTGTCGAGTTCGACAAGCCATCGGAGGAGAGGCTCGCCCTCTCTTCCTACATAATTGCTCACGCTCAATTTTAATGATTGAGCACGCGGTGTCGTCCCCGACGACGCCGTTGTTGAGGAAGCAACATCGCGCTGCTCCTTCACGATGAATCCCAGAGCAACACCATGTTGCTCTGTCGGCGATAGCGTACGCAACATTGTGGCTATCGCCGCCTCCCCAATGACTGTTGACAGTCGTTGGAGGGCTTCCCACTCTGGATCCGACAGGTGGGGGCAGTCCGCGCGTGCAACATGCGTTGCAGGCGTGTTGGAGCTCTCCATGGGCACCTCCGTGCACATGTGGTTCTCGGCTCCGCGTTCGTACACCTCGTACGAACGTCAAGTAGTCGGTCGTTGGACGGACTACAAAGTGCTACCAGGTGTAGTGGGCCTACTTTGGCTCACTACTTTAGCTTACACGTTGCGCTACGTGTATGAGGAAGCGTAGGAGTTTATTAATAATTTGAATTAATAATACTTGAGTCCACAAGTATAATATAAATCAAATAAAACACCAAGTAGGTAGTTTAAGGTAAAATGAGAACTGTATTGTTTGTAAATTGATCTTCCTCCTAAATCTGCTAAAAAATGTTTATCATCTATGAAAGGGTTGACAGCGGCTGGTTGTCAGAGCCCCGCTAATATGCACGTCTCTAATTGGTAGAAAGATGCTGCTTTCTACCAATAGGATATGTGGGTATGTGTGGACCACTCACTGTGGTGGCCCACTTCAATGTATCCATTGGTGTGTCTTACACCAAGGTGAGGAAGTATCTAAAACTTTTAACAGATAACCTATCTGTTAAATTCACAAGTGGCTTGCAGCCACTTGTGCGTGTAACCCCGTTACAAGAACCATGCACATTCATCTCGGCTCTCGTAACCAAGTGTCTGACCACAAAGGAGTGCGTATCGGCTCTCACAAACTGGTAGGGGCCAACCCACGTGACTAGCAATTTGTCCTGGTGCTTTTGGTCAACACGAGACCGCAGCACGTAGTCCCCCACACTAAAGTTGGCCTTTTTCGCACCTCGTTGGCCTTTTTTGTTGCGCTGAGTTTGCCGATCTCGTTCTTCGTCGACCGCCTTTTGCATAGTTTGGACAGTAGCACGTAGCGCTTGCAGCTTTTGCTCTATCAATTCGGGCTGTTCAGTCAACTCCAACACCACTCTCGGCTCCAAGTTGACGCAGAACTCGAGCAGGGATGGCAGTGGTAGTGCACAGAACAACTCTACAGGTGCCTTGTTGCCCAGCGAAGGTACAGGTGTGTGGTTGATGCTTGCTCTCAGTAGCGGAACAAACATTGTCCAGTCTCGGATGTCCTTTTTGTACTCCAGACACATCACTCGGAGAATTTGGATCACGTCACGGTTGACACGCTCAATGCTACCATTGATCCGTGGGCTGTAGGCCACCGTGAATTTATGCTCACATTTGAGCCGCTTACAAACTTCCGCGAGTACCTCATTTTTAAAATGAGTACCTTGATCGCTGATCCAAATTGGCGGGATACCAAATATTCCATGCCAATCTAATATCGCAGCCACTGCAACCGCACTAGACGGCGTAGCACACGGCACAAGTTCACAGTAGTGTGTCGCATGATCCTTCAATACTAGTAGATACTTGTCGTCGCCAAAAGATTCACCTACTGTAAGAAAATCCCAATGCAGTGCTCTATTACGCTCATGACAGCGGAACGTTTCACTCCATGGACGTGGTACCACCTTTCCACCTTTAACATGGTGGCACAGTAGGCAGGCAGCCAGGAATCTGTCCACCTTCCTGCGTAAATAGTCCACATGAAAGTGACGTTGAAAGTGTTCCATCATAGCAGCGCGTCCGCGGTGACCTTGCGCACCGCAATGAGCAATCACCATGAGTCTTTGAAGCAGGTTGTTGCATTGGCTCGGGATCCACAGTCTCTTGTTGTGGTACCAGCCCCGACCAGTATCACCTCTGACCAAAACGTTGCTAGCTACCGTATGCACATATCGTTCCTGGGCTGAAACGATTTCATCCAGTGTAGGCCACGTGAAATCCGGGTCATCACATGGTCGGATGGCCATCCTTTTAGCGGTGTTCGTCTCGTCACTGAGTGCGCAGCGCCCACGCCGAGTCGACGGGGTCCTGTCTGCCTCCCCTCTTCGACGCTTGCCTCGGGCATTCGGGGTCCTATCTTCCTCCCCTCGCCGGCGCTTGCGCTCAGTACGCTGGGTCCTATCTTCCTCCCGACACCCCCGCTTGCGTAGCACCATTGCGCGCAGCGCAACAGTGTCACTGTGGTTTCCAGCCCACCTGGATATCATGTCAGCCCAAACGTTACTCGATCCTTCAATTTGCTCGATGTGGTACCGATATTACATGAACTTCATCGCCCACCTGAGTAACTTGCCTCTGATATGCTTTTTCACTTCCTTGCCAGGCGCGAACACGTAAATTTGGTTGCGATGAACGCAAAACAACCTAAATCCTTGTGGGCGAAGAAGCAAATGACTCAGTTGATCACACGCACAAATAATCGGGTACGCTTCTTTTTCAATCACGCTCCAGTTGCGTTTCGAACCAGTAAATGTGCCGCTGACGCACACTAGTAGCTCGTGCTGTTGCTCTGCAACCGGCTTTTTGGCCTGCCACGATCGTACTTGTGTCACAATCAAACCATAACCGACGTCGGACGCGTCGGTGATGAGGCACATCACGGCGTCTGGCTCCGGGAATGCCAAGGTGGCCACGGTCTGCAGGTTGCCCTTGAGCTCGTCAAACGCCTGACGACCACTGCCTCCCAAGTCTAGTGCAATACGTGATGCTACTCGCTTCGTGCGTCTCGTTTCAGTCGTGAGAGCTTCATCCAGTTTTTCTTGTAGTGGTTTTGCCACCCTGGCGAAGTCAATCACGCTCTCACGCATCCAATTCGCTGCGCATAAAATTGCTGCAGCTCGCCAGCGTTGGTCGGGTAGGGCAGCGTGGTGAGCGCCTTGATGCGTTCGGGGTCATGACTCACACCTCTACCCGAGATAATTTTCCCACACCACTTTACTTGCGGTTCGTACAGACTCGACTTGGTGACGCTCAACTTGAAGCCAAAGAAATCTTTGTGCGCAAACAGTCTTTCTAGCTTCACCAAATAGGTCTGCACTTCCTTAGCGTAGAGCATCAGATCGTCTATCCACACCAAGAGGTGCTCGTGCAACAGCTCCTGCAAGCACTTCTCCACAGTGGCCAGAAAGAATAGTGCAGCGTCGCAGCAGCCCTGCGGTACACGTCTTGGTGTATAGATCTTACGATCGGTCATGTACGACAAGATTTCCTGACACGCTTCATCCAGCACAATTTGCCAGTACCCTTTAATAAAGTCAAACAACCCGAAAAATTCACAGTCGTTAACCAGCTCCAAGTCAACCTGCGGATTTGGCATCACCCCCACAATGCCTTCAACTTGGATGTTGACCGGCTTGTAGTCTGCGGTCTGGCGGTAGCCATCAGCGCTAGGCTTCCTCACAGGTAAGGCTGGGCAAGCCCACCTACTGTTAGGATTTTCGTAGATCCACCCAAGCTCTTCAAGTTGTTGGTTGAACTCCTCCATGAAGCGTCTGACCTCGGGCGGATACTTCCTTGCCTTGCACTTGTAGGGCTTCGCTCCTGGCTTCGATCGGATTCGCATTGGTGGAACCCGTGCTGGAGGGTCCCTACCCAGCATCGATCTGAACAGGTCAAAGCGCGTGGAGATTCTACGCAGTTCCTCCAGGTAGTCGGCAGGAAATCCTCGACCCCTTGCTTTTTCCACCAGTGCATTTACCAACTCCAACAGTTCATCACTTACTTCTGCTGTTGGACTCACGTCCGGTTCATCAAATTCATCACTGTCCTCTTCATGACTCAGTAGATCCAGCATCTCGAGCTCTCTGTCCACGTCGATGCCTAAAGCAGCCAGTATCTCCTTTCCCAGGAGGAACTCCTCTAGGTCACCTGGCACTATCAAGCATTGCACCGGCGAACTAATAGAGATAGGACCTGCAGCCGTCCTCAGCGTGACGTGTACATTCACTGCTCGCCTCACTTCCACCTCTCCACCCACCCTAATGCACGGGAGAGGCTTCTGCAATTCCACACACTCAATATCCGGACACACATCTTTCAACTGTCTAAACACACGCTCACTCATGCTGGTCTGCGTCGCTCCACTATCTGCACAAAGCGGGACAGCCAAAACTTCCTCCAGTAATACTGTACCCCCTTCAGGCGGGAAGCACTCGTGAATCCTGCAAAGTCTAGCTATGTTTCCGTTGCTGGTATCCGAATTGCAGCCGAGCTTTGTATTCGGCTCGGCGTTTGTCTCTGATCGTCGCTTTATCAGCTTCGGTCGCTGTCGGACAGTTGATGTACTCATGTTCTCCTTCACAATGAAAGCACTTCTTAGGATAGGGCGGACGGGCGAATTTACGCTGGTCCCCGTTCTTCGGTGCAACCCCAGCACTTCTCGTGACACCAGCGGCAACACCAACCGCCACCACAGGCTTTTTGCCAAAAGCTTTTACTGATCCATCTTTCGCGAAGGCTTTGCCGAGCTTGGCTTCCTTGGCCTTCACTCTCTTCACGGCTCGGGTCTCCTTTTCCAGTTCCAACGCTAAGTTGCTCATAACTGAGTACAGCTTGCGCACAACAATATTTGCTTCGCTGCTGCGGTACTCTAGCTCATTCCTCACCTTCTTCTTTAGTGGTCCTGGCAGGAACTTGACCAACACTTTACACTTGCGCTTGGTCCCATCTTCACCAAGGAAAAGGTCACTCACACCATTGCGCTTAATGATCTCGTTAGCGAGGTGAAAATAGGCCGTAACCCGACCTTCCACATCAGAGATGGTTAGGTCGAGCTTCAATTCATCATTAAACAGGTCGTCCATGTCTGGTAGTTCCCTGTTTTTGAAGCTGACCGTGATCTCCGTGATCTTCGCCATGAGAAACGCATCGTTCACATGCTCCAGGTCCACATCCCAACGTGACTCACACATTGTCTCGAGCAGGTACGTGTCGAAGGATTCACGCACCGAACGCACGACAGTCTTCACTTCTTCATTGGCCGCCTTGCACCTTGCCTCGATGACAGCCACGTACTCCTTTCGCAATTTCACTCACACTAACAGCGCCTCCCGCGACACGTCGGTGATCAGTGGCGGATTTACGATGGCAAAGATGGGCTGGGGCACGCGAGGCACGGTCGTCATCCTGGCCGAAGCCACCATACCCCCGTTTCCGGTTTGGTCGTCAGCATGACGAGCGTTCTGCGCTTAATTCACTTAGGTCGAAGCCATTGTTCTTGTTTTCGTGTTCAGTCGCAACCTTTGCAACTAGAGATATCTTTGTAGTGGGTTCCGATCTTGAACACACGTGAGGGAAGCTGGCGCTTCCAGGTAAACCTTCTTCTATTGCTTCTCTCCTACGAAGTAGAATGCAAACTAACTGATCTTGCTAAATGTATCTCCTACAGCATTAGAAGGTTCCTCGTCCTCTAAACACCTATACCAGCTTGGCCTCTCGTTCTGTGCGGCCCAATGCTCGTGGACAAGGCTTGGTCCTATAGCCCGCCACTACACCGTGGTCGGATGCAAAATGAAATGTGAGCCCCAGCAGCAGTTGGGTAGCTTCGTCAGAGTGATCCGACTTCAAGTACTACACGCACAAGCTTGACCTTGACGAACGCGCGCGTCATTGTAGCTTAAACCCCGGTTAAAAGCGGTTGCGGCGCTGTCGATTGTCGGACTATTCAACTGGCTACCTTACCAGCAATCCAAGCTGGTGATGGCGGTGGGACCAACTAAGCCAAGGTCCTGCATTCGACAACGTTCGGCTGAGACGAGGAAGATCGTCAATGCGGGCATTCATACAAACATGCGTGTATATTACCCCGCCCGATCCCGCTTTGGTTAGGCTCAGCGCCGACACCTACGCGACTAGAAACACTGCAACCAAGCAAACTCAGCATCGAGCCAATAAAGGTTAATCCAATCTTACACGTTTCATCGCACCTATTTGCTACCAGCGCGCTGACGCTACTACGGAGTCGTATACACCACGCTACGCACGGTCTTGAGCATGACGTCGCCCCACCGCGCAATACCCTCGTGCAGCTCCTGCAGCGCAAAGGGCGACACGGGGAACTGTGGTCGATGCAGCTTCACGAATGCCGCACGTCGCATCGTGACCACGAGCTCCGTCTCCTCCTCGCCTGCAACGGTGGCCGTGCCAATCTGCCTCCTCCCCTTGTGCCTCACCTTCCTCCTGCTCACCGTGAGCACCACCGCTCCCGACACGTCTTTCCTCACGCGCTCTCTCGGGTTGTACGGGTACAGCTCGTCCTCGTCCACGCAGTCGCTGGCCATGACCGCGCAGGGCCCGACGCCCGCGCCCAGCTCGTCCTTGGCGAAGAGCTGCGGGAAGGACACGGCGTTCATCTCGGTCGTGACGCCGCAGTCCTCCGTGGACGCGATCCTCGAGTTGTACGCCGTGCCCTCGATCGAGTCGTAGTCGTCTCTCACCGTGATGTGGCCCAGCCGCTCCGAGATGCTGATCTCCATGTTGGTCAGGTAGAAGACGAGCGCGTTGTAGACCTGCTCGAGCGACTCGACGCCCCGGAAGTGCACCGTCTCGAAGCGCACGCAGCACAGGTCGCCCTGCGCCGACTCGAAGCGCTCGTCCGAGAGCTGCATCTTCTCCGGCTGCGCGTGGCTGCTGCGCGCCGCGATGTACTCGTAGGCGTTGCGCAGCTTCTCGGCGCGGACGCTGCGCAGCGTGGCGCGGCGCTCCGGCCAGTCCTTGGACAGCCGGATGCGCGTGTACAGCGGGTGCGTGTGCTGGTCCCCGAGGCAGCGCGACAGCAGCGACTGCGCGTTGGCCACGTGCAGCTGCTGGTGGCGCAGGACGCTCGTGAGCACCGCGTTCTCGGCCTCGCGGCGCTGCAGCACCGGGTCGGCCTTGGCCGCCTCCTCGGGCGGCAGCGAGCGCGTCTTGAGCACGGCCACCTGGCTCTCCAGCCGCTCGATCTCCTGCTGCAGCGACGCCTGCTCCTCCTTGCGCAGCAGGTACGTGGCCTTGCGCTTCTTCTTCGGCTGGGGCTTCGCCGGCTTCGCGGGCGGCGCCGGCTCGGCGCTGGACAGCGGCGACGCGTACTGCTCGTCGCTGGACAGCGGCGACAGGCTCTGGAACAGCGCCGACTCGGCGTGCAGCGCCTCCGTGAACATCTCTCGATCTCTGGCGATGCTGCTGCTGCTGGTCTTGGGGGAATTGCCAACTGACCGACCTCCTCGACGGGCTCTGGTCTAATCTTGTGCGGATTAAAGGCAAAATTGAGTGGATTGTTGTAAAACGGAGGCAGGAATGGTGGCTGCAATGCGGTAAGGCTGGTCTGCGACGTGTGAAAAGCCGGGGTGTCGCTGTTACCTAGAGGCAGTGTTCCTACCTGCAGCCGTGATCAGGTGGCGAATGTTTAGTTGTAATGTGAATTGCTTAGTAATACTATGCTTACCAATACCGGATGACCGAATTGTTCTACACCAACACGAAAGCTACTCAGAACGGGACCTGCAACGAAAATGCGGATTTAACGGAGAACCAAGCCCGCAATGCTCGGGAGGCTCAGCAAGTCCTCGGAAAAGATAGCAGAATTTGCACACACCTGAAAGAGCTCATTCAAGAATGATGTCGCTGCGTTACCCTAAAACTCTGATAATTGTTATACGTTGGCATCAATATCGTGCTTTAATTCATTGTGTCAGCTGTCAATGAACGAAATCGAACGAAGGATGGAGATTTATTCTTGCTCGTCACTGGGTATAGATGATTCTGCGAACCGCTTGAACGGCGATGTCGCCCCAGCGAGTGACGTTGTCGCAAAGCTCCTGCAAAATTGCATCGGATACGTCAAACTGCGGGCGGCAAGTCTTGACGAAAACAGAGCGCAGCATTACAATCACCACTTCATCCTCGCCGCGAGCGCCAACGCCGTCAATCATTTTCGTCTTCTTTCTACGCGACACAGGAATCAACACAATCGATCCGTTGATGACCTTGCGAACACTTTTCTTCGGGTCGAAGGGGTGAAGATCATCCTCATCCACATTATCGATCGACATTACCGCGTAGGGCTGCCGAGCAGAATCCCCACCACCCTCAAAATACTGTCCAAAGTTAACAGCATTCAATTCCGTCGTAATGACATTGTCGACTTCAGAACTCAGTCGGTAATTCGATATGAAGGCGTCGTCGCCTACAGCGTCGTAGTCTTCACGGATCGTTAGGTGCCCAAGATGCTCCGAAATAGCGATCTCCAAGGTCTCTAGCACGAACTTGAATGCATCATACGCCCTCCGCATCGACTGGATTCCAGGAAACGGGACCACCTCGTTCCGAATACTGCAGAAGTCCCCGTTTACGTCTTCGAATCGCTCTTCAGAGAAGTGTGGCTTGAGCACGTCTAAATGGTGGAATCGGGCTGTAACGTGTTGATACCCTCGAGTAAGTCGCTCATGTTTCATGGCCAACAGTGTCTCGCGCCTCTGGATCGGGTCTCGGCCAAGATGAATCCTCATAGCCACTGGGTTGGTCGCTTGGTTTTGGAGCCACTCCCTCACGACGGTCTGCGCTGCTGATACTGTTCGTTGTTGCTGCCCCAGTTCCTCTTTCAAATCTGCATTTTCCAAAACAGCAGTGTGAAGGTCCCGGGATTGCGCCCCGTTACTTTCCGTTGCGGATTCTAACAGTTTAAGCTGGTGTTGCAACTTCAGAACTTGATCGTGAAGTGCATCGGCCTCCTCCTTTCGTCGCAAGTACGTGGGCTTGCGCTTCTTGGTTGGGTGAGATCGGTCCATGCCCTCCGTCATTGTAAGCGGACAAGCAAGCGGCCGAAACAGGAAAAACGCGGCCTTCAGCCTGAAGCCCTGACGTCCAGGCGATCACGTAGACCTTGTCGACCCCTATAGAGTCAGCGTGTGGCACCCAATCCTCGATAGCCTCAAGCCACCCAATCGATACCGTCGGGAGTGCACATTTTATTACAATCGAGAGGAATCGCTATCTGGTGATGTACCATTATGATGGTACAACCAGCACTCTGGGTTGTTTACGGGATCCAACGTGGATTTTTGGGTGACTGAAAATTCCAATAACCCAACCAACATTCCGAACCGGTTTTTCCTGGCCACAGAGACGATGACGTTGGCAGAGGTGGTGACGACCCCCGAGGCTGCGGACGATGCGGCTCCAAGCGTAGCAAACGGCGAGACAGATCAACCCAGACCCAGGCGCAAGCGGAAGGCCACCGGGACTCGACGACGGGTGGGTTTTGGGTCAATTGTGTGTGTTCGAGGGTTGACTAACGGGCGGCGTGGGTGGTTGGGTGGTACTTGGTGCTACAGGAGGAGATCGAAGCGCTGGAGCAGGAGGTGAAGGCTCTCCAAGCCCAAGTGGCTGACCTGCAGAAGAAAGCAGATGCGGAGGCTGCGGCCAAGGCGGAGATCAAGCGCTCCGAGATGGAGCAAGAAATGCAAGACACGGGCTTCATTCGACTGGCGGTGCTGCAGCAGCAGGCCTCGCTCGTGAACGTGCAGTCGGCGCTGTCCAGGTTGACGGTAGGAGCAACAAGTCCACCTTCGTGGTTATACCGCTGTTACTTAATGGGGGTTAAGCCATGTTATGCCGTAGATGACCGAGCCTGGAGCTCCACACGCGACTAGCATCCGACTCGGAACCGACCTGAAGGAGCGCTGGGCAACATTAACGCAAATGAAACCGGTAAAGCTGCAAGCGGCGCAGTTTTACTTGAGAGAGAGAGGTCGCTTTGTGGACGACACGAACGCGTTTTCGTACTCCACGCGCTTTGTAGAGCAAGGTGGCTGCTACTGCGGCCAGGTGTACGACGTTGTGCCGTTTGAAGGTGTAAGCTCGGTCAAGCTCGTATATGACGCACTGCATTACTACTTCTCCAACATGGAGATCCGTGTTACGGAGAGTCTCGGAGACGTTACGATTCGAGAAGACGACGGCAGCTCTGAGCCAGGCATCTTGCAATCCCGATTTGTGTCGTATTTGACCAATGGGCCACTGCTCGAGATGAACAGCATCATATGCTCGGAATTCAAAGAGGTTGACGACGAGTACGGCGACGGTGGTGCAGTAGGGATTTTTACGGAAGATTATGTGGACCAAGACGATATCTACCCGTATGTCCCGGAGAAGCGGATTCGGCAGGACGCTACCGTCGTAACGCAGGTTCGATCTCACGTCATGCATGTCATGAATGCCGAGGGCGTCGAAGAAGAGCGATCGATCGTGGTAATGCAGCGCTGGGCCTACTGCAAGATCCACACGCCGGAATGGCCGCTCTCCCCCGCTTTGATCCACGAAATCCGAGAGAAGAGTTCCCATTGGGGAGACGTCAAGCTTGACGCAGTACGAGAGCTGGTTTACCGCTCGTCCTCGTGAATAATTTTTCTTCATGAGTACATGTACAGTAGTTATCATAGGGTTGCTGCACGTTCATCAATGGCTCCAGCACGGACCCTTTTCACCCACCTTTTCACCCAGCTCGAAAACCACCCACGCACAAAATAAAACCCACAAATCGGAATTCATAGCGTCTGAAGATGCAGTCTCGGGTCCACCATGACGCCTCGAGCGAGTCCGAGACGGCCGCGTCTCCGAAAGTACAAGACCACGATGTGGCCATGACGGACTCCGAGACCCCAAAAACAGAATCACCCACCAAGTCTCGACGCACCAAAAACCCACGTACAGAGTGCGCAAGGAGGAGAAGGAGCTCCTCCTGCAAGAGCTGGACCTGCTGCAGGCCCAGCTCAAGCAGCTCAAGAGGCGAGCGGCAGCGGACGCTGCCAAGGCGGAGCAGGAGCGAATCAGTGTGCAGCGACAACTCTCTAAAGAATTTCTAGCTGGGGCCTCTCAACAGCAACAATTGTCACTGGTCAACATCCAGTCGGCGCTCTCGGGCTACGTGGTGCGAGCCCCGCTCCGACATTTAGTTTTTTTCAACTTTTTTTAACTTTATTGTATTTTTCATGTTGCTGTTGGGTAGAGTGTGCAGCAGCATGTTCCGTTCGAGATGTGGATTTATCTGGGGACCGACGTGGAGGAGCGGCGGCAGACGTTGGCAGCGTTGAAGGCGCGGAAATTAAGGGCGGCGCAGCTTTATGTCGTGGAACGAACGCGGTTCCTGGACCCGGCGAGTGCTTTTGCTGAGCACTCGCGGTTTGTTGCTCAGAACGGAGAATACTGTGCGTTGAGGTTCGATATTACGCCGTATGAAGGGATCTCGAGCGTGAAGAAGGTGTACGACGCACTTTACCACTATTTCAGCCACATGGAGATCTGGGTGACGGACATTTTGGGGGATGTGACCATCCGCGAGGATGACGATAGCGCTGGCAAGGGGATCTCGCAAAATCGACTAGTATCGTCGCTCACGAATGGAGTGGAATTGGAAATGAACAACGTCATGTACACGGAGTTTCGGGAGCACGACGACGAGTTTGGCGACGGCGGTGCCTATGGATTGTTCACGGCGGATTTCGTGGACAAGGACGAGCTGTTTCCGTACAACCCAGAGCGCTTACGCTATGACACTACGGCGGTATTGACTATTAAGGCGCATCGGCGGCAAAAGCTCAATGCTGCTGGTGAGGTCGAAGAGGAGAAGGCAGTTGTGCTTACTCGATCGTGTATCATTAAGCTTCGTCGTGGAGATATTGCGCTGCCGATTGAAACTGCTCATGAGTTGCGTGAAAGTGTTGGCAGGTGGGGTGACGTCATGTTGCAGACTGTGCGTCAGATCGTGTATCGGTGATTTCAGCGAGCGCATTAGAAAACGCTACGGCTCAATCTCAAGCTACCGCCATTGTTCGTGTTCACCCTCATTTCCCGTCATCGGACGCCTTATTTTTATTTCATTCTAACCCACTTCACAATAAAAAATAAATTCAAGCAGGAGATAACCTGAAGATGGTCTCGCAAGAGAAACCAACTCCTGTGCCGCTACCTTGGTCGCGGTAGGCGTACACGAGGAACATGTGAAAAATGAAAGGGGCGCAGGAGAACGGTTTACCTGAACATATTTATTGGAGAAATCAAAACTCCCAATGTTTCGCGGCAAATGCGAACACTGCAAGCGATACAAGAAACTAGAAGTGCAGCAACGCAAGCGATTCCTTACTTGCCCGTTCCAACCTGGCAGAAAGCCAAATGCCGGTACTCAGGTTCGCGGCAGTGTTCTTCGTAGTAGACGACGTAGCCCTTGTAGACACGCCGCTTGATGGGCTTCACGAAACGCCTGACACCAGTCAATCCAAGCACTTCCTTGACGTCGTACGGGGTCATGTGAGCATGGAACCAACGGTGGTACTTTGGCCGGTCGACCGTCGGGATGAGCAGATCTCTATCTTCTTCGTCGTCTTCAGCGGCAGCGGTATTGTAGTTCTCGGGGTTCGACCTCAGAAGTCGTTTGTTTTTGTCATGGACTGTTTCGTCATGGTTTGGGTGCTTGTTCGAGGTCGCAGCAACCGTTTCACTGCATGCCAAAAGAGTAGTCAACGCGAAAAAGACGTAGTAGGAAACGCGCATTCTTGTGCTTCAATCAGAAGAAGTGTCGAGGAGAAGGAGAATCTTGGAATGACTTCCAGGAAATGAGCCAAACATGCGATGGAATTCGTGATTCAAATATTGCTGTTCGACTGAGCCAGGGCCCGGATCCCCGGCACAGGGGAAAAGGCTGATTCTTCCTTGTTGAAGTAATCAACCCACAGTACACCCTGACACTCGAATATACATCCATACGCAAGTAATGACTAATACTTGACGTTCATGTATCCTAGATCAAACGGAAGATGACTTGGAAATGGCAAATCTCGGGGAAGATACAACGAAGGCATTGCATCTAGCCGGAACCACAACTCTGCTTTTCGATCTTGGTTTTGCTGTCCGAATACTGATTCGCTTCAACAAGGTAGAACTTCTATTACTGTAGTTGTACGGCAACGTTACGCAAGACGTAATGGGACCCATGGGAGTGAGGGTAGTAGTTGTAGTAGTAAACGTGGTCTCGCGTTCATTACGCTAGTTAAGAGTCAACTGATTGAGCCTCCTGGCTAGTGTAACGTTCGCATACGTCGGGTCTCTCTCTCTTCTGAGGGTGAGAGTGAGAATGATCGATATTGTGTTTGACACTTGAAAAAGCTACTGCCTAGGACTACAAATTGTGATCCATGAGCTGGAAATGGAACATCTAGCCAGCGCTTTAATAGTTGCCATCGTTCTCGCGACAGAAACGCCGGTTGCGAGGTTCCTCGCAAGCGTCATCGTAGAATAGCTTGTAGCCCTGGTAGATGCGCCGCTTGAGAGGGTTCTCAAAAAGACCGTAGTCGTCTAGACCCAGATCATCGGCAACTTCGCTTGGCGTTTTGCCTTCGTCGAACCAGTCCTCGTACTTCTGTTGATAGAGACCATCAACGATGATCCCTCTCTCTTCGCCATTCTTGGGGTTGGATTTGCCCGACTTGGCGGTGACAGAGTCGTCGGAATCATCATCCTTCGTCTTGGCAGCGTCGGATGTGTCGTACTTTGACTTGGACGCATCATCATCGTCACCGGTAGGTTGAGTTCTCAGCAACCGTCTTCCGTTGAGCATGCCGCCAACAAGGTCGTGGAGGACGCTATCTTGATCAGCTGAGATCACCTTCGACATCTTCGTGTTTTTGGTGTTCGATGCAGCAGTGACAGCATCAGTACAGACCAAGAGACCAGTAGCTGCGACGAGAAGGACGGCGGCGATTCGCATTGTTTTTTTTGTTTGAATGATGGAGTGAGGTCGGTTCTGAGAAGCGAATTTGAAAATGAGAGAAGTGTGTGGAATGACTCCACCGGAGCACAAGCTCATTTCGAGTAGGCTGCTCTTCACTTAGATTTGCTGCATGAACTACAAATCAAGATGAGGATAATTTGGAATTACACAGCCCAAGATCTAAAGCCGCATGAGGATATCTGCCATCTTACTGAGACCGACCAGGTTTACGCCGCGTGTAGAGAGAAGTGACTACCGGTATCACACTCCGCGAGATCCTAAGGTTCTGGTTAAGAACCCTTAGTCCGCTGCACGTGCCGTCCCGCTTACTAGGCAGACCACCGCTGTGTCCTGGGTTTGCAGACGCGTGCTTCGCGCACGGGCTGTCAAACCACAGGTGGGCTTACAGCGCTCACTCGCCCACACTATCTCCATACTACATGTAATCGCAAACCCGGTCGATTTCAAGCTGCAAGGAGCTAAAAAGACTGCAGTTTCTGTCATTTTGCACCAAATGGCGGGTGTTAATTTTTGTCTTTTGGATTTTTCCGTGAGGTACAGTACGAAGTAAATATCTTTTGGTCTTTCCTCCCTTGTACTCCGCTTTTTTTCTCCACGTTCTTCTACGCGCCCGCGTGAGCCCGGCAAAAGCTACGGTATTTCGGCTTACGGCAGTGTTCGTCGTAGAATACGACATAGCCCTCGTACTCGCGTCTCTTGATAGGTTTCCAGAGACGCCGGACACCAGTAAGCCCCAACACCTCCTTGACGGCGTAGGGTGTCATTCCGGCGTGGAACCAACGCCAATATTTGGGGCGATTGAAGGTTGAGACGATGAGATCTCTTTCTTCTTCATCGGCAGTGCCCGCGTTGGTCTTCAGGTCATCCCTGGAGTCCTTCTCCTCGGCACTCCGAAGAGACCGTTTGCCGATATCATTTACGTCGAACGCCCCAGTGAGCTCACGCCCCACTGCTTGATCAGGCGAGACCAGCTTAGAGGTCTTTGAGTTTGACGCAACAGCGGCATCACACGCCAAGATGCCAGTGATTGCAACGAGCACGAGGTAACCGAGACGCATGCTTGAGCTTGGGAGTAGTTATCGTAGGTACTGGGTAGATTTCGAAATGAACACTGGGTTGGTAGGCTCTCGAACATGATGCATTTGGATGCACAGCTAACTGCACAGGGAAGTTTGCGTGAGCCGGGTCCTCCATATAATAACAGTACTGGTATACTTCATCGGCATCTGGTTCAACAAAGCAAGACTGCACACCATGCAGTGCAAACGTATAGGATTAAACGGAAGATACCTTGGAATGGCAAATCTAGAGAACAACAGCTTGTCCAGCCAGACAAACGCCCTCAACTCAGGTTCTGGAGGAACTCTAACTGTACTGCGTGGTTAATTGAGAATTCTTTGCTAAGCCAACACGAAGTTGTCGAAATATGGGGCCCATGATCAACTATGACATCATTTAGACAGGCCCGAAAAAATCTAGACAATGAGAATTTGGGAAATAAGCTTAGAGCTTTTTGCTGGAAGTGGAAGGACTTGGTGCATGAAAGCCAGTGTGGCGGCAGGAGTGGATGTTGATTAATTCTACTTGCCTTGCCTGGCGACCTATTTTGTGTGAGGATATTGTATCCGGCTGATATCAACCATTCAACTGCTATCTTAATTTACCGTTACTACTATCGTTCACAACTCTATAGCTGAACTATGTATGGCCATACGATAGCAAAATTCGTATTTGTACGCGAATATGTTTAGCAAATGACTCATCTAAGGTCGAAATACGTCCATCTAAGCCCCAAATACCAAACGTTGGTCTTAAAAATGTGAACTTTGATTAACGAAGTGCGATCATTGTCCTTTAGCTGGCTATAATATTGTAGAGCCTAGATTAATCGCTCATACTTGTTCATTTATTTCACTGCCTCAGAATCGTTGCAAGTTGATTCTGAAAATTAGGTTCGTGTGAATCCACTCGCCGACCATGAAAAAAATCGAATTTTATTCCTTTAAGTCTCCTATGTGTGTCTTCGGTGGATGACTCCGATTCAAGTTGGACTTTGCTCAAGTTAACAATGTCGCCCCACCAACGTGTCCTTAGAAGTAAATATGAGAGCGCTGCTTCACTCCGTAAATTCAGTCCTTGAAGGCAATAAAACTGTGTAGCCAGAGTATACCAGAATAATATTAGGCTGTACTTTAGTAGGCAGTAATTTTACTGTAAACACCAATCAACACATCAACGTTGTTGCCCCTTGCATGGGCGAACGAGCGAGGGGTTGACGAGAAAGCTGAAGAACGCCAAGATTCTAATGAGGTACTATATACATTTTGCTGGTGTATCCGCAGAAAATACCTAGTACTACGTACTAAAGTTTTGAACCCAAAGTACTATAATTGTACTACTACAGTATAAAGGCGAAAATGGTAAGTTTTGAGTTGTTATATCGATGATATTGAGCTGCATAAGGGTTGTAGTGTATCCGAGATCTCGTATAAATCTGCAAATACCCTGAAACACAATTTGTGGTTGTCTACCATTGTATCGAAGCATGACCTCTTCGTATGTGTATTGCACGTAGAAAATTCCAGCTCATAGCCAGCAAACAATGAATTTCATGAAAAGAACTACACAGTGGAAAGAACGTGCCAGCCTGGTATACTCTGGGACCTGCACATTTCGAATTCGATTAAAACTGCCTCGTGCACGACCATAGGAATGCACGTTCTGTCAACTCGTTACGAGTGGAATTGCCATAAATCGATGGCTGCAGGACGTGAGTTCTCCGCAGTTTTCAGCACGTGTATTAGATTAACTTTTAGCCTGCAGCTCAGATTCACAGGGGCTTCAGTTACGGATATATAATCCCGCAAGCTCTTCTTCCTGCGTTCGCGGCGCTTTTGCGGTGTAGTACGAGTATTAGCCAATTAGAACCGCTGAAGTTCTTTCGTTGCTCCATGGACCCAAACGAGATGCGATCTCCTTCGCCAGTTGCTTCGGCGACGTCTTGGTCTTTATAAGGCCTTGTAGTTCGAGTTAGCTGAATGCCGCGTTCACCTAGGTCAAGTCCCCGAGGCCGCAATCGTCCGTCCTCGCCGTCGTTCAAGTCGAGTCCATCGTTGCGCTTCCTCAGAAGTCGGTGTTCGCTGGCAAGAGCAGCGTCGTTGGCTGAAGTCAACTTGGTGCTCTTGGATTCAGCCGCCGGCATCGCGGCAGGAGACGAGGGCAAATGCTGCAACAGCGGCAACGTGAAAGGACGCATCGTGGTAGGTGTCAGTTCTTGGGGCTGTTGATGTTTCAACAAACGGCGATTTGCGAACTGGTGTTATGAACTGGAGGGCGCGGTGATTGTCAGCCTATGTACGAACAGCAAAGCTCGAGAGCGCAAGAGCGTCAGATGGTCGATTTGCTTTATCTCGGGATCGAACCTGTCCGGATGTCTGTCGTACTGTGCAGCCACGGCGCACATTTTATCACAATCGAGGAGCTATCTCGAGTGTACCATTATGATAGTACAATCTGCATTCATGTAGTAGTGCAGTGTAGTGCCAATTCATGAGCGTATGGTGAGCTCGCATAGCACTAGTAAGCCGTAACATGTCCTATTCGGTTGCATCGTATCCCCTGCCATCACAGAACAATAGGCATGATGTGACGAATGATAGTATGCTGGCCATTTGCAATTAGGCTAAGAAGAACTACGTGAACGACCACTGGGTTAACCTCAGCTTCGTTTACTGTTGGCTCATTGACTATATACTTGATCAGGCGTCAGGCCGATGAACTAGTAATAGATGCATGTGCATTTCAATGAATTATTGCCACAAGCAGAGACTGTTACTGAACTTTGTTGGATGTGGTCACGAATCGGACTTGAGCGATAGTTAACGACCTCTTTATAGGGGTGTTCGTCAATTTCGTATCACTAACCAGAAGCCGGCCGTATTTTGAATTGGCAGTACATACTAGCTAGTGAGCATCACTATTTGGGATGCCACTGCAAAGAGGATTCTTTGTACGCCTACAGCGACGCCACCCCAGGACTCTGGTCGACGGCACTGACTGGCTGTGGGTTTTCTGTCGTCGGGCGATTTTCGTGTCCTTGCAGCGATCTGGAGGAGTGACCTTACCCGTCCAAATGCCGATTACTGTACGTAGCAGATGTATTCGCGACGTAAACCTTATCGATCGATTACCGCATCGCCCCTGTCCTAAGCGAACTGCAATGTATGCAGTTTACGGTACATCTGTTGCCAAGTCTCAGAATTAAATGATAAAAAGTAAAAGTTATAATAATTTTTGGTATTTTGGACCAATCAAATATGGACACGGCGGGAATTGAACCACGCATAAAATTGCGGTGCTCTTTCCCAATTGACAAGCTCGCTTGGTTACCTTCGCAATTAAGTATTATCAAAGTAATATGTTGTATTGTGCATCTGAGAAACTCATCGTCGGAGCTGCTGGAATAATCATCATCACTACAAACTGTTTGCCTATGCAATTTGGGTAGACGTGTGCAATAGCTTCGTTTACAGAATAGCCAGCAGCCAGGAATTCGAAGGCGGCGCTTGTGCGTATAGTCGACTGCAATGCAGTTGTAGCGCTTTGGATTTTTGCCGGTTCCTGTGGTGCGTGGTCTACCCTAGCACTTTGAACACTGAGGACCGAATGGCTGGTGGAAGCCTATAATTAGCTCGTCAACATGGAATTTTAACTACAGACATGTGGTGTCAATGCATTGTTTTCATTGGCTAAAATAAAAATTCGCTTAGGACAAAACTTCGCTTAGGACAGGGGCGATGCGGTATGGGGCGCTTACGGACCATATCATCACGTCTCCGACCGTGAATGCAACTCCGACCAGAATCCGACCATATCACAGAACTTTATATCGAACTAATTTGGGATGGTTTTCGTAAATAGGATGACAGCAGGTAATTACGCGCGTAAATAACCTAACAAATGAGTGGTGCACGCGTAAGTTTGACTGCGCCGTTTGCCCTGCGCACTCAGTGCTCGATTGACCACCCGGGAGGGTGAATTGAGGGGGTTGTGCCGCGCATCGGTGCACCTAAGAGGGTTGTCGCTTCCACGAAGAACTGTGGTCGTTAATTCCCCGTCGAGCACTCCAGTGTAAAGTACCCTGCGATGTTGTTGTCTAACCCCCACCGATGTAGCTCAATGGAAGAGTTCCCGAAAGGGATGAAGGTGGTTCGATTCCACCCATCGGTAAAATTTCTATGATTGAATGAACGATGCAGACCTCCACGCAAGCGACATCAACGGAAGCAAGAACAACTAACACGAGGAACAATGACTGTGCTATTGTGTTGGACTATGGGACTTGTTTGAGTGTGTTTTGATGGTGTACTGGTGCAAGATCTACAACTCTTCCGATGGCAAGGCGCTTCCGATAGTCTCCGATGAGAACGTTCAGGCTTCCTTCGCGATGCAGCTGCCGAAGCGCTTTCAGCACAGCGCAGGATCCTGATGAGGGTACGTTTCGCAACCGCAAGAACGCCATGACCTTGCCTGATGCTAACTCCCCACGCTGACGAACATCGTCCTTGTAGCTGGGTGATGATTCGTCGAGCACGTATCCATCTTCGATAAAGAGCTTCAAGAAGACCACAAGCTGCTTGGCGTCTGATTTTTTGTGCTTGTCGTTGCAGCTCCAGCCGCGCGGATCTCCTGCATACCACGCAAACCAGGTGTCGGTTAGCGGTTGCAGCTTCGAACGGCGTCTGCGCTTCTGGGGTACGTTTGTTTCTTCTTCTCGCAGTCGCTTTGATCCTTGCTCACCTCGTCGTGCGATTATATCGTCTTTTTTACTGTCGTTTGCAGATTCTAACGAGTTTACGCGTGCTTCCAGTTGTCGATTTAGCTCGATTAATCGTTCAATCAAGGCCGTTTGATGATCGAATGCAGCTTTCGCTCCTTTACTTCCTTCGATCATGTCTTCAGTGACTCCGTTTGCTTGGTTTGATGATCTTGCGAGCTGTTGTGACCAAGTGAGTAGGTTGGTCGTCGTCACTCCGGATTCCTCGGCGCAGTGCTCAATCTTCGCGACTACTTTACCGCGTGGGTTAATCTTTAACAGCGACGGATAGTGATGGATCAGCGTCGCAGTCAGCACTTCTCGCACAGCAGCGCTGATGTTGAAGGCCGGATTTCCCAGTGAGTGGCTTGCACTAAATATTTTATGGCTGACGTCATGGATCTGATCTTGCGTAGTCGAGTCGAAGGCTTCCAGCGACGGCAGTACAGAGGTTTGCTTTGGTGCCATACCACTGAGCACCTTCGCAACTTGGTGATCCTCCTTCGGTGTATTGAAGACGTATGCAAATTCCTTGTTTGTCGCAGTCATGTTCCAGGCTCCGCGGTCGAAGATCCACTGCGCTGTCAAGTCCGAGCAAGCGTTTGCATGCTGAGCTCCTCCTCGGCGAAAGGAGTGCGAGCTCAGCGGTTCTTCCACTCCAGCTGGACCCGCAACTCGATCGAGGAGACGATTAACTTGAGCGTGGATCCCAAGAGGTGATGGTGTCCTGGATGAATTCAACTGAGCTGGTGCACTTGAAGGAGTTTGGTCGTCGCAGCCCTCAAGCATCTCCACGAGGGGGACAGAGGCAGTCAGCTCAACTGGCACGTGGGCCGTTAGCGCGGGAAGATGGCTCAACAGCGCAGTCGATGGAGCTTCCTGAGATGCCAGCGCAAGCGCAAGAGCCAGCAACGGACACGACCGGAAGTCAGCGTCGGGGAAAAGCGACAGCGCTTGCTCATCAGACGTCTTCATCCGAATGAAGCGGATGAAGAAACCCCCTCCAGCACCGATGGAGAGCTGCTGTTTGCGGACGAAGGTCAAGTCCGAAGCGCGGCCAAACAGGTACCAGAGCAAGCATAGCAATGCAGCATCTTGGTAGTCCTCTGTGCAGCTAGCTGTTGAATACAGGTATCCCACCATCTTTTGCAAGTCGATCTTGGTGCATGCCACCGCCTTCTTCGCGAAACCACCGCTTTCGCGCTTGATACAGTGTTGCTCCAGAGTGCGACCCATACTCAGCAGCTGACTTGCAGCAGCACTACCTGGGACGGGATATTCATCGAGCTGCCAGCACTTCACCTGTCGGTAGTACTGTGCCACGGAGTGCCGTGACAGATACTGCCCCTTCGAGCCAGCGTGGAAAGCAAGATAAACGCCAAACTTGTCCATTATCGTCAGGATGATGGCGCTTGCGCGGCTCGGTTCGGCAAAGATCATGGCGCCAGCGTGCTCGAGGCTGGTCCCTTCGCTCGAGAGGAAGCGCTCGACCGCCTTTAGAGCGGTCGAGCGCGCACGCTTGGTGTTGGCGGGCTTGAGATTGTTGAGGCTCATCGGAATGGGTCGGAGAGGGAGGTGATATCTAAATGATATGTGGCTGGGCGGCCTTCTCTATACAGATACACATATCTGAGGCTTGCTTCCGACCCGATACGTCGGAATTAAGGGGGTTCCGACCTCTGTCTGATACTGAGCTTTTATTGGTAAAAAATACGAGCTATGTCTCGGGTGGATTGGTGGAAACAGAATCAATGCAAATCATTGGTCAATATTCACGAAAAAACGCCATACAAAAGATCAGTGAGGTCGGAGAGATGATGTTATTCATACATAACAGCTGGGCTGATGTGTCACAAGCGCTTCCAGCCTCATGATTTTTGCCGTCTGATCGATTTACTAATTAGTCGCACACTTTGCCCGATGCGCGATGGGGTCGCAAAGCATTGGTCATCCAACGAAGATAGCGCCCTTCTGCGTGGCACCTGGGGCCGTTATATGAAGCGCGCCCGGTACGAAGAGATCACACGCTTCATTCATTTCAACAACAACGAGAGCCTTAATGCGCTGCACGACAAGGCATGGAAAATTCGCCCCATTTTGCAGACTGTCGAGACAACGTTTCGCCGAGGATACCGTTTAGGTAAAGGTATTTCCTTTGACGAGGGTATGATGCCGAACAAGAGCCGCTTCAATCCGCTAAGAGTGTACAACAAAGAGAAACCCAACAAATGGGGGACAAAATTCTATATGGTATGCTGTTCGCAGACTGCGTATTGCGCTCGGTAGAGATGATTATTTTTATCTATATTCCATTACATTTTTGTCTGACGAAACTTTGTGTCGTCATGCAGGGTCGAAGTGTATTGCGGAAAAGAAAACGTTGCCAAGAAAAACGTTGGACCTGTTGCTGTGGTGCGGAATATTACGAAGGTCCTACGAGGGCAGCCACCCAAACGTTTGATTGTCACGGACAACTTTTATTCCTCGGTTGCTCTCTCGTTGAAGTTGTTGTCCTTGGGCCATTATCACGTTGGAACAGTTCGAACGAACCGTCTTGGTTGGTGCAAATCTATTCAATATACGCAGAAAAAAAACGCCCCAAGACTATCCCGCGGGGCACATACCAAATCGCCCAAGCCAAGGAGCACCCAGAACTTATTGCGTTATCCTGGATGGACTCTAGGCCAGTAAATATGCTGGCCACAGGTTGCAGCACGGTGCCAACTACAGTATTACGAACGGAAAAAGATGGGAGCAGGTCTGCCGTACGATGCCCCTCTATCGTTCCTGAGTACCTCCGTGGGATGGGAGGGGTAGATGTACACGACCAGATCCGTCTCAAAATTCGATCCAGAAGTCTGTGGCGATGCGAAAGTATTACAAGCAACGTTTTCTTGGTTTGGTCGATATGACAATTACGAATGGATTTCCTGTTCATAAATTTGTTCAGCGACAACGAGGAGAGAAAATTACAACCCATGCAAATTATATGAGGCTGCTTCATAAAGAACTTTTTGCGTTAGAGCCTGCGCATTTCGAGTCAAACATGCTCGGCGAGAATTTGCTTAACCAGCCGTTGAGATCAGAATCACACATGATGACTCAAGTGACGAAGCGCTACCGAGTGAAAAACAAAACAAAAAAAAATGGCGTCAATATTCCTGCAAAGTGTGTTCTGCCATGAGCACAGGAAAGAGTTCGGAAACGACGTACGTGTGCATGGCTTGCGATGTTGCATTCGGTGGACGTGTTGCACTGTGCAGTCTAGTTCGCCGTGTTGAAGATGGAAACAGTCTAACATGCTTTCAAATATGGCATAATTCGTGGAAAAATGGTACGCAAATTCCAAGTCAATATAAAAAAATCGATTCAGGCGGGATAAACGAAAGCACAGCCAAGTCGATTCATCCAGTGACAGCGACACCATGGGCTCGAGCACGTAGTTGATTGATGTATCCGCAATAGCACCAATGCTGCTGCGGGCGCTGATACATTGTACAAAACCGGCAATGGCAGCATGGGCACGGACGAGGCAACGTTCATCAAGGTTTTGTGCTGAGCCCGCGAAGACCATGCGCAACATCAACACTGCGACGCTGAAGAGCGTCGGCCGTGACAGGTTGGTCGTGAGCGCTGGCCAGACGAGTGATGTGTCGAGCGCGGACGGCAACGTGGACGTATTGAGGGCTGCGTCGAACGTGAGCAACAATGTGGATGTGCCGAGCGGCCCTTATACGAGCGGGAACGTGCTGGATCGTGATGCGAACGGCGTGGGCGTCACGTCGGGCTGATTAGATTGACGACCGCTCGTCGCTGGTGGGTACAAACATCGTCGTGAGCGCTGGCAGCAGCAATGGCGGCAGCGGCGGGACCGCGGCGCGGAGTGTGGGCATGGGCAACAGTAGTGCTGTCGGGTCCATCTCGCTGCGGTCGGGCGAGACTCAAATAGCCTGCACGACGACCGGAACTGTATGCGGTTTGATCTCGCTGAGCGGTGTCAACGGTGTGTAGGCCGGCCGTCGATCTCACAGTAGATCGGCGTGAGTGTATCTACTTCGGGCGGCGACATTTCGTTGACGACGCCGCTGGCACAAGCGGTGCGAATCGCGTGGGAGACAGAGTATCGGTGTGTCGATCTCTTTTTCGGTAGGCGCAGGAGACATGAAGTCGGGCGGTAATGTCGTGCTGTCGGCAGCCGACTCCCGTTGACTTCATCGGCGTCGAGCAGGAGCTTCATCAGCGTGGTGAGCGGGCGCGGCAGCGAGCTTTAGCAGGTCGATTGCTGTACCGGTGGGTCTGTAGGTCGGTCTGGCGGTCTGAGCTTTAGCAGCTGCAGCGCGGCTGCGGGTGCTTCATGTAACTTGTTGTTGAGCAGTAGAGCAGAGGTGCCAGCGACGGGTCCGTGGTGATGAAAATGGGGAGCGGCGACACGGGGACAATTTGTCGATCGCGGCCGCCCGCAGCTACGGCACAAAAGGACTTGCCGGCGGCCCAATCGAGCTGGTCGGTGGTATGGGCTGGGAGACCAGCCAGTCTGTTAGCGTGGGCAGCGGAGTAGGTGGTGATATTGCGACGTTGACAAGCGGCGACCTGTCGCTATGGAGTGCGGCGTCTCACACGAGTGGGTCTCTGTCGATACGAACATGTATGGGGTGGTGGGGCGGTACGGCCGCCTGATTGTGAAGACGCGCGCCGTGTACGTGCACATGTACCGGCAAGAGCGGCAGACACGCATCGAGAAGGTGGCGAGTAGTGAATACTGCCAACTGCGCGTGAGCGAAGCATCAACGAGGCGATGACATTCTCTGTTGGCACTGACGCTACTGCGCATGATAGTCAGAGTATTTGCACGGGTGCGTCGACAGAGGAGGCCGCTTTGGCGGCACTGTTGCTGTGCTATCTGGTGGTGCTACCGTATCCTGTACAAGCAGATCTTGACGGTGTTCGTGTATGGGCGACTAACAGCGTGATGCCGAAGATACCGGCGAGCCTGCTCGACAATTGGGAGGTGCGAATTCCGCATAGGTCTGAGAATGATGGAGGAGTGGGTCTATTGGTCGTGATGGCTGTCTCGAAAGCAAAGATCACTTTGCTGAAGAAGTCGTTCTGGGAGAACTACGGTGACGACCTCGTGAAATCCTTGAAAGCTAATCTTAGCGCCTACCTCGAGAAGGTGATGTGGCAGAGGTCGACACGTCTATCCACACTAGCTCGGAGGCTCCTGCAGATGCTGATACAATGTACAAGGCCAGCGAAGGCATCCAGAGGGTGGTGAGTGGTGAATACTGCCAGCCGCTTATGGCGATTCTCGACGCGGCTGACTCGGAGCTCAGAGCGACATGAGAATCGCCATCGATGTCGTTGTCTGGATGCGACTGCGTCGGAGAGTGCAGCTATGCGCAGCTCGATCTCGAGAGTGGGTATCGGTAAGAGGGTGCGGGCTCGAGTACGTACGCAAGTTCGACGGAGGGTGCGTCTTGTTGTTCAATGTTGGCGACGTTTGGTGCAAGCAGCAGCGAAGGAGACGCGGCTGCCTGTGAGGCTGTCGGTGCTGTTGCGTTGAGCTGCCTTTACGAGCGATGTATGCACGAGGTCAGCATCAGCGAGAGGGGACGACGACACCAATTGTGGCACATGTATTAGTTAGTTAGGCTGTCGAATCGTGCAGCTTTCACTTAGGGCCAAGGTCTTTTACATTGCTAAGCGAAACGTTTGAGTTCGAATGAAGGTCTGCATTTGCGAGTGAAGTTGATTGTACAGCGCCGCTAAGTGCAAGTTTGCATTGGTCTCGTCGACGAGTTCCGTCACGATTGTGGCGACCTCTTGGAGAGGGAACGCTTCGTTTTCCTCCCATCTAGATCGGCAGCATCGAAAGATGATGTTTGGCGCTTGCGCTTCCTGCTCTAAGCACAGAAAGTTGTTAGAACTTGTAACGGGGTTACACACACAAGTGACAACAGTCACTTGTGCACGATAACGGTCACAAGTGACAACTGTCACTTGTGCATGACATTTGTCACTTATGGTTTAACAGATAAATATCTGTTAAAGGTTTTAGATACTTCCTCACATTGGTGTAAGACACACCAATGGATACATTGAAGTGGACCACCACAATGAGTGGTCCACACATACCCAAAGATCCTATTGGTAGAAAGCAGCATCTTTCTACCAATCAGAGTCATGCATATTAGCGGGGCTCTGACAGCCAGCCGCTGTCAACCCTTTCATAGATGATAAACAGTTTTTAGCAGATTTTAGAGGAAGATCAATTTACAAGCAATACAGTTCTCATTTTACCTTAAACTACCTACTCGGTGTTTTATTTGATTTATATTATACTTGTGGACTCAAGTATAATTAATTCAAATTATTAATAAACTCCTACGCTTCCTCATACACGTAGCGCAACGTGTAAGCTAAAGTAGTGAGCCAAAGTAGGCCCACTACACCTGGTAGCACTTTGTAGTCCGTCCAACGACCGACTACTTGACGTTCGTACGAGGTGTACGAACGCGGAGCCGAGAACCACATGAGCACGGAGGTGCCCATGGAGAGCTCCAATACGCCTGCAACTCATGTTGCACGCGCGGACTGCCCCCACCTGTCGGATCCAGAGTGGGAAGCCCTCCAACGACTGTCAACAGTCATTGGGGAGGCGGCGATAGCCGCAATGTTGCGTACGCTATCGCCGACAGAGCAACATGGTGTTGCTCTGGGATTCATCATGAAGGAGCAGCGTGATGCTGCTTCCTCAACAACGGCGTCGTCGGGGACGACACCGCGTGCTCAATCATTAAAATTGAGCGTGAACAATTATGTAGGAAGAGAGGGCGAGCCTCTCCTCCGATGGCTTGTCGAACTCGACACAGCCATTGCGGCTCGACGTATCGTCGACCCGTTGTCAAAGGTTGCGTTCGCCATGTCATGTCTTGGCGGACGAGCGAGGAGTTGGGCGTACGGACGCCGACTCTCAGATCCTACGTGCTTTAGCACGTACGAAGTATTCAAAGAGGAGCTCGGACAAGCGTTTGAGCCCCCGCAAAATGAGTTCCGGTCGAGGGCGGAATTCCTCGACCTGCAGCAGGGTAAGCATGACGTCCATGCTTACGCGCAGCGCGCACGATATTTGGTATCAAATATCGTGACTAACCCGATTGACGAGGCGACCAAGGTCGTCACGTTCATGAAGGGGCTTAGAGATGGGCCTGTGAAGACCTATCTCTTCCGAGAGTACCCGAGTACTCTCGAAGCTGCGATTACTCTCGCAATGCAAGAAGAGTTTAGCCTGCGGCAGGCTAAACTGCATGCGAGCGTGCCGAGGTCGCAACCGCGCCCGGTAGTGAGCACGGGAGGTCCGGAACCAATGGACCTCTCGAATGCAACGGCTGCTGGTCACCAGCAGCACGGAAATAATGTGCGATGCTTCCGTTGCGGAAGGATCGGTCACTTTGCCAGAGAGTGCACGGCTCCCGTGCACTACAATAGTGGCCGTCGTGGCGATGCTGGGCATCGCCGCGAACAAACAAAAAACGTGAACATCCAGTAGGCGCGGGGCGCCCTACTGGTAATGCAGTCGCGCGTGCCGACATCGGGCACGCACACTGAGGACTGCAGCCCCCAGTGAGACCAGCTCTCACTGCAAGAAACAAGATGACAGGCCAAACCTAGTCATCTTGAAGGTTTACTCGAAGAGAGCGAGTGACTCTCTTCGAGCTTTGGTAGATTCAGGCGCGTCGAACAACTTTGTTCGACTACGGAGCCTGCCGAGACTTGACTTCGAGGAGGTAGATACACCTCGAAGTCTTCTGGAGGTACGACTGGCAACAGGTGCCATCGTAAAGACCGAGAAGCGCGTCGTGAACGTGCGCTTCTCGTACAAACAACGAGTGTTTGTCGAACACTTTATCGTCCTGGACCTGGACGATAAGTTCGACGTGGTTATGGGCATGCCGTGGCTTGCACGGCATGATTCGGTGCGCGCGTCGGCAATGCTGCCGACGTCGGAAGAAGAAGATGTGTTGGTTCGGGAACCAACACCCACGTTCAAGCGTGTAAGGGACAGTCCCTGACCCGAAGAGGTCAGGTCGACAACGACGCGTCGGCTCCGGGAGCCGACGCACCCTCGGTCATGAGGGGCTCCGCCAATGAATGGCGTCGAGGTGACGAAGGCGTGTCAACTCCGGGAGTTGACGCTGCAAACAGTGCGGACGGTTGCAAACGTACCGCACTGACGCAATTTGCATGCTGTCGTGCAGCCGGGCTGCACGACGAAGCGCCATGCGATCAAGCCGGGCTTGATATCGCGCGCCCGCAGACAGGGTCTGCCGGCGAAGGGACACATTACCGTGCAGCCGGGCTGCACGAAGGAAAATGCGGTCAAGCCGGGCTTGATACCGCGCGCCCGCGGACAGGGTCCGCCGGCGAACGACTGTCCACGGCCGGGCCTGGACAAGAAGAACAACTGTGCGGAGCCGGGCTCCGCACAACAAGAAAGACGGCGCAAGCGGAAAACGCTGCGCAAGTCTCGGTCCGGGACCGAGACGCAACAAGAGCAGTCTGCTGGGCAGACTGCGGTGGTGACGCCGAATGTCAAGACGCTAAGCGTCTTGACGCGCACCGATACTGGATTCCAGTATCGTGACATGGAACTCGCTAGTCCTCCGACGACGGCGTCGGAGTTGACTTCGCTTCCAGCCATGAGCTGGAAGCGCTTCACGCGCAACTTGCACGATGGACGCATCGAGCAAGTCTGCGTTCTTTCGGACAGCGAAAGAACGGCGAGCGAGAGCGAAGAGCTGAGGCAGCTCTTCATGGGAAGTACCACTGAGAGTGAAGACACTCTCAGTGCGAAGACGAAGCGAGAGCGCTTCGAGGAACAAGGTTGGGACTCGCTGAAGTCGAGTCCCTATTACGAATTGTTGAGGGAGTACAAAGACGTACTCCCGGAAGACATTCCTGCGGAGCTTCCGCAGGATAAGGGCATTCAGCACGAGATTGATCTCGTGCCGGGCACGAAGTACTGTGTCACGCGGCAGTGGCCACTGCCGCGAGAGCAAATGAAAGCGATCGACGACTTCTTTGAAAGTCGTCGTAAAGCAGGACAAGTGCGGGAATCAAAGTCCCCGCACAGTGCTCCGACGATCTGTGTCAAGAAGCCACAGGGCGGATGGCGCATCGTTCATGCCTACAACAAGCTGAACGATGCGACGGTACCGGCGCAGGCGCCGATACCGCGAAAAGATGTTATCATCGATTCGATGGCCGGGAGCACCGTTTACAGTGCTCTCGACTTGCGAGATGGATTTTATCAAATCCTAATGCGTGAGAGCGATATCCCTCTCACGGCAGTGAGCACGCCAAGCGGCATGCTCTGGGAATGGCTAGTAATGCCACAGGGGCTTAAGAACGCCCCTGCGACTTTCAACAGGTGCGTGACGCACTTGTTGCGCTCGGTGCGCGACTTCGCGCCGAGCTACTTCGATGATGAGTTCATCCACAGCCGGGCTGTGGACGGGAAGACCGACGTAGAGATGCACAGGGTGCATCTCCGGAAGCTACTTGAGCTTATGCGAAAGCATAAGCTCTACGCGAACCTGAAGAAGTGTATCTTCGGGGCGAGCGAGATACCCGTCCTCGGGTGTCTCGTAGGGAAGAATGGTGTCCGCCCTGACCCAGAAAAGGTCAGAGTGATTAACGAATGGCCAACGCCTTCAAGTGTCAAGGAACTGAGGCAGTTCCTTGGCCACGTACTTGTGCAAGTACGTGGAGGACTATGCGGGCAAGATCCGCCCGCTGTCACAGCTTCTTAAGAAAGAAGCTGTGTGGAATTAGACACCCGATTGCCAAAAGGCATTCGATACAGTCAAGCGGGGCTTGACTGAGGCGCCGATCTTGGCAGTGGCTGACCAAGATCGCCCATTTCACGTAGTGTGTGACGCATCCGATTTCGCGATCGGATGCGCGTTAGCAGCACGATCACGAGGGCCGTGATCGTGTCGTCTACCAATCGCGTCAGCTGAAGCCAGCTGAGCGCAACTATCCGGTGCATGACAAGGAACTCCTTGCCATGAAGTATGCACTCGCAAAGTTCCGAGTGTACTTGCTTGGGAGTAGACCATTTGTGGTCTACACCGACCATGCTTCACTGCGCACCGCAGTGAAGTCGCCACATATCACAAAGAATGGCGAGATGGCTCTCATTCTTTGCGGAGTATAACTTCCGGGTCGAATACAAACCCGGAAGATTGAACGTGGTGGCCGACGCGTTATCACGTCGGCCGGACTATGCAGAAGCTGTTGACGTCAATGCCATTGACGCCATGCGATCGAGCAAACCCACGTCGTCTCTGTTGGACGACGTGAAGGCCGCGTACGCGCACGACGCGGACGCGAAACTCTTGCTGGCCTATGGCACAGCACCTTCTGACAAGTCCCGTCAGAAGTTGCCCAAGCACCTTCGTGCGCGTGCACACCGATATCGGGTGCACGACGGACTGCTTCTTTATAATGCAGTCGACGACAACGCGGACCGCGTTGTCGTGCCAAATGACCATGACCTGCGACTCAGGATCATGTACGAGTATCATGATGCCCCGTCTGCGGGACATCTCGGACGTGAGAAGACATACGTCCTTCTCACGCGTGACTTCTACTGGTACCACCAGTACAAGTGGGTACGCAAGTACGTCCGTGCTTGCGAGGTGTGCCAACGCGTAAAGCCTGCGCCGTTTGCGCAGGCTCCATTACAATCACTACCGACTCCGTCGGAGTGTTGGAAGTCCATGTCATTGGACTTCATCTTTGGTCTTCCCCCGGACAGCGGAGGGAATACCGGTGTTGTGGTCTTCGTCGACCGCTTCAGCAAGATGGTACATCTTGCTGCGGTGCCAACAGAGGTGACCGCGAAGCAGACGGCCCGTCTGTTCGTCGACATGGTGTTCAAACACCATGGCATGCCGTCCGACATCGTGTCGGACAGAGACCCGCGCTTCACAGCGCACCTGTGGCAAGAAGTGTTTACACTTCTTGGGAGCCAGCTTTCCATGTCGACTGCGGATTATCCGCAGACGGACGGTCAAACCGAGCGCGTGAATCGCGTGCTCGTCGACATTTTGAAGAGCTACGCTCACTCGTTCCAAAACTGGAGCGAGTGTTTGTCGATGGCGGAATTCGCCATCAACAACTCGGTGCATGCCTCGACCGGGCATACACCGTTTTATGTTAATGCCATGCGGCATCCCCGTCTGACCAGTTTACTCGGAGTGGTGGCTCCCACTTTAAGTGGGGGAGGATCTACGACTGCAACACAGCAGTCGCAAAAAGCCGCTGACACTTGCACAGTGTCAGCCGCCACAACAAGGACCAAGACAACCAGGTCTGCGGGGGGCGCAGACCTTGGCAGGAAGAACCAAGGGTCAGCGCAGTGTGCTGACCCCCAGAACAAGGAAAACGAGTCTGTGCAGAGCACAGACTCCACAAGGAACAAGGACCACGGGTCTGCGCCCTGCGCAGACACCGCGAAGAACCACGCAGAGGCCGGGCCTCTTGCGGAGAGCGAGCTGAACGAGTTCAGCTCGGATGCGATTGACTTTATCAATAAAAGACAAGCCGTAATTCGGTTTGTCCAGGACACGATTGCAGCTTCTGTGGATAAACAGAAGCTGAACGCCGATAATATTGGCAGGGGCAACACAAATTAATTCAACGTGAATTCATTGGTTTTGTTATCTACTCAAAACCTGCCCAAACATGCAGTTTCGGATTTCGGAGCAAGCAAGCTTGCTCCGCGCTTCATCGGGCCATTCACGGTGATGGCACGCCAAGGTAACGCATACACGCTAGACATACCGTCTAGCATGCGGCTCCACCGACATTTTATGTCGGGCGGTTAAACCATACCTCCAGCACGAGCCAAGTGGCTCGTCTGACCCGAAGAGACAGCCTCGACAGGAAACCCTCCCCTCCAGCGCGTAGTCGCGCTGGAGCAATACAGTCGGGCCTACAGCCCGACCGGCACGTTCAAGGCGGTCTGGGGAGACCGCCAGAGCCGGGACACGAAGGAACAGAGCGGCAACCGCCGCGCTCTGAAAGTACTCCACGACCGTCGCGGTCGTGGAGCAACCTGAGATGAAGGTCAACACGGCGTTGACCATCGGAGCGTGTTTCCACCACCTCCGCCACTGCTGCGAGACGCACGCGGAGAAATTCGCTGGATCGTCCAGCGAATTGTTGATCATAGGAAAACAATCCGAGGTCCGGATTGTTTTCGCATTCGTTGGAGAGGTTTCCCTCCCCAACACGACACGTGGGAACCACGGAACGTCCTGATGGAAGACGTTCCGGACATGGTGAAGGAGTACGTGTAGTGGGCCTACTTTGGCTCACTACTTTAGCTTACACGTCGCGCTACGTGTATGAGGAAGCGTAGGAGTTTATTAATAATTTGAATTAATTATACTTGAGTCCACAAGTATAATATAAATCAAATAAAACACCGAGTAGGTAGTTTAAGGTAAAATGAGAACTGTATTGCTTGTAAATTGATCTTCCTCTAAAATCTGCTAAAAACTGTTTATCATCTATGAAAGGGTTGACAGCGGCTGGCTGTCAGAGCCCCGCTAATATGCATGACTCTGATTGGTAGAAAGATGCTGCTTTCTACCAATAGGATCTTTTGGGTATGTGTGGACCACTCACTGTGGTGGTCCACTTCAATGTATCCATTGGTGTGTCTTACACCAATGTGAGGAAGTATCTAAAACCTTTAACAGATATTTATCTGTTAAACCATAAGCGGCAATTGCCATGCACAAGTGACAGTTGTCACTTGTGACCGTTGTCATGCACAAGTGACTGTTGTCACTTGTGTGTGTAACCCCGTTACACCATCCCCCCGTTAAGCTTAGACGTGTCGGTCTCGACACGTCAATTAATATTGACTGCTTGTCAATTGTTTGTGCTGGGGATTTCCGTGCTCATCCGCAATGAGCACGATCAAGTTGAAGACCACTATTGTAACAGAGTGTAAACTCTCTGTTGCTGTGTACAATGCGCGATAGCGCGAGGTGCGCCGCTACCACGGGGACAGACAACACAGTGTCTGTGTACGATTCTTCGATGTCGACCGCGTCTATGCGTCGACATCTCTAAGCAATTTCTGTTGCTTACCGTGATCGGGTAAGCAAGCGCCAAAGCACTTCGAGTCCTTCTCGAAGTGGCAAGTATTAGCAACTCCACGCTGTTGCGGTGGAGGCTGGTGTCCGTGCGCCGTGCGCACTGTCCGTCCAGGTGGCGGTGCATATTAGCAACCGCGACCACAACAGGTATACTATATGTATACCTGAGAGCTTCAATGATCTCCGTGCTAATTATCTAGCACGCGAGTTGTCAGGCGTTGTAGATTACTACAGCGCTCGCACTACCTTCTTGCTGGTAGTGCGTGTTGGGTTCGTACTCCTTCACCATGTCCGGAACGTCTTCCATCAGGACGTTCCGTGGTTCCCACGTGTCGTGTTAGGGAGGAAACCTCTCCAACGAATGCGAAAACAATCCGGACCTCGGATTGTTTTCCTATGATCAACAATTCGCTGGACGATCCAGCGAATTTCTCCGCGTGCGTCTCGCAGCGGTGGCGGAGGTGGTGGAAACACGCTCCGATGGTCAACGCCGTGTTGACCTTCATCTCGTGTTGCTCCACGACCAAGTGACGGTCGTGGAGTACTTTCAGAGCGCGGCGGTTGCCGCTCTGTTCCTTCGTGTCCCGGCTCTGGCGGTCTCCCAGACCGCCTTGAACGTGCCGGTCGGGCTGTAGGCCCGACTGTATTAACTGCTCCAGCGCGACTACGCGCTGGAGGGAGGCTTCCCCTGTCGAGGCTGTCTCTTCGGGTCAGACGAGCCACTTGGCTCGTGCTGGAGGTATGGCTTTAACCGCCCGACATAAAATGTCGGGTGGAGCCGCATGCTAGACGGTATGTCTAGCGTGTATGCGTTACCTTGGCGTGCCATCACCGTGAATGGCCCGATGAAGCGCGGAGCAAGCTTGCTTGCTCCGAAATCCGAAACTGCATGTTTGGGCAGGTTTTGAGTAGATAACAAAACCAATGAATTCACGTTGAATTAATTTGTGTTGCCCCTGCCAATATTATCGGCGTTCAGCTTCTGTTTATCCACAGAAGCTGCAATCGTGTCCTGGACAAACCGAATTACGGCTTGTCTTTTATTGATAAAGTCAATCGCATCCGAGCTGAACTCGTTCAGCTCGCTCTCCTAAGAGGCCCGGCCTCTGCGTGGTTCTTCGCGGTGTCTGCGCCGGGCGCAGACCGTGGTCCTGTTCCTTGTGGAGTCTGTGCTCTGCACGAACTCGTTTTCCTGTTCTGGGGGTCAGCACACTGCGCTGACCCTTGGTTCTTCCTGCCAAGGTCTGCGCCCCCCGCAGACCTGGTTGTCTTGGTCCTTGTTGTGGCGGCTGACACTGTGCAAGTGTCAGCGGCTTTTTGCGACTGCTGTGTTGCAGTCGTAGATCCTCCCCCACTTAAAGTGGGAGCCACCACTCCGAGTAAACTGGTCAGACGGGGATGCCGCATGGCATTAACATAAAACGGTGTATGCCCGGTCGAGGCATGCACCGAGTTGTTGATGGCGAATTCCGCCATCGACAAACACTCGCTCCAGTTTTGGAACGAGTGAGCGTAGCTCTTCAAAATGTCGACGAGCACGCGATTCACGCGCTCGGTTTGACCGTCCGTCTGCGGATGATCCGCAGTCGACATGGAAAGCTGGCTCCCAAGAAGTGTAAACACTTCTTGCCACAGGTGCGCTGTGAAGCGCGGGTCTCTGTCCGACACGATGTCGGACGGCATGCCATGGTGTTTGAACACCATGTCGACGAACAGACGGGCCGTCTGCTTCGCGGTCACCTCTGCCGGCACCGCAGCAAGATGTACCATCTTGCTGAAGCGGTCGACGAAGACCACAACACCGGTATTCCCTCCGCTGTCCGGGGGAAGACCAAAGATGAAGTCCAATGACATGGACTTCCAACACTCCGACGGAGTCGGTAGTGATTGTAATGGAGCCTGCGCAAACGGCGCAGGCTTTACGCGTTGGCATACCTCGCAAGCACGGACGTACTTGCGCACCCACTTGTACTGGTGGTGCCAGTAGAAGTCACGCGTGAGAAGGACGTATGTCTTCTCACGTCCGAGATGTCCCGCAGACGGGGCATCATGATACTCGTACATGATCCTGAGTCGCAGGTCATGGTCATTTGGCACGACAACGCGGTCCGCGTTGTCGTCGACTGCATTATAAAGAAGCAGTCCGTCGTGCACCCGATATCGGTGTGCACGCGCACGAAGGTGCTTGGGCAACTTCTGACGGGACTTGTCAGAAGGTGCTGTGCCATAGGCCAGCAAGAGTTTCGCGTCCGCGTCGTGCGCGTACGCGGCCTTCACGTCGTCCAACAGAGACGACGTGGGTTTGCTCGATCGCATGGCGTCAATGGCATTGACGTCAACAGCTTCTGCATAGTCCGGCCGACGTGATAACGCGTCGGCCACCACGTTCAATCTTCCGGGTTTGTATTCGACCCGGAAGTTATACTCCGCAAAGAATGAGAGCCATCTCGCCATTCTTTGTGATATGTGTGGCGACTTCACTGCGGTGCGCAGTGAAGCATGGTCGGTGTAGACCACAAATGGTCTACTCCCAAGCAAGTACACTCGGAACTTTGCGAGTGCATACTTCATGGCAAGGAGTTCCTTGTCATGCACCGGATAGTTGCGCTCAGCTGGCTTCAGCTGACGCGATTGGTAGTAGACGACACGATCACGGCCCTCGTGATCGTGCTGCATTAACGCGCATCCGATCGCGAAATCGGATGCGTCACACACTACGTGAAATGGGCGATCTTGGTCAGCCACTGCCAAGATCGGCGCCTCAGTCAAGCCCGCTTGACTGCATCGAATACTTTTGGCAATCGGGTGTCCAATTCCACACAGCTTCTTTCTTAAGAAGCTGTGACAGCGGGCGGATCTTGCCCGCATAGTCCTCCACGTACTTGCACAAGTACGTGGCCAAATAAGGAACTGCCTCAGTTCCTTGACACTTGAAGGCGTTGGCCATTCGTTAATCACTCTGACCTTTTCTGGGTCAGGGCGGACACCATTCTTCCCTACGAGACACCCGAGGACGGGTATCTCGCTCGCCCGAAGATACACTTCTTCAGGTTCGCGTAGAGCTTATGCTTTCGCATAAGCTCAAGTAGCTCCGGAGATGCACCCTGTGCATCTCTACGTCGTCTTCCGTCCACAGCCCGGCTGTGGATGAACTCATCATCGAAGTAGCTCGGCGCGAAGTCGCGCACCGAGCGCAACAAGTGCGTCACGCACCTGTTGAAAGTCGCAGGGGCGTTCTTAAGCCCCTGTGGCATTACTAGCCATTCCCAGAGCATGCCGCTTGGCGTGCTCACTGCCGTGAGAGGGATATCGCTCTCACGCATTAGGATTTGATAAAATCCATCTCGCAAGTCGAGAGCACTGTAAACGGTGCTCCCGGCCATCGAATCGATGATAACATCTTTTCGCGGTATCGGCGTCTGCGCCGGTACCGTCGCATCGTTCAGCTTGTTGTAGGCATGAACGATGCGCCATCCGCCCTGTGGCTTCTTGACACAGATCGTCGGAGCACTGTGCGGGGACTTTGATTCCCGCACTTGTCCTGCTTTACGACGACTTTCAAAGAAGTCGTCGATCGCTTTCACTTGCTCTCGCGGCAGTGGCCACTGCCGCGTGACACAGTACTTCGTGCCCGGCACGAGATCAATCTCGTGCTGAATGCCCTTATCCTGCGGAAGCTCCGCAGAATGTCTTCCGGGAGTACGTCTTTGTACTCCCTCAACAATTCGTAATAGGGACTCGACTTCAGCGAGTCCCAACCTTATTCCTCGAAGCGCTCTCGCTTCGTCTTCGCACTGAGAGTGTCTTCACTCTCAGTGGTACTTCCATGAAGAGCTGCCTCAGCTCTTCGCTCTCGCTCGCCGTTCTTTCGCTGTCCGAAAGAACGCAGACTTGCTCGATGCGTCCATCGTGCAAGTTGCGCGTGAAGCGCTTCCAGCTCATGGCTGGAAGCGAAGTCAACTCCGACGCCGTCGTCGGAGGACTAGCGAGTTCCATGTCACGATACTGGAATCCAGTATCGGTGCGCGTCAAGACGCTTAGCGTCTTGACATTCGGCGTCACCACCGCAGTCTGCCCAGCAGACTGCTCTTGTTGCGTCTCGGTCCCGGACCGAGACTTGCGCAGCGTTTTCCGCTTGCGCCGTCTTCTTGTTGTGCGGAGCCCGGCTCCGCACAGTTGTTCTTCTGCTCCAGGCCCGGCCGTGGACAGTCGTTCGCCGGCGGACCCTGTCCGCGGGCGCGCGGTATCAAGCCCGGCTTGACCGCATTTTCCTTCGTGCAGCCCGGCTGCACGGTAATGTGTCCTTCGCCGGCAGACCCTGTCTGCGGGCGCGCGATATCAAGCCCGGCTTGATCGCATGGCGCTTCGTCGTGCAGCCCGGCTGCACGACAGCATGCAATTGCGTCAGTGCGGTACGTTTGCAACCGTCCGCACTGTTTGCAGCGTCAACTCCCGGAGTTGACACGCCTTCGTCACCTCGACGCCATTCATTGGCGGAGCCCCTCATGACCGAGGGTGCGTCGGCTCCCGGAGCCGACGCGTCGTTGTCGACCTGACCTCTTCGGGTCAGGGACTGTCCCTTACACGCTTGAACGTGGGTGTTGGTTCCCGAACCAACACATCTTCTTCTTCCGACGTCGGCAGCATTGCCGACGCGCGCACCGTCTATCACCGGATCATGCCGTGCAAGCCACGGCATGCCCATACACGTCGAACTTATCGTCCAGGTCCCGGAAGATAAAGTGTTCGACAAACACTCGTTGTTTGTACGAGAAGCGCACGTTCACGACGCGCTTCTCGGTCTTACGATGGCACCTGTTGCCAGTCGTACCTCCAGAAGACTTCGAGGTGTATCTACCTCCTCGAAGTCAAGTCTCGGCAGGCTCCGTAGTCGAACAAAGTTGTTCGACGCGCCTGAATCTACCAAAGCTCGAAGAGAGTCACTCGCTCTCTTCGAGTAAACCTTCAAGATGACTAGGTTTGGCCTGTCATCTTGTTTCTTGCAGTGAGAGCTGGTCTCACTGGGGGCTGCAGTCCTCAGTGTGCGTGCCCGATGTCGGCACGCGCGACTGCATTACCAGTAGGGCGCCCCGCGCCTACTGGATGTTCACGTTTTTGTTTGTTCGCGGCGATGCCCAGCATCGCCACGACGGCTACTATTGTAGTGCACGGGAGCCGTGCACTCTCTGGTAAGTGACCGATCCTTCCGCAACGGAAGCATCGCACATTATTTCCGTGCTGCTGGTGACCAGCAGCCGTTGCATCGAGAGGTCCATTGGTTCCGGACCTCCCGTGCTCACTACCGGGCGCGGTTGCGACCTCGGCACGCTCGCATGCAGTTTAGCCTGCCGCAGGCTAAACTCTTCTTGCATTGCGAGAGTAATCGCAGCTTCGAGAGTACTCGGGTACTCTCGGAAGAGATAGGTCTTCACAGGCCCATCTCTAAGCCCTTTCATGAACGTGACGACCTTGGTCGCCTCGTCAATCGGGTTAGTCACGATATTTGATACCAAATATCGTGCGCGCTGCGCGTAAGCATGGACGTCATGCTTACCCTGCTGCAGGTCGAGGAATTCCGCCCTCGACCGGAACTCATTTGCGGGGCTCAAACGCTTGTTTGAGCTCCTCTTTGAATATCTCGTACGTGCTAAAGCACGTAGGATCTGAGAGTCGGCGTCCGTACGCCCAACTCCTCGCTCGTCCGCCAAGACATGACATGGCGAACGCAACCTTTGACAACGGGTCGACGATACGTCGAGCCGCAATGGCTGTGTCGAGTTCGACAAGCCATCGGAGGAGAGGCTCGCCCTCTCTTCCTACATAATTGCTCACGCTCAATTTTAATGATTGAGCACGCGGTGTCGTCCCCGACGACGCCGTTGTTGAGGAAGCAGCATCGCGCTGCTCCTTCATGATGAATCCCAGAGCAACACCATGTTGCTCTGTCGGCGATAGCGTACGCAACATTGCGGCTATCGCCGCCTCCCCAATGACTGTTGACAGTCGTTGGAGGGCTTCCCACTCTGGATCCGACAGGTGGGGGCAGTCCGCGCGTGCAACATGAGTTGCAGGCGTATTGGAGCTCTCCATGGGCACCTCCGTGCTCATGTGGTTCTCGGCTCCGCGTTCGTACACCTCGTACGAACGTCAAGTAGTCGGTCGTTGGACGGACTACAAAGTGCTACCAGGTGTAGTGGGCCTACTTTGGCTCACTACTTTAGTTTACACGTCGCGCTACGTGTATGAGGAAGCGTAGGAGTTTATTAATAATTTGAATTAATTATACTTGAGTCCACAAGTATAATATAAATCAAATAAAACACCGAGTAGGTAGTTTAAGGTAAAATGAGAACTGTATTGCTTGTAAATTGATCTTCCTCTAAAATCTGCTAAAAACTGTTTATCATCTATGAAAGGGTTGACAGCGGCTGGCTGTCAGAGCCCCGCTAATATGCATGACTCTGATTGGTAGAAAGATGCTGCTTTCTACCAATAGGATCTTTTGGGTATGTGTGGACCACTCACTGTGGTGGTCCACTTCAATGTATCCATTGGTGTGTCTTACACCAATGTGAGGAAGTATCTAAAACCTTTAACAGATATTTATCTGTTAAACCATAAGCGGCAATTGCCATGCACAAGTGACAGTTGTCACTTGTGACCGTTGTCATGCACAAGTGACTGTTGTCACTTGTGTGTGTAACCCCGTTACAGTACGAAACCCAACACGCACTACCAGCAAGAAGGTAGTGCGAGCGCTGTAGTAATCTACAACGCCTGACAACTCGCGTGCTAGATAATTAGCACGGAGATCATTGAAGCTCTCAGGTATACATATAGTATACCTGTTGTGGTCGCGGTTGCTAATATGCACCGCCACCTGGACGGACAGTGCGCACGGCGCACGGACACCAGCCTCCACCGCAACAGCGTGGAGTTGCTAATACTTGCCACTTCGAGAAGGACTCGAAGTGCTTTGGCGCTTGCTTACCCGATCACGGTAAGCAACAGAAATTCGCTTAGAGATGTCGACGCATAGACGCGGTCGACATCGAAGAATCGTACACAGACACTGTGTTGTCCGTCCCCGTGGTAGCTTTGGCGCACCTCGCGCTACCGCGCATTGTACAGCAACAGAGAGTTTACACTCTGTTGCAATGGTGGTCTTCAGCTTGATCGTGCTCATTGCGGATGAGCACGGAAACCCCAGCACAAACAATTGACAAGCAGTCAATATTAATTGACGTGTCGAGACCGACACGTCTAAGCTTAACGGGGGATGGTGTAACTGGGTTACACACACAAGTGACAACAGTCACTTGTGCATGACAACGGTCACAAGTGACAACTGTCACTTGTGCATGGCAATTGCCGCTTATGGTTTAACAGATAAATATCTGTTAAAGGTTTTAGATACTTCCTCACATTGGTGTAAGACACACCAATGGATACATTGAAGTGGACCACCACAATGAGTGGTCCACACATACCCAAAAGATCCTATTGGTAGAAAGCAGCATCTTTCTACCAATCAGAGACATGCATATTAGCGGGGCTCTGACAGCCAGCCGCTGTCAACCCTTTCATAGATGATAAACAGTTTTTAGCAGATTTTAGAGGAAGATCAATTTACAAGCAATACAGTTCTCATTTTACCTTAAACTACCTACTCGGTGTTTTATTTGATTTATATTATACTTGTGGACTCAAGTATAATTAATTCAAATTATTAATAAACTCCTACGCTTCCTCATACACGTAGCGCAACGTGTAAGCTAAAGTAGTGAGCCAAAGTAGGCCCACTACAGAACTTATTTTACCATGAGTAATACAGTAAATATACGCACGGGGTTTGCCTCTAAATATGCGTCAATTCTCGCGCGGAGGCGGGTGTAGCCTCGCGCTGGAAATTCTGACGCAAGTCGATGGGATTTCCAGTCTCGGTGAAATCGAAGAGCGTGCCAGGAGCACGCTGCACCTGACGAGACACGTAGCTCTCTTGCCCGGCAATAAACCGGATCTCGTGAGCTCCATTTTCGCGCAGCGGGCGAATGGTCATGGCGAAGCCGTGCACCTTGTCGTCTTCAGGGGACGTGGCCACACGGTTTTCTCTGGAGCGTAGCTCCCCAGCAAGCCTGCGAAGCATTTTAAGCAGATCGGTCATGCGTGTGTCAAGATTCTGGATCAGAGCCATCTTCTCCTGGTGGTGCGTTGCAATCAAATCGGCAATCTGCTCGTCCTTGCGCTCGATAATCCTTGCGAGTCGCGTGGCCTCGCGGCGAGCGTCACGCAGCTGGCGACGGAGGTCACGATTCTCAGCTTGCAAAACATCTGCGATACTCATTATCGGTGGGGGGGGGGGCAGGAAGGGATGAAGCTGGAAACGGGACAGGTGGGTCTTGGAAGCACAAGCGAGAGTGAGAAGCTGTGGCTGGTGGAAGGATGAAGCCGAGAAAGGGGTCAGTTTGATCGTTTCTGAGAGGAATCGGATTGTTAGAGTTTTCTAAGTGCGTCCAGGATTTGATATGACCAATAAAATCGCCTAAAAAAAGGGACAGATGTCATTGCTTTAGCCAATCTCCTTTAGCTAGTTTTCGCGTTTTTATGATGGGTTCGCTGTGAATAATCGCACAGAATAGACGGTATACTAGACATGAGTGATATCCTATTCTGTATGATACAGAATAAATAACGGGGTTGAAAGGGTTAACCAGACGGAAAGCGCTGGCAAAAACGCTCTTAGGTACTAAAACCCTGTTTTTGGTCGTCAATACACTAAATTATGGTGGGGAATCTCACCACTCGCAGCACCACAGCAAAGTTTGAGCAAACTGCAGCGAATCAGATCCACTCGAGCAAAGGGTCCCCAGAGAATCGAGCTGAGTCGCGAGTCATGGAGGACGACGACGCGACGCCCGAGGTGACGTCCGCGCCGATCAACGGGCCGGCGCAGGGCCGCAGCGAGCGCCACCTCTCGGCGGGCGCCATGAACCTGGCGCTGCAGGACGACCAGTGGACCTTCGAGTCGCCCGTGTCGCCGCAGCCTGGCCAGCCGCTGGTCGTGCACCCAGGCACGTACCGCTACCTGAAGGGCGCGGAGCTGGAGGGTGCCACCTACGACTTCGCCATCGTGACGCGGCGCAAGGCCAAGCAGCAATCGCGGCAGAGCAAGAAGCAGACGGAGGAGGAGAGCAGCGACGTGGCCGTGGACATCAGCGTCGGCGTGGAGGGCCAGCTGATCGAGAAGCTTGTGGCCAGCGGCCTGGACGTCGACGTGCTGGAGGGCGACTTCAGCCGCGTGGAGGCCGATGGCAAGAAGGCCAGCAAGTATTTCGTGCTGCTGATCCGCGGCAACGACGAGGCGCTGGCCATCTACGGGCGGCGCCTGCGCTTCCAGACGTGGCTGCGCAGCGGCAACTCGCGGGAGGTAGACTCGGTGGCGCAGAGTAGCCCCATTGTCACGCCTGCCGAGCGGATCCAAGTGATCGACCACATCATCAGAGAGACGGCCAAGATCACGGAGGACCACCCCAACGTGAGATCGATCTTCCCCGTGCACGACCCTGCGACCAACAGGTACTTGTTGAAGACGTTCATCGGGACGCAGAAGTTGGAGTTTCTGTCGGAGAATTTCCTCCGTAAGGTGAGAGCTCACTTTGGCGAGAAGGTGGGCTACTACTTCGCGTTCATGGACTTCTACAACAAGTTCCTGGTGCCCATCGCGTTGCTTGGTGTGCTCCTGACGTGTCTGCGTGGGGTCATGGGCACGCCCATGTACATGCGTGTGTTGGTGGGCTGGGCCGTGCTGATTTCGGTGGTGTGGAGCTACTGGTTCCTGAAGGCCTGGTCTCGCCGCAACAATGAACTCAACCACATGTGGGCGAACAATACCGACACCAACACGATTGTGTACCGCAACCCGAAATTCCGCGGCGATGCATTTGTGAACCCGGTTACCGGCCTGCCTGACCAATACTACCCGAGCTGGAAACGCTACCCAAAGTATCTAGCGATGGTCACCTTCATGGTAGTGCAGATCTCTATCATGATGTTTGTGATTGCTATTTGGATCACCGCGTTCGAGGTGCTCAAAGTGCGCTACCCGGACAGAGGAATCTTTTCAGCGCAGTGGTTCTACATCCTCGGCGGCGGTATACTCTACGGGTTGTTTGTTGATATAATCCAGTGGAGTGTCATTGTGACGAAGGCCGCACGAATGTTCACTGAGTGGGAAAACTGGAAAACCATCGAGCAGTTTGAGAAGTCGATGATCCGCAAGCTGTTCCTCATGGACTTCCTCAACTACTACACGTGGTTCTTCTTATTAGCGTTCGTGTATGTGATCCCCGGTGCTGGCGATACAATTACCAACTTCCTCAACGCACTTATTTGGAAGGACCCGGCCAATTGTTGCTTTGGGCCGTATATGGATCGTTCGGGCTCGTATTGTGACTCGTGTCCTCCAGCTTGGAATGAGATGGGATTCCGCGAAACTCGTTGCATTCCATGCCGTGGCTGGGTAACTTTCGACATCAACCACCTCGACTTGGAGACCTTGTTCCTAACGCCTATCATTATCACCCAGCTGCTAAACTTGCTCATTGCCGTGACCGTCCCGTGGATTCACCGTAAACACTACGAACAACGTCTCCGCGGCACGGATCGCAAAGTCATGGCTATGGTTAAAGCGCAAGGAGAACGACGATTGCTCGCCGAGATGTCTTATCAAAACGAGGACTCCGATAACGCGCGCGATCAACGCACGCCCAACCGAGGCGATACTGCTGCACGGAACAGCGACAACCTAGCACACCTATTGAATCGGTCGTCGGCGCGGTACCTCGAGAACAGTGAACGCGAAGTGGAGTTGCTCAACGCGAAGGCACGTGCAATTTTGTTCGAGAGCGAGCAGGAGAACTACGACCCGTATGATGACTACCACCACATGACGGTGCAGTTCGGCTTCGTGGTCATGTTTTCCATGCTGTGGCCGCTCATGCCTGCCGCCTGCATGATCGTTAATGCGTTGAAGACGCGCGGGGACGGATTCCGCCTCTGCCGAACCAACCGACGTCCGTTCCCCCGCAAGGCCAGCGGCATCGGTGAATGGCACAATATGCTCCACGTACTCGCCCTCACTGGTGTGATTGTCAACATCGGGCTTATCTTCATCTCCACGGGCGCCATGGAGTTCTACTCGCCGTCTTGCTCGAAGCAGATCTCGGACGCCATGGGTGGCGATTTCTCGCACTTCCGCTTCGGTCCGGACTTTGCCTGCTTCTCACTCACCACGCGCATGGTCATGATTCTCGTAAGCGAGCATCTCTCGCTGCTGTTGATCTGGTCCTTCTGGAAAATCATCCGCAGCGTTCCAGCGCAAGTCCAACTCGACATGCTGCGCCAAGAATTTGCGTTCAAGTCCAAACTGTACGAGCGCGCGACCAAGACTGCGAGCACGACGGCCGCGTCGTTGGCAGCCTTTGCGGCACAACCAGCTCGTGGCAACACGTACCCGACGGTGTACACCGCGACGGTGGTGAGTGGTCCTACAACGCCTGTGGGAGTATCCCAGCGAGATCGTGCTTTCGTCGGGTCGAAGGAAGAGAAAGAGCCGTTGCTGTCGACCAAGCGTTTGGCGCAGGCCTGGGACTCCGCTAAATCACCCGAGAAGCCCCACAAGTCCAACCAGGATGACGCGTGATCTGCTGGCGTCGCCGAAGAAACCTATCTATCCGAGAGTAGACTTATTAGCGCTAGCTGTAGGGATACACCATCCTTGCAGCGCGAAAGAGGATACTTTTAGTAGTTGAAGCTGCATTATTACCTCGATTTACCACCAAGTTTCGGTCAACATGGTGCGGGATAAGTTGCTGCCGTTGGGTTAATAGCCCAGACGCCGGAAGAAAGTTGCGGACAGCTGGCTTGCATGCCCATGGTTGTCATGGCGCCTCGTGGCGGAGACTGACGTGGTGGACTGGTGGTCTGATCGCAGTCAGGGTTCAGTAGTAATAGCCATTTTCGGCTCTCAGTAATACAACTTCATTTATTATCAATATTCAAAAATTAATATAATAAACTGTGTAAATAGATATTTACATTACAAATGAAATGTGCAGTAAGATGCGCGTAGTAGATGCCGATTCCTCAATTTGCCTCTTATATGTGATATAGTACCTGACGCAATAAAGTAATAAGTGGGTCTGTCAAAATATATTATAGTATCCCCGATATCATTACTACTCAGGTTTATTCCGCGCCCAGCTGGTCTCCACGCCGGACCGACTTTCCGCCGTCATTCCCCGACTTGAGCTGGAGCGCGCAGTTTGTCGTCGGTCGAGAGAGAGAGAGAGCAAGTCCCAGCAGCAGCAGCAGCTTCCTTCCCATACCGCCATGTCCTTCCGCGCGCCCGTGCAGCCCCGCGGCGGCGGCTTCGGCCTGGACGCCGAGCTGGCGCGCAAGGCGGCCGAGCGCTACGACTACGACATGGAGAACGAGGCGCGCGCGTGGCTCGAGGCCATCTCGGAGATGCCGATCGGCGACGACTTCGGCGAGGGCCTGCGCGACGGCGTGGTGCTGTGCACCGTGGCCAACAAGATCCACGCGGGCGTGGTCAAGCGCGTGGAGACCAAGTCCAAGATGCCCTTCAAGCTCATGGAGAACGTGTCGGCGTTCCTCAAGGCCTGCCGCGTCATGGGCGTGAACGAGTTCGACCTGTTCGAGACCGTGGACCTGTTCGAGCTCAAGGACCTGGGCAACGTGGTGCGCTGCGTCTTCGCGCTGGGGCGCGCCGTGCAGCGCAACTACCCGGACTTCAAGGGCCCGACGCTGGGCGTCAAGGAGAGCATCAAGAACCAGCGCTCCTTCACACCCGACCAGCTGGCGGACGGCAAGAACATCATCTCGCAACAGACGCTCGGCAGCTTCCGCACCATGAAGCGCTACACGTCGTACCACACCAACAACGTCATGCTGGGCGCCGACGCGGCCCAGAGCGCGTACCGCGCGCCGCCCCCGCCGCCGCCTCCGTCCAAGGAGAAGATCGCGCAGCTGTCGCGCTTCCGCAGTGCGGACAAGCTCACCACGTTCGACTCGCAGCCTGAGGGAGAGCTGTCTCCCAGCGCGAAGCACGTGCCGACGAAGGAGGAGGTCGCTGCGACTGTAGCGGAGCTGTCGGAGGAGGTGGAAAAGACGACTGTGAGCGACGAAAAAGTCGCTTCGTCGATCCCCGGTCTGAACAGTGTGGCGGCTAGTTCGGGACCCACAGCGGAGGAAGAGGCTCAGGAGTGGATTGAGGCCGTTCTGGGCGAGAAGTTCCTGGCCAGCTTCGCCGACAGCCTTAAGGACGGCGTGATTCTGTGCACGCTGATGAACAAGATCCAGCCCGGTCTAATCCCGAAGATCCAGACGTCGACGATGCCCTTCAAGCAGATGGAAAACGTGAGCAGCTTCGTGCGCGCGTGCCGCACTATCGGCGTTGCCGAGTTCGATTTGTTCGAGACAGTGGACCTGTACAATCAGAAGAACATTGGACAGGTTGTGCAGTGCATCCATGCGCTTGGCCGTACCATCCAAAAGACTATGCCCGAGTACGATGGTCCTCGCCTTGGCGTGAAAGAGTCGACTGTGAACCCGCGTCAGTTCACGGAGGCTCAGCTCCGTGAGGCCAAGTCGGCTGTTCCTGTTCTGGCTCACGGCAGCCAGTCGGTGATGGAACGACTTCCTTTCGATCACTCAGCTTCGGTCACTTTCCGCTTTGACACCGCTGCAGCTGCCGCTGCAGCCGCGGATGCTAGCAGTGAAAAGAAGGCGGAGAAGCCGGAGCCAATGACTGTCGAATCAGACGCTCAACCGGAGACCACTGCTCAGCAGGATCCAACCAAGGTCGAGAAAGAAGTTACCCCGGCATCAGAGCCAGTGAAGGCGGAGGATGAAGCCGCCCCGTCATCCGAGGATAACGAGAAGCCAGCTAAGTCGACTGGACCGAGTTGGCTAGCTCAACGGGTGGCATCCCTGAACTCGGTGAGCACTGGAAGCGCTGCGAAGCCAAACCTGCCTGTCGGCGGTTCTTCGTCGGTGCTCCCCACGCGTACTGTGTGGAGCTAAGGAGCTGTGAGAACTCATGGGGTGCTTTGTTCTCCCATGAAGAGATTGCTGCGTTTTTGCGTGTGTAAGATATTCGACGACAGAAGTAGTTCAAGGTGTGTGATCTTCATCCTTCGTTTAATTGATTTGCTCCGCCAGCGAGCACTTTGCTGTCGCAACTAGAGCGTTTTGCTGTATCATGCTTTGTCAGCAGCTGCAATCATCTCTAATAGATCTATCAGCCGAGTTGCTTTCTATCCGTACAAGTCCTCAACCTCGGTCAGCAGGCTCGTGCAACGCGTGTCAATGCGCAGGTCGCACAGTTCATCTGCGCGCGTGGGTCCCAGGTTCACGATGGCGATCGGGATCTTGCGGGCGTGAGCGTGGTTAATGAGGCGCATTGCCGAAAACACTTTCAGTGACGACCCAACGACCAACAGTGCGTTGGCATCACAGACGCGCTCTAATGCTGCCGTCCGTGTGGCTGCCGGCATGTTCTCGCCGAAAAACACAACTCTAAACCATACAGCAAAAGCATGGATGTAAGACAAATGCACTCCCATACCTCCCGTCACGGCGAAAAAGAAGCAGCGTACCTGGGCTTCATGATGCCGCCGCACTTACTGCACGCTGGGTAGACGAAGTCGTCATAGTTCCACGAGATGTCGACGTCTCCGTCCGGATTCACCTTGTCACTGGATGCCACGTCTCCTGCAGCCTTGTCCGGGTGCTCGGCGGACCACTGGGCGACCTTCGGGTTCAGGTCGCGTAGAGCTTCCTGATAGCTCTGGCGAGAAGTCACGTGGCCGCAGCCTTGGCACTCCACCTCGTGCAGCGACCCGTGCATCTCCACAACGCTGTGCGAGCCGCTCTTGGTATGCAAGCGGTCCACGTTCTGCGTCAAGATGTCGGAGAGGACGCCAGCTTGTTGCAGCCCCGTGAGCGCGTGGTGCGAGCCGTTGGGCTGCGTGTTGAGGATCTTGGGCCAGCCGAGGAAGCTGCGCGCCCAGTAGCGCTGGCGATATGAGTGGGCCCCCATGAACTGTACAAAGAGCGACAAGAGAGAGAGAGAGAGAGCAAACTAGGCGGTTAGACTGCAGAAGAGAGCAAAAGGTCAGCAACAGAAGCATGGCCGACCTCCTGGAACTGGATGGGGCGGAATTCTTTGTTGCGGTTGTACACGCCGTTGGGTCCGCGGTAGTCGGGGATGCCGGAGTCTGTGGAGATGCCAGCTCCGGTCAGCACCATGGTCTTGCCGCGACCGGCCTCCAGGAATGCGCGCAGGCGGGCGGCTTCGCTGGCGACGGCGCGGCTTGCCGCCTTCTTCGCTTGCAACTGCATTTCGGACGCAAGCGTTTACGGACACTTTGTGCTTTGATTGGTTAACTCGATGTTACAAAAACGATACTGTATAACCCACTGCAGTTAACTTCTCCCACTGGTGCGAGGACCAAAATCGGTTGTGCGACGCTATATGATTGGTCAAAACCAAATGCTCAAAAATATAGGCACAACATTGTAGTACAGTGGTCCACTATTGTATTTATCGATCTTGCACTAAACTGGCGCGTCAAACGGTGACCGACTGCTGGGTACAAACGAGGACGACAGCCGAGTACAAATGAGGACGACAGCCGAATACAAGTGAGGAAGACAGCCGAGTACAATTGAGGAAGACAGTAGGGGGCATAACAAACAAACCTTCACTTCGTTTTTTTCTCTCTGGAGCCTCGCAAGTCAACCGACTCATGGATCTCCCGATAACCAGTCGACTCTACGGCGCAGCCAAAGCCGCAGCAAAATATGCAGACCATCGGCTTGAAACTCGCACCCGGACAGACTACAACAGCAGTCTTCGACGCTTCGCGGCGTTCTGTCAGAATGAAGGCTACCCGGACCCGCTCAAGCACCGCTTTGTAGAGCTGCCAGGTGTCGTGGCAGCCTACATCAACCAGCTTGCTACTACCAACACAAGTCAATGGCCTGCCGAGAAACTGCGCGCTGCTCTCAGTTGGCACTACACGAAGCCGGAGATGCTCACGGGGGGTCACCCACACGATCGCTGGGTTGTCGAGACTGGCTCGGACGGAACCCTGGTGCCGCGGGGTAATCCGGCCAGGTCTGCAGCCATCACCCAGATTCTGGCAGGTCTCAGCAAATCCAAGAAGCGCGAAAGAACCCCGAAGCGTGCATCGCCCATGTCGCTGACGATGCTGACGAGAATGATTACCTTTCTGGAATCGAACTCGGTGATCAACGAGACCATGCGATTGTGGTTTTCAGCTGTTTGCTCACTCAGCTTCTACGGCATGTGACGCATCAACGAAGTTCTTCAGATGAAGAAAGGAGACATCCACCTGGGGCTTCAACGCAAATCGCGCAAGGGCAATGCGACAATACGCTTCGGTTGTTTTACTATCCGAGATAGAAAGACAGACCATGATCCACTGGCAAGCCGGACGTACTCATTTCACCACCTTCCGAAGGAAGAGCAAGCTGCTGAGTCTCTGACATATCTAGAGAAGTGGTTTACGCATGCAAGTTCGAAGCTCCATCACATTTGGCGAGACACTGATTACGCGTTTCCTGCGCTTACGAAGGTACCACGCAACGGCTCAAAGAAACGGAAATGAGGGGCTGCTACTGCGATAGATGGAACTACGTTCGCGAACGTTGGTGTGAAGTGGGGCTCGCCTATGTCGGACAGCAATTTCACTCAGGTGCTCAACATCGTCGCTGAGGCTGCTGGAATCAGCCGAAACCTGCTCGGCGATGAGATTTGGTTTACATCTCACTGCTTTCAACGAGGTGGTGCTCAATACCGATTTATGTTTGCACCAGAAAAGCGCAGGTGGTCGCTTAAACTCGTGAAATGGTGGGCAGGTTGGGCGCCAAGTGAGAAAGCTGAGACGGTGACCAGGTATCTAGTAGATGACGTTTTGGACCGAGAAGAAAACGTGTTGGGTGACTCGCTAGCGCCCGATTCAGTCTCGTGCAGCGATGCAGCTCTGGAAAGCATACGAAGCCTCGATTATGGAGACGCTCAAATGAATAGCGACGGTACCGAAGAGTTACAAGCGACTATGAGCCCACCGGACGTGCACGAATCCGTATCTGGTATTGGAGAGCTGAAGTCGCTGCTGGAAGGTCTCCGGCAGATGGTGAAGAATATCGCAGAAACACAAGGCTCGACGCAGGAAACGGTACTGGAAGATCCTGCTACGGTGACTGATGTCGTTGCCACGCATCTGGTGTCTGAGCTTCCTGACGCAAAATCGTGGAGGGACTACGTCAATCAATACTGGAAAGCCAATCCTGCGTGTCACCAGTATCGTGCGGGCGTTGATATGCTTCCACATGAACGGAAACTCCACAGATCGCGTCTCTCCCGAATGAAAATCATCGCCGAGTTTATTCGTGATGAGTACAACAACGATGAGGCGTTGTTCGAGAAGGAATTCGCAAGCGACGTGCAGGGAGAGCTGACTGTGAACAGGATACTAACTGCTATCCGGAAACGGAGACGAACGAAGGGCTAGTCGTCCTCAATTGTACCCTCGTCCTCAATTGTACCATCGTACTGTCGTCCTCAATTGTACCCTCGTCCTCAATTGTACCATCGTACTGTCGTCCTCAATTGTACCCTCGTCCTCAATTGTACCATCGTACTGTCGTCCTCAATTGTACCCTCGTCCTCAATTGTATTGTCGTCCTCAACTGTACTGTATACAATTATTAATAGAAAAACGAATAAAAGCGTATATTAATGTAAGTGCTATGCACGATCTACCTGGACACATCAGTCATCGCCGAAATGGTAGTCCTCGTCTGAGTCGTCAGACTCGCTGTTGAAGTCGCTTGGATGATATTCATCAGCGCTGTTGGAGTCACTAGCTGTCCCGCTTGGATTTTCATCATCTTGATCTTCATATCCTTCGTACTCGAACGCAGTGTCATCGTTGTGGTCGTTGTCGGCAATGTCTTCGTCGTCACTGCCGAATAGGTCGACCGGGAACGGATATTGGCAGGCAGGGCAGAGGAAGTCCTTGTCCATGCGTCGGCCTAAGTATTGCGTGTTGTATGCCTTCAAACAGTCGTAATCAAGCTTGTGGTCACATTGCGGCCCTTCCAAAATAATCCCTTGGATAACCTCTTTGCAGACTAGGCACGTCGGTGGGGCAGGGATGTGCCCAACAACCACAGCCTCACCCTCTTCAACATCGACATCGATGGGTTCGCGACAATTTCCACACCTTGGATCGTGTGGAATGCAGCCGATCACGCAGCGTCGGTGAAAAGGTTGCCGGCAAGTCTGGTTTCCGCATATCCATATGTTTTCATCATCTTCACCGTCGTGGTCGTCGAGCGATCGTAAACAGATGCTGCAGTCGCTGACGCCTTCGCGGGGCTCTGTTCGTTCTTCACTGGTTTCAGGGACGGTTTCTGTGATGGGCGCATCCAGCAGAAATAGAGGAGGCGCGTCGAGATCAATTTCGCTCCATTCGAAATCCGCCAAGTCGAGTAGGCTTGATTCCTCGTTGTTTCTCTCATCTTCTTGGATGTTTACGCTGACATCATCTTCAACCGCGTAATCTTGATCGTCCTCTTGTAGAAGCTGGTCGAGGTGGCTGCTCTCTCCACTCAGCACATCGATGACGCTATTCTCGGTGTGACGCGCGTCAACATTTGGATCGTCACCTTGATTACGCCTACGGCGGTGCCACCCAGCGTCCGTTTGTCGCCGTGCTTGGGACATGTGGTTGAGATGCTCGACACGCTCCGTAATCGTACGGCACCGGGACGACCTCTGGTGACGGGCTAGGTGGTGGCGGTTGCCTTTAATCCACTGCCAGCAGTTCTGGCAGAGCTCACGAGGAAGCTCTGGTAGGCCTTTGCAAGTTCGCCGCAGATGACGCTGCAGGTTATCGGAGCGTCCGAAGTCATGCAGACACGTAGTGCATATATGCTCTCTAGAAATATCCATCCTATAAAGGCAAAATAATATCATCAATTTTTAATTACGTTATATCAATTATAGTCCAACACATTTACGGCTCTAAAAAGGCTGTCGCACGTGCGCTTCGGGCTGGTCGCACCAGTAGAGCAGGGGGCTTCGCGGGAGATCCGATAATGAAGCGCTGCTTTTTCCGGTCCGAGCAATTGCCGGATGCGCCTCGTGCGAGCTGAACCCACCTCAGGGCAGCAACGGCGAAGAAAAGGCTGTTCCCCTTACCCTATGTATGATTCTACGCTGTGTTATTGCATACAAACCTTTCTGATTCTGCCTGTTCAAATATACCTAACCCTACACAAAATCGCACACGGCCAGCGAAGTGCTACTTCTTTTGGCCAATCGATGCATTGAAGCATCCGCAGTCCACCTCCTTCATTTCAATATTTAAATTTGGGATTTCAAACGGAGTCACTCCGTCACGCTCCATCTGACGCATCCCTCCAACCACACCAGCTGCCGCAACACACTTGTTTCCAAACCGACAACCTGCCGGCTTCGACAGGCAGCCATTCCGCCGGCCCGCCATGCCGGTGACCTGCGGCATATACGACGTCGACACCGGCCGAGGGAGCAGCGCAGCGGACAGGTCGCTGCCACACAGCCTCGGCAGAGGCGCCGGAACGCGTGCTGGAGCGTCGAGTGAGGCAAAAAGGCAAAGAGAATGCGCCGTCCGGGAATCGAACCCGGGGCATCTCGTTGGCAACGAGATATTTTACCACTAAACCAACGGCGCTTGCACGAACACTCAACCAACAAAAACAAACAACAACAAGCCCTACGACCAACCCACCCACACCACGAAACCCGCGCAACAAACGCTCCGCCACGCTCCATCGCCTGCCTCCCTCCGACCACCACAGCCGCCGCAACACACTTGTTTCTAAACCGACAACCTCCCGGCTTCGACAGGCAGCCATTCCGCCGGCCCGCCATGCCGGTGACCTGCGGCATATACGACGTCGACACCGGCCGAGGGAGCAGCGCAGCGGACAGGTCGCTGCCACACAGCCTCGGCAGAGGCGCCGGAACGCGTGCTGGAGCGTCGAGTGAGGCAAAAAGGCAAAGAGAATGCGCCGTCCGGGAATCGAACCCGGGGCATCTCGTTGGCAACGAGATATTTTACCACTAAACCAACGGCGCTTGCACGAACACTCAACCAACAAAAACAAACAACAACAAGCCCTACGACCAACCCACCCACACCACGAAACCCGCGCAACAAACGCTCCGCCACGCTCCATCGCCTGCCTCCCTCCTGTAACGGGCCCGGTGTATGCCCGTTACTGGCTTACACCTAGGTGTTGAGGAAGCGTCTTGTTCTCAGTAAGACTGAGAACTAAGTATTAAGTCCGATGTAAATTCAACTCTGATTTATTATTAGACCGGGGCGCTAGCCCTTAGGACTAATGTGTACCACTCAAACAAAGGTCGACAGCTGATTGGCTGAAGATGGGGACTGGCTTCCCCACCTTTCAGCCAATCAGAGGATGACGAGTCAGCACACGCTAGTCGTGTGCCGACCATGCCTACTTATGCAATATCGGAAAGATGTCTAGCTACTAAAGGAAATGGAGGGCCCATTACATCACACTCCTCTCAAGGCAGCACTCACGAGACGTGAGTGCAAGCGGGGAATTCTTGGAAATTGAGACGTCAGTTGGCGCGGCGTTAACTGGGTGATCACGATGCGTGCGGACCACAGCTCCTGCGCACCGCAGGATCACAACCAGACTTGCGCGGCGAGGGACAGGAGAGTGAGACGGCGGAAAGATCGGGGATGACGCCTGCGGAGACGACTACGACAACGGGGACGGCGGCAGACACGCGGGCGAGCTCCGCGAGGACGACAGCGACGACACAATCTTCGGCGGCGGTGATCAGCACGGGCACGCCCGCGCTACGAGCTCCATCATCGTTGCGCGTGATGGACCGAGAGCTGAAGCCGTGGGATTTGTATGACTTGTCCGGCGCGGAGTCGCCAGAACCGCTGGCGACGATGCAAGATTACTTCCGTCGATTTCGAGCACTGCGGGGGGAAAGTATTGATGGCGTCGCGCATGATTCGCTCCAGCGCTCGTGGTGTGCTATGATCGTCCGATGGAATCGGATGCTTCGCGAGGGCGACAACTTCGTTGTGTGGCTCGCGGGTCGCGAGGAAGTCATTGGTGAGCATTGTTGCGGGAGCTTCGTACGCGCGTGTGTACCAACGCGTGGAATGAGGATCGGATCTGTTACGTGCAAGTCTGCGAGGGTTGTGTCGTCTGCGGCAGCTCGGAGCATTACTCCGAGGTCGACTGGACGCGTGAGGTCGCCGAGCGGCCGCTCGGTGAAACGGAGCAGTCGTGGATCGCCAAGTATCGGCGAGCGCTCAATGAGGTCTCGGTGGCTTCTATTCGCGGCGGAGGCCGCCGCGATCGTTCTCGGCGGGGTGCATCCCCGTCGGCTCGTGGTCGTTCGCGATCTCGGTCGCCGCGGGGTCGCCGTCGATGGAGTTCTCGGTCGCGATCTTGGTCGCCGCGTGGTCGGCGACAGCGGCGCTCTCGTTCGCGATCGCGCTCTCGTACTCGAGGACCACGTCCGGGACATCCCGGAGGAGAGATGAACGTGGTTCCCACGTATCCTCGTCCGGCGGATAACCAAGCCAGCGGACTCGATAGCGCCGCGCGGGGGGAATCCCGCGGGTGGATGTTCTACTCGTACGAGCGCGGGTACGAGGCGTCGCACGAGGGGGGTCCTCGTGCGCCACGAGGTGATCCACGATCCAGCACTTTTGGCCAGCCGAGTCAACAATCGGCGGAGGGGGTTCGCGGCGATAGGTCGTACGCCTGGGTGTTCCAGGGGGATGTGGAGGCTGCAGCAAATCGTGCCCTGGACGCTCAGGTGGAGGCTGAGCAGGCGACTGCGCAGATCGCACAGACACGGAGGGAGCTTGAAGCGGCGCGCCAGTCGAACCGGGAGTTACTGGCGCGGACTCGGGAGTTGGAGATGCGCGTCTTTGGAGCGCCGCGGACGGGGGCACAGCCGCGGCAGTCGGCGGCGCGGACGGCGCGCCGAGAGGGGCGTTCGCTTTACGCTCCGGCGCCGGCGCCGGAGGATCCAGTGTCGACGGGATAACAGCGGGGTGGTACTTCTTGAGCCGCCCGACGTAGAACGTCGGGTGTAATCGTAATGACGTAGGAATATCCAACGTGTAGGCTTCACCGTTAACCTTCACGACTCTGAAGGGTCCAATAAAACGAGGCGCGAGTTTGCTCGCGCCAAGATTGGTAACTGCGGAAGAGCGAATGCCGTCGGTCGACAGGAGGACTTGCTCTCCTATCCGGAAGGTAGCCATATTCTTGCGTCCGCGCCTGTCCGCGTTCTCTTTTTGTTTATCCACTGCATCTTGAAGGGCATCGCGCACAAAACGGGCGAGACGCCCGTCGCTGTACGAACGCCGAAACGGCGGCGTTATCGATCTGGCGCGCCGGGGACTTCGGTGCGTAGTTGACCGCGACTTGAGTGCTGGTATTACCGGGGTCAATCAGGGTTCGCGCAGTCCATGCTGCGAGAGGAGACGCCGCGGAGCTCGGCGTCGCGAGAGCCTGTTTCGCCTTGGAGCGGGTGACCGTGTTCAGTAACTCGGGGTCGTGAGCCCCACTCGTCACAACATATTCATCACTGCCACCGTCATCATCCCCACCCAGAGTGGAGGCACCAGACACCGTGGGATGGCCCACGGCGAGGAGAGCCGGGACACGCGGGTGCCGCGCGTTGTTCGCGAAGAACGGGGTCAGCCCCGTCGAGGCGTGCTCAGCGTTGTTGAGTGCAAACTCGGCAAGGGGTAAGAACTTGCTCCAACTCGCGAAAGAAGTTGCGTAACTCCGAAGAACATCTTCGAGGACCCTGTTGACCCGCTCTGTCTGGCCATCCGTCTCCGGATGGGCCGCCGTCGACATCGACAGCTTCGTCCCCAGAAGCTGGAAGAGGGCGGTCCAGAACGCGGACGTGAACCGCGGGTCACGATCGGAGATGATCGACTCCGGTAAACCGTGGTGTCGAAATACGCAATCGACGAAATGCGCCGCGGTCTCAGCCGCGGTGACCGTATCACTCACGGGGGTGAGATGCACCATCTTCGTGAATCGATCCACGAAAACCAAGACGCCGTTCCGACCGTCGGCATCGGGAGGGAGCCCGAAGACAAAGTCCATGGAAACTGAGCACCAGGCCTCAGTTGCGATCGGCAGTGGGTGCAGGGGCGCTTGTGACGACTTGGACGGCTTCACTCGTTGGCAGGTCTCACAAGTGCGGACCCACTTACGCACCCATTTGTACATGCGGGGCCAGTAAAAGTCGCGGGATACTGCCGCGAAGGACTTCTCGCGGCCCAAGTGTGCGCCCATGGGGCTATCATGGAACTCGTGAATGATGCGAGCTCGCAGATCGTCGTCGTTGGGTACGACGACTCGCGGAGCGCCGAAACGATCGATGTTGTAGTACAGCAGATCATTGTCAAGATGGTAGCGGTCGATCTGGTTGCGCGTATTGCGCGAGAGGGCTCCCAGTGTCTCGTCACTGGGAGAGCGGATGTACGCCAAGATGTTGGCGTAGACGGCATCGTCTGCGTACGCCGCGACGATCTCATCGCGTAAATCCATCTCGGGGGACACAGGCGTCAGGTTGATGCCTGACGCTGCGCACACTGCGCAGTGATCATCGCCTTCATCCTCGTCGTCAATCACTTGACGACCCAACACGACACGAGGATCGTAATCGGGTCGCCGAGACAGCGCGTCGGCGAGGATATTGTTCTTGCCCGGCTTGTAGTGCACGACGAAGTTGTACTCGGCGAAGAACGACAACCAGCGCGCCATACGCTGGGATAGATGCGGCGACTTCATCGCTGTCCGCAGCGATGCATGATCTGTGTACACGGCGAATGCCTGTTCGCCCAGCAGGTACACTCTGAATTTTATCAGGGCATACCGCATCGCAAGGAGCTCCTTGTCGTATACGGGGTAGTTGCGCTCAGCCGGCTTCATCTGTCGTGACTGGCAACTCACGACTCTCTCATGACCTTCATTGTCGAACTGCATGAGCGCGCACCCGATATCGAAATCGCTAGCGTCACACACAACGTGGAAAGGCTTTGAATCGTCCGGGAGCATTAGTATTGGCGCAGACGCCAAGCTCTTCTTCACCGAGTCGAATGCGGCTTGGTGCTCGGGACGCCAAGACCACGTGGCGTCTTTCTTCAACAGGGATGATAGAGGCTGGATCAGTCCGGTGTAGTCTTTCGTGTATTTGTGCAGATAGTTTGCGAGACCCAGCCACTGACGGAGCTCAGTGGGACTTGTGGGCGTAGGCCATGAGCAAATGGACGAAATCTTCTCCGGGTCAGCTCGTACTCCCTTCTTGCTCACGTAACAGCCGAGCACCGGAATCTCCGGTGCACAAAATACACACTTCTTGAGGTTGGCGTACTGTTTGTTCTCTCTCATCACTTGAAAGACTTGCCTCAAGTGCCGGATATAGACTTCGAGCGCGCTGAGACCATCCTTAGCGCTACTGTGGACGAAGATATCGTCGAAGTAACTCGGCGCGAAGTCGCGGAGTGGGCGAAGCACATGGGAAACCATGCGATTGAACTTGGCGGGTGCGTTCTTCAGACCTTGGGGCATGACGAGCCACTCCCAGAGCATTCCGCTGGGAGTACTGACGGCCGTGAGAGGGATGTCACTCTCGCGCATCAGTATCTGATAAAAGCCATCGGTCAGGTCGATGGCACTGAAGATGACACTACCCGACATGGAATCCAGTATCATGTCCTTGCGGGGGATCGGGGTCTGTGCTGGGATGGTGGCGTCGTTGAGCTTGTTGAAAGCGTGGACGATGCGCCAACCACCCGTGGCCTTCTTCACACAGAATGTCGGACTCGAATGTGGGGAGATACTCTCGCGGACGAGACCGGCTTGCCGGCGACCTTCGAAGAAGTCGTCGATGGCCTTGACTTGATCGCGCGGCAGTGGCCACTGCCGTGTCACACAATACTTCGCACCGGGTGCGAGGTCTATCTCGTGGCGAACGCCACGATCCGCTGGCAGAGCCGCACGGACCTTGTCTGGGAAGACGTCGGCAAACTCGCGGGCTGTCTCGTAGACCGGGTTACCAGACGCCTTCAGCGTTTCCCAAGACTGCGCGGCGAAGCGCTCCTCGCGCGCTGACTTTGGTTCAGCGCTCTTAGGTCTTGACGACGCGTCGTCGAACTCAATAGAGTTAATCTCGTGAGGCACCGAGTTAGCGTCGGTGATCAGACAGACTTGCTCGATGTCCCCGGCCTTAAGGTCTCGGAGGAACTTCTTCCAGGAGAGACCTGGGAGGCTGGTGATGGACTTGGCGTCGCGAGGTGGGCTCGCGACTTCGATGACGCGCGTCTGGCTGGGAGCACCGTCCGCATACTCGATTGCGCAGACCGATTCAGTCGGTCCTGGAGGTGGGTCAGCGAAACTCCGGCGAGGCTTCAATCGTCGCCGCGACCTGCGGGAGGTCTTTGTGCGTCTCGAGCCCCTGCTCGAGACTGAGGTGTCACTCCCGCTGGACGATGATGCACCCTCCTCTAGGCGCGAGAGCTCGTCCTCGACCGCGCCGGTCGTGCGCGGAGGTAACTGCGGACCAACCGCGGAATCGTCGTGCGGGATCCGCTGCTCAACCGCCTCGGTAGTACGCGGGAGCGACTGCTCGACCGCCTCGTTCTTCATCCGCGAGAAGCGCGGATGCTCGCTTGCTTGTCTCTCACGCGCGCCCTCCCGCGCGTGTTCTTTCTCGTCTTCGCCAGTCAACAGCACTGAGCAGGTCGTGCCGAGAGGGCCATCACTCACTCTGTGCACAATACGCGTCGTGGACTCCCCATCCACGACTGTGACGAGGGGCCAATCTCTTGGTGCAACCACGAGATGTGTGAATACCTCGCTCACGTCGAAGTCTTGGGGACGCTTGACTGAACGAGCCAGCCAGTCGATCTGGGGCTGGTACCGGGTCAACCATGGGATGCACAGGATACAGTCAAACGCGTAATTCATCTCGATCACAAGAAAGTCGTCGTTGCTGTGAAAGCTGTCGAACGTGAACGGCATCGAGACCTCGCGCCGCGCAACGCGGCGAGCCTTTCCGGCAGCAAGCTTGATTACCTGTTCGCCCGGACCATTCCGGACGCGAACACTATCGGGGAGCACCGACAGGCACGACGCGCGGAAGAAGTTGTTCGTCGCGCCTGAATCCAGGAGTGCGCGGAGAGGTCGCCGGGCGCCGGCGACAAACAGACTGACGATGATCAGTCTCGAGTCGCCGCTGGCAGTGGTGGCATTGAAGTGTGCGTGAAGCACGGGGGGCTAGGAGGTCGGTCTGCCACCGGTGGACCCGGACCTCCGTTCCAACCAGTAGGGCACCCCGCCCCTACTGGTCCCGACCGTTTTTTGGTTGTGCGGCCGGGGTTGCCTCGCCGGACGTGGAATGTTCCACGTAGGTAATGACGGGAGCCGGCGCGCGGCACACCGCCGCGCGATGTCCAGGCTTCCGGCACCGGAAGCAAACCATCGGACGGTCGTCTCGGCTGCTTCGTCCTCGCCTCGAGGACGGCCACTGCTGACGCTGCGACGCCTCAACGGCGTCGATCTCCATGGGTTCAGGACCCGGCTGACTAGTCTCTGTGGGGGTTGTCCTTGCATACGACGATGTCACCACGTAGTCCTCGCGTAACGCGAGGGCGAAAGCTTCTTCCAGTGTCGCGGGTTCGGCCCGCGTAAGACAATATCGCGTCATCCCTTCGCGCATCCCGGATACGAAGACATGGACCTGGGATGCCGTGTCGATCGGCTTCGTGACGATGCAAGAAGCGAGATGGCGCGTCTTCTGGACATAGCCGCGCATGGACATTTTGCCTTGCTTGAGGGCGAAGAACGTCGTTCGAACGCGTGACTCGTCTTGTGGTGGTTCAAATGCGAGACGAAGGTCACTCTGGAGTGTGTCCAGAGTCGGGAACGCGTGTTGGTCGACGACGAGCTTGCCGAGGGCCCATTCCTTGGCCTTGCCGGAGAGGCGGGATAGTAGGAAATTCACTTTGGCCGACGGTGCCTCGATTAACCTCGAGGCGATTGCGATATCAATCTCTCTGAACCAGCGGTTCAGAGGAAGACGATCTGGGCCCGTCCCAGAATATGAAGAGGTCTCCATCTTCACGGCGTCGTTCCGTGAGGTTGCGAGGGAGTTGATACTCGCCGCTTTGCTTCGGCGAGCTCGCGGACCATGAACTTTTGGATGGCTTGGCGCTGCTGGTCGGGGATCGCTGAGCTCAGCAGCGACGTGACGACCACTTCTCCTGACACCGCCGCAAGGCGGTGGAGCGCCTGCCACTCGATGGACGTGAGGTGGGGGAAGGCTGCGTGCTCCAGCGTCATGGCTGGAGGACCGGCGGGCTGGTTCTCACTCATCTCGAACTTGGTCATGGGAAGGACTACAAAGTGCTACCAGGTGTAACGGGCCCGGTGTATGCCCGTTACTGGCTTACACCTAGGTGTTGAGGAAGCGTCTTGTTCTCAGTAAGACTGAGAACTAAGTATTAAGTCCGATGTAAATTCAACTCTGATTTATTATTAGACCGGGGCGCTAGCCCTTAGGAATAATGTAAACCACTCAAACAAAGGTCGACAGCTGATTGGCTGAAGATGGGGACTGGCTTCCCCACCTCTCAGCCAATCAGAGGATGACGGGTCAGCACACGCTAGTCGTGTGCCGACCATGCCTACTTATGCAATATCGGAAAGATGTCTAGCTACTAATGTAAATAGAGGGCCCATTACACCTCCCACCACCACAGCCGCCGCAACACACTTGTTTCTAAACCGACAACCTGCCGGCTTCGACAGGCAGCCATTCCGCCGGCCCGCCATGCCGGTGACCTGCGGCATATACGACGTCGACACCGGCCGAGGGAGCAGCGCAGCGGACAGGTCGCTGCCACACAGCCTCGGCAGAGGCGCCGGAACGCGTGCTGGAGCGTCGAGTGAGGCAAAAAGGCAAAGAGAATGCGCCGTCCGGGAATCGAACCCGGGGCATCTCGTTGGCAACGAGATATTTTACCACTAAACCAACGGCGCTTGCACGAACACTCAACCAACAAAAACAAACAACAACAAGCCCTACGACCAACCCACCCACACCACGGAACCCGCGCAACAAACGCTCCGCCACGCTCCATCGCCCGCATCCCTCCGACCACCACAGCCGCCGCAACACACTTGTTTCCAAACCGACAACCTCCCGGCTTCGACAGGCAGCCATTCCGCCGGCCCGCCATGCCGGTGACCTGCGGCATATACGACGTCGACACCGGCCGAGGGAGCAGCGCAGCGGACAGGTCGCTGCCACAGCCTCGGCAGAGGCGTGCTGGAGCGTCGAATTCAACCCAACAAAACGACAACAACGACCAACCAACACACCACGAAACCAAACGCGCACGCCCGCCCGCCATCCTCCGACCACCACAGCCGCCGCAACACACTTGTTTCAAACCGACAACCTCCCGGCTTCGACAGGCAGCTATCTGCCGGCCCGCCATGCCGGTGACCTGCGGCATATACGACGTCGACACCGGCCGAGGGAGCAGCGCAGCGGACAGGTCGTTGCCACACAGCCTCGGCAGAGGCGCCGGAACGCGTGCTGGAGCGTCGAGTGAGGCAAAAAGGCAAAGAGAATGCGCCGTCCGGGAATCGAACCCGGGGCATCTCGTTGGCAACGAGATATTTTACCACTAAACCAACGGCGCTTGCACGAACACTCAACCAACAAAAACAAACAACAACAAGCCCTACGACCAACCCACCCACACCACGGAACCCGCGCAACAAACGCTCCGCCACGCTCCATCGCCCGCCTCCCTCCGACCACCACAGCCGCCGCAACACACTTGTTTCCAAACCGACAACCTGCCGGCTTCGACAGGCAGCCATTCCGCCGGCCCGCCATGCCGGTGACCTGCGGCATATACGACGTCGACACCGGCCGAGGGAGCAGCGCAGCGGACAGGTCGTTGCCTCAGAGCCTCGGCAGAGGCGCCGGAACGCGTGCTGGAGCGTCGAGTGAGGCAAAAAGGCAAAGAGAATGCGCCGTCCGGGAATCGAACCCGGGGCATCTCGTTGGCAACGAGATATTTTACCACTAAACCAACGGCGCTTGCACGAACACTCAACCAACAAAACAAACAACAACAAGCCCTACGACCAACCCACCCACACCACGGAACCCGCGCAACAAACGCTCCGCCACGCTCCATCGCCCGCATCCCTCCGACCACCACAGCCGCCGCAACACACTTGTTTCCAAACCGACAACCTCCCGGCTTCGACAGGCAGCCATTCCGCCGGCCCGCCATGCCGGTGACCTGCGGCATATACGACGTCGACACCGGCCGAGGAGCAGCGCAGCGGACAGGTCGTTGCCACACAGCCTCGGCAGAGGCGCCGGAACGCGTGCTGGAGCGTCGAGTGAGGCAAAAAGGCAAAGAGAATGCGCCGTCCGGGAATCGAACCCGGGGCATCTCGTTGGCAACGAGATATTTTACCACTAAACCAACGGCGCTTGCACGAACACTCAACCAACAAAACAAACAACAACAAGCCCTACGACCAACCCACCCACACCACGGAACCTGCGCAACAAACGCTCCGCCACGCTCCATCGCCCGCATCCTCCGACCACCACAGCCGCCGCAACACACTTGTTTCCAAACCGACAACCTGCCGGCTTCGACAGGCAGCCATTCCGCCGGCCCGCCATGCCGGTGACCTGCGGCATATACGACGTCGACACCGGCCGAGGGAGCAGCGCAGCGGACAGGTCGTTGCCTCAGAGCCTCGGCAGAGGCGCCGGAACGCGTGCTGGAGCGTCGAGTGAGGCAAAAAGGCAAAGAGAATGCGCCGTCCGGGAATCGAACCCGGGGCATCTCGTTGGCAACGAGATATTTTACCACTAAACCAACGGCGCTTGCACGAACACTCAACCAACAAAAACAAACAACAACAAGCCCTACGACCAACCCACCCACACCACGAAACCCGCGCAACAAACGCTCCGCCACGCTCCATCGCCCGCATCCCTCCGACCACCACAGCCGCCGCAACACACTTGTTTCCAAACCGACAACCTGCCGGCTTCGACAGGCAGCCATTCCGCCGGCCCGCCATGCCGGTGACCTGCGGCATATACGACGTCGACACCGGCCGAGGGAGCAGCGCAGCGGACAGGTCGCTGCCACACAGCCTCGGCAGAGGCGCCGGAACGCGTGCTGGAGCGTCGAGTGAGGCAAAAAGGCAAAGAGAATGCGCCGTCCGGGAATCGAACCAGGGCATCTCGTTGGCAACGAGATATTTTACCACTAAACCAACGGCGCTTGCACGAACACTCAACCAACAAAACAAACAACAACAAGCCCTACGACCAACCCACCCACACCACGGAACCCGCGCAACAAACGCTCCGCCACGCTCCATCGCCCGCATCCCTCCGACCACCACAGCCGCCGCAACACACTTGTTTCCAAACCGACAACCTGCCGGCTTCGACAGGCAGCCATTCCGCCGGCCCGCCATGCCGGTGACCTGCGGCATATACGACGTCGACACCGGCCGAGGGAGCAGCGCAGCGGACAGGTCGTTGCCTCAGAGCCTCGGCAGAGGCGCCGGAACGCGTGCTGGAGCGTCGAGTGAGGCAAAAAGGCAAAGAGAATGCGCCGTCCGGGAATCGAACCCGGGGCATCTCGTTGGCAACGAGATATTTTACCACTAAACCAACGGCGCTTGCACGAACACTCAACCAACAAAACAAACAACAACAAGCCCTACGACCAACCCACCCACACCACGGAACCCGCGCAACAAACGCTCCGCCACGCTCCATCGCCCGCATCCCTCCGACCACCACAGCCGCCGCAACACACTTGTTTCCAAACCGACAACCTCCCGGCTTCGACAGGCAGCCATTCCGCCGGCCCGCCATGCCGGTGACCTGCGGCATATACGACGTCGACACCGGCCGAGGGAGCAGCGCAGCGGACAGGTCGTTGCCTCAGAGCCTCGGCAGAGGCGCCGGAACGCGTGCTGGAGCGTCGAGTGAGGCAAAAAGGCAAAGAGAATGCGCCGTCCGGGAATCGAACCGGGGCATCTCGTTGGCAACGAGATATTTTACCACTAAACCAACGGCGCTTGCACGAACACTCAACCAACAAAAACAAACAACAACAAGCCCTACGACCAACCCACCCACACCACGGAACCCGCGCAACAAACGCTCCGCCACGCTCCATCGCCCGCATCCCTCCGACCACCACAGCCGCCGCAACACACTTGTTTCCAAACCGACAACCTGCCGGCTTCGACAGGCAGCCATTCCGCCGGCCCGCCATGCCGGTGACCTGCGGCATATACGACGTCGACACCGGCCGAGGGAGCAGCGCAGCGGACAGGTCGTTGCCACACAGCCTCGGCAGAGGCGCCGGAACGCGTGCTGGAGCGTCGAGTGAGGCAAAAGGCAAAGAGAATGCGCCGTCCGGGAATCGAACCGGGGCATCTCGTTGGCAACGAGATATTTTACCACTAAACCAACGGCGCTTGCACGAACACTCAACCAACAAAACAAACAACAACAAGCCCTACGACCAACCCACCCACACCACGGAACCCGCGCAACAAACGCTCCGCCACGCTCCATCGCCCGCATCCCTCCGACCACCACAGCCGCCGCAACACACTTGTTTCCAAACCGACAACCTCCCGGCTTCGACAGGCAGCCATTCCGCCGGCCCGCCATGCCGGTGACCTGCGGCATATACGACGTCGACACCGGCCGAGGGAGCAGCGCAGCGGACAGGTCGTTGCCTCAGAGCCTCGGCAGAGGCGCCGGAACGCGTGCTGGAGCGTCGAGTGAGGCAAAAAGGCAAAGAGAATGCGCCGTCCGGGAATCGAACCGGGGCATCTCGTTGGCAACGAGATATTTTACCACTAAACCAACGGCGCTTGCACGAACACTCAACCAACAAAACAAACAACAACAAGCCCTACGACCAACCCACCCACACCACGGAACCCGCGCAACAAACGCTCCGCCACGCTCCATCGCCCGCTCCCTCCGACCACCACAGCCGCCGCAACACACTTGTTTCCAAACCGACAACCTGCCGGCTTCGACAGGCAGCCATTCCGCCGGCCCGCCATGCCGGTGACCTGCGGCATATACGACGTCGACACCGGCCGAGGGAGCAGCGCAGCGGACAGGTCGTTGCCTCAGAGCCTCGGCAGAGGCGCCGGAACGCGTGCTGGAGCGTCGAGTGAGGCAAAAAGGCAAAGAGAATGCGCCGTCCGGGAATCGAACCCGGGGCATCTCGTTGGCAACGAGATATTTTACCACTAAACCAACGGCGCTTGCACGAACACTCAACCAACAAAAACAAACAACAACAAGCCCTACGACCAACCCACCCACACCACGGAACCCGCGCAACAAACGCTCCGCCACGCTCCATCGCCTGCATCCCTCCGACCACCACAGCCGCCGCAACACACTTGTTTCCAAACCGACAACCTGCCGGCTTCGACAGGCAGCCATTCCGCCGGCCCGCCATGCCGGTGACCTGCGGCATATACGACGTCGACACCGGCCGAGGGAGCAGCGCAGCGGACAGGTCGTTGCCTCAGAGCCTCGGCAGAGGCGCCGGAACGCGTGCTGGAGCGTCGAGTGAGGCAAAAAGGCAAAGAGAATGCGCCGTCCGGGAATCGAACCCGGGGCATCTCGTTGGCAACGAGATATTTTACCACTAAACCAACGGCGCTTGCACGAACACTCAACCAACAAAAACAAACAACAACAAGCCCTACGACCAACCCACCCACACCACGGAACCCGCGCAACAAACGCTCCGCCACGCTCCATCGCCCGCATCCTCCGACCACCACAGCCGCCGCAACACACTTGTTTCCAAACCGACAACCTGCCGGCTTCGACAGGCAGCCATTCCGCCGGCCCGCCATGCCGGTGACCTGCGGCATATACGACGTCGACACCGGCCGAGGGAGCAGCGCAGCGGACAGGTCGTTGCCACACAGCCTCGGCAGAGGCGCCGGAACGCGTGCTGGAGCGTCGAGTGAGGCAAAAAGGCAAAGAGAATGCGCCGTCCGGGAATCGAACCCGGGGCATCTCGTTGGCAACGAGATATTTTACCACTAAACCAACGGCGCTTGCACGAACACTCAACCAACAAAAACAAACAACAACAAGCCCTACGACCAACCCACCCACACCACGAAACCCGCGCAACAAACGCTCCGCCACGCTCCATCGCCTGCCTCCCTCCGACCACCACAGCCGCCGCAACACACTTGTTTCCAAACCGACAACCTCCCGGCTTCGACAGGCAGCCATTCCGCCGGCCCGCCATGCCGGTGACCTGCGGCATATACGACGTCGACACCGGCCGAGGGAGCAGCGCAGCGGACAGGTCGTTGCCTCAGAGCCTCGGCAGAGGCGCCGGAACGCGTGCTGGAGCGTCGAGTGAGGCAAAAGGCAAAGAGAATGCGCCGTCCGGGAATCGAACCGGGGCATCTCGTTGGCAACGAGATATTTTACCACTAAACCAACGGCGCTTGCACGAACACTCAACCAACAAAAACAAACAACAACAAGCCCTACGACCAACCCACCCACACCACGAAACCCGCGCAACAAACGCTCCGCCACGCTCCATCGCCTGCCTCCCTCCGACCACCACAGCCGCCGCAACACACTTGTTTCCAAACCGACAACCTCCGGCTTCGACAGGCAGCCATTCCGCCGGCCCGCCATGCCGGTGACCTGCGGCATATACGACGTCGACACCGGCCGAGGGAGCAGCGCAGCGGACAGGTCGCTGCCACACAGCCTCGGCAGAGGCGCCGGAACGCGTGCTGGAGCGTCGAGTGAGGCAAAAAGGCAAAGAGAATGCGCCGTCCGGGAATCGAACTCCCGGGGCATCTCGTTGGCAACGAGATATTTTACCACTAAACCAACGGCGCTTGCACGAACACTCAACCAACAAAAACAAACAACAACAAGCCCTACGACCAACCCACCCACACCACGAAACCCGCGCAACAAACGCTCCGCCACGCTCCATCGCCTGCCTCCCTCCGACCACCACAGCCGCCGCAACACACTTGTTTCCAAACCGACAACCTCCCGGCTTCGACAGGCAGCCATTCCGCCGGCCCGCCATGCCGGTGACCTGCGGCATATACGACGTCGACACCGGCCGAGGGAGCAGCGCAGCGGACAGGTCGCTGCCACACAGCCTCGGCAGAGGCGCCGGAACGCGTGCTGGAGCGTCGAGTGAGGCAAAAAGGCAAAGAGAATGCGCCGTCCGGGAATCGAACCGGGGCATCTCGTTGGCAACGAGATATTTTACCACTAAACCAACGGCGCTTGCACGAACACTCAACCAACAAAAACAAACAACAACAAGCCCTACGACCAACCCACCCACACCACGAAACCCGCGCAACAAACGCTCCGCCACGCTCCATCGCCTGCCTCCCTCCGACCACCACAGCCGCCGCAACACACTTGTTTCCAAACCGACAACCTGCCGGCTTCGACAGGCAGCCATTCCGCCGGCCCGCCATGCCGGTGACCTGCGGCATATACGACGTCGACACCGGCCGAGGGAGCAGCGCAGCGGACAGGTCGCTGCCACAGAGCCTCGGCAGAGGCGCCGGAACGCGTGCTGGAGCGTCGAGTGAGGCAAAAGGCAAAGAGAATGCGCCGTCCGGGAATCGAAGGGCATCTCGTTGGCAACGAGATATTTTACCACTAAACCAACGGCGCTTGCACGAACACTCAACCAACAAAAACAAACGACAACAAGCCCTACGACCAACCCACCCACACCGCGAAACCCGCGCAACAAACGCTCCGCCACGCTCCATCGCCTGCCTCCCTCCGACCACCACAGCCGCCGCAACACACTTGTTTCCAAACCGACAACCTGCCGGCTTCGACAGGCAGCCATTCCGCCGGCCCGCCATGCCGGTGACCTGCGGCATATACGACGTCGACACCGGCCGAGGGAGCAGCGCAGCGGACAGGTCGTTGCCACAGAGCCTCGGCAGAGGCGCCGGAACGCGTGCTGGAGCGTCGAGTGAGGCAAAAGGCAAAGAGAATGCGCCGTCCGGGAATCGAACCGGGGCATCTCGTTGGCAACGAGATATTTTACCACTAAACCAACGGCGCTTGCACGAACACTCAACCAACAAAACAAACAACAACAAGCCCTACGACCAACCCACCCACACCACGAAACCCGCGCAACAAACGCTCCGCCACGCTCCATCGCCTGCCTCCTCCGACCACCACAGCCGCCGCAACACACTTGTTTCCAAACCGACAACCTCCGGCTTCGACAGGCAGCCATTCCGCCGGCCCGCCATGCCGGTGACCTGCGGCATATACGACGTCGACACCGGCCGAGGGAGCAGCGCAGCGGACAGGTCGCTGCCACAGAGCCTCGGCAGAGGCGCCGGAACGCGTGCTGGAGCGTCGAGTGAGGCAAAAAGGCAAAGAGAATGCGCCGTCCGGGAATCGAACCCGGGGCATCTCGTTGGCAACGAGATATTTTACCACTAAACCAACGGCGCTTGCACGAACACTCAACCAACAAAAACAAACGACAACAAGCCCTACGACCAACCCACCCACACCGCGAAACCCGCGCAACAAACGCTCCGCCACGCTCCATCGCCTGCCTCCCTCCGACCACCACAGCCGCCGCAACACACTTGTTTCCAAACCGACAACCTGCCGGCTTCGACAGGCAGCCATTCCGCCGGCCCGCCATGCCGGTGACCTGCAGCATATACGACGTCGACACCGGCCGAGGGAGCAGTGCAGCGGACAGGTCGTTGCCTCAGAGCCTCGGCAGAGGCGCCGGAACGCGTGCTGGAGCGTCGAGTGAGGCAAAAAGGCAAAGAGAATGCGCCGTCCGGGAATCGAACCCGGGGCATCTCGTTGGCAACGAGATATTTTACCACTAAACCAACGGCGCTTGCACGAACACTCAACCAACAAAAACAAACAACAACAAGCCCTACGACCAACCCACCCACACCACGAAACCCGCGCAACAAACGCTCCGCCACGCTCCATCGCCTGCCTCCCTCCGACCACCACAGCCGCCGCAACACACTTGTTTCCAAACCGACAACCTGCCGGCTTCGACAGGCAGCCATTCCGCCGGCCCGCCATGCCGGTGACCTGCGGCATATACGACGTCGACACCGGCCGAGGGAGCAGCGCAGCGGACAGGTCGCTGCCACAGAGCCTCGGCAGAGGCGCCGGAACGCGTGCTGGAGCGTCGAGTGAGGCAAAAAGGCAAAGAGAATGCGCCGTCCGGGAATCGAACCCGGGGCATCTCGTTGGCAACGAGATATTTTACCACTAAACCAACGGCGCTTGCACGAACACTCAACCAACAAAAACAAACAACAACAAGCCCTACGACCAACCCACCCACACCACGAAACCCGCGCAACAAACGCTCCGCCACGCTCCATCGCCTGCCTCCCTCCGACCACCACAGCCGCCGCAACACACTTGTTTCCAAACCGACAACCTGCCGGCTTCGACAGGCAGCCATTCCGCCGGCCCGCCATGCCGGTGACCTGCGGCATATACGACGTCGACACCGGCCGAGGGAGCAGCGCAGCGGACAGGTCGCTGCCTCAGAGCCTCGGCAGAGGCGCCGGAACGCGTGCTGGAGCGTCGAGTGAGGCAAAAAGGCAAAGAGAATGCGCCGTCCGGGAATCGAACCCGGGGCATCTCGTTGGCAACGAGATATTTTACCACTAAACCAACGGCGCTTGCACGAACACTCAACCAACAAAACAAACAACAACAAGCCCTACGACCAACCCACCCACACCACGAAACCCGCGCAACAAACGCTCCGCCACGCTCCATCGCCCGCATCCCTCCGACCACCACAGCCGCCGCAACACACTTGTTTCCAAACCGACAACCTGCCGGCTTCGACAGGCAGCCATTCCGCCGGCCCGCCATGCCGGTGACCTGCGGCATATACGACGTCGACACCGGCCGAGGGAGCAGCGCAGCGGACAGGTCGTTGCCTCAGAGCCTCGGCAGAGGCGCCGGAACGCGTGCTGGAGCGTCGAGTGAGGCAAAAAGGCAAAGAGAATGCGCCGTCCGGGAATCGAACCCGGGGCATCTCGTTGGCAACGAGATATTTTACCACTAAACCAACGGCGCTTGCACGAACACTCAACCAACAAAAACAAACAACAACAAGCCCTACGACCAACCCACCCACACCACGAAACCCGCGCAACAAACGCTCCGCCACGCTCCATCGCCCGCATCCCTCCGACCACCACAGCCGCCGCAACACACTTGTTTCCAAACCGACAACCTGCCGGCTTCGACAGGCAGCCATTCCGCCGGCCCGCCATGCCGGTGACCTGCGGCATATACGACGTCGACACCGGCCGAGGGAGCAGCGCAGCGGACAGGTCGTTGCCTCAGAGCCTCGGCAGAGGCGCCGGAACGCGTGCTGGAGCGTCGAGTGAGGCAAAAAGGCAAAGAGAATGCGCCGTCCGGGAATCGAACCCGGGGCATCTCGTTGGCAACGAGATATTTTACCACTAAACCAACGGCGCTTGCACGAACACTCAACCAACAAAAACAAACAACAACAAGCCCTACGACCAACCCACCCACACCACGAAACCCGCGCAACAAACGCTCCGCCACGCTCCATCGCCTGCCTCCCTCCGACCACCACAGCCGCCGCAACACACTTGTTTCCAAACCGACAACCTGCCGGCTTCGACAGGCAGCCATTCCGCCGGCCCGCCATGCCGGTGACCTGCGGCATATACGACGTCGACACCGGCCGAGGGAGCAGCGCAGCGGACAGGTCGTTGCCTCAGAGCCTCGGCAGAGGCGCCGGAACGCGTGCTGGAGCGTCGAGTGAGGCAAAAAGGCAAAGAGAATGCGCCGTCCGGGAATCGAACCCGGGGCATCTCGTTGGCAACGAGATATTTTACCACTAAACCAACGGCGCTTGCACGAACACTCAACCAACAAAAACAAACAACAACAAGCCCTACGACCAACCCACCCACACCACGGAACCCGCGCAACAAACGCTCCGCCACGCTCCATCGCCCGCCTCCCTCCGACCACCACAGCCGCCGCAACACACTTGTTTCCAAACCGACAACCTGCCGGCTTCGACAGGCAGCCATTCCGCCGGCCCGCCATGCCGGTGACCTGCGGCATATATTAGCATTACAGATTTAGACACAAATGAGTGGCACCTTCCAAATATCATGAGTCAGTCAGAGGTTGAATTTCAAAAAGGCTTGATTACGCTATGTGATACGATTCTACGATTCTATTTTGTCTAACCAAACTGACTGGTCCAGTTTTTGAGTTTTTTTTAGTCAAGTACAGCTAACAAAAAAACAAGATGTCACATCTTTACGTCCAAATCTGTGTACTTACTTGTCGAATTGCACATAATGTGGTTCATATTCACCAAAACTAATCACACAACGTTGCTAAGACCAGCGTCAAAATGCCTAGCTCCACGGCATTGCAAATTACAAGTCACCAGAGACTTCGCGTCATTTCCCGATTCACTATGATCTACCGAACGCCCCAAAATAAGATGGTCAATGTGCGTACACACAGGTGTTGTTTTGGCCAAAGCTCATCAACGACTGGACACCCTTGGACGAGCTGTGCGCGAGCGAGTTGTCAAGTAATTTGTGGTCATAGAGAGCACAGTTGCGCGCGTATTGGTGATAATGGCTTCGTACATAGTCTTGATAGAACGGCCACAGTAGTACAATGTATCCTCTAACCACCACAGGTGGTAAGAAGTAGAGACCTTCACTCCTGCTCGCCAAACGAGTGATCTCCCCCATCCCCATTCAAAACCCAAAGGCTCAACCTAGCGCTAGCTGCTTCACCGACCGGGTCGCGGAGATATTGTACCGACACGCACGGAAGACATGCAATATACCGAAAACAAGGCATTCGAAGCTTCTACTAGCAACTGGAGCTACAGAGATAGCAGCAGTGATACCGATTACGAGAGCTCACAGCCTACTATGCAGTCCAAGAAGCGATGGGCTTCGGTGAAACGCCGTGTGAATCGCCCAGGAGGACGAAGGTACACAAAGAAACGGAAAGTGATATCTCGGGAGCGCGTTGAACGAACACGCAGACCCGCGGTCTCGTCTGCCGCTTCCTCTCCGTCGGCTTCTGAATGCAGCGATGGGCCAAGCATGTCAGTCACTGGAGCTAACATAGCGTACCAGATTGTTCCCCCCGACGAGCTCGTGCGTGTCGCTGGACTAGAATGGAAAGTGTTCGATGGCTGGGAAAAACTGGAGGCTTACTGAATTACAACGAGAGGACTTACCAAGTATGTGGAACATGTTGGCGCTGCGTACCATTCTCGGAATGTGTACTTCTCTGTTCCACGTGAAAATGCTGTAGATCGCGGAACAATATTTGGTGTGATTCACAGATAACGTTTGATTTATAAAAATATTCTAAATGAATCGGAGCACACCGACTTCTAAATTGTTGTGCACCATTCGCTCTTACGACTCCAACCCCAGCAGTTTCCATGGGTCGCACGCAGCACAAACGACCTGGCACCGGAGACAAAGATTGCTGTGGTGCTTTTCTTCGTCGACCTGACCACGCTTGGTACCGGTGCTTCAGCAGCAGTCATGACCGCTTTTGAGCCGTTCCCTTTCAATCCACCGTAATATATAAGGGTGTAGGCGATCTTTCGTCTGACGACTTAACCCTCCGGAGACGGCAGTTGACATGGTTGGTTTAATAAACATTCCCAGACGGTTTAAATATTCTATCGGTTCCAGAATTAATACTGAACCGCGTATTAATAGTGTTTAGTCTATGCAGATAAGGTAGCAAAGCTTCTCGACAATTATTCCCGCAAAGGTTAGGGTAGTATTAGCACGCAGACAACGTTTTCAAAAATATGGATCAGCTGTCACGAGGACACAAATCAAACTAAATATTGCTGTAGTGAGAGCATGTGCTGACGAATGTCGTATGGGCAGAGGTCTCATGGGGTGACGATGCGCGGTGGGGTGGAGGCGTTAAGCAAGGCTATCAGCGAGTCCTTCGAGGAGCTCATGGTGGGCGCCGACGCCGAGCGAATGGAGGTCATGAAGGCGCAGACTGCTCGGGCAGACGAGCAGGACGCGGTGGTTATCCTAAAGACGGCAACAGGTTGACGATCTCGAAATTAGTTGCTGCATTTATCACTACGACTAGCTGTGTGATATTGATGATTTCTGTAGAACATGATCGCGCACCATGGATGATGTGGGTGCAAACTCTCCGTTGCACCGCACAGTGTGAAAAATCTGCGAGAATGTAAGTCCTGGGTTTGACGGGTGAACTTTTATCTTGTTACACAAGAAATAGAGCCCTCGCCGAATCGTAGAAGATTTCTGGCAGTACCACGTCGTTGTCCAAAGGCGCTTTCTCCCTTCCTTGCGCACCAACAGCGCACATACCCTGCACTACCGATGACACAAGCGCGTTACCTCCTTGCTGACACTGGTATCAGTGATCTGCCCGAGTGCGTGCTCCTGAGGCACGGCCATGTCGGCTTCGGTCTCCATTGATCGTGCCACCATCCGCGCGGACTGCCGTGGCGTTATCGTCGTGAAGTCGGCCTCGCAGCTTGCAATCAGGTCTTCATGTAACCCAGCAAGAAAGTTGTAGTGGGACATTTTGCGTTTCTCCCTCTTCTCACTAATGCAGTAGTGGATTATATAGGTGTTGACGGTAGCGACATCTAGAATACATAGATAGACGAGTGATAATGCACATTGAGACTATCACAAACAACAGTGTGATAATAACATCGATCTAGAAACAATCATTGTCAATATAACCGAAACTCGAACCTATCGCGTATTCAGCTGGAGCGAATATGATCGTAGGCGAAGCTGGTCATGCGTATTTACCCCGCCCATGTACTTTTGACACTTTCAAACCAGCTGCTGGCAAGACACCGTAGTCACAGATCCATTCATCTCGCGGAGGTTGACAGTAGTGAGTGCTGTGCTCAATTGATACGCAAAAAAATAGACGGCCTTGTTCTCGATCCACCCAAGCGCAACAAGGCCCGGGTCGTCGCGAGATATGGCCAGCTTGAACGTTCCCCTAAGGATTTGCTTTGGGTGCTTTTGGAGCCGTAAGTTACGGCCTTGTACCAACCCAACCGATTCTTCTAGATAGTTCCACAGTAACGAAAACGCATGGTGCGCAGTTGTTGCACAAGCGGTACCGACGAGTAGAAACGGTCTGCAAAAACGATTCGGCAACCATATAGGGCTTGCCGTCAAAAAGGCAAGACAGATTTCTCACGACCGCTACTGGTCCGCTTTTCGTGTCACGCACACAGCCATCCTGTTGTTGCGCTGCCACCATGGCTTGGGGAGAAAGAAAAGGAAGAGCTCCTGTATGTTCAGACCGCACCCCATTACGGCGTTACTCTGTCCACAATATCCTGAGTACAGATCATCATTGTCGGCGGTGCTGTCGACCTCAACAACTCATTCTCTGGCAAAATATTTCCGCCATCGGTCATCATTGCATGCAGCTCGACATCATCGAATAAACTGATGATTACACAATAAAATCACAATATGTTTAATTGTGTATTTATGTTGACACTGTCAGCATGATCTATCCTGACACTGACAGTGTCGGCATAATTCTCGAGGATATCACATTCATGTCACCACAAGTCTTACCTCGGACGCGTTTATAAAGTTTCAATGGTGCTTCTACCTTTGCCAATTCTTTCAGTAGCAGTTAGTCCTCTTGCTTAGCTTCTACACTTCTTCCTCCTCTTTCTCGGAAGACGAGATTTCGTCTAACCCATCCTCCGCTTCAGGTGTATCTTCTTCATCCGATTCCAAGCAAGGATTTCCATCGGAGGTGAAGAGAGTGGGGGTCCAGTTGATATGAAGCACAAGCCGTACGCTAGGAGAGACACTGCTCGATACGATAGCAATTTCTGTTGCAGTGGGAGGTGCAGGAACGATCGTTGTGGTACTACCCGATCCATTGCGGTCGTCAGTGCCAGGATGGTGTTCGCTCGTGCTCTGACAGGAGGAACCACCAACAGCGTCTGAAGAAAACATGTGGATGAGTTTGTGAAGCGTATGCGGATTGAGGGTTTTTCGTTGGGTGGTTTCTGGAGTGAAGGACAGTTTCGAATCGGTCTCCTTCCCTCCAAGACCAAGATGACTTCTGGCAAACGGAAGCGCCACGAGGGTCTCACCCGGACCATAGCATAAGTGTTCTAGGAGAATGCAGACGTCATTCAAGAGGTTCTCGTCGCTAATCGTGGCATGATAGCCAACCATGGTACCCTGCTCACCGTGAAGTTGACGAAGAAGTCCAGCGAGCTGAAGGCAGCGGGCGGGGATCCAAAACTTGAATCTGAACCGTCACTCCACGAGATCATAGTCGGTTACAACAAGAAGAAAGCCAGTACCTGGGAGGTTGTCAGGATGGAGGACACCCATGCGTACTGTGTTTTCGTGTGGTCAAATGCTCGGAGACTATTGGGCAAAGAATAAGCGAGAGCTAGAAGAAGATATAAGGACTATGGGAAACAGAAACGAATGAAAACAATTTTTTAAATTGTTATGTGTGTCTTCTTGTGCTGCGGGGCCCTGGTACTCCTCTTGCAGCATGCTGATGACCCTCTGTCGGCTATGCTTTTGTTGCCGCCTACCGTGGCTGAGCTGTTACTGCTCTGAGTGGTAGTAATCTTTTGTGTGCACAATTCTGTCATTTGGCTCAGAATTTGGAAAGATATCCGGATTTGTGCCAGCATGTGTCATTTCCCCCGGGTGCGCGTGCCCGATACGGTAGAGTTCGCACAGTACAGTAAAAGCTCTCACTTCCGGTAACGAGGTCCGACCATTTCCCAAGATTTGCAATTTTATTTTAAAGGGACCGCAATGAAGCACACGTAAAATATATATTATAAGCTCAATTGCGAAGCACGAATTATAATATCTTCTACGTTGACGTCTTCGTCGTAAGTAGTGCCATTGGGATCGCCGCACCTTTCGTCTACACCGTTAAAAACAATACCAGTATGTCGGAAGCAGTTTTCTATGGCCGACTTACCCTGCAGCTCTTGCCAAATCTCCTTGCTCCACCTCATTGCCTGCAACTAATCGACGGCGTAGGACTCCTTCTTCAGCTTCTTCACGTCCTTGACCTTTTCGTACACCCAGAGAAGCTGCCTTCTCCTGTACGCCCGCTTGAACAGTGCAATGATGCCGGCGTCCATGGGTTGCAAGAAGGTAGTTGTATTCGGCGGTAGGAACTCCACGCAAACGTTTGTACACACCAGATCGCCCGTCTTATGAGAAGACGCGTTATCTAGTAGCAGCAGGATATGACGCCCTGCTGCTCGCATTTCCCGATCCAAATTGTGTAGCCATTCACGAAAAATCGGTCCTGTCATCCAGGCCTTTGCGTTGGCCCGGTATGAGAAGCCGAGGCTTTCAGCAGAGCACTTCTCAAAGCAACGGGGCTGCTTGGCGCGGCCCAGAAACAACACCGGTAGCGCGTCCGTGCCGTCAGCGTTGGCCGTGAAAGCAAGCGAAATACGGGTCTTCTTCTTCTTGACCCCTCGCGCCCGTTTCGTACAAATAGACCGAGCCGGGGCCATTGCATAGCAAAGCCCCGTCTCGTCCATATTGTAGATGTCCTTAGGAGGGTAGAGATCCGTGATTTCTTGGAGGCGTTGACGTCCTTGGGCCACGGCGGCGGGGTCAGCGGATCCGGCCTCGCCGGGCCGATTACGGTAGCGAAGGCGATGCCTCCGTTCAAATGCAGTAAGCCAGCCGTCGGAAAACCCCAGCTCCCACGCGTCACACAGCTCACGCTGAATGTCTCTTGCTTTCACCCTTATCAGCTCGCGGGACAGACAGACGTTGTGAGCCTCCACCGCTTGGATCCACGCCCACAGTCGCGTCTCCAGCTCCGCCGAGGCCACCTTCACGGGCTTGCGGCGGTTGCCATCACCGTAGTCCTTGCTCATGATCAACGCGGCCTTCTTGCGTATGTCCGAGACGGTCGACTGGGCTGGCGCGCGCTTGAGTTTGTAGTGCGCTTTAACCCATGCTGCGAGCGCCGCTTGTGACATCGTGGGGCAGTCGGTTGCCTTCTCGATGAGACCTCGCTTCTGATGTATTTTCATCCAGGCCCCCATGGCGTGCTTCTGCTTGTGTCGCTCTGTGTTATTTCTGTAATGAAAACCTGCTAAAGGTTGGCTGTGCGGTTGCTCTACGGCAATGGTTGGTGTGCAGTAGTTCGCGCCAAAACGCCCGCCAAAGTTTTGTAACAATAAACCTTTCCAAATAGATCGCATCTTTTTATCCGGGATATCACTTTATACCAGTACCGGAAGTGGGCGCGCTTACTGTACCAGATCAGCACACCAGCTGGACGGGCAGGCCGACACGTGATCCACTGTCTGTACAAACCTGCAATAATCAATGCATCAACTATTACAGCGTCTTGGTTCGCTACGGTTGGTTAGCATCCACTCGCCCCATACAAGATTTCTATGCCTGCCCACCGAAATTCAGTGAATTACTATCACGGGATGAAACTCTCGCAGCAATTGTATTTTGTGGCCCTTCAGTTCATGTACGTGTAGCTGTGTCTGTGATAACAGCATCGAGGCAACACTTCCTGTGGCAGGTCTTCCAAGCTGAGCAGGAGAATGGTGGATGCCATCCCACAGAGATATCGCCAAATTTCCACCCAACAACTTACTGACAGTAACCGTGGCGAAGCTGGCAGCTTTGCTGAGCGCTGGTCACCGAGGCGTGTCCCCACTTCAAGCCAGCAGATTGCGTCTGACGTGGCGTGCTGGCAATGCGGGATGAGCAGCAACCATCTGTTAACCACAAACAGGCGATATCGTTTTTTCGACCAATCAAATAAGCTCTATCGCTCTCTATATTTTGAGTAATTACAAAACGGACCTCGAGGGTTTCAGCAATTTTCACTTTTCGGCTCTGTCGTCGCATAACGCGAGCAGGTGCTTACATTTCGTGTTTGTATGCCCGCAGCCGTTTCTGGTGGTCAAGCTCTCTCCCCTCGAGCGCCAGCACTGCAGTGCAATCAATCCCCACTTCCGCTTTCGCCCGCGCTCGGACACCTCGTTCCCCCCCTAGTCACAGCATGCGCGCCGCCTTGCAGCTCTCCTCGCGCCGCCTTCGCGTGCCTGTCGCGCGTCTCGCCCGCACACAGTCCACGGCCGCGGCGCCCGCGTCCCTCGCCGCGTCCTGGGACCGGCCGTTCCCCTCCATCCTGGTGTCCGCCGACGGCGTGTCCGCCCAGGGCTCGTTCGCCGAGGCGCAGGCCAACTACCTCAAGCCCGACATGCAGGTCGTGCGCGAGCTGGACGCGCTGCTCCACGACAAGAAGATGGGCATCGTCGCGCACTTCTACATGGACCCGGAGCTGCAGGGCATCCTGTCGTCGCTCTCGTGGCCGCACACGTTCATCGCCGACTCGCTGGCCATGGGCGAGGCCGCCGCCAAGATGGCCAGGAAGGGCATCCAGTCGGTGGCCGTGCTGGGCGTCGACTTCATGTCCGAGAGCGTGCGCGCCAACCTGGACTCGAACGGCTTCGAGCACATCCCCGTGTACCGCCTGGCCGAGCAGAAGATCGGCTGCAGCCTGGCCGAGTCGGCCGAGAAGCAGGCCTACCTGGCCTACCTCACCAAGGCTGCCAAGACGCCCAACAGCCTGCACATCGTGTACATCAACACGTCGCTGCGCAGCAAGGCCTTCGCGCACGACCTCGTGCCGACGATCACCTGCACGTCCTCCAACGTGGTGCAGACGGTCTTGCAGGCCTTCGCGCAGGTGCCAGACGTCAACGTCTGGTACGGACCCGACACGTACATGGGCGAGAACCTGCAGCAAATGTTCGAGCACATCGCGCAGCTCCCCGACGACAAGATCCGCCAGATCCACCCGCAGCACAACCGCCGCACCATCGCCGAGCTGCTCACGCGCTTCGACTACTTTAAGGAGGGCAACTGCGTGGTACACCACATGTTCGGAGACAAGGTGACCCAGCGCGTGCGCGACGAGTACAGCCACGCCTACCACACGGCGCACTTCGAGGTGCCCGGAGAGATGTTCACGCTGGCGATGGAGGCGCAGAACAAGGGTCGCGGCGTGGTGGGCTCCACCTCTAACATCCTTAACTTCATCAAGGCCAAGACGGCGGAGGCGGTGAAGAATCAGTCCGGAGAGAAGCTGAGCTTCGTGCTGGGCACGGAGGCCGGCATGATCACGGCCATCGTGCGCGGTGTGCAGGAGACGCTGAACGCGCAACAGGGAGGAGTCAAGCCCGAGGTTGAAATTATCTTCCCTGTCTCGGCAGATGCTGTCGCGACGGAAGGCGAGGAGCTGGTGCCTGGTGTTGCTGGCGGTGAGGGTTGCTCGACTGCTGGTGGTTGTGCTACATGCCCGTTCATGAAGATGAACGACATCGACGCTCTGTTCCGCGTGGTGGAAGGCGTGTCGGCGAGCGCGACTGGCGTCGACCCGCTGTCGAACTTCTACCCGCAAAAATACAGCGAGCTGATCCAGGGAAAGACTGTCACGGACGTTGGTGTGCAGCCCATTCTTCACATGAAGTCCTTCATGGACGACCAGAAGTTCTCTGATGCTCTGGTGAAGGACATTCAGACTCGGACACCTGGCGCTGGCTGCCCGAGCTCCAACTAAAGCGTTGTTACTCGAATAACGGTCTCATGAATGTAATTTGTTCTGCTTTAACTTATGTCTAACCTCGCATGTACCAGCGTGGGTAGTCGATAAAAATGTTTTGACCGATGATGGGGCGTTGGTGTCTTTCAAGACCTCACAAATTGGTAATAGAGGCAAGCAGTCGTTGAAGAATGAAGCCCAATGCCTGTTTGCAGCAGCAAATACTACAGTATCGTCGTTGATCCACGTTCGTGTCCTCCCAGGTTCGATCACATTATTAACTGAGCAGGCTGTACAGTCAAACGTAGTGAGCATGAGGCAGTCTGGCAACGGCTCGATCCCGTGTCCAGGAGTATTTTCACTTGGTAATCAATCAACCACGTCCTCGGCGAGTCTCGGAACCACAACCAAACCCAAGCGGAGTGAGAGTGGTAACGGCTAATGATGCATGTCGAAATGAACGAACATGAACTGCTGAGGACCGAATAGCTTGTATCTATGGGGAAGGTACCACGATGACGCCTCAGTCACTTGTGACTCGGTACATGATACATGTCGAGAAAAAGTAGTGACTCACTGCCAGGTCTTGAGGTGGGGTGTTCTCAATGGCGTTGAGCCTAGGCACTCGTCAGCCCCAATGCTTCGGCAGAACCAACTGTTATTTTGTGGCGGGCTTCCAGTCTGGTCCATTGGACCATCCAAGTATCTTCTGGATCAGCCCATGGATACAGTTGTTTTCCTGACGCGAGCTCCGCCGAGGTGCGGCCAAGGCGATGTGACGTCAGCGAGTTTCCGCGTACATGTACAGCCACTGGTTTGAGGCGCAGGGTGGTTGATTATTGTCTTGTAAAGTAAACGCAGTCGGTTTTGGCTAAGGCGGTTGGGCGACGTCGTTGCGGGCATGGCCAAGCAAGCGCTGATCACCATCTTGACTGGAATCGGAGGGACGGAGTTTGGTGGAGGGACCTGTCAGTGACAGGCTGTCACTCGGTGTGGCCTCGTAGATTACGAACCAGAAGACGAGCAAGTCCTGCGGCAGGACTCCTACCTCACTCGTACATGTGAGACTCGCATCCTGCGAGTCGAAGCAGAATGGCAAACTTGAGCACAGTTCAACCATCGATACAGTTGCTATTGAATGTATGTACGAGGCACTTCGACACATGTACCGTGTACGTGTATGCTGGATGCCCGAGTCAGCTCTCCGTGACAACAACAGCAGCAGATGTCCTTTAGGCGGGAAGTTCGTCTCGTTGCTTCCCCCCGAGACTCCTTTGCCGACGATCATGGGATGGAAGTTCATCAACGTTAGTGTACATATACTGTTGACGATGGCCCCTTCAGTAAAGGTGCTCTTGGCAGGCATTGGCACAGACTGCGCCGCATCGTGCGAAGTTTCCGCCGGTGATAGTGATCGCGCGAAGTCGACGCCATGCATGCTTTCGCGATGTGCGGCTCAAGGCTTGAGTGTGTCGGTCCCATCACAAGAGCCCAAGGACTCCATGGCAAGGAGACGAGCAAAGTCCACGGACTTGCCGCAGAGTCCCCGTTATTGGCCCTATGCTGCGGCTAAGTTTGAATCGGAAGCACAACGAAAAGAAAACCTAATCGGCTCGCTGCGTCGTCGTTCCTCCTCTCTGGGCCTTCGAACGGCGTTCGAACACCAGAACCACCTGAGATTGTGGACGTCAGCAATCTGAGGCCACCGATACACCTGTCGAAGCCGCACATGCTCTTCGAGCACCAGTTGGAGCATCCAGCCGACATGTTGGCGATGCTTCAAACACGGCCGGTCGGTCTGTGTTGAGGCCTGCAACTCGGGACCGCGACTTTCAACAAACTCACTCGCTGGGTTGATGCGCGAGTCAAAGCCAAACTCGAGCAGTCAGGTACTAGTACACTGTAGAAGCGAGCATTTCGCTGTTAGCACATCTTGATCGCACTCACCGGCCAGCTGGAAGCGCGGCAGAATCTGGTCCAGTCTCAATAGCAGGGCGACCCACGGCGCTGTCAAAGCAGCTGGACACCAAATGGATGCCACCCTAACAGCAAAAGCGGATTAATGGACAGCTCTTCCTTTACGGCGCTGGTCCGCGCTGTCTGTGCCACGGGCGCTGCGTCGGGTGCTCTCTGATCGCTCCGGTTGTCCCAACACGAGGACGGAAGCCACGCGCGTGCTCACGGTGTCCTCACAATTCAATTTGCCTCCGCTGAAGCGCATCGACCACTACCAGCTTCTCTGATCAAGATGCAGACTCCGAGTGCTCTTCGTCTCGCGGCGGCTGCTGCTGCGGCCTCGCTCGCCGTCATGACTACCAACGCGCAGCTTGTCGGCACCAACCAGGCCGAGACCCACCCGTCGCTCACGACTCAGAGCTGCACCAGCAGCGGATGCACCGACGAGGACACGTCCATCGTGCTGGACGCCAACTGGCGCTGGCTGCACAAGGAGGGCACGTCCACGAACTGCTACACCGGAAACACGTGGGACAAGACCATTTGCACGGACCCCAAGACGTGCGCGTCCTCCTGCGCGCTTGACGGCGCCGACTACACTGGAACCTACGGTATCACGTCGGAGAGCAACAGCCTGAGCTTGAAGCTGGTGACGAAGGGCCCTTACAGCACCAACATTGGCTCTCGCGTGTACGTCATGGAATCGGAGGACACGTACAAGGCCTACAAGCTGTTGAACCAGGAGTTCACCTTCGACGTGGACGTGTCGGGCCTCGACTGCGGTTTGAATGGTGCCCTGTACTTCGTCGACATGGAAACTGACGGTGGCATGAAGAGCTTCCCCAGCAACAAGGCTGGCGCCAAGTACGGCACGGGCTACTGTGACGCCCAGTGCCCGCAGGATCTCAAGTTCATCAGCGGCGAGGCCAACATCCTCAACTGGACCCCCAGCAAGACCGACAGCAACGCCGGTACCGGCAAGTACGGTGCTTGCTGCGCCGAGATGGACATTTGGGAGGCGAACAGCATCAGTAACGCCTACACTTCGCACCCGTGCACAGTGACGTCCAAGGCTGGCGGTGCTTACCGTTGCTCGAGCGCCAAGGAGTGCGGCTCTGGTGACAACCGCTACGACGGAGTGTGCGATAAGGACGGCTGCGACTTCAACCCGTACCGAATGGGCAACAAGACGTTCTTCGGTCCCGGCGCGGACTTCACCATTGACACCACCAAGAAGTTCACGGTGGTGACCCGCTTCATCACGGACGACAACACGGCCACGGGCACTCTGAGTGAGATCTCTCGCTTCTACGTGCAGAACGGCGTGACCCACGAGATGCCGCACTCGACCTTCTCGGCCGTCAAGGACATGAAGTCCCTCAAGGATGACCAGTGCTCGGCTGCCAAGAAGCTCTTCGGCGACAAGGACGACCACAAGGCCAAGGGCGGCCTCGCGCAGATCGGCCTCGCTATGAAGCGCGGCATGGTGCTGACTATGAGTCTGTGGACGGACAACGTCGCCCAGTGCCTGTGGCTCGACTCGGACTACCCCGTGACGGCAAGCGCCTCGAAGCCTGGTGTCTCGCGCGGCACGTGCGCTAAGACGTCCGGTGTCCCCAAGGAGGTCATCGCCAAGCAGGCCGACGCCACCGTTCAGTTCAGCAACATCCGCATTGGTGACATCGGCTCGACGGTGAAGGGCATCAAGGCTGGCACGACCACCACGACCCCGACGACCAAGAAGACGACCCCAACGACGACCACAAAGCAGGCCACCACGCCGTCGGCGGCCACTACCGAGACTGGCAAGGAGGCTGACCCGAAGGAGGTCGGTGCTGACGCCGACACGGAGGCTGCGTCGTCCGCGTCGACTCCCGATACGGAGGCTGCGTCGTCCGCGTCTACTCCCGATACGTCCACCGATTCGGCCCCCACCACGTCCACCAGCTCGTGCAAGCGCCGCCACTAGATGCCATTTAAACTCTGATGTGTGAGAACGATTATGTGTCGAACTAAGAGCTGAAGCACCTGTAGCTTGCGTTAGAATCCTTAATGGAAATGTTGTTCCTTGTGAAGTTCCCATCCGGTCTATTACATGTACAATTCGCTCACGTCAGGTTGAGTCACCTGAGCGATCAGGCTGAGGTGACATGTCGTCCTTCTTCAGTGCGGCTGTGTTGTTACTTAAGTACAAGTTGCAACACCCAATTCTAGAGCAAACTACATTTCCATTAGGAGTCTAACCCAATCTTACTACGTGAGGCTGATCACTTTAGATCTTACGACTACGATACGCACGACACAGTCCAGAACCATCTTCACTTGGACACCCTTTGCTCACGTCTAGTGCCTGCGAGCACGAACCTTGCACGAACTCGTCGACGTGGCCGGGGCCGGCGTGGCAGTTGAAGCAGCATCAGTATCGGAGCTCTCTTCTGCAGTCGAGTTGGCTTCAGCATCGACTTCAGAGGCGGAGTCGGTCTCATTGTCAGCCCCGTTGGCCTCCGAGGAAGCTGTAGTTGTCGAAGTCGAGGTGCCGGTCGACGTTGAAGCATCCGACGAAGTAGTAGACGGCGATGTGGACTGAGAAGTCGTCGTTGTGGACGTGCTGCTGGACGGTGACTCGTCGTCCGCGGAACTGACCGAGGCGGTCGGGGAAGTCGTCGTTGTGGACGCACTGGTGGACGCTGAAGTGTCCGCGGAACTAGTTGATGTGGACGGTGATGTAGTTGACTTGCTTGTTGAAGTTGAAGTCGAAGTGCTGGTGGACGTCGAGGCGTCTGACGAGCTGATCCCGTCCACCGTGGTGCCGATGTCACCGAAGCGAATGTTGCTAAACACGACGGTGGCATCGGGCTGCTCCGAGATGACATCGTCAGGGATACCCGTCGTCGTGGCGCACGTGCCGCGAGCAACACCTGGGTCAGAGGTATCAGCAGTCACTGGGTAGTCCGAGTCCAACCACAGGCAATAGGCAGCGCTGTCCGTCCACAGACTCATGGTAAGCACCATGCCACGCTTCATCGCAAGACCAAGCTGCTCGAGTCCGCCCTTGGCCTTGTGGTCATCCTCGTCGCCGAACTCCGTCTTCGCAGCAGAGCACTGGGACTCCGTCAACGAGTTCATGTCTTCGATGCCCGACCACGTCGCGTAGGGCATCTCGTAGCTGACATCATCTTGCACGTAGAAGCGAGTGATCTCACTCAGCGTTCCCGTCGCAGTGCCATCGTCAGTGATGAATCGCGTCACCACCGTGAACGATTTCGTCGTATCAATGATGTAGTCCGAGCCCGGACCAAAGAACGTCTTGTTACCCATCCGGTACGGGTTGAAGTCACAGCCGTCCTTGTCACACACTCCGTCGTAGCGACTGTCACCAGAGCCGCACTCAGTCTCGCTCTCGCAACGATACGAACCACCTGCACTCGACGTCACCGAGCAGGGGTGCGAAGTGTACGCGTTGCTGATGCTATTCGCCTCCCAGATGTCCATCTCAGCGCAGCACGATCCGTATTCACCGGTGCCCGAGTTGCTGTCGGTAGCACTAGCCGTCCAGTTGAGGATGTTGGCCTCACCACTGATGAACTTGAGGTCCTGCGGGCACTGAGCGTCACAGTAGCCCGTGCCGTACTTGGCGCCGGCGGCGTTACCGGAGAAGCGGCTCATCCCGCCGTCGGTGTCCATGTCGACGAAGTACAGGGCGCCGTTGAGACCGCAGTCGAGGTTCGACACGTCCACGTCGAACGTGAACTCCTGGTTCAATAGTTTGTAGGCCTTGTAGGTATCGTCCGATTCCATGACGTACACACGAGAGCCGATGTTGGTGCTGTAAGCACCGTCGGTCACCAGCTTGAGGGTGAGGCTTTCCGTGTCAGCCGTGATGCCGTACGTTCCAGTATAGTCCGCACCGTCGAGCGCGCACTTGGATGCACAAGTCTCAGGGTCGGAGCAAATGCTCGTGTCCCATTCGTTACCCGTGTAGCAGTTCGTGGTGGTGCCGACCTCATACAACCAACGCCAGTTGGCATCCAGCACAATGGACGTGTCCTCGTCAGTGCATCCACTGCTCGTGCAGCTCTGCGTGGTGAGGGACGGGTGACTTTCAGCCGTGTTCGAGCCGGCCTGCTGTGCGGTTGCGGTCATGGCAGCGAGCGAGACCGTCGCCGCGACTGCCACGAGGCGAAGGGCGCTCGGAGTCTGCATCGTGGAAGGTTAACCGGAGAAGTGGTTGATGGGCTTCGGCGAAGGCAAATTGAATTGTGAATGGCGAAGGCAAGCTCGTCGGCTGGGCCGCACTCAAGTGCGATCATTGGGGACTGGTCTCGAGCGCTGTAGGGGGTGACCACGACAAGCTAAGCCCATATCAACAGCTATCTGCTGCACGCAGCTGGTTTGGCGATATCTTCCTTCGTGCGAGAAATATCGCTTTTCATCGACTATCTTGCTCTCCTCTACCCGTGACGATGGCCCCTGCAGTGCAGGCTGCACTCCCTTGGGTGTTCACCACCTTCGTTTCCGCTAATGCAGTGGTGGCTTTAGTGCAGGCAGGCGCGTTTCCGAATCGGGGCGTCCAACTATAATAGGTTGAGCCGGACCAGGATCAACGTCAGCGTTGACTGGCCAGATGGAAACAGCTTGTTGGTCCGAAGATTCCTTATCCAAACTGATGCTACCGCGATCACCTCGACCGTGAGCCCACCTCTCAATGTTGCCGGTGAGGAAGTAAGTCGTTCGTGCATCACGCACCAGCTCTACTTTGGCTGTTTTTAGTCGAGTTTTCGCGCTAAACATTTCAACATTTGCCGCAGATAGTCAAGCTGAAGGCACAAAATATCGTCACCCTCGATGTCACGTACGGATACAACACCCAAAGCTGAAACAACGTACAAACTCATTATTCGCCCCAGGCGCTGTTGTTCTGCTAGCAACCTCGCTCAACTTCATACGACAAGCAAATGCACACGTCACTACGGAAATGTAACATCTAAACACCAATGTCTAGTAGCCCTTCGTCTTGCACTGCTTGGCCGGCGCCTTAGTCTTGGTAGCTGGTGCGCGTGTACTAGCACTTCCCGAGCCAGATTCGGTGGTCGATGGGCTGTCCGTACCAGTGCTAGCGTCCGCAGGGGCGGTAGTCTCACTTGTATCCTGACTCGACTCCGCTACAGAAGAAGTGGACGCGTTGTCAGCATCTGCACCAGTCTCAGCGCTCGCATCGGTTGAAGTTTTCGAGCTAGATTTTTTGGTGGATGTGCTTGTGGACGGAGCAGTCGTCTTGGTCGATGTCCATGAACCAGATGACTCAGTTGACGCTGATGGAGCAGAGGTCGTTGTGGAAGCACTGGGAGACGACGAGGAGCCCGACGCACTCGTCTTGGTTGTCGTACTGCTGCTGCTTGAATCGGTGCTGATACCATCCACAGTTGTGCCAATATCTCCAAAGCGGATGTTGCTGAAGACAACGGTGGCATCAGCCTGCTCGGAGACGACAGTGTCCGGGTCACCACTCGTCTTAGCACACGTGCCACGCGCAACACCGGCCTTTGATGCGTCGGCGGTGACCGGGTAGTCTGAGTCCAGCCACAGGCACTTCGCCGCATGATCGGTCCATAGGCTCATGGTAAGCACCATGCCGCGCTTCATCGCGAGGCCGAGCTGAGCAAGTCCACCCTTAATCTTGTGGTCATCCTTATCGCCGAATACCTTCTTCGCTGCAGAGCACTGCTTATCCGTCAGCGAATTCATATCCTTAAGGCCTGACCACGTGGAGTATGGCATCTCGTAGGTCTCGCTGCCTTGGATGTAGAACCGCTTGATATCGCTCAGAGTGCCTGACGCACTGCCATCCTCCGTGATGAAACGCGTTACTACCGTGAACTTCTTGGTGGTGTCGATCGTAAAGTCCGAGCCAGGACCGAAGAACGTCTTGTTACCCATCCGGTAGGGGTTGAAATCGCAGCCATCCTTATCACACAGGCCATCGTAGCGGTGAGCAGTGCCCGTACCACACTCGGTCGCGCTCTCGCAGCGGTATGATCCACCAGCCTTCGACGTCACCGAGCAGGGGTGCGAAGTGTAGGCGTTGCTGATGCTGTTCGCTTCCCAAATATCCATCTCGGCGCAGCATGAACCATAATTACCGGTGCCGGAGTTGCTGTCGGTGGCGCTGGCCGTCCAGTTGAGGATGTTGGCCTCGCCGCTGATGAACTTGAGATCTTGAGGACATTGAGCATCGCAGTACCCCGTGCCGTACTTGGCACCAGCCTTGTTGCCCGTAAAACGCTTCTTGCCACCGTCGGTGTCCATGTCGACGAAGTACAGGGCACCATTCAAACCGCAGTCGAGGTTTGACACGTCCACGTCGAATGTGAACTCCTGGTTCAACAGCTTGTAGGCCTTGTACGTGTCATCGGACTCCATCATGTAGACACGCGAGCCGATGTTGGTGCTGTAAGGGCCCTTCGTCACCAGCTTCAAGCTCAGGCTGTTGCTCTCCGACGTGATACCGTAGGTTCCAGTGTAGTCGGCGCCGTCAAGCGCGCAGGAGGACGCGCACGTCTTGGGGTCCGAGCAAATGGTCTTGTCCCACGTGTTTCCGGTGTAGCAGTTCGTGGACGTGCCCTCCTTGTGCAGCCAGCGCCAGTTGGCGTCCAGCACGATGGACGTGTCCTCGTCGGTGCATCCGCTGCTGGTGCAGCTTTGTGACGTGAGTGTCGGGTGGGTTTCGGCCTGGTTGGTGCCGACAAGCTGCGCGTCGGCAGTCATGACGGCGAGCGATGCCAGCGCCACAAGGCGAAGAGTAGACGGAGTCTGCATCTTGAACAGAGGAGCCCGAAGTGGTCGATGCGCTTCAGCGGAGGTAAATTGAAATGTGAGCAATTGGTGTTCGTGCATTGGAAGCTGCTCAAAGGAAACGAGGGCGACAGAAGCGTTCTCCATGGATGCTGCTTGGCAGCACAGACGCGACTCCGTCAAGCGCAGCACGCGCTCGCCTAGAAGTCCGTCCTGTTGGCCCTATGGTCTTGGTGAGAGCATGTTGCCGCGTGATCATGCACACCGAATGAGCGACGCTGTCACCGATTGTACTGAGCGCTGGTTCTCTTTGCGCCTGAAACGGACAGCGGGACGGCAGGATCGCCGCGCGCCAAGCAATTCTGTGGTGAAATTGCGATGACTGCCACTGTTGCAGTCGTAAAACTGAAGCAGCGGAAGGTTCGTCCCGAGCAGCTGTTCCCATTTACTGAAGTTGAAGCCTAGTCCGGCACCGCGAAAGTCTCAGCAGCAAGGCCTGCACCGACGCTTGTCAGACTTCACACAGTGCCACCAGTCGGACTTCACACATGCCTGCTGCATCGTGTCTTTGGTGTCCGTGCTCGACGGCTCCGCGAAGCAGACACGTCAAGACGCTGCTTCTGATTCGAGTCACTCGTTGCCATGCTTTAGTTCCGCCGCAGCAGACGATGGGGCCATCCTCGCGTCGCTTCCGTCGCGCGTGCTTCGGCGATCACGAGCATGCAAGTTCGTCGAGCTCACCAAGTAGACTGCAGAGTCGAAATTGCCTCGGCTCACATCGTACTTCGAGGTGCAGATGCATCTCATGTTTCCTTCCTGCCTTTTCACGTGAGCCCGAAACATACTTCAGTCGAAGCAGGGTTCTCCGTTCTGCATGCACACTACTGCAGCAACCACGACAGTCTGCACGAAGGCTGCATGCTGAACACCACGCTCGGCGACCACGAGGTCGCGCGTAGGTCGCCTGGAAACATGCTGGTCGAACTTGACTTTACAGTGCGTGTTTCTGCCAGCCGACCAGCAAACGCCTGCCAACACGTGCTTGGGTGGGGCGATTCCGTCCGCCCAGCCGGCTCGGGCGTCATGTTTAACGGGTCTTTGCGTCGAGCTCAGCTGAGCTCAGCGCGATGTCTTCCGCACACATCATTGTGGGCCATCCGTCGCCCTCTGTCCCCGAAACACGTGTGCGCCAATTCCGAAGCAGCACAGGACGACGATGGACGCGCCGATCGACGAGGGCACCAAGCGCACGGTGCAGAAGATCCCGCTGCTGGCCACGCGCGCGGGCCCGCGCGACGGCGAGCAGTGGACCAAGCGCCTGAAGGAGGAGTACCTGGCGCTCATCCAGTACGTCAAGATGAACAAGGAGGCGGACAACGACTGGTTCACCATCGCGTCCAACAAGGCCGGCACGCGCTGGACGGGCAAGTGCTGGTCCTTCCACAACGGGCTGCGCTATGAGTTCGACCTCGAGTTCGAGATCCCAGCCACGTATCCCGTGGCCAACCCGGAGCTGTGCATCCCCGAGCTCGAGGGCAAGACGTCCAAGATGTACCGCGGCGGCAAGATCTGCCTCACCATCCACTTCGCGCCGCTCTGGCAGAAGAACGTGCCGCGCTTCGGCGTCGCGCACGCCCTCGCGCTCGGAGTGAGGCGCACATACACACACACACACACACACTGCTGCACTTGCGGCCTTGACCGGGTTCTGACTGTTGTTGTTTTTTGCTACTGCAGTTGGCTCCGTGGCTCGCTGCGGAGGTGCCCGACCTGGTGGAGCGCGGCGTGATCACCCCCGTGTAGATGCAGAGGAAAGTGGTGCACGCCCTTGGTGGCTGGGCTGGAGATCGCTGCTTTGAGGTGCAGACGACGGGTTTTGAGGGCGAAATGCTAGTGGCAGAGCTGAGGAGTTCAGCAGCTTTGGGTTTTTATACATCTTCCTTTGGATTTGTTACTCTGATGCGCTTGCTGTCTGTAGTCGTGCATCGGCACGTAAATAATGCAGTCTACGCGGTCGGCGCTCGATCGGCGCACTTGCTCGCTTCGGTTGCGGAGCGGCGCGGTTAGATGGGGTTGTCTGCTTGACGGTGGTGGTCTCAGCGTGTCTGGCCCGATGCTAGGCACTGTGTGGAAAGCGGGGGGTCCTTGAGTTACGGCAGGAGCGAGAAGAGGCGGTGCGGAGACAGCAAGGTTGGTGACGGGACGGGTGCGGGTAGCATACATAGAGACGAAGCTGGGGACGACGTGACTATCGCTGGCATGTTGGAGTGGGAGCGCTGCGACTCGCCGTGTGAAGCTGGACCGCTGGAGCTCATTTTGGTGTGGGCGCAGCAATATCCTGAGCGTTGGGCCCACTTGGGGCATCCGAAGTAGTCGCACCGCTTGCCTCCACCGTGCGAGCGGCACAACCGGTTCTGGTGAGCGTTCTTCGTGCAGCCACTGACGTTACACTGGCGGCCTCCGCCGTGCGACTTGCACAGACCGCGCGTTTGTGCGAACTTGGAGCATCCGTCTTTCTTGCAGCGCGAGCCGCCGCCGTGTTCAGGGCACTTGCCTCGACTGAGGGCGGACTTGTTGCAGCCGGAAATGTTGCAGACCTTGCCACTGTGACGATTGCAGAAACCTGCCGAGCGGCGAAGGTTGGGACAGTCGGGGTATGTGCAGCGCAGTTGTTTCCTGTCATTGCTCGAGGATGAGGTGGCGGCAGTTGACGACTTTTTCTTCTTGAGCGGGGGCATCGTCAGCAGTGGCAGCGGTGCAGGTGGGAGACATGACGTCAAGAAGGACACACCGGACTTTTCGGACTTGACTCCACGCATGTCCGAGTCCATTGACACACTGTCCTGGAAAAACGGTTGCGGAAGACGTGCGAACTCTTGAACAAACACGCGAGGTGGCGAGACAATCGCATTGACAACGGAGGCGGGCAGCGGAGACTGGTTTGGCAAGGAGAAGCTAGCGCAACTGCGGCTGGACAACGGCTGCAAGCGCGTGAAGTGGGGTGAGTTGTCGAAACAGATCTGTGGAAATGAGACGTCAACTTGTTGGTTGCTGCGCTTGGAGAGGCCGGGAGTCGAAGCACCGAGTGAATCCCCGTACAGCTTGGCGGGTGTGGGCGGCAGCTGCCGGGGCGACGCAAACTCGCCCTCGAGGAGCAGCTCGCGAAGAATGTCACTTTCCTCGGAGCCTACAGCCGACGCCCGTCGGTCTGTTTCAACGAAGCCATTTGCGAAGAACATCTTGGGACACTGGAGATGAAGGAGAGAGTTGAGTGACCAGCTACGTGTTGAAGTGTGTCGGTGGGACACTTCAACAAACGTTTAGGTGGAATACAGCAAGCTGAAGAGGCGTGACTGTGGGGAATGCTTCGCCGTAGGGACGGGAAGTCGAGAAGTGATCTCGAATCCGCAATCGTCGGGTGGGGCAATGTGCCAAGGTCGGAACGCAGAAATGCCAGTCGATGCAACAACCGGTCACCCGCCAGTCAAGGCAGCTGCTGCCCTACTGTGCAAAACGACCCGCGCGTTTCCGAAACGACCAGTTGGCCTCAGCGTTGGTTGAAGAGCTGGTTGGTATTGACGGTCAGACTGTTCCGCGAAGACCAGGAGTTGCCACCACCAAGCCGTGCACTAGCAGACCACGCCCAGGGCGCTGTCGTTTGCCGTTGGCAGGTGTGCCGTTGACCGCCTATTAATACCGTTGCTGCGCAGCGGATTCATCCGTTTCAAGCCAGATGACTCTGAACGCTACGTTGGGCCGTTGGAGCTCGAACCGTTATCGGACTCCAAAATGCATAACGGATGCCACCACTGCAGCAAGTGCGGGGCACGCAACTGAGCGTGGCGCGAAAACGAGCGGGGTATGCACACCAAGCTCCAGGATCGGTTTTCTGTGTGAGCAGCGACTCCGTGGATCATCTGAGGCTGGAATCCAAAACCACCACGAACGGATCAGGATGAATTGACAATCCAATTCAACACTCGAGGAGGCACTAAAGTGACGAGACACGGGTTGCCGCTCACCACATTCCCATTTCTCTTGGTCGGTAAGGACTCGTCAAGTCAAGCGTGCCTCCCGCTTGCATATCGCCCTGACGAATCTTTCGCTGCTCGAATCAAACTTAGTTGCTCTAGCTTGATTGGGACCTTGCACACCGGGCAGGAGGTGAATCCATCCTTTTCCATCTGCATTAGTCGATTAGCAAAATAATCAGTATACTCCATTTTCCCACACCCGTACATCGCATCCATGGTTGATTACCTTTTTCCAACAAGGATGGCAGCAAATGTGGCCACAATGTGGTGAGGCAAATGCCTTGCGTGTGATATCGTAACACACAACGCATTGTGGGTCCTTGATGATCGCTGCCGTTGGAATGTGCACATGCTGAGTCTTCCTCCGCTTTTGCTGAAGCCGTTCGAAGAACGTTGACATGTCTTTAGACCGTGCTTGAACAGAGCCCCTTTGAGCACCGCCAGCTACTGTGATATCCAGTCCATGGCTCTTGGCAGCCTCAATAAACCGATCGCACATGGCACCATTCAATACCTTCGGCATCAAGTCCAATAGCTCCTTGCAGGCTGGTTCTCGAAGAAGATCACAGATGCCACTCAAAGCTGCATCGAAATCTTCTCCAGCGTGAAGCTGTCGCACAAAGCCGTACAGTTTTGGGACGTCAGCAGGCTGAAGCACCTTCCTTGCCACGGCGGGAAATTCGGCTGCAAACACTTTCTCGCCTGTCGTCTCTCCATCTGGTGTAGCGCCAGTTTCCTGTTTAGCCGAAAATTGTTGTCTTGCACTTTGCCACGACTGCGTGTCATCCCCATCGACAACAATGGCGCTATCAACGCTACCATCTCCGTTCAGGATCCTTGGTGCCGTAAATGGACGTGCAATCGAAGACGTTGTATTGACCATTGCTGACTTGGATGTAGATATGAGCAGTGAGCCCAACGACCGTTTCTGATGGACAACTGGCCTTGGCATGGCTGGAGGCGGCAATACTGCTTTCCTGGGTTCTAAACATTGAAATAATGCAATATCTGTCGGTTAACAACCAGACCAATTTGTACTGAATCAGTAACACAACGCCAAACCTACCTGTTATCTCAGGATCAGGAGGATGCCGAAGAAGCTGTGGGTTTACATATGACTGGCCATCTCCAATCGCCGTTTGAGAGCCTGACAGCTCCGACGCATTCGTGGATTGGCTAATCTGTTCACTATCGCTATCAGATGACACCTTGGAAGCCTTTGACAACGCTCTCTTCGACAATCCAATAGACTTGGGCTGCTGCAGCACCTTCTTGACAGATGTCTCTGGTACTGCCCTTGCTTTATTGTTCTTGAAAAATCGAGTCAATCCAATATGTGCTTCACCTGCAAATATGTTACACCACGGTAAGTAACCGATGTAGCTTCACACAACAGTTGAAGGGTATCGCACGAACCGTAGCCTCTGCATGTGTGGCAATAGGGTTGCAACCATTTCGATAAGCATTCCTGCTGCTGCTTCAGCGCAAATCTCTCATCCAGTAAAATGATGGCTCCATAATCATGCCGATGACGAATGACACGTCCAATGGCTTGGTTGACTGCTCGCGACGCTTGCTGGATATACCACGCGTTGCCAGTAAGTTTCTAGCACGAAAGAATGTTAGCGGATTGCTGGCAATACATTGGCGACGTCCAACTACTTACCAATTCTCCAGTAGGCACTACTGATTCATCCAATATGCTCTTCTTCAGAACAATCTTCGGGTCTTTCGTTGGTGGGAAAGGTAAGCCAGTGATAACGACTGCTCGTCCTTTATCGTTTGAGAAATCAATTCCTTCACTGACCTATTTCACAGCACAGACCACACATACGCAATTAAGTTCACAAGATAAGACCGAAATGGTACGTCCTACAGTCGTACCTTTCCTCGACACACAGCAAAAAATACTGCTCCTTTCGGATTGTCTGTGATAGCTTGATGATATTCATCAACCACTGCTTTAAAATCCGCACGACCCCGCGGCTCCACAAATGTTTGCTTCTGTTGGACGATGCGGTCCCAAATCGATAAAGCTGATTCACCCACTGCGGGACGCCGCCACTTGTCGATGCTCTCCTCCAAAATGGAATAGGAAGGGAAGAAGACAAGCAAACCGTGGGGAACGAGACGAGTAAAATTCACGATTGTGTTCCCCAGTTCCAGAAGGTAAGTTTCAGTCGACCGGAAATTGTAGCTTGAATTCAATCTTTTGCCAGTCACACCAGTGCCCACCACACCCACCCAAACCTGATCGGCGTCAACCACGTGATTGTTTTCAAGGCGTACCGGGAAGTCGATCCCGAGCTCTTTGACCGTCGTATCAAGCGGAGAAAGAGTTCCACTATGACACATCGACAATGATGTAATTAGATACCAACATCAATTTGACTCATAATAATCAACCTTACCTCGTTAGGATAACGTTGTGGACGTTGTTGGCGCAAATTTCACGGAAAGCTACTCCAGGATGGAAGCACCAATAATTGAAGACACGGGTAGTCGTCTTATTTTTCCGACCACCGTTGAACAGGCGACCTGCATTTGAATACCTGCTATGGAAATTTCCCCAGGAGTTAATAGATTACTTCGGGTCATGAGGAGGCATCTTGACGCACCTTTCTCGGACTTCTTGAATGTGAACCCTATAGTTTTTTGCTGACTAAAAACAAAATCGAATATTAGAGTTGGATTACTGACGAATTCAGCGAGTCCAAAGAGGGTCACCTGCAGATGCTGCTCTTTGCTTCGAAAGATAGTACCCAAAAATGACAGCATCGTATCGAGCTTTGAAGCAGCTCGTTGCGAATCATCTCCTCCATGTGCCACTTCTATAATTTCTTCAATCATGTTGAGAACAAGCGGACATGTCTCGAAGTTCACGTTGAACTGCTCAAAGAATTCAAAAATATACTGCCCCGGCTACAATGCATAACAATGTAGGCTTCAGTGAATCGAACGCACTGGAGTTAATTTTATTGTACGCTGTTCTCACCTTCGTGAACCCTCCACTCGAGGACAGCGGGAATCCGTTAAGACCTTTGTCAATCTCCATGAAGAGCGCTCGGAGCGTTTGAGTAGACTAGCACGGGTATCGTTAGACACATTATCGCATGTGCGCAGAGAGAAGCATAATATCCATACCTCCATCGTTAGATTGCTGCCAGCTTCCAGTTGAACGTTATTGTTTTGCAGAGCCCTGATGAAGGTGTCAACTTCAGAAATGCACCCAGATATGTCGTTCGATGAAAGCGCGTAGGACGCAGCTTCACTGGCTATCGATTCCTGGGCATACCACGGTTCACGCATATTAAACAACAGCCCACGTACATATATGCAAGCCTCCAACGTGTGCGTACCACATTGTGCGCTTCGTCGAAGATCAAGATCGAGTTTTCAATAGAAATACCGATTGAGCGACGAGCCATAGGATCAATAAGATAGTTGTACGGCACGAAAATAATCTCAGCTTCAGGTAACATATTCCGTGTCAGGAAGAACGGGCAAATCTGCAAAACGGGCACAAATCACCGTTAATCATCACGCCTGACGCCGACTATACGCCCAGCACCCACAGTCTTCTCCTTCATAGTCGTCACCAGCTCTTCAATGTCCATAATTGGTTGCGCCTGCTTCTTGGACCTCTTTGCGTACGCATCGAAGCCGAGTTTGTACATGCACCTAGAGCACCCATCTCCTGATCAGAACCAGTCCTTAATCTGCATCGCCAGCCACGACACCAACCTCCTGTCCTTGCAGGTGGAGCGACACGCGAGGTTCTGCCGCGTGCCTCGCAGCTTGGACACCTTCTCGTTCACGCAGAGGTGCTCTCTGGAGCCCAGCACCGCCACGCTGGGGCGGTAGGACGTGTTTTTGAGCTCCTGCACCACCTGCTTCAGCTGCGAGTGGGTCCGCGACGAGTAAATGATCCTGGGCAGCTGCGGCGAGTCGCTCTCTGCGTCGCTGCCGTAGCCTTCGTAGGCCAGCGTCACGCCCGGACGCTTCGCAGCGCTTGAGGCAGCCGTTGCGTTCATTCCCAGCGTCTTCTGCAGCTGCCGCCGCCATGCCAGCGTCGCGCACAGCAGACACAGCGTCTGCTCCCAGAAATTTCGATAAAATACGTTAAGTAAAAGTTATAGTAGGGATTTCTTATAAGATCTGCAAAGACTGGCGGACCTTGCCCGTGCCCGTGGGGCTCTCCAGGATGGCGTTCTGCTTGGACGTGAGCGCCAGCAGCACCTTCTCCATGTACACGAGCTGCGAGTCGTAGGGCGGGAACGGGAACTCCACGGGGATCCCGCAGATCTCGAGCCACACCATCACTCTTGCGCTCTTCCGCACTCGCGCCGAAACCCGAAATGTTGCACTTGTGTACGCCACACCGAAATGTAGTGTTACACAACACTATGGGCCGTACACAACGTGTGTACTGCACACCAGCTTCGAGCTCGTCACTTCAAGCGTTAGGATGCCGTCTGCCAAGCTCGCGGTGGCGCTCTACCGCTCGCTGCTGCGCAGCGCCAAGGTGTTGGACGCCCACGAGGCCTTCAAGGCCCTGCTGCCGCGCGAGGTGGAGTGGCGGCGCGGCGCCAAGTGGTGCGACTTCTTCGGCTCCGGCTCCTCGTGCGCGGCCGCCGTGCGCTCCGAGTTCCGCTCGCCCAGACCTCGCGCGGAGCTCGACGACGCGCTGGACGAGGCGCTGCAGATCAACAAGGCGGTCTCGGAGCGCGTGCACCTGCTCTACCGCGACGAGGACGACCGCCAGCTGCTGCGCTTCACGGAGGTGGCGCTCCCCACCACGTTCGACGAGAAGTACGAGTGGGAGAAGGCTCAGCTGGCGGAGCAGGAGGCGGACGCGCTGGCCGCGGCTCTCGAGCTGCTTCAGAGCGCGTCCCACCTGCTGACGAGTGACGGACTGGACATGACCGACAAGATCCGCCTCGCCACGGCCTACTACGTCGAGTCCATCAAGCTGTTCGAGACGGCGGACGCCCACGCCTACCTTGGCTGGCACTTGTACCTGGACGGGAAGGTTGACGAGGCCGTGAGCGAGTGCCAACGTGCCATTCAACTGGACCCGGCGTTCGGGAACCCGTACAATGACTTGGGACTCATTCGAGTCGACGAAGGCAAGCGAGATGAAGCTCTGGAGCTGTTTCAGAAGGCGAAGGCGGCTCCGCGCAACGACGTGAGGCACTATGCGTGTCAAAACCTGGCGGCCCTGCATCTGGAGGAGAATCGAGTCAAGCAGGCGTTGCATGAGTATATCGAGTCGCTGTATTGGATGCGCCCTGATGAGACGAAGCGGAACATGATCCGAAACACGGTCAGTGATATGGGAGATGTATTGATCACCTTGGCGACGAACAAGACGGCGACGGAGTGAGGACAATGATCTGGTGTGTGGGTGTGGTGGTGGTGGTGGGGGGGGGTCTCAAGTAAATGAGTTGTGCTGAAGTTTGTTTTTTGCAAGAACAAGGCCGTTGCTTAGTCATGGAGAACTTGGAGTGTGAATTCAACGCGTGCTTTACGAACTATTTAAGTGTCGTCGCTATGCTGGTGTTGCCGTTGGACCTTTCTCCGCCATTGACGCCCTGTGCGTATTGTGGCTGATTGAAGCATATCAGCAGTCGTCCAAAAAGCAGCTCGTTCACCTTCTTCAAAAGCAACGAGAACTTCGAAGCCATCTGCGCTGTTTTCCAAAGCAAGTACCTCTACCCGACCTGCACATCGAACAGCGGTTGCGTTGTCGGCAGGACCTTTTACATTTGGGCGGTCCTGCTCCAAGCGAAACATCAACCAGGTTGAAGATTCCTTCTCACTTTCGTCATGTTCGTCTTCAGAGAGCTTGAGTTCCTCTTTTGTATCGACAAATTCACGAATCCTCTGGACAACATCCTGTATCGAAACGCAGCCAAATTGCACTGAACGAACACAACCAGGCATCGATTAGCTACAGGCAGTACGCTGACAATACACCAGAGACGACATACCTTCTTGACTGTGTAGCGGCACCTGGAAGCAAAGTTCCTGTCTACGATGGGCTTCCTTACGCTTCCCCAAAACCTTTGTCTGCACAGCCAGTCATTCCAAGTTAGCCAAAAGCTTCACGGCTAATTGCATACTGTGAGCGGATTTTGCCGATATGGCTGTGGTAACTTACAGAGGGATCGTCCATCACATCGGACGAAAATGTCCACGCGATTCCCCAACGCTTGGTCCGTCCTTGGAAAAACTCAGTAGTCCTAGTACTCCGCACTTGCTTTTCACGGAGCATCGCTAGTAGTTTACGCAAACTCGACTTCCTTCCAACCATCGAGGTGAACCAAAGCACGCGTGTCTGCAATTCCACACTTTCTGCGATCATACTTCCAATAAAAGCAACCTCTCCTCCTGGAAACACCATTTCGTTGGCACTGCCCATACAACTTGCGTCTGGGTTTGTATCCGCCTCGTTCATATGGTCGAAGAACGGCGGGTTGCACATGACAAAGTGGAATCTGCGATCTGGTGGCTCATCCTGCAGCGGTTCCATCAGCAATTTGTTCGTGTGTGTCCGCTTGACCGAAATCACCGTTTCCAGATGATTGCGGACCACGTTTTTCTTCGCACACTCATACGAATCAGAGTCGATCTCCGTCGCAATGAATTTCCACTTATTCATGGTGGCACCAAGCAGCGCGTAGATACAATTCGCCCCAGTCCCCACATCAATCCCCGACACTAGCATCTCTTCAGTAGTGGAAGGCTGATGGTTTTCGCCTGCAGTTTGCTCCACGAAACTCTTGCAGGCTGCTTGACTGAGCAAGTCTTCGATCCAGTGGAGGTAGTTAAGTCGATTCGGCAGCTAACAGCAATAAAAAAGCAAAGGTGAGGTGGCACAATTCACACCTCAACCGGTTGACGAGTCCACCTACCGGTGGACACAAGCGGTTAATGGGGATCTCCCACTCCAGCCCGAAGTCATGCAGCAGCAGCGTCTTCGTCAGCTCCCTGGGCAACAGCATGCAGCCTCAGTCCACCCCGCTCATCCACTGAAAACACCAGTAAGTATTACAACACCTGACTGCGAAGGGGTCGTCCCACGCGAGCGACGCTCGACACTTGGCCTCGTCGACATTGCGCAGACTGTCGCAACGATAGTCGGTCAGCAGTGGAACAGCGACCAGCGTCACCAACTGAACGCGCCACTTACTATTGCTTGAACTCCGGGTATTGCTGGCCCAACGCGTAGAAGTCCGGCGGGCTGTCCTTGTATCGGTTGCGGTCGTGCGCCAGAGCGCCGAGGTGCGGCGTCGGCCGGCGCCTTTCGCCGCGCATCGGAACGGAGCTGCTCGCCAGCGAAATTTGCCTCGTATATGGCTAGTGTACCACATAAATGGTACCGCTGGCGAAGTTGAAGTGACCGACACTTCAGTAGTTGAAGTGAACGGAGAGTTCCAGCACAAGAGTTTTCTGTGAGAACTTCACCACATTCGGAGTGATTGATGATGGAAGCAGCTTCCGTGAGTTTCACATTTTGCAATCTGTCTCGGAGCAAAACACCCATGAAACTGATACACGTCATTGCTGTTGGTGCAATGCTCATCGCTTTGGTCTCTTCTCCAGCTGGCACGGCTGAAGGATTGACGGCTGAAGCCATATCAAACAATGGTGAAGAACTAACGATGACTCGTCGGCTTGATAGCAATGTCGGCTCGGATGAGCATTCGTCGGAGGTCACGTCTAACGAAGGTGAACGCGAAGGCGACGAGAGTGACGAGAGCGACAACGTTTCAAGTGTCCAGAAAGCGGATTCAGAAGACTCAAGTGATGAAGAAGGATATGAGAGTCAGGACTCTGATAGCGTCGACTCCTACGAAGAAGATTCCAACGGCAAGATTTCCCAACGCGCTCACGGCTCCGAATCCAATGACACTGACCACGACAGCGAAGAAGCTTGTAGAAGTGATGACAGTGAGCTACTGCGCACTCCCGTGACGAGGGTTCCAACGACAATAAAAACGACGAGAGTGCGGTATTAAACGATGAAGCCGAAGCCGAAGACGAAGACGATACCGACGACACCGACAACAATGATGAAGATGAGTACGAAAGCGAGTAGGGTGGCTGCAGCATAAAACGTTGCACTATGCCTTGCGGACCTGAAAAAAGCTTAACATGTTTCTATATGACCTAATAGCAGGGCACTTTGCTTGTAGCCGCGTTTGAGTAAGAAGTGTGCCACTGCGGTTGGTTTCTATATCATGCATCAAAGCGTCGAGCATCCGCCGCCTTTCGCCGAGCTTGGCTGCTGCGAACCGAAGCACGAGGTCCCTCTGATCGCCTTGATTTGTTCCTTGTAGTGCTGGCACCGGTATTACGGCGAGCAAACAGGGGTGTTGCTGTCGCCGTAGATGATTTCGAGGTTGTTGACGATGTACCGGTAGCTTCATCCAGGGCCTGCACCACGTACTTTATAGATACGGCCGTGGCCTGCAGGTCGTCACGCATAGACGCCATAGCTGCTTCGCGAAGAATGGCATTCACATCTCCAGCGGACAAACCAGCAGTGCGCTTGGCCAGGTGGATCGCTAGTGCCTCGCGAGAATCGATGACTGGATCGTCAGAGTAGTTAACAGGAACCTCCTCCAGAGCTTGGAAAATGATTTCGCGTCTTGCATCTTCGTCGGGGAAGTCGACATGAATATGAACATCAAAACGTCTGCAAGCAAACAGAGGTCGTGTTAGATATGTTGGTGTGAATTCGCGAACAGCATCGTACGTACCCTGGCCGAAGAATAGCTGGATCAAGCAGTTCCTTGTGTGTAGTGGAGGCGAGGATAACAACGTGTTGCTTCAGAAAGTCCATGCGCGCCTCGTCACTTGCTAAGCTCAGCTGAAGCTTGGTTCGGCTGGTATTAAAACCATCCATTTCGACAAGTAGCATACTCAACATGCGATCGAATGTCTGTTCGGTGCTTGTATCGAAGCCTCGCAGTGGTGCAATACTCTCGATTTGATCGAAATACAGCACACAGGGTGCTGCATTTCTGGCAGTGGCAAAGAGCTCGCGCAGAGCCTTTTCAGTATCACCAACAATCTTCGTGAGCAGATCGCTGCATTGGACAGACACGAAGGAAGCAAGACCACGGCGACGGACTTCTTCGGCTACTGCATGAGCAAGGTGCGTTTTACCGGACCCTGGCGGCCCTGTTAACAGCACACCTTTCGGTGGAGTCGTCCCGAATCTTAAAAATCGGCTGCAATCTTCTAGTGGCTCTATCAAGGAAACTCGTAGAGTTTGGATGGCATCTTTCATACCGAAAACACCAGAGAAAGCATCGGAAGACCTGTTTCCGCCGTGACTTTGAATAGACGTAGACGCTGGTTGTTGTTGCTTTTGAGATACGTGATGCGTCTGAAGAACAGAAGGGTAGCTCACAGCACGAGCCTGCTCAAAATGGCGAGGGCAAACCGTAGCGATACCTTCAGATTTTGTAGTTGCTGCCTCGTTCAAACAATACTGCAGTGCTTTCTGGCAGAGGCTCAAAAGATCGGCACCAACAAATCCACCGGTGCTTTCACTAACCTGATCCAAGAACCCATGATCAAGTTTGTCGTTTTGCCATGTCCTCGTTATAATTCGCAGAATCTCGAGCCGTTCAGTTCGAGAAGGGGGCTCAATCTTCACAATTTGATCCAACCTTCCGTTGGAAAGAACTGCGGCGTCCACATCGCCAGGACGAGTAGTAGTACTCAACACGTATACGCGGTGTGACGACGCCTTTATCTTCTCAAGCGACGAAAGCAGCGCACCCAGGACGCCAATCTCCAGAGCACTTTGCGAATCTGCTAACGCGCGTCGAGACCCAGCAATCGCTTCAATTCCATCGATCAGCAACACGCACGGAGCTTGCAACACTGCGCTCTCGAAGATCTTGACCAGCTGCTTCTCTGACTGACCAACATACGTCTGGAAAATATCCGCCGCATTCAGAAATATCGTCTTCACCCCGATGCATTTGCAAATAGCCTGCGCTAGTGCAGTTTTACCGATTCCAGGCAGTCCACTGACGAGAGCACCCACACTTGGTTTCACCGTGCCCACTCCTTCCTGCTCCGGCGGTCCAAGCCGTTGCAAGATCGTCAGCAACAGACTCCTCGCGTATTTGTCAACTCCTCCAAGTTCTCTCGCCACTTGACCCACATACACATCAACCGGTTGGAATGCTGCAGCTTTCAGCGCGCCCTTCGGTTGCTCGTCCCCTACAAAACGCAACTCAACCGTCGAGGTGCTCGAAACCGTGGCGAACTGCTGGCAACAGCCCGAGCCCGCGGACTCCCACTCGACCTCCGCAAACCTCACGGCGTCTCTGCGGTTCAGCCAGGTCACCGACGAGCGCCTGCCACTCCACACCACAGCTCCGTCCAGCAGCTTGGCCGCGATCCGCTGCAGCCCTCGAGCCACAGCACTGGGAGGTCTCGTCCGAGCCAGAAACTCCACGCGGACGCTGGCAACGACGCCGCACCTGCAATTGCACTTTGTCCCTCCAGTCGCCAGCTCCTCGTCCCCCGCCGGTTGCACTCGTAGCGTCACTCGTTGGCCCTCTGCGTTGCTGGACAACTGCAGCGCCTCAGCGAGTCCGAAAGACAGCGACGACGTGGCCGCCGCACCTCGCAGCTGCGCGAACGCGACGCGCTCTCCATTGGCCACCCGCACGTACTCGTGGCTGCACTGCACTGCAGCGCTGTAGAGGACGCAGCGCTCGTCCCTGGCCGTCGCCACGGCCGACGCCGCGCCGCCCACCACCGCCTCCACCGTCGTAGCCATGTCTTTTATGATTGCAGCGAAGTAACATTTCCCAAACCGGTGAGAATGAATAACTCATAGCGTTACTTCACCGTACGCTTTACCACGCCATCGTCGCGCAGTGTATCATAGCTGCTCGGGCGCGATGGACGTGTGGTTCGTGACGACGCAGTACCCCAAGTTCGGCGACCAGCCTCCGTACGAGACGGTGACGCACCCGGCCGTGTCGCCGCACGCGCGGCCGTTCTCCATGCGCCTGCCCGCGCTCTACCTGGTCTGGGACGCCAAGCGCGGCGTCATCGCGCTGCGGCGGCGCGAGCGGCAGCTGGCCGTGAGCCGCTGCGGCTTCGTGCTGGCGGGCGTGTACTTCCAGGTGGACCAGGCCACGGCGCTGCAGATCCCCGTGGCGCTCAAGGTCATGGACCGCGCGCAGGTGCTGCTGCAGCGGGACGACGTGGAGAGCGAGATCCGCGTCATGGGGCAGCTGCAGATGGGCGGCATCGACGCGCCGCTGGCCAACGAGCACATGGTGCGCTGGGAGTACGCCAGCGACGCCTTCAACCAGTACGTGGCCACGGAGTACGTGGCCAACGGCAGCCTGCAGGCCTTCGCGCACCGCCAGGTGCACCAGCTCATGTTCCGCCACCTGCACGAGTTCGCGCAGGAGAACGGCGCGGCCCCCACCAAGCTCGAGTGCATCTCCTACGTGTACCGCGGCAGCGGCCACGAGTGGATGAGGGAGGGCATCGACATCTTCAAGGGCCTCGTGCGCGCGCTCACGTACCTGCACGCGCAGAACGTGGCGCATCTGGACCTGGACGTGTACAACGTGGCGGTGGACGGACGCACGTGCCCGAGGATCATCGACCTGGGCAGCAGCCAGATCATGGACAATAGAGGACTCGTGGGGGCCGGGTATGTGAGTATCAAGTGCAAGCCGCTGTTCGTGTCGCCGGAGGTGAGGTCCCATCAGAGGATGGCGCCGCCGAGGCCGGGGTTCAATGGCGCGGCGGCGGATATGTGGGCCGCGGGGGTGATTGTAAGTTGTGCTGTGATATTTTTTATGGCAGGGGCCTTGAGGCGTGGAGGAGTTGGTTGGCTGACAGGTTTCTCGATGTGTGTGGTCTGTAGCTGGTGCAGTGTATCGTGTGGGGTTTCCGCGGCGGACCCACCTATTTGATGTCAAATACCAATTGGCGGCGAGAGGTGTTCAGCCATATCGACGCAACGTGCAGTCCCAAGACTTGTCATTTGTGCGTAAACTTTATCTCCATCCCCCCACTCATCGGAGCGATTATCAAGCAGTTGCTGCACGTGGACCCGAAGCAACGCCCTTCAGCGTACGAGGTCGCAATAGCGTTGCAGGAAAACCGTCAAGTGCAGCTGTTCCCTGTTCACCCGCGGATACAAGGATGAACGACTACAAGCTGAAAAACGAATCAGACGGCTAAAACGCCGTGGCGCGTTATTAATTATCAAGAAGGGAAAGCCACAATGCAGCCTGGAATTTTGCTACGATCTTGGCTACTGCGCGTACTGCTACATCGGTAGTTGCCATGCAGAATTTAGTGCCTACTGGTAGCAGGTGGCGTCGCGAAAGGAGATAGCAGTTGTACCGATGAGGTGGTAGAAGATGAAGACGTGGTGTACTGTCGTAAGATGTGTCGTTCTTGCAAAATCGACATCGTAAAGGTGAAATCCTCCTGGAGTAGATAAAGTAGAAAGATACGACACGTTGACAAGGAATCGTTAGCATGTCAACCCGTCGCTTAAACAAACTAAGCAAGCCTCCTACCGAGAACAACGTAAATTCGCCATGCTCATTTTCGTCACCGCACGAGTTATAAATCTTCACGAGTTCTCGGTTATCAAGCCCAGGGAACTTGGATCGTACCATGGTAGCAAATGCTGATAAAGACAAATATGTGAGTATCGACGAAAGCACACCACAACGTGAGGCCTCAAGCTATCATACCATCGAAGTGAGCTACGCCAGTAGCGTCTGGGATAATTTCTTGAAAGATCATTGCCCATTCATCCCGTGTCCTGTGTTTTTCAGCAGAACATACAATATGAGTGAGCAGCACCTGACGTCGTAAATACGAGATTATTATACCTTAGCTGGTACTGCATCCACACTTTCATCACCATGTCCAGTACGTCATCAAGCCCAAGCATCGATAGCATTGTCATCGAAGATCGAGCCACCGTAGCTCCTGCATCCTGACGTGAAGGAACCGATATACTTTGGAACGCAAGCATTCGCTGGCGCTGCTCTTTGCTATCAAACAATCGACCAACTAGTGGATCATCCACAAGTGCTTTCAGCACCGACTGTGATACAGTACAAGACTGGAAGTACGCTGCTTCTAGTCGTAACGCGAGTTGTCCTCCTGGGATAACATGCTGGAGTGCCAGAAGATAAAAGTCCAACGCAGTTTGGGGCAGTGGACGATCACCTGGGATCGCGTTCATGAAGCGTCTGAACCATTTCACACGCGTAGCCTCAGGCACGCCCACTACCTGTTTCGCAGCGAGCAGCAGATTCACAAGCTTTCTTTTCGCAAGCGGCTTCAAGCCCAGCTCGAGCATGTAAAGTTCCATGACAAAGTCTGCCAATGATTGGCGCTTGCGGTTCATGGCGTCGTCGTGTTCATCAGCAGCTATCTTGGCGATGTATATGCGACCAATCTCGTTAACAATTTGATAAGTCGTCCAATTCTCCTCGGTTAGTAGCTCCTCCTCGGTCTTCGGCTCAGACCCTCCTGTCGTCTGTGTAATCGTCGTACTGAGAGTAACTTCTTTCTCTGTCATTGCTCGGAGCGGTTCGAGCAGCTCTTCACACTGTCTTCGTAATTTCTCTCGGGCTCTTAGCTTCCTGCGACCCTGGTTCAACTTGCTGCTGGTTTGCACACCGGTTTCGACTACAGTTTTGGTTGTAAGTTTGAAAACGGTGGGGTCAAAGTCTGGATCATTGAAATCTGGGAGAACGTTACGATGGTACAAGAGGAACGTCGTAAAGAGCGCTGGGTTCGCTTCAAAAGGTTCCTGGTGGCAAGGAGAATTAGTTAGCAAGGAGCTGATACTACTTCGCGATCAAGCGAATGAAATGTTACCAAAAGCAGATCTGGATGCTCAGCAAATAATCTTGAAATCAATGCGGGTTTACGGTGAGCAACATCGACAAAAAACTCAGGGTGTTTTTCAAGAGTGTCTCCGAGGCATTGAGGCACCGTTGCAAATACCGCATTCAATATCGTGGTGTCCTCCCGGACGATTTGGGGCAGCGTTTGAGGGTTGCTCTTGATTACAGAACTGACGATCTCGGGGGATGAAGCAAGCACTTTGGTAAGTGTGACATTGCATGCTTGGAGTACATCTGCAAAAAAAAACGTTTGAATGTTAGTACCAGTGAAATTCTTAAATGGAGCGATGCCACCACCGACCCGAGAGAATGTAAGGTTTTGCTTTAACAACGGCCGCAATAGCAGAGGAACGGTTCAACAGGAGATCGGCAAGTCCTCGGGGATGGTTGATCAAAAATTCTTCGAGAACGCTCTACAAATGAGAACACTCCTTAGCAATAAGCACCTAGCACAAAGTACACAACATACAGTACCGTGCTCTCTCGAAAGGTGTGGCTCAGAAGAGGTAGCAAAACATCGGATCGCTGCGTAAGAACTTGCGAAACACGATACACGTTTTGCTCCAAAACACGCGCTACTAGGTTTTCCGAGCCCTGGAAGAATCATAAATTAGCCTGGTATTAAAATGAAGTCACAAGTGGGAACTTGCCTGAAATATGTGAGCGGTCAAATACGGCGAGCGCCAGAGAATAGCAGCAAACTCCTGAGGATGGCGGTCAACAAGATGCTGGAAGAGGGCTGGGGCGCTTTTCTCCGTCATGGTGCCAGGTGGAGATGAATTTTCCCCGAGCAAAGTATCAATGTTTCCTAGAGCGAACTTTTGCAGTTCGATTGAATGTGCCCGTGCTATGGCAGTCAGCAAACGTGCTATATCCGAGGCGTTGGTGCGCTGCATCAGAAGTTCGAACAAAGCGTCTGCCCTCTCCGGAATCTCCGTTTCCAGATGATATTTGAGTACCTCTTCGCACGCTGAACCAGCTAGCAGACTAATGTTACCACGTAGAAATAACTCGAACAGCTCCTTCTTATCTTCGTCAACATCTAATTGATTGATCAGGGCTTCGATACGCTGTCGAAACGACAGATCATTGTGTTTGTCTTGCCAGGGATAATTCTTCAGAGATGCCCGTCCACTACATGGCTGTTGTGTTTGTTCGGCATTTGCAATGTTCTCCAAAGCCCAAAAAGCTTCGAAGTAGAGAAGCTTTCTCTCTCGAGGTAGGTCGTCATCTTCTCGGCTGGGGTCTTGAGATGCTGGTACCAGAGTATCCACGGAATTGTTCAAGTAAAGCCCCGACTCAATCACAGTGATAATGACATCCAGCACCCGCTGATATTCAGGCAACCGTTGCGGAAGCTTTCTCAAGCAGTCCATCGCGATCAACACTGATAGTTCATCAGGATCCGCCTTCGCTACCAGTTTGCGCCGCAATAGATCTGAGGGAAAACACGTGCTGTTAGAGCGTCTGAATTGAACGGCATCACAGGAGTCGGTGAACGTACATGACTTTTCGATGTGGTCATTGATTGATTTCCAAAGCCGAGAGATGTCATCAGACGTCGCGTGGTCACCACAAGCCCAGTCGTCGACTATGTCGCACAGAAGTTGGTCTTGAGGTGAAGGAGAGCTGTAGCGCATCCAGCAATGTCTGTTAGAGACAACAATAACCGACGTCTAGCACCGCTAATTCAGATGGAACGCACGAGTCCTGCAAAGTGAAAAAGTGCCGTAGCAGGAAGGTCGTTTTGCGTTTGGCTTCCTCGTGGGCGCTCCCGTCAGCACTGAAGGCCCCACCGCGCGATATAATGCGTTGCATCTTGAATCGGTTCAACGCTAACTGGTTATTGCCTCGGATTCGCTGGAGCTCGTCCACGTCTAGACGGTGTGTGTGCGCTAGGAGGCACGCCTTGATCTCAACGTGCTCCCTCGCCCGCGTGTTAATTGGGAAGAGGAACTGCGGGTCGAAGTCCCTACTGCTAGCTGCTTGCGGGGGTTCATAGACCAACCGACCCTCGTGGTCTCTTGCCACGGGAGAGCTCGCAGGACGCTGGTGGGTCTTCTGGCTCTCCAACTCATTGGCATCAGGGATCGCAAGCCGCGAGAGGTTTGCTCTAGCACTCTTGCATTGCAGCGGAGACGTCGCAGCCACTGCCAGGGGCTTGGCACTGACAGGACTGGAAGGAATTTTCTGTCTCGGAGACACGAACGAGTCGGCTGGTTTCCCGGACAGCCTGCGAGTCGTCTGCGGCCGGACTGGCTGCGCTGCGTGTTTGCTCAGCAGCGGGTCGTCTCTCACAACTCGAAGGTTCCCGCTCGGAAGCTGCAGGTGACGCAGATTCGAGCTCCGATCCCCAGCATCTCGGCCTGAAACTCGAGAAGGAGCAGCCATGTCACCCCTCCCCCCTCAGCTCGGAAGCTGGACGGAAAGGCAACAACTTAACCCCGTCGCTAAACAGCCATAGCATAAAAATAGTGTGGAATTATAACACCAAAAGACTTTAGAGAATCCGTCTTTAGTTGGCGAACCGCGCTCCGATGGCGCCGCCGGGGTGGCTCTCGCGCAGGCGGTCGGCCCCGTCGGCCAAGTTCTCGACCAGCTGCTGCACGATGGCGTTGCAGACGGCCTCCTGCACGACGATGCTCCTGGCGGGCACGGGGCAGTCGGCCTCGTCCTCCGCGGCCGCGAGCACCGCCACGTCGCTCTGCTTGCTCAGCGGCGAGCGCGCGTCCCCCACGATGGCCACCACGCCGCAGCCGGCCTGGTGGAAGAGCTTGGGCAGCGGCAGCAGCTCCGCCGTGCGCCCGCTGTGCGACACGACGACGACCACGTCGCCGCGCTTCAGCCCGCCCAGCTCGCCGTGCACCCACTCGCCCCCGTGGACCCACTGCAACAAGTTGCAACAGTTTGCAACAAATTGCAACAGTTTAGCACCAGAGTTTGCCAGCAACACCTTAACCGCAATGATTGGGGCCGCACCTGGCTGCTGATGGAGATGGAGGACAGAGTGGACGCCAGACGCCGCGCCACGGCCCCGGACTTGCCGATGCCCGTGACGAACACGCGGCTCTGCCGGTCGTGGCACTGCAGCACGCGCGTGACGCACTGCGTGAAGCTCTGGGCCGCGTCCGAGTCGCTCGCCAGAGATCGGAACAGCTTCTGCTCGTGATGCAACAAACTTCAACTTTTAGTTGCCGACTGGCTGATGGAAAGCGTTGCCGTACGGACCTGCAGAGCGTAGACGTCACTTGCCACGGAGCGTAAGCTGGCACTGCCGCATGCGAGAGGGTCCTAGGTACAGGGCAAAGGTTTTCCCTTTAGCACACGTTTGCCTCAAGAGTTTTCCACGTTTTGCTGCCACCTTGGCGCTGGTGTCCGAGCGGATAGAGATGCCGCTAGAGCCGATTGCACGCGTGCAAGACGCAGCTGAGCGGCGCGCGAGGAGGGTGTGCGCTTGGAGCGACAGGGAGCGGAGCATGAGGTCGCGATGGTTGCCTGGAGTTGCCTGGTCGTGCAGGTCGTCGTTTGATTGGCTACAAAGGTAGGGGCGATAGAGAGGATCGCGATGGACGTCGCGGAGCTTTGGCGACGTGAGAGGGAGATTTTGGAGAGGAAGCGCCGGTTGCAACTGAGTGAGCGTCGGAAGCAACGCCGCGATGAGGTGAAGCAGTTTGTTGCAAGTGGGGGTGGGCTTGCACTGCCAGCGACGACGTTGGCGGAGGTTGAGGCGGTCACGAGTCGACCTGGTGCGGACGCAACGACATGCTTGGTGTTAAATGGAGAGGACCAGCCAAGATGTTAACCTTTTGAGCGTAATGTATGTGACAGGTTTCCTCCGCGAGCAGTTGAAGTTGTCGAATCTGACACCGTTAAGGCGGTGGTATCTGCAGCTGCAAATGCTGGTTGCCGAGGACTGCAAGACGCCGCAAGTTGGAGACGACATTGATTCGGCGTTGCAGGCGTGTGTGAGGGCATTGGGTCAAGACAAATCTTGCTTCGACGTGGTGTACCGCCAAGGAGCGCGGGTGGCTGACGCTCGAGAGGCTTTGCTGGACGAGAGTGCGCCCATGGACGTCCGGGAGCTCTTGAGCTTCTCCACCCGCAGCAACGGCTTCATCTGCCGCGTCACATGCGTAAACGACGGCAAGCAAATTGCAGTCAACTGCAGCGAGTGGATCGACAACCTGCAGACACACCTGCAACTTCTTGTATCCCAAGAAGCTACACCCGTGTCCGCAGCAATCTCCTTTATACACAACGCACTCCAGCAACACTAAATAAAAGACAAATAAAGGCTTCCGTCGCATTTAATGAGATGACAATCGTTGTATTTCCCATTATGCTTCGCACCACCGCAATATCCAGCTACCGATTATGCAATCAGCAACTTAAGCAGTCAGAAGGCAGGCGCCGCCGGCGGCCTTGATCTTCTTCTCGGCCTCGGCCGAGAAGTACTTGGCCTTGACGATCACGGGCACCTCCGGGAGGCGGCCCTTGCCGAGCACCTTGAAGTAGCCGGCCTTGGTCACGTCGATCACGGGGGCCTTGCCGTCCTTGGCCTTCTCGGCCTGCTCCTTGGTCTTCTCCGAGACCAGCGTCCACAGACGCTCCACGTTCACCGTGGGGCAGTGCGTGCGGTTGCGCAGCAGGTGGAAGTGGCGCATACCGACCTTACCGAAGTAACCCGGGTGGAACTTGTCCATCAGGATGCGGTGGTGGTGCTGGCCACCGGCGTTACCGCGACCACCAGGGTGCTTGCGGTGCTTGCCGATACGGCCGTGGCCGGCGCTCACGTGTCCGCGTTTCTTGCGGTTCTTGGAAAAACGGGACGGCTACGCAGGCACAAGCACACATAACACACGGCCTGTCATTTATCTCGCTCAGCCAGAATAATTTCTCTAACACTGGCGCTGGCCACAGCTTGAGGAAGGTTAGAGAGAGAGGAGGAGGGAGGCGAGGTTGCCGTCCTGTGCCGTATCGAAAGAGTTTCCTTTTCCTGTATACGTTGCCCCGCCAGTTGCCGTTGCCTGTGTGTGTATACGCGATCACTGCGTCCCCCTGTCTCCCTCTTTCTCTCGCTGTTGCCTGTGGCTGTGTTCATTCCCTTTCGCCCGAAAAGCAGAGGGCCTTACCATATTGACTTGGTGATAAGCGAATGCGAATGGGAAGCGCTAAGACCAAAGGGCTCTCGGTCGGCGGCGAATGGTTGGCTCGTTGGCTCCCAGCCCCAAGCATACAAACGCCGAGTCAATCCGGCGCCACATACAAACTCAAGTCAAAAGGGTCTGCGGCGACCATCGGTTACGTTAACCGTTGACCGGTTCGGAGTAGGTGTAGGGGTAGCACCCGAGATGGCTACATTTGTGCGCATGAATCGTCGCAGACCATGGAGCAGCAGGCTGAAGTTGCGGCGATGGACGCTGCCTGCTCGACCACAGAGAATCAAGACGTACAAGCAAGTGCATCAGATGAAGATGCTCTTGCTGCTTCCAATGATGTGTCTAATGCTGCGGAAGCCTCCCCCAGTGAAGAATTATGGGTCCGCAAATGGGACGACGCCAGTGGCTCGCTCTATTACTTCAACTTGCGCACACAGAAGAGTTCGTGGGAGCAGCCACAGGCCTACAAGGCCGTCTTCATGTCGGATCCAATGGACATGGACTCGGGGAGGGCTCCCGAAACTGTGGAATCTGCAATTGACCCTAATGACGAGCAGCTGAGACTGCAACAGCAGCAGGAGCAGCAGAACAGCGCGTCCGTGGCGATCCAGAGCTTGTACCGCGGTTGGAAGGGCCGCAAGCGCGTGAAGGAGGCGAGGAAGTGGACGGAGCAGTTCGATCCGACGACGGCACAAAAGTACTACTACAACAGCGAGACTGGCGAGTCTCAGTGGGAGAAACCTGCCGACTTCTTGACGGGGGTCAAGGATGAACGAAGCGCACGAGCGGTGAAGATTCAGAGTGTTTATCGAGCCAAGAAGGCGCGAGACCGAGTGAAGCAGCTTGCTGATGAAGAGGACGAGGAAGAGGAGTTGATGGAGCAGCAGATGCTAGATGAAGCGGAAGCTTTGGCCCAAAAGGAACTAGCGGCGACAGTTGCGGACGAGTCGAGCCCCCGAGTGGTGTGGTGCGAGTACTTCGACCCTCGATCGGGTAAGTATTACTATCGCCACGTAGCCACGAATGCCATTACGTGGGAGAAGCCGGAGACATATGTGTCTTCATGGGCGAAAGGTAGCAAGCGCGATCTAGCGGCGCTGTCGATTCAGTGTGCAGCAAGGAAGCGGATCGCGACCAACGATGTTGAGGCGAAACGGGCGAAGCTGCGCGCGCTCACTGATCCGGCTGCCATGCAACTAAAACTCGGAGAACTCAAGCAGGTATCGGTGGAAATCCAGGCAGAGATCGACGCTCGAGCACTCGTTTCGGCCGAGGAAGAGCAACAGTTCCCTCATTTGATCAACTTGTTGTCAGGGTGGCGAGAATCGCTTGAAAGCATCAAGAACCACATCACGTCGTTGGAGAACCAAGGAGAGGATATATTACTCGCAGAAGGTGTGGCATCTCGTGTTGCGCAAGCAGAGCGATTTCATAAAGCCCTGGCTGAGATGAGAAGTGAGTGTCTAACTGTACTCAGGAGTATTCTGTTGATGAACAGCTACTTCGTAGACCTTGACGTCCATCGTATCAATATCGCCTGCACCACTTTCGCCAAGTGGAAGTTGCACGAAGTCTGCGCACTCCGGGATTCTCGTCTGGTGGAAATTATTCAAGGCAGTGACATTAGTCAGATACTTGACAAAGCAGAAGCTCTTCTTCGTCGGGCAATGGGGCTAACGGACTTCAACAGCGCATCGACTTCGTCGGATGGGAAACGCTACGAAGACTGGCATCCATCAGTAGCCGCGGCACTTATTGGCGTCAGTGAGATGAAAGAACGCCTAACGCAGAAAACACAACTTCTTCGTGGTTATCGATCTGCTGAGGCCAGAAAGAGAGAGATTTCTCAGATGGCCGAGGAGGACTTGTTGGCCTCGCGACTAGCTCAGCTACGGCGTCGGCGGGTGAATGATGAAATAGACCATGCTGCGTTCCTTGTCAAGTGTCAGGAATACTGGAAAAAGGGCTTGAATCAGCGAGAAGAGGACTTACATGCAGCTGTTGCTCTTGAAAGCTCCAAACTGCATATACGATCGAAGACCCAGGAGGCGCCACACGCCGACCCAACAAGCGATCCAAACAACCACGACAACAAGTTCAAGCTATCGATATGGGAGGCTACCAAGGAAGGCCTTTCAGTAGATGATGTTCGGGCAATGGTGTTTGCAGAGATGCAAAAAGCTCGCCGCCTTGGGTACGACTTCTTGGTGAAAACCGCTCGCTCCGACCTCGGGGAAACTCTTATCCAGATCGCTTGTTGGTGGGGCCATGCGGTACGCAATGCATCGCAGAGAGTAGCAATTGTGAGGATCTAATCCCCGGCTGTATCTCAGCACTTGGTCAGATTCTTCCTAGAGGAAGGCGCTCAAATCGACGGGGTTGACAGCACTTGCAATCGTTTCTCCCTCTTGCATGAAGCGGCTCGACGAGGGCATTCGCATGTAGTACGTGGATACTTGCTGAGATGTACTACTAGCAACCTTCAATTCTGTGAACTGATCTTGAATTGTGCTGCTAGATTCGGATTCTTCTCGATCACGGGCTTTCATGCAACCTGACAGATAGCACTGGTGATACGCCATTTCACTGGTACGTCCACACAAGATCTTGCAAGTTAGTTTTTTTACTTGGACTCATGGAGAGCTTTGGTGCTGGTGGGGTGGCGCATTCAGGGCTGCGCGTAAGAACAACTATAGTGCCGTGCTCACCCTTTTGGGTGTGTATTCTTCCGATCGAGACAAGACTGCTGCTGATGCTATCATCAAGACCGTTCGCTACAAAAATTACAGAGGCAAGATGGCTTCTGCCTTGGCAAAAGGCGAACGTGTACGTGCTGCCTTAAAGGCAGCAGAGGAAGGCCGACTACCTCCTCTACGTCGTCCTCGTACGGGAGACAGCAAATCAACTGCAACGGGGTTTTCACGACGGATGACGGAAGTTGGCCATCGAGATCGAACTCGAGGTATCAGCCCCAAGAAGGGCAAGACGATGGCAATGCTGAGCAAGTCCACGAAACACGGTTCTACCCTCGATATTGATGAGCTGGTATCGAGGTAACGCTCTGCAATGAAGGCTATTTTAATGTTTCGTCAATGCATCCTCGACCTCATTTGTGCTGAAAAGAGCAGTTTGACGAGAGCTAGAGGTGCCCTGCGGCTCAATCACGGTCTACCGCCGCCAACAACCTGACAAACAATTTATCTTGCTTTAAGTTGAGTAGAAGTACCATGCTTGCGATATCAGCACCGGAGAAGATGGAGCAGCTCATGTAACAACGCCTGGACTTACAATTGTAGCGTTTGCACTCAAACTAACCTTTTCGCTACGAACAGCACTGTGTTTTCTCAGCGACTGCAGCCACAGGCCCTACAACGATTAAGCGTAGCCGGTAAGGAGTAGTTATTCTATTTTTCAAACCATAATGCTAACCATGCTTGATGTTTCGCAGATATCCTCCAAGATGCCTCTGCTGCGGCACTTATGCGAGAGGAGATTCCATCGCTGGACACCTTTCACGTAGGAAAGCAGCAGAAACCGTGTTTCGGGCGCATTTTAAAGTTTTTGCATTTGCACGAGCCCACTGGCCTCGAAAAAGATGAAGAGCACAAACGTGCAGCAGTGCGCTATCTCGCACTTCGGACAATGCTGCAGCAGTGTGGAGATATTAAGGTTAGAACGACTCCATGAAAGCATTTCAGGCGTATACGTGTACGTGACCTCCGGTTGCTGCTACGATGCAGATATCCAATATCCAGGAAGCTTGTCTGGACAAGGTTCTTCGCTGGTTCGAAGCAACCGAAGCAAACGCTTTAGTACGTGCCAACAACATCCAAGGAGAAAAACGACAGAAGCATGATAGGAACCTTATTTTTCCCATAGACATCGTCGACCGGATCTACACCAATCCTTCCGCCACGAATGGTATGCTCGTGTCGTCTCACTTTACACAGTACTTGTTACTGACATTCCTGGCTTTGTAGTCTCCTAAGAAGACCAGCTTAGCTCCCAATCAATTGCTAGATAAATGTGCCAGCGAGACGAGTTTTCTCCCGGCAAAGACCAGCACTTCGAACGCCACGGTAGCCGCAAAGCTTGAGGTACGACTGAGGTCATGATACTTGCATCACAGTACTAATGGGCTGAGCAAATTTTGCAGAAATACAAAATGCCGGACCTGCGAGCCTCCCATATTCGTCGAATAGCTGAGCTGCGTTCTCGCGGTGCGGACGTCTCGGAGGCGGTATGTTGGCTCCCAACAACGTCATAAGAGAAGAATTGAGCTGATATTATGCAATGATGCACTTCCAGAGTTTACCGATCGAAGAAAATAATAACATCGATTCTAAGCGCGAAGAATCCGAAGACTCTAGGCGCCAAGCAGTACAAGACCGAATGATCGAAGCCACATTCAAGCTGTATCGCCCCGAAACGGACGCAGAGGTTCGAGCGCAGTGAGCCTTTTCACTGCTTTGTTGGATCATCTTACATTTACTTGCTGTTGTTAGCGCGAGATGAACCTGCTGTGGCTCAGACGGCGGCAAGAAGACGAAACTACGCGTATGAAAGATGAGGAGGTTCAACAGCGAGTCCAGAAGTGGTCAATGGACCGCAGTCGCGATGAATCGGAGAACCTCAGAAAGCGCGAGTCTACAAGGTTAGTTGCAGGACTTAACCAGATCTTGCAGGAGGGTGTTGATCAGGATAAACCTTTCGCTTGGCGGAGCTCAAAAGCCCTCCACCCCGATCTGATTGGAATGGCCGCTCCATCAAATCAGCCTGCAAGTGCTCCGACGAAAGTTGGTATTTCGACGACAACAGAATCCAAGGAAGTGGTGCAGCAAGAAAATGTTGTCACCCGTAAACAACCTATGCAACCTCTTTCAAGCGGCAAGCAGCCCGGCCAGATCGTGGTCAAGAACAGAAAAGCTTCGGTGGCATCTGGGGGTGGCATGCACTTCCGAAACCAACTTCCAGCGAACTATGTCCCCCCTGGATTAGCTGCAACCTCGTCTGTGCCAAAAAGTAAGCGCGACTCAACATCTACCCCGATAAGCGCGAGGCCTGCTTCGAGCAGCAAAGAGTCTTCAGTCTCGCGCAGCAGCATAGACAGACGTGCCTCCGGGGTTTCTGACGATCCATCCAGCGCTAGTGAAGAGGAGGACGATGAGTCAGCGACAGAAGACAGTGCAATGAGGAGGCAGAAAACCTTCCGTCACGAAATTCGCCATCAGATGAAACTTCAAAGCTACCATGTACCGTGTTACTACGCTGGCGGTGGAGATCACACCGCCACGACAGGGAACTTCAAGCCGCAAAAGGTACAGCTCTACAATTTGTCCATTACCCGACATGAGTATTGATTTCCTTGCATGAACTGCATGTCCTTAGGCGCACCCACGAGGGACGATACCAGTACAGCCGTTGCCAGCGGACCCCGAGCTCCGTTGTCTTCAAGAAGCCAGCGAGATGCGTCGAGTGTTCGCCCTTCCTATCGATAAAGCACTACAGGTTGGATCAAATTGCTCTGTGCCTCTTGTAGGGATACTACAGAAGTAACCACACCTTTTCTTTTCAATTAGCAGAAGCCAGCTCCTCCTCCCATAACCACCCGAGAAGCAGAGCGGGAGGTCTCGTCGTCGCGGAAATCGGGTCGCTCCGAGACGAGCAAGCCGCGGCGTAGATCTAGATCCTCCAAGGGGAAGCGAGCCCCGACCAGTGCTCGTAGTGGTGCCGCTGTCCTGCCCCGATCAGCCCCAACCTACACATTCTCGGAGCCGCCCGTCACCGCCTCCACCAGCGACCTGCGCCAGTCGCAGCTGGAGGAGCTGGAGAAGATCCGTCGGCTCTTCGAGGAGAATCACTTGACCCTCTCGCCCCAGGCCCTCGAGCGCGGCCTGCTCGTGCCAGAAGACCGTCCGCTGCTCGAGAGCATCACCAACCTCCCGGTCGCTGGCTCACGGCTTCTCATCAACCCGCTCACGCGCCGCGCAAAGACCGCGAAGCCTAGGAAGAAGCTCAGCGCCAAGAAGAAGAAGGGCCGAAAGGCCAAGAAGAGCGCGGGCAAAAGCACCAAATCGCCCAAGAGCTCACGCCCGAGCAAGAAGTGACAACTTCAACATCTGAAGCAGATGTAGCCATTTTGGAGTCGATCACCGAAATCTGTGAGAATCGATACATTTTGCACCCATTTTCAGGGGGTGCCGTAAATAATTATATCTGTTTGTGGATGTAGCCATGTCGATGTAGCCACAAATGCCGTGGTCTGTTTTCACAAACAGATCTCGTGTATCAATATGGACCTCGAGGCCGAGAACGCCTCGCTGCGGGCGGCGCTGCGAGCGCTGCAGGAGCGCTACGACGCGCTGGAGGCGTCCGCCAGCCAGCAGATCCAGGCCCTGACGGACGAGAACGAGCTGCTGGCCGAGGCCAACCGCCTGCTGCTCGAGAAGCAGGCGCAAAGTCCGTCGCCCGCGTCCGCCGACCCTAAACGTCTGCTGCAGGTGCCCGACGAGCTGCTGCTGCCCGGGCCGGAGCTGGCGATCCGCCCGCTGGCGGCTCTGGACGACGTGCACGCGTTCGGCAACCTGCTGAGCGTCAGCGCGCACGCCACGAGGCCCGAGATCGTCGTCAGCGGCGGCGCGGACAAGTGCATCTGCGTGCACGACTGGCAGACGGGCAGGAAGCTCTGCGCCGCCTCCACTAGTGCGCCGGTGCTGGCGCTGGCCTTTAACCCAAGGAGGCAGTTCGCAGACTACTTCGTGGGGGCGGGGATGGACGCCAAGCACGCGCTGTACAGGCTGGCGAGAGGCCAGGCGGACGACTGGCACGTCGAGACGCTGGGCGAGTTCAGTGACCACACGAGACACGGGGCCTTCAAGGTGGCCTGGAGCGCGTCGGGGCTGCTGTTCGCCACGGGGTCGAGCGACAAGTCGCTCAACATCTACCGGTGCTCGCAGCTGGAGGGCGGGGCGAACGTGCAGTGCGAGAAGATCAAGTCCTTCTACTTCAACGGCACGGTCGAGGCCATCGTGTTCGCCCCAGAGCCCGATCAAGGGGCGAGTAAGCACGAGCTGCTGGTCATCGCGGTCCGAGACGACTGCTACGTGCATTATGTCGACTGCTCCACGTTCGAGAAGGAGAGGTGAGCACCATGTTGAGGCGGGGAGGCAAGAGCACTGCGGCCGGGTCTAACCTCGCTGTGCTTTGTTGCTGGTGTAGAGTCAACATGAACCCGGACGGCATCGAGCACGTTTCGTACACGATCATGGACCTCAGTCTGTCTCCGAGTGGGAAATACCTGCTGGCGGCCACGGATTCCAACCGAAACTTCATCTTTTCTGTAAGCAGCGAAGGCTTGGTGGTTGATTCCTTCCTCGCCGTGTAGGATACGGTAACTAACCTACTTGTGCGATCTTTTGTGCGTGAAGGTTAAACGGAACGTGGCACTGAGAAGCTTTTACGGGCACAAGGCTGGGCCGTACAGCCAACCGCGTGCAGCTTGGCACCCGTCAGAGAAATATGTGATCTCAAATAACGAAGAGAGTGGCGCCATCTTTGTGTGGTCCATTGCTTCGGAGCGCGTTGTGGAAACGTTTGATGCCCACGAGGCACTAGTCCGCGATCTGGTATGCCCGGCAACGGTATCTTCCTCAGGCTCACCCATGCTGGTCACCGTGTCGTATGACAAGCGAATGAAGGTGTGGGAATCGCCGCTCGCGAAAGCAGGAGTCGAGATATGTAAGTAAGGGCAGTAGACTGGATGCTGCATGTTATGAGGTGTTAATCTGAGCGAACACCTCCTTAAGATCTCTGATCTCCTGCAAAGTGGCCATCGTTGTGGCTTCCCAGTGATCCAATTTGGCTTGGATGACGCTGACCATGCTTTCTTTCCCTTGAAGTTCTTGCTTCAGTGTTTCAGCGTCGACGCGTTGCTCTAATGGAGACTGGATACGTTGTCGAGGTGCGTCTTGTCCTGGGATCTTCTTGCGATTGCTGGCTAGACTGCCTACAAGTGGTCGTGACCCTGACCCGGAAGTTGTAGGTCTCGGTGGGCTTCCTGAATCCCCGCCAGCGGTGTCATTTTGAAGGCTGGATTGGGAAGACGAATTATCAAGGTGCGGTCGTGAAGGTCTCGCGCGTCCATAGTCCACCTCAGGTTCTACCACGAAAGAGCTGTAAGATCGAGAGTTCGATAGCAAGAACTTGATCAGGGATACGGAACACACCTTTCTTGTTTCTAGGAGCAGCTCCGTCAGCGACCTTCTTCGCGACGCTATTAGCCTTGCAGCTCTTGTTATGGATCGCGAGTCGACCTTCAGCAAAGGTCCTACCACAAAACTCGCACGTCTCCATGCCATGAACGTTGTAAGCTTCTTGGGCGGCTTGGTTAAGTGCCTCCACTTCTTGCCGAGTCATTCCCCCGCCGCCTTCGCCAATTCTAGGTGGAGTTTTCGGAATAGGACGACGCTCATTCTTCGGTTTGAGTTCTTCCTGAACATTATCCGTACCATTGTCAGTTGACACCACTGTGAAGAGCACCAGCAATTGTACTCTTTGTGTGATCGTACCTGCTGGACCCAGAGTTTCTTGCACTGTTTCAAATGAATTTCGAACGAGGACAAACCGTACTGACGCCCACAAACATGGCACAAACGGGTGACAGGCCCAGCCTTTAAACCTACGCAGAGCACCGGACGATGTAATGAATTTCAAGCACGTTTTCAACCCTGCATAGCGCGCCGCTACCTGTTGCCATTTTGCCGAGAAGAAGGAAGAGCAATGAGACGAATGCGTCGGTTGAAAACTACATAATTTGACAAGAGACCGTTTCGTAGTTGTCGTCCGTTGCACTCATACCATTTTCTTGCTAAACGAGCGGGTAATCCCATACGTCGTCGTCGTCTTCATCGCCACTAGCAGTCGTTGCTCTCTTGTTGTTCGACCGTTCAAGTAGTTCCTTGTGGCGAATGCCCACTTCAAAACACCACAGCAACCGCTTTAGTGGGGCGTATTGCTCTATTGCTGCGTAGTGGCGTAGAGTCGATAAACCTGCAGCCTCCTTTTCGTCGGAGAACATCACAGCGTTTTCCAAGACACGTTCTGCGTGGAGTTGTCGAAGCTCGCTCTCGCTAAGCCTCTCCAACTTGTCTACAAAGTTTGTTCGCTGTCGCTCAGTGAGGGCTGGAAAGCCAGTAAAACGCTTAGCGTCCTAGATGCAAGGAACGTATCAAAGAGCGTGAATTCCAGTAGCCAGGCTCATGTGCTAGGAAGGTAAATCTCACCGTCTGCACCGCATTGAGTAGTACATTGACTCCTAGGAGCTGCTTCGCCTTGTTCACATACTTATCGTACTTCGACCCTGGGTTGAAGATAACTTCAGTGATCTTGTGGTTCATCAACAAACTTTTCACGATACTCCGGTATCCCAGCGATCGAATGTCTGGGTTATCGGTAACGCTGAAAGAACATGTCGTGGTCAAGTACTGAGCTCTTACATCGTCTGTCTCAACATTCAACTTACTTGAGCGTTCGAAGGGTGTTGTTAAACTTCCGCAACACCCCTGCAATTTCACTGATACCCTCGCAGCTAATTTGGCAATCTGTCATACTACATGGAAAATGGGAGACAGAGAATAAGGACCCTTTCAACGAGATGAATCCTGTTAGAACATTAGTACAATACGCACTTTAGCGAAAGCAGCGTTGCATTCTTCTTGAGAGCAGTTGAGACATCGACAGCACCAGCATCTCCCAGCGGATTTTGTGCGAGTGTCAAGGACACAATCGTGCAATTCACTTTTAGCATTTCGGCAATGTAAACGGAGCACAGATAATCCAAATAGTTGCCCACCAAGCTGAAACAAGTGAAACGTGAGCTGAATGCATCACAGAATCCAGTTATATGATAAAACGTACCTGAGTTCGCGGAGTGTTTTTATTCTCCATAGGGCGTTGCACAGCGACTCCAATCCAGAGAGCCGCTTTTCGTTAGTGCTGTTGTGCACCAATCTGTTCCGACTGAGATCAAGTTTTTCCAGCAAAGGGAAATCGTGAATAACGTTTGCGAACGCTACAAGCCCGTCGGATCGCAGGTTTACGCCACCGAGACTGTACAATATAAAACGAACGCGCCTGTGAGTACAGCTCAATTGCTAGTGAAAGCATCGAAGCAGCCTTACTTAAGCTCAGTAAGGTGTCGGCAGGACTTCAGACACTCAAAAATGGTTGTGATGCCATGAAAAATATTCGCTTTCGGTCCCGTCAGCGAATTTCCGGACAAATCTACTTTCAGGATTTTCTTGCGCTCTCGCTCAATGAGAACGCCGATTGCTGCGGCGTCCAAGTGGTTGAAGTCATGCCCAGAGAGAACCACGCTTCCACCATCTGCAGCCTGAGTTCGAATGCTTTCAACTGGGATCGGGCAGTCCGAGAACTGCAGCGTCTGCAGCGTGGTATTTGTCGCGCGGGCAATATCGATCGCCGCTTGAACACTCAGCGATATCCGTGACAAATTCAGCACCACCAACTTACACGTCTTGGAACGCAGGTACGGCACCAAAAGCCCCACGAACTCGTCGAAGATGAGGAAGCCGGAGAGGTCGAGCACAGTTTTCCCGCCACTTGCAACGTCGCGTACACGCTGCACGATCACGTCGCCCTGCGAACTCTTGAAGTTGCCTTTGCGATGCAGCACCTTGACCTCGAACAGCAGTCGCTGGTAAGCGTCAGTGATGGAGCGTCGAGTCTCCTCTTCCAGCAACACGTCCACGTCGGGAGGCACATCGCTCGGCTTCTCTCGACGCAAACCTTCGGCCGCACGGGGATCCACCGACTCGAAATGCCGCAGCAACTCGCACCCAGCGGTGCCCCGAACTTTCACCTTCGCTCGAGCCTCCATCGTAAAAAAAAAACAACACTAGCGCACTGATGCTGGACTATAATTGGCTGACGACTTCAACCTGTACAGAAAGCACACTTAACTACATATAGCTTAACGTATGTCATATTGAAACTAAATCACCAAAATGGCTACACAACAGCGGATCCTATGATCTTGAAGCGGCACACGATGTGGACTCTGCTGTACCTGCATCTCTGTCTCCTTGCATTGCTGCTGCTCTTCACGCCAGTCGGTGCAATTGAAGCAATCCCCCAAGCTGCTGATGCCGACACCGTGGTCAATGCTGACACCTCCAAAACCATTCGGCTGGACGCCAACCTGTACATCCCGGACGGCGGAGAGCTGCTGATGACCATCCAAGTGCCGCACGAGCCCATCCAGATCCTGCCAAAGGGCCCAGCTAAAGTCGTTCGGGTGTATTCCGATCATGCGGACGGGAGATTCGGCGTCGGGGAAGTGATCAACATTTTCGTGCAATTCACGAGTCCCGTCAAACTTTTGGGCCCCGGGACGCCCTACCTGGTGCTGAGGACGGGGTGCCACTCGTCCTCGTGCCAAGTGAAGGAGATCCAGCGACTGCGCTGCCAGGCGACGAACGGAAAATTCTCCCTGGGCTTCGGGCCTCAAAAAGTGGGCAACATCCCCTGGGATGCGACGGCCAAAGTGTTCGCCGCTTACCTACAGCGAATGAACCGGATCGACCGAGTGAGCATCAAATACAGCATAGATGAGAACCGCGCATGCACGTTTTTCGGGAACAACATCACCATTACCTTCGAATCTATGAACATTGTTGGGGCAGATGGAGATTTGGTGGAGTTGACGGGGGACGCGACCAATGCGGCAGGAGACGGAGTTGTGCTCGATCACATAATGTATCCGCCTCTTGTAACGGCAACAGCATGGGAGATTCAGAAAGGGGTTCTCGTTCCCGACCGGAAGGCAAACTTTGTGGCGCAGATTGCCCCTGACACGCTGAAATTTGTGTATACAGTACAGACTGGTGATAACACGACTCGACTGGACTACGCCAATAGTGACTCGCTTGCACTGTCACTTCGGACGTATAACGGGGTGCGGATTGTAAATGACGATGGCACGAATGTCCTGGCGAACACGATTTTACCTCCACCCGGCTTTGCTGGTGATTGGGAGAGAGGTCTCGGTACGAGCTTGTCGAACAACAACGCACTACAGATTGACGTGACGCCCCCATACGTGACAACAGTGACTTCTCCGCATGATGATGGCACTTTTGGTATCGGGGAAGTGATTTTAGTGCATGTGTATTTTTCGCAGCCGATTGTAGTCACTGGACTGCCTACAGTTGTGCTGGAGACTGGGGCCGTGGATCGCATTATCCCGTTTAACCAAGTAGTGCTGCCGGCTGGAAACATTGCGGAGTTTAAGTACATCGTGCAGGCGATGGATACTACACCTGATCTCACCTACACTGGAACGACTGCGTTACAGCTTAATGGTGGATCAATCCAAAGAAAGTCGACTACACCGACAACAAACGCCGTTTTGACGCTCCCTTCCAACGGAGAAACAGGCAGTCTATCCGTCAACAAAAACATCATTATCGATACATCGAACCCGAAGATTTTAAGCGTGACGACGACAGCCAAAGATGGAACGTACACTGCTGGAGATTCAATCCCTGTTATTGTCACTTTTGATACGCCAGTGGAGGTGACAGGGGCCCCAGTGCTGCTATTGAGCACAGGAAGTGTTGATTTGTTTCCGGGTCAATTCGTGCTGGCAGCACCGACGCTTACGTCGGCTTATACCGTTGTCTTTCCCTCGTTTAAACTTGGTCTCTCAACGGCATCAAGCAAGGGAATGCAGTTTAAAATTGGTGGCCAGATCTTGACTGTGGATTCCGTGTCAGGAGATGAAGTGACCATGTTGGAAAAATACACCGGCGCAACGGTAGACCCAGGTAACCTGATAAACAGACCTAATATTCCGATCTATACACCAGGATATCGTCCGGCTACATACACGAGTGGTAGTAGAACCAGGGTGCTCATATTTACATACGTGGTTCAAATTGGAGATGTATCGCCTCATCTGGATTATATTTCCACTGTGGCACTGCAAGTGGGTTCGGGATCTATTAAACGGCTATCCACAACCTCATTTACAAATGCTGACCTTACGCTTAGTACGCCTGGAAATTCTGGTAGTCTCAGTAACGTTTCATCAATTGTGATCAACACAGACGCTCCCCAAGTTTTACAAGTAAACGCGATCACTCGTGATGGAGTGTACAAATCCGGCGATGACATTTACTTCGAGGTGCTCTTTAGTCTCCCGGTTATACTTTTCCCTATAGCCTCCGTGCTGACAAATGTTGCCAGTGCTGCAGTTGAACGAGTTGCAGTCTACTCTGAAGGGAGCGGCACGACTTCACTAAAATTTAGGTTCGATTGCCTAGATGATGATCAAGTAACTGTGTTTGACTATCCAAACCCAAAATCTCTACGAGCGTCTTATGGTTCAGTGTTGGGGTGGATTCGAAGGAAGTCTGCTTCCCCCTTGCTACCCGCAGTACTTGATCTGCCTGCAGTTGGACTTTCATCAAAGGGAATCTCCATCAATCAAGCGTGTGAAGCAGTGCAGGATGTGTCCACTTCCCATGAGGAAGGCACGTACGGAGTTGGAGAATCGATCGACCTTCTAGTGACGTATTCTGCCAGCGTGAATGTTGACGTAACAGGCGGAACACCAACTCTGCTCACCACGACTGGGAACCGCGCAGTCTACCAATCTGGAACAGGAACGAAGACTCTCATTTTCACGTACATTGTCCAGCAATCAGACATTACCGGTCAAGTTATGTACCCTGATCGATTCTCGCTCAGAACGAACGGTGCTATCATAAAAGGTGTGGTTAGTTCTGCGCTATCGTCGACACTATTGCCTCGTCCTAAATTGAGCGAACTGAAAACAAAAGACGCCTTGTTTGTACAAACTTCTCCTCCTGTCGTGGTGGGCGTGTCGACACGAACGCAAGACCAAGTCATTACCATTGGAGATTCTATTGTGGTTTCAGTTAGTTTCAACTGCCCTGTCAGTGTTCCTCCACTGTCAGTAGGCACAGGAATACCGATATTGATGCTGAACGTCGGGACAGGTAATGGTGTCCCATCGTCGTATGTTGCGGTGGAAGACTACGCAGTATATTTCTCGTTCACAGTATCAGCCGGCCAATCTACCAGCAAACTTTCGTATTTCGGCAGGACCGCGTTGAAATGCTCTGGAGGCAAAGGTTTAAACACAGATCCTTCGCAGAACGCAGGACCACCGAGTGCTGTCGAGTTCAGAAACCTGTTGGTTGCAAGCTGGGCCGAAGTGTCGACCGCAACAAATACGCGACAAATTCGAGTGAAGTCGTTCGACTTGCAGCAATTTCCTCCTCTTTCGAACTCTGAGGACGGCGGAAAAGTGTCTTCTATCGTTAACTTCGCGCCAACTATGGACGCAAGCGCACCTGCGTTGGTGGTATTCTCCTCAAAACTTTATCTGCTGTGGGTAGAAACCACCTCCGCAACTAGCAACCCGACGCAGATCCGTGTGGCCGTTCTGGTTAGCCGATCTAACCAGAATTCCGCAGCTCAATGGAGCTTTGTTGATGCTCAGCCTGCTGTTAGCTTAGGGCTTAACAAAGTATCGACAGCAAGTGCAGCGGGACCTCATGCAGTGGCTCATAGCTCGAAACTGTATGCGGCGTGGCACGAAAGTGCTGCAGGGGTCGCTCAGATTCGAGTCGCGGTGTTCAATGGTGTAGACGCAGCGCCTACGTGGACGTTTGTCGATGGGAATCAAAATACTCAAGGGATCAATTATGCTGCCACCCAATCCGCTCAGAACGTGCGCTTGTGCTCGTGTGCTTTCAAGGGCAGCTCCACAAAAGTTCTTTATGCAGCTTGGGCTGAAACATCCGCCACAACTGGCACAACACAAATTCGAGTCGCTGTTCAAACCGGCACAGACTTGCTACCAACATGGACATTTATTGATGGCAATGGGGTGACGGGACTCAACGTCGATACCCAAAAGGTTGCCAAATCCCCCTCTATGCAATGTGTTGGAAGCACCAACGTTGTGGTTGCCTGGCAGGAAACCACTGCCAGTGCCGGCTCACTGATTTTTGTGAAGAAATTTAGTGGTGACTTGACGACGCCGCAGTGGACCCGACTGGATAATGGAAATGGTTTGAACTTTGACATAACCTTGTCCGCGCAGAATGTTAAACTTGCAGTTCAATTACTTGGAACGATTGAGACTTTATTTGCAACTTGGGACGAAATGGATAATACCAACACGGCAACTCAAATCCGAGTCGCGAAGCTTTTAGCTGGCACAACACCGTCTTGGAAGTTCTTGGACAGCGGTAAGCAGGTCTCAGCTATAAACGATGACACAACACATTCTGCTTCCCGGCCTATTCTCGTGTTGAGACCATCGCAAGATAGTGTCTTCACAACCTGGCAGGAAGTACATTCGAATGGTAAAACGCACATAAGGAGCAGCATATTGGCTGCTTCTGTCAGAGAATGGCAACCAATAAGCCAAGGCTGTGTTCTCCGCAAGTCAACTACCTCCACGACGGCAGCTAATTTGCTACTTCCCGAATTGAACACACCTGGGGCACTAGAGTTCGATCGATCAATTCAAGTTGAAACTTCGAGTCCTATCGCGGAAAATGTGTTTCTGGCAGGTGATATATACTCATCAATTACGTCTGTCAACACGATTCAGACAATAGATGTCTTCAACGTCGCTAGCATCACGCAAGGCGAGTACAAACTTATCTACAGCGACACGACGGAAACTCCTTGTATTAGCTGGAATGCACCAGCGACTGGTACTGGGTCATTGCAGTCTGCGTTGCAATCCATTTCTGGGTTAGCGTTACAAGTTTCTGTCACGCAGGATACGAGTGCTTTCCACGACGGGTATCGCTATACCATTACATTTTCATTCCCCTCTATGGGTTTACTGCCCCTCCAAGTTAAAACCACGCCTGATTCAACGTGCAAAAAGTTTATTTGTAATGCTGCTACGGCTCGGCTTGCATGCAACCTCGGTCTTATCCAGCCGAACCAAAACTCAAACATCCGGACAGCTGCTGGTGTTGTCGATGTCGTGGTACGTTTCTCTTTTCCTGTTGTCGTGCCAATCGGAAACCCAAAGTTAAGTATCGATGTGGGGACCACTGGGCGAGACGCCATGTACACAACACGAAGTGCCTTGCAGGAGATTGATGTGGGAATTAACATGGCCAGTCCCGTGCTTAGTGGAGGCTTCCGGTTGTCGTATGGCGACTTCAGTACAGGTGTCGGCTTGGGGACAATCTCTACGACGGACTGCATTCAACTTTTAGCAAATGATGATGACGGCGCGCAGGAAATACTCTCCAAGTTGGATGCAATTGATTTGATTAATACGATAGGAATTTACTCGGTGTCAAGACGCAAGCTACACAATGGATATCGCTACGGAATTGAGTTTCGCAATAGCGGCGACATGCTAGACCTAGTTTCCGCAGATTCCTCAAATTGCCCAGCCGTAACTGGCAGTACACAGACGATCGACATCACTGCCGCCTCTCAGATATTGACAGGAGAGATCATGATTCAGCTTGGCGACGTCAAGAGCGGCTGCATTCCATGGAATATCCGTGCCACCGGTCCAACGAACTCGATGGAGGCCACTCTAGCGAATCTGGAAAGTGACCGAGTTATCCCAGTGCAAGTTGTAAAAGACCCCTCTGCTTATGCCAACGGCGCAAAGTACTACGTTAGCTTTACAGCTCAGGTGGATGCGACGATGCCTCTTCTTGCCTTTACCGACGCTGGTTGCGCGGTATTTACTTGCACGGATGCCAATGGTGCTGCTGCTGCATGTACCAGTCTCTCGGTCAAATCAAACGCAGATTTCAGCGTTACTCGTGCTGCTTCGGAGGCCATTTCCTTCCGTTATCTCGTCCAGTCCAGCGATGAAGCTACCGCTCTTACATATAAAAGCACAGCGGCACTGGCGGGTACAATACTTCGGTCTTCCATGAATCCGACACTGGCTGCAACTTTGACGCTGCCGCGACCCCCTGTGGCGCTTTTGTCTCAAGATGGAACTACGTCCATGGCAGTTGTCAGAGCGGATCAAGTACCGATTGTTTCGCGCGTGCTTTCATCTACAGTTGACGACACATACACAGCTGGGGATGTGATAATTATTCTGGTCGAGTTCTCGGAGAATGTCATAGTCGACGGCAAACCAATCTTAGAGTTGAACTCAAACGGAGAAGCCTTCTACACATCAGGCAGCGGTTCAAATGTACTGACCTTTTACTACGAAGTTCAGGCGGGGGATTCCTCAATCGATTTGAACTATGCATCTACAACAGCTCTTCGAACGTTTACAGTCCCCAACTCGAAAATGAGATGCGCCTCGTGTTCTGGGTCTGGTATTGACGCTGATATAACACTCCCAGCATTGGCTAGCGCAGCGAGTCTTACGGGGAACAGTACCTTGGTAATCGACACCACAACACCAACGGTTGTTCAAGTATCTTCTAGTCGAACAAATACTCCGGTAGGAGGCGTTGGGTATGGCCCCGGGGATATCGTGGACGTCATTGTGACTTTCTCGGCGGATGTCACCGTGTCGGGGTCTCCGTCCTTGTTACTAAACTCTGGTGGAACAGCAACATTCTCATACGCTGGTTATCGCCAGCTTCTGGACATCGGTGTGAATGCTGTCGTGCCGATTACGTCCGGTCAATTCGCTTTCACATACAACGGCGATATGTCGGGGTGTATTGACTACGACGATGCTGATAGTGCTGCTGACACATCGCTTAAGTCGCAGCTGCTAGCGTTTGACGCACTCGCTTGGATTGGTGTTGTATCGGTCACCAAGACCGCAAAAAAGAATGGGAATCGGTTTGAGATTATCTTTGATTCGACCCAGGTGGTTGACGTACCTCTTGCTATCGAGCTGGCAGTCTCAGACATATGCGATCCTCTCCAGCCATCGTCAGCTGCACAAGAGGCTCTCGTCTCGAGAAGCATGGATAGCAATGTCGTATTTCAATACACAGTCGGTGTAGGCGACTCCGCCACGGTACTCAACGTCGTAAGCACTAGTATTTCGCTAGCGAATGGCACAGCGTCTATCATGCGCCAAGCTGCCGTCCCCGTGATTGCAGCAAACGTTGCGTTGCCATCCTCCACGGCACCTCAGAATCTGGCCCAGACAAAGACTTTAAAAGTCGACGGAACTCCTGCAGCTATCACCGATATCGTATCTGACTCAACCCCAGACACGTACGGAGTCGGTTTTCCATCAGTAGCAAGTCCAACGACAGTAGCGCCTGGCGAAATTCTGTTCCATCTCGTGTTTTCTCGTCCCGTATCGGTCGTTGGTTCCCCCACGGTGGAGTTAGCAACAGGATCGTTGCGTCCAAGTGGCGAGTCTATACCAAACCGATTCGCGACGTTTGTGAACCAGCCGCAGCCAAACCAAGTCGCGTTCCTGTATCACATCGAGGAGAATGATTACAGTGCGAACCTATCATTTCCGACTCTCAACGCTCTCACCGGTGCCAATGTTTATTGCGTGGCATCGACGATGTCTGTTCGGGCGTCGCTGGTACTCCCGAGACTCGCGATCGCGAGTGGCAATTCGGTGATTAAAATTGACGCGTATTCCGTTCCGGCGACTGTGAAGCTAGCCTCGCCGCACGAAGACGGCGTGTACGGCGCCGGCGAGGTGATCGAAATCCAGGTGACTTTTTCGAAACAAGTGGTGCTTTTGTCGGGGTTGAATCGGAATCAAGACTGGCACGCGCGCTATCCTGTTGCGTTGGAGTTTCAGAACAACATCTACATGATGTGGACTGAGCGAGACGACATGCACACTCCAACGAAAAGCTATTTGTACTTGCGAGTATTCTCTAGCACCAAACTGGACGTCGTGGCTACGACCTCAGTGTCTGCTATCAACCGTCTGCCAAACACTATCATCGAGAAGGTTGCGCTGACGGTGTGGAAAGATAATCTGTACGCTGCGTGGGATGAAGGAGGCCTGCTATACTGCGCAGTGTATGAAGGTCTTACTTCGACACTTCCATGGACTTTGATTCCCAACATGGGGGCAAACAAGAACTTGGCGATGACTGCGAGTGACCCGGTGCTACTTGTATACAACCTGGAACTCGTGATGATTTGGAGAGAGATATCGCTCCCAGCAGGAAGCAGCACTTTGGTCGGCCAGATTCGCGTCGCAGTTCGAAACGATGACAACGACGCCCCATTGTGGATTTTTCACGACGGCAACCAGCTGGACACAGGTCTTAATAAGAACCCACTGAGAGACGCAGATGATCCCGTGTCGGTGGTTTATCGCGCTAGAATGTATGTGTCGTGGTCGGAGTTGAACGATGGTGGCGTGTACGAAATCGTCATCGCAAGACGCAACATTCAAACTCGAGATTATTCGACGTGGACATATCTGAATGCGCTTCCTTCAACTCGTCCAGCATATAGTTTCCTATCTGCATACAGTCCTCAGTTTGCTGTTCGGCGCAGAGGGATTGAAGACATGGCGCTGCTAATTTCATGGTATAGGGATACTGTAACCAGCAACGTCTCTGAAGTCATAACTGGTCAAGTTCTCGACCTGGACTGGGAGGCTTCGGTGACTGGAAGCATCCCCCAAACTATCAACGCTGCGGAGGCAAACACTACAGTCGACAACGTGAACCCCAACACTATTAAACAACAATTTGTCACGTGCGGAGACAGTGTGTTTTCATCCTGGCTGGATCTGGAAGGCTCATCTGTTACCGACAGCTCTTATGTTGTAAAACTCGCCACACTACCGATTGGCGCTGACGTGTACACCGGGTGGACTTCAGCAGCGAACCAGAGCAACTTGAACCACAACCCGAAGCGTGATGCTATTGACTCGTCGTTGGTGTGTTCCACTGCTTCTGATGGCACACGTCGTGCAGGACTGGTTTGGACCGAGTACGACGGGTATTCAATCAAGCTACGATTTCGTCACTATTTGGTTGTACCAAGAACACCTGGTACAAACTCTACAACCTACGGCGAGACAATAGCGGGAGATCCCATACTGATGCTGGCTACTCAATCGAACCCGCTTGGGTATGCTGCATGCATTGACAAAAGCGGATATACCACTACCGTGTTAACGTTTACTTACATCGTTCAGTCAGGGGAATCCTCACCAAAGCTAGAAATCATGGGAAACGATTCGTTAAAGCTCAACGGTGCTGTGGTCCGCGACGTTTACGGCCAGGATCCAGATTTCACATTGTTTCCAGACGCAGCGGATCTGCGAAGCTTGAGTTATAATAACCAACTGGTCATCGACACAACGCCACCTACAGTGGTGTGTGTGACGTCCACGAACCCTTCGGGGGAATACGGCGTCGGGCAACTTTTTCAGTTTATGGTCACATTCTCCTATCCTGTGGCTGTCATTGAAGGCGATGCAGCAAGCCCTCCCACACTCTCGCTTCGTACAGATGAACTGCATTTATTGACCAGCTCGCAGGGGGTTGCTACTTACGTGGGGGGCTCTGGATCAACTGTATTGGGTTTTGAATATATTTCGCGGCAACAAGACTATTGCGAAGACCTGGACTATATGGACACGGCTTCGCTCGCACTCAATGGTAGCAGCTGGGCTATCAAGAGGAATTCCACGCGTCCGGTAACGGACGCCATTCTCACTCTTCCGCCGCCAAAGTCAGCTAATTCTTTGAGTGGAAGTGGCACAATTGCGATCAAACCGACGCAACCGAGTGTTATCGGCGTAACCTCTTCCACTCCTGATGGAACATACTACCCGGGTGACTCGGTTCTAGTTGACGTCATTTTTTCGTTACCTGTTGTCGTATTTGGGTTCCCTGTTCTTCTGCTGGAGACTGGAGGTGATTCGCCTACCCGAGCTCCACTAACATCCGGTAACGGGACGGCAAAGCTCACATTTAAGTATGACATCCAAGTTGGAGACACCAGCGCTCACTTAGATGTGGTAGATGACCGGGTCGGAGACGATCAGGCGTATTTTGTGATGTCGCTGGAGCTTGCCGGGTACTCTGAGATTATGCGAGCGTCTACGAACCCCTGCACTACTGCGGTGACGGCTTTGCCAGCTCCTGGTCTAGCGGGGTCTTTATCTGTCAGTAAAAACATAGTGGTTGACTCGACTGTTCCTGCTGTCATAGATATTAGCTCGCCTATTGCCGATGGGACCTACGATATCGGTGAACAGATCGACGTTTTGGTCGCATTCTCTCGAAAGGTGGTGGTGGTCGGAGTCCCCGAGCTTGTATTGAACGTCCCCGCGGAGTACGAGCGAACTGCTGTGTATGCCGATGGTTCGGGTACAAATACCCTCCGGTTTTCGTACTTCCCCCAGCAAGGCGACAACTCACTGAATATACCATTAGACATTTTGGACGAGAACTCCCTGATTGTCCGCCCGCTTCTCGCTGGCATGGAATATTTGCAGAACCCTGCGCAAATACTCTGTTTATCGTCAAAACCTATTTTACCTGCGAATCTTCAGCTACCGGTTCCTGGAGTTGCAGTGCGTGCTGATGCTGTGTTGAGTCTTGTTGGAAATAATCAGAAAATCTTCGTCCGAACGGATGGATTCCGCGTTGAAGCGCTCGCTGCAGACGTTCCGAGTGGCGAGTACTCTGTTGGCCAACGAATCGTCATTTCAGTTATGTTTACTGATTCTACCGTCGTGCAGGGATCTCCTCGGCTCAAACTAAACGCGAACGCAGCTACCTACGGGACGTATATCGGAGGAACTGGGTCCTCGCAACTGCAGTTCGAATATATTGTGGCAGCAGGGGACAGTTGTTTGGCACTTGAAGCCGCCTCGCGTACTGCACTGGAGCTTAATGGCGGGGTAATTTCTGATAGTGAAGGGATATACGTGCCTTTACGCCTTGGAGCTCCATTACAACCGGGCAGTTTATCAGCCAATTACCAGATTCAGATCACTTCAACACCACCTTTCGTGCAGCGAGTTTACTGCAAAGATAGTGATGGTACCTATGGTGTAGGGGATACGTTACATATCGCTGTCGAGTTCTCGCGGAATGTTGTGCTTCAAAACCCTCAGGTGGGACCTTTGCCATCTATACTGCTTCAATTTGATGGGGGTTCACGATCGGCAGCTTATGCTTCCGGTAATAATACGAACACGTTTGTATTTACGCTTCTCGTAGCGAATGGAGATTCGTCGTCGCGACTGGATTATGCTAGTCAAAATGCCTTGACGGGCACCATCTTCGCGTTGTCCACGACTCCTACAACCGCAGTCAATTTAGTACTCCCAACACCAGGGCAAGATGGAAGTTTGTCCGATTCTTCTGCGAGTGGAGTGACCTCGACGCCACCGTCAGTTGTAGACATCCGTGCCGAGACTCGCGATGGGACGTACGGCCTCTACGACAAGATCCTGCTGCAAGTTCGCTTTTCATTCCCTGTCTTTGTTAGTGCTGCGGCTGCGCAGTCCTGTGCGCTGACGCTGGCAGTCGGAGATGTTGATTTTCGAAAAGCATCCTACATTGGCGGATCTACCACTGCGCAGTTAAGTTTTACGTACGTAGTGGGGTACGGAGACCACTCATCGCGACTCGATTACGCAGCGGCAACTAGTCTTCAGTGCTCAGTTTTGCAGTCGACAGCAGTCCCGTCGCTCTTGGCCACGAATGTGCTCCCATTGCCCGGCTCAACGGGTAGTCTCAGTTTTTCATCTGCACTTCGAATCGATGCGGCATCTCCTCGAGTTTCGTCTGTATCTTCAGGGCTTGCGAATGGCGTCTATGGCGCGGGACAGCTTATCGACATCCTAATTACATTCTCAGATGCTGTACTCGTTCCAAACGGGAATACTCCACGATTGAGACTCGCCGTTGCATCAAATACCCCCGTAAATACCCTGCTTCCTAGTTCTGCCGAGCCATTTGCTACGTACACGGGAGGGTCCGGAACTAATGTGCTGAGGTTCGCGTACACTGCACGGGAAGGTGACATGGCGCTACCGTTGGAATATGCTGGTATTGACGCTCTCTCGATGGCTTCGCCCAATTTGCAGTTGACAGCAGCAGCGAATGAACTAAGACAATATCGATTTGTGTCACTGAGGCTGCCTGTTCCGGGAGCTACGGGGAGTCTGAGCAACAACCGAGACATCCATATCGATACATTGGAGCCTCCCCGAGTGCTAAGCGTGGGAACGCCGATGGCCGATGGGATTTACACTGCAGGCGATACGATCACCGTTTCTGTGACGTTTTCAGCCCCCGTGACTGTAGCAGGTCTAACGCCTACTCTACTCCTTGTCACGGGCAATCCAACTACAGACGATTCCGGTAAGAAAGCTATCTACGTTTCTGGATCTGGTACAACCGTTCTTTTGTTCGAATACCAGGTTCAAACTGGGGATCAGATTGACCGATTAGAGTACCAGCCCTGTCCACTTGCAGAACGCAGCTTTTCCATGCTGAAAAAATGGGACAAGCTAGTTATTTGCTCGAGTTCAGCGAATTCACTGCAACTAGGTGGTGTTGGTAGCAGTATCAAGCGTACGTCAACTATTCCGATGACGGACGCTGTGTTGGACCTTCCAGAGGTAAACGACTGGGCCGAGGTTCGGTTCGACACAACAAGCGATGATTTTATCTACGTTACTCAAGTAGAGCCGATAACGGGTATTGCGAAAGCCGACTTGACGCTGATCCCACCACTGGTGAACGAGTTCAGCGTTTCACAACAACGATCGGCTATCAACATCTATAGCAATGGGATACCGGACCACACAACCAAGCTGCGCGATAGTGTCAAAGAACAAAAGTACTTTATAGAGCTCCAGCGGTTCCCGACTCTGCAGAGCCAACCACTAAACCTATCGTACGTACCTGACGGGTTCAGCGGAGTCTTCCTCAATGGGATATTGTTCAAGAACAACAACAGAAGTGCCCAAGCCACCGACGACTGTGGCGGAGCGATCGATGCTGCTGGCTACTACTTCTACGTAGACCTTCCCACGTGCTATCTTACAGAAGTGCATGAACCACGCCAAGTAACACCAGGATTCGTTTCTCGACCTCCATCGGTAATTGTTGGATATGCTTTTGATGGTTTCCCTATCTACGGCTATTATGATGAGAATGGAGGGCTTCCAAGTGATTTGGACGAATGCAATGGACGTATCCGACAAAACGGACAGTACGCGTATCATCTACTGCCGCCTGAGACTTCGTCTTTGCCGTTCATGCCTTGCCTGAGGGGAATTGACACAACTTCTGCTTCTCTGGCTCAACTTGCTGTCTTCCGCTATCCGACAGACATTTCGGCAGTAGAAGGCTTGCCGTTAGCCGACTTGACCAAGTTTGACAGCTTTGTTATCGATGAAAACCCCACCCCACTTCACGCTGAAGTATGGCTCAATCCTGAAGGAATGACTGTGGTGTACACATCAACCACTGTAATTGTCCGGAGCACGGGCGTACCTCCCGCTGATAGCAGCTTTGGGCCATTCCCGAATGCATACAATCGCTACAGCGTGTTCGAGCAGGATTATGTATTCCAGTTCCCACGGAACCCGGTGGTTAGTGCGACGACTACATCGCTACCACTCGATATTCCGATTGGCGTTATGGTGAACGGGGTGCCGTTTTACTCTGCCACCTCCACTGTCTACGGCGGCAGTGTGCTAGACAGCAACAACCCAGCCTACGTCTTGTTGGACAAATGCAATGGACTCGTGGACGCTGGCGGAGATTACAGATATTATGCGTCGCCAGACTGCCTGTTACAAGAGCTTGGTGATACGGCCGGTCAACCTTCGCCTTTGGTGGGCTTCGCGTTCGATGGGTTCCCTCTCTATGGGCCATACGCCGAGAACGGCCAAGCACCTAGTGATCTCGACGCTTGCAACGGACGCATAGGAGACGATGGTACATATCGGTACCATGTAACCCTGGGCCCGCCGTTCTTGCTTGGTTGCTTCCGCGGCACTCCATCAACCGACCAAATAAGTCGAGACGCGGCGACGGACTTGTACCGAAGCCTAAGTTACGCGCACGCACTGCGTCTGAACACGGACCATCCTTATGTGGCGCACGTGTACACCAACAAACGACCAGGCAAGTACGTTGCTGGAGAAAGTGTCGACGTGGTTGTGGAATGGTCCACACCGGTTAAGGTTGACGCAACGGGCGGGGTACCCTCTCTTTCGATTCAGAATTCAACGCGCCCTGCAACGTACGATTCGTCTCGAAGCACCGAGACGCAGTCCGTATTCCTCTTTATAGTACAAGGGGACGATGTTATGCTCGAAGAATTTTCGTACAACTCGGACGTAGGTATCAAGCTTAATGGAGGACGGATCACTCGGCTGGCTAAGCTTCCCGTGCTGGACGCTGATCTGGGGCTGGTACCAGCAGATCTGGACGACGTTGAAGTAATTCGCACCAGGACGGTAGGACTCATATCAAAGTTCCAGCTTGTGCGGGACTTGAGTGTGGAGCTTCGCGGGCTGTATCATCCCAGAGCGCAAGATTTGCGTGCTCGCATTTTCCACGGCTACCGCGAGAGCACGATCTTCGACGGCTGCTGCGCCACCCGCGACGCCTTTGGCGTGCCTGATGTCCCGGACGTGTTGACGAACCGCGCACAGCTTGCTTCGGAGCCACGAAACCCAACTAGTGGAGTTGGTTGGGACTACAGTTTCAGGGATTCTGATGGTGTGAAGAACTTGGCGCAGGATGGAGGTGCGACGGCACTTCAGAGTTCAATCAGCGGCACATGCGGGCCCATGAATGCTATCGACGGGAAGATACGCAACGTAGCGGTGTCAACTCAAACGGTGGCTCGTACCCTCCCAGCAAACGAGGTGAACGAGTCTGCGTGGTGGGAACTTCGCTTAGTTGACCTCTCCACCATTGGGACAATTCGTATCTGGTTGGCAGGGGATGATGATCTCAATGAGCAGGAGTCAATGCTTCCATTGTGGGTCATGCTGTTCGACGGCCCAGCCGTTATGGACGTCGAGAGCTTCGCGGACGCATACGATCGTGCCATTTTCTTGTTTCGTGTCGACTCGAGGCAGGCTAATCGGAGCGTCATTTCGGTTGTTCCTCCACTCGGTACCAAAGCCCAGTATGTGCGCCTTGTTGCAGAGAGACCACGTGGAGTTATGTCACTTGCTGAAGTAGAAGTGTTTGCGGAGCAGAACTACGTGTTGTCGCAGTATGCTGGTGGCACTCCTGTTCGAACTGTTTACTACCCAGGAGGCGAAACGTGGTCGCCGGAAGAACCTTTCCGGTATGCATTTGGCGCGATGCCCAGCGAAGGTACTTGGATACTTGCCATCGAAGACATGGCCGTCAACGGAAGTACTCAGGCGCCGAGGTCGAATGCTACAGCAGGAGGCATTTCAGATTGGGTGATAGACATCACCAACCAAGCGGGAGAAACTGTGTCCTACTACATGGACTTTCAGGCGCAAGTGCACGCACTTCCGAGGCACGGAACACTGTACGTGTCGTTGGATGAGACCGAGCGCGACCACCTTGACATCGATGGTAACGGAATCCTAGACTCCATGGAGGCCGACGTTTACCTTCGACGGTACTCCCCGAACAACTACATTGACCTACCAACGAACACCCGCGATCGCGAACTGAAAGAGTTCCTACTTAGCTATGAGGAATACGGAGGCGTTCGAGTGCTGCGCGACCCCAGCGAGAGGCAACTGCGCCTACCGTCACTGGTGTGCGATCCCGCGTGCCTCGCTGCTATCAAGATGGACCCGTACTTTTATGTGGGGCAAGAAGGAGACAAGGCTATGAAGTTCCTGCGTGTAGTGGGCGACCGGGTGGTCAAGTACGTTCCGGATGCTGGCTTCCGTGGACTCGACGCCTTCACGTTCTCCGTTGCCATTACCGGGCAGGAGTCGCGGGTACTCGGAACGATTCAACTCACGGTGAAGGAATGCGAGGACCCGGACTGCCGCATGTCCAGCTTTTTGTTGCACCGCAGCACGAGGTGATGACTTGACGGACCGTACAGTGTCCACCTCGAACAAGTGTAAGTGGCTTTCACCGGATCGTCGTGCAGATCATGCAGTGAAAGCAACGAGCTTGCAACTCGAGGAACTGCGTGTACATGTATTCATCATGTGGTCGTGAAAAATAATCGATTTTAATCGATAATTTTTCTTAAAAGTATGTGGGTGTGCTTCAGTCAGGGTTATAATTTGGTGAGCACGATATATTTTTCTAGTGAGAAGGAATTATCAGGTAGATCGGAAACGATGCGTATAGCCGCTTAGTGCAATGTTTGACTGCTCGCCGTCTCCAAACTTCTGATAAGAGAATCTTCGTTAGGTCGTCGCAGCTTCGTATGTGTTCCTTCCTTCCATCGCAAGTCAGACTACGATGGTAGAATTAATTTAGTACCGAGCCGAGCGCATCCAGCATGGATGCTGTTAATACATATTGAAGAACAGTATTGAACAAGCGTGTTCAAGCTGCGAGCTAAAACATCGGCGGTGTCCGAACGGATTCGATGGGTGATCTGTTTCCAGCGGGCCATCGCTGGCCCAAACTAACGACGGATTGAGATCTCATTCCGCAATTAACCTGGCCACACCGAAGTATCCTGACAAACTATCCATGAGGATTTACAACACTATCACTCTTACAGCGGTTATTGTCGCGTTCCCGTCAATGCCGAACTGAGCGTTCTGACCCATGGTCGGGACGATGAGAGCATTTTCCTTCCGAGTACAGGTCATGGGGGAAAAGGAAGTCCATTCACATGCTTAGCCTGGGACTCGATGAGTCAGGTTGAAGGGCGTCGACGCGTGGTAGCTGAACCGCGGCGCCGTGGATCGGAGAGGCAGCCAACCCAGGGAGTGGTGTGGTGGGTTGAACGCGACCGCGACCGCGGCGTGATGAAGCCGAGAGAGTCCGTCGGTGGAGCGTGATGGTCGTGCCGCTGCAAAACAGCAAATGCCCTCATTTCTATCCTAAGTAGCGTTGGGAAAACCTATCCGCTCGGAAAAATCACTTTACGCCTCGCCTTCGGCTCCTCGTAAACTACCCATGTCAATCGCCGACTGGGAGCTGGTAGTCTCCGCGGCTCCACCAAGCAAGAAGTGCCAAAGCCATTTGCGCAGCACGAGTCAGAGCGACAAGTCTGATCAGTCTGATGAAGACGACGTGGCAGCCAGGACGACGTCAAGGACGACAAGAAAAGCAAGGAAGAGCCGAGAAGGGCCAGAAGGAAAAGGAGCGCACGGATGATGAGAAGAATGGTAGTCTTGAGGCGAATGGTGGCAAGGAAAACGAGGCAGATGGGGATATTAATGAAGAGGGCGACAAGAAGGACAAAGAAGACAAGGAGGATAACGATGATAAAGAGGACAAAGAGGACGAGAAGATCAACGAGAACAATGACGACAATGACGACGACAAGACGGACAAAGAAAACATGAAAGACAAAAGAAGGCAAGGAGGATAATGTGGACAAAGAAAACAAGAAGGGCAAAGAAGACAAGGAGGATAACGAGGGTGAAGTGGACAAGGAGGATGATGAGTGCAAGGATGACAAGGAACACAAGAATGATGACAGGAAGAGCGAAAAAGAAACCAAGGTTGAAGCTAAGGGTGAGAACACAGGGGATACGGGAGAAAAAAACACGAAGAGAACGACAGCCATGACAAGGGTGGCAGAGGCAACGACAAGAAAATTGCGGATGAGGATAGTACTCTTTTTCCTATGATTTTTTCTTAACACTCAACATCAAGAGTGGACGCCGCCCAATACTGCTTCATCAACTTTTCCGAGAATACTGCATGGGAAACTTGAGTGAATGGTAATACCAAGCTGTAGCCGATCCAATTCACACGACAAACCTCGATCAGTTTCACTTCAGTGTTTTCGGCAAGTTAACGACTGTGAGACACCAATTCTGACGCAATGAACGTTTCACGTTAATGTGTTCACCAGTGTTGGTGAGCAAGCTGGTAAACTCAAGGACAAAGTAACGCTACTGAAAGAAGATGCAGCTCGGGGTGCAGGCAGTTTACCTGCCTGTGGGCAAACTTGAGTTACTGGCGGAGGTTCTGCGCGGCAGAGCTGGCGGTGGTAGAAGTCGACATGCCCGACTTCGTCGCGGGGTCCGTGGTGGCGGCGGACACACCCGTCTTGGTCGCCGGATCCGTGGTGGCAGCGGACACACCCGTCTTGGTCGCCGGGTCCGTGGTGGCAAAGGACACACCCGTCTTGGTCGCCGGATCCGTGGTGGCGGCGGACACACCCGTCTTGGTCGCCGGATCCGTGGTGGCGGTGGACACACCCGTCTTGATCGCCGGGTCCGCGGCACTCGCAGTTTCCGCCGTCTGAGAAGTGTACGAGCCCGCCTGGGCTGAGGCGACCGCAGTTGAAGTTGAAGTCACGGTGCCACTGACAGCAGCCGAAGTACCGATTGCAGTCGATGGAGTGCTGCTTGTCGTAGGGGTGCTGTTGGACGTGCCGGTCGTCAAGGTGGACGCTTGCGTATTCGACGTATTCGACGTAGTGGAGGCACCGGTTGACGATGAAGGACACGGAGTCGCAGCGCCGTTCGACGTCGCTCCACCCGAGACGGTAGTCGACACGCCCGGCCAGGCCTCACTTATGCCTGTGCCTGTGCTCAAGCCACTGGTGAGTCCGCCGTTCAACCCACTCGTCAACCCGCTGGTCACAACCGAAGGCGTATCATCGTCGCACGGAGTATCCGCGGTGGTGCTGGTCAAGGCGTTGCTTGTGAGGCCGCTGGTCACTCCACTCAAAAGACCACCCGAGAGGATCGAGGACGTGTCTTCATCGCACGGCGTTTCCACCGTGCCACCAAGCATGGTGGTGCTGGTGTCGGTCGAGTCGCAACCATTGCCCGCCAACAACTCGGTGAGGCAGGCCTCCAAAGACGGAAGGAAGATACTGGCACAGGCGGCGGCTAGGGCGAGCTGGACGGCGTATCGAACGAGCATCTTGATGCTTGGTTGGTGGAGAAGAGCACACTCTTGGTTATGGGTTGCAGGGGACAAATTGCTAAGTGACAAGAATCCATAGGCGCCTTAGTAGGAGGCTCTTAAAGTAGACACGTGCGGCAAGACCTCTGTACGTCGACACCTATCGGGCGACTAGCCGCTAGTCGGCGCTAGTCTAGCTCCAAGCGCTACTCTTGCGAGCCGGAGTCGAAGCATGATGACCATCCCGTCCGCTGCTGCATCACATCGGTCGGTACATGTACTTGCATCGCTTGTAAAGTATTAAAGGTAGAAAAGGCGTGTGCTTTCACGAGTGGATATCCAAAACGCATTGGAGGCTTAAATCTCCGATGTAGCCGTGCGAGATCGTGCAGCTCCCGAACAACTTCACTGCCTCTAAACGAACACCGACACAATAGAAATATTTGGGCTGACATAGCAGAAACCTCGTTGGCCGTAGAATCGAGCTCCGGTGCAATGAATCAAGAGCCCAGTATTCGTATTCTTCGTTGGGTGCTTAGTAGGGTCCATGTGACAGGGTAAACAGTGCTTACCCTGTCACATGGGCCTCCCTTACATGGATACCTTTGAATGCCTGTACCTCTACAGATTTCCTTGTCACCATTCTGCATAAGGTGAGTTGTGCGTCCTGCTCTCTGAACCTCCCAAGTACTGGTGCGGTATTTGGTCTACACCTTCTGACTAGAAGTTCTGACGTTCCCGAAGAGGGATATCGGCATGAGGGAGATGAGCTGAAGCAACCTGCATCTATTGTAACTTACGCCTTCAGGACTGAACAGGCCTCGTTACTGCATCTAGCGCCACTGCTGAGCAATACACTCGCGTCGGGTGTGTTCATCAAGAATTTCAGCGGATTTGGGACATTTGACCTTTGCACGCTCTCGTTTCAAAAGTCCTCAAAGTGCATAGTGATCCCTGCTGGGAATACCGGGGTTATTTTCTTCAAACTGAGACTGTTGAGTTGACCAAATGACGGGAAGCGGATGTGGTCAATGGGGCCAGAAGGCCCGTTACCTCACAACACTGAGAATCATTATCTTCCATGCATCACGACTTATGATTCTCAATGGTTGAATACCCGCACAATATAATAATCAACACATCCTGAGGGTGTGTTCACCAGTTCCCCAGCGCATTAAGCGATCCACCAACTCAGACTCACTCAGCAGACTTCTCTATTCGCTAAACCGACTGAGTCGTATGCCGCTATCTGCTGTCAGCAGAATCGCACACTAGGGTCACGTAAATATGGTCTATAATGGGAGAGTATGCAATTAGAGGTTCACCGCTGGTTTCCATGCCACCGTGCCAGGACTCTTTGTGGTGGGATCGCCGACAGTCTAATCACTATCAACGTACACCATGTCTGCAATGTGGCTTTGGCCTCTGCACCCTCTATTATCGATGTGCTTGGCTTCATCCGCCACGTGTATGTACTTACTGTGCTGCTTGGGGTCTCCATCGTCGCTACAATTGTCGCTTTTCTTGCGCTGTGCGTACTCAGTGCAGTCGGTGTTCTGTGGTGCTCCATCAACTACGAACCAGGGCATTCCCCAAATATAATGCGCCTGTATCCATTCCACAATAAGCTGCTACAATTGCGTGATTATTGTCGACTTGTAGAGTAAAACGAATTCACCAATAGCTCCTCCGAAGGGCCAACATAACTCTATAATCACCGGGTTAGCACGAGTTAGCTGGCCGAACTGTGTTGGTTGACTCACAGTCAGCACCTGATGTAAAAGACTTGTTAGTGGATCGAGCCCCAAAGCCGCAGTAATACTTGCAGTAACTTATTGGTATTACTTACTGATATCCCACGATGCTCCAATGATAGTAGATAAACTGCCGCCAACATCTCCTCAGTAGTACGGCTCGTACTCCATCACCACTACTACCATTGAGTTTTAGAAGGAGGAGGAGGGGGAGAAGAAGAAGGAGGAAAAAGTACATGTAGCGGCTGGATAATGAGTAGTTGAGTTTTCACAGGATCGAGTTCGAGGGCTCAGCCAGTGTGAAGCACAAGAAGTTGTGATGTTTACGTCTAATCCAGGTACATGAGAGATAGTGCATCAGTATGTTGCGATGTCTCTACCTGCCGATTCCGTTGGCCATGTCAATTACTCATTTTTTAGTGTATACCATTATTACTGGCGGGTTTGGTACGTCACAACAATCAGCTTTTGTGGAACTGCAACTAAAGCTTCTCCAAGGCTGGGATAGCTTGGTAACCCATGACAACTTCTCAATAAATTATGTCCTCAGCGCGGCTTTGGGCACAGTCAGCCGTCTAAACCGCAAACAAATCAAATCAAATCGAATCACAAGAAATTGTGCCACGTCGAGATGTGTGAACTAGCTAGCCATTGCTCCAATATGAGGAAATAAACTACCACCAAAGATTTACCAATGATACGTGCGCACTTGTACTTCCTCGGGTGTACTACCAAATATACTGTCAAGCAGCCTTAATTTTTTAAAGGTAGTTTAAAAGCTACTTAAATTATCCAAAAACCTACTGTAGAGATTCGCATAGGTTGAGATAATAATCTTACAACCGTGAGGCAGACTGTAGTTTAGACTAAAAAACTAACGGTCGTTGGACTTGAGTTATTCCCTCTTGAAGCATTGTAGCTGCGGGTACGGGATTAATTTTACTGTTTGCCAAGTTTGTGAATATGGTTCGTGACCCCACTCCTGAGTAAGGAATCAGTCAAACGCACCAGCTCATCGAAAATTTGTATGCTTGATCGAGCGAAGGTTAGTAGCAGCTCTGGTATGAGTCATACGTCATACCGTATATGACGCACAACGCCAATCATCAGTACTGCAGTGTTTATCGGGGTCTCTGGGTTTTGTAGGAAGGCTTCAGTTGAATTCGGACTAGGTTTGGAACAAAAAACACAGTATGTACATGTATGTTGTCTAGCATAGAGCCCGTTCCTCCTGCTCAAACGCACCTCTTGCGCCTGCTTCGCAGCCGCAGCATCTGCCCACGCTACACTAAAGTATCTCCGCATCAATCTCCCTTCGGACGACATTCAAGCGAATAGATTATTTTGGGCCACGCACATTTGGTGCAATAAACATTAAAGCCTGCTACCGAACTCCATACTACGTTTGGTTGGTATGGGCATTTCGCTTCATCAATTTGGACTTGCTGGAGATAATGTGTAGGTAGTATAACATATAGTACAGACGTACCACGCGGAAGTGTATCTGCTGCGCATATCAGGCCTTCACTTCAGCAGTTTTATCTCGTCCATGTGATGAATACATAAGTGGAAACCAATAAGAAAATTCTTTGAAGTAATATCATTATTAATTGGCGAAGACCAAGCCATAGTGTGGGGGCGTCTCAGCATCGACTCCTGAGTGTTCTGCCGTGCGCGTTCGAAATAAAGAACCTTCTGGTGGCCGTATTCACCCACCCGCACGTCATCGCCGCTCGAGTCTTCATGCTCGCTCTTGTTGCGTAACCCTAAAGCTCATGCAGGTTGAGGCGGCGCTCTTGCGCACGTGAGTTCCAGGCGCATTAGTCGATAGACCCTTCGAGGTTGCTATGGCGACGAGCGCTCGTTGGTTACTTGGCGATAGCACCACCGTGGTGGAGGTGCAGTGCCCAACGGCCCGCTGGGCGTGCTGCTGGACGGCAACGACCTGGACCTGCTCGTGATCGAGGGCTTCGGCCGTGTCGCCGTCGCGCCCGGGGCAGCGTGGCGACGTGGAGGCCAGCGGCCGCATGCCAGTAGGCAGCCCGTGAACGAGTACGACTTCGCGACGGACGACCTGGGCTTCCAGCAGGTGCTGCGTGAGCGCTTTTATGAAACCCTGTACTAGTAAAAAGGTTCACGACAAAGTGGATATTTGGACAGTCGATCGGCAGTTTTCAGTACTGTACATGTACTGTTGTTATGAATCGATGATTGAAGCACCTCGTTTTGCTCGCTGCGACTCCTTGATTGGCTGGATGGTGTTGAACCTTGTTAGGCCCCAGTCGAAGTAAAACCGTACTGAGATTCCAAGTAGGAGCAGGGGTAGTAGAATGCGACGTTCTGGTCGAAGTACCGTAGACGCGCTCCGGAGTTCGTTCCCAAACACCAACGTGGTCAGAACGAGTTCTGGGAATGTAATAGCAGTTCACACACTGCGGGCCGGTGAGAGGCTCGTAGTGGCCCTGCAAGCTACATACAAGTGAGCGCCGTCACACAGGGACCAATGTTGACCTCGCCTACCTCCGTGCGCAGTCCTACATCAAGAGGCAGCGTGCGTTGGCCTCAATGGGGCTTCTCTCGCAGCGAAATGCATTGGTAGTGATGTGGGTAAAGTTAGCATATGACCCAAAACTCGTTCCGAGTCAGAACCCCATACAGAACGGGTCCAAAATCGAAACTCGTTCTGAGTGCCGCAAGCGAGTTTAGCCAATGAAAAGCAAGTTCATTAGGAACGAATTTCAGAACTTTTACTTAGGCCAGCCGCCACTCGAAATGTGCCATGATCCTGTGAATTTCATAAAAAAGTAATGATTTCGAAAGCCGGTGTAGTGAGCCAGTGAGAAAACCGGTTTGTGACATGGACCTCCAAACCAGGACAAACACCAGCAGCGAATTGCCGTCCGCAATTCGCAGCTGCCGGGTGTGAGATTCTCCTCGCACGATCCGGGATGTGTTGGCGTGCCGTTTCTTGCTTTGATGGTCGTTCGTTCGAACACCGTACATGTGCTGTATTTTTTGTTTTTCCCCCAAATTCATGTGTGTACAGTGCGAAACTCTGTACAGTGCAGCAATGAAAGCAGTGACATGTTCAGGAAAACCTGCCACCTTCCTCATTGCATTCGATTCACTAACAGCTTTGCGTTTGTGCTGACAGAAGGACAATGTGCCAAGTTGGCTCCTTATTACTAAGTAGGACAATAGTGGAGTACAATTACAGTCGTTTACAATATTTACTATTACAGTACAGTATTGCGGTGAGCTGCTTACGCACTCGAATCGCGTCCCATCATAATATGTACGAACTGTAAGTAACAAAACCTTGCACTATCTCAGAAAGTTTCCCATTAATCTCGAACAAGTGTCAAACTGGTTGCGAAGTTGTATTGCGGTGTGGCAAGATAGGGGATCTTCAAGATAGGATCGTGTGCTGTTCGTACATGAACACAGGCACACGACGGCCTGCCGATCTTGGTTCTGCACTACCCCCGCGTAGCGAGGGTCTCGCTCAAGCTGCTTGAGGTGCTCATTCAGCAATTTGCCGTGCCAAGCACACCGCCCTCGACCCACCCGGCAGCAGTCCAATACTACCAACCTCCAACTCAAGCACCATGAAGCTTTCCTACGTCATCGCTTTTGCCGCCGTGGTTGTCGCCTCGATCACCGTCCCCGCCAGTGCCACCACGGGCCTGACGACCCGCAACCTGGCTGAGGAACTGCAGGTCGGCCGTCAGCTCGGTGCCGGTGGCCTCCGCGGTGCGAGCCAGCAGGGAGACGAGACCCAGAACACGCCCACCCCAGGCAACACCAGCCAGGACGATGGCAAGCAGCAGAGCCAGGATGACGGCAAACAGCAGAGCCAGGATGACGGCAAGCAGCAGGACAAGAAGGATGACAAGGAGAAGAAGGATGATGGTGACAAGAAGAAGGACAAGAAGGACGACGGCGACAAAAAGAAGGACCAGGAGGCCGAGAAGGAGAAGAAGCAGCAGGAGAAGGAGAAGAAGCAGCAGGAGAAGGAGAAGAAGCAACAGGAGAAGGAGAAGAAGCAGCAGGAGAAGGAGAAAAAACAACAGGAGAAGGAGAAGAAGCAGCAGGAGAAGAAGGAAAAACAAGAGAAGAAGGACCAGGAAAAGAAGGAAAAACAGGAAAAGAAGAAGAGCGACAACAAGGACTCGGGCAAGCAGTCCGAGCAGCAGGGTGACAAGTCCGAGAAGCAGGGTGACAAGCCCGAGAAGCAGGGTGACAAGTCCGAGAAGCAGGGTGACAAGCCCGAGAAGCAGGGCGACAAGTCTGAGAAGCAGGGGTCGACGCAGGGCGACAAGTCCGAGAAACAGGGGTCGACGCAGGGCGACAAGTCCGAGAAACAGGGCGAGCAGTCCGAGAAGCAGGGGTCGACTGAGCCGCCCCAGCAGAAGGTGGGCCTGCAGTAAGCAGCGGCAATTGACTCCAACGAGTAGAACAAGAATGCTGGCGATACCGCAGTTTCTTCTAGGTGCATGTCTTGTCAGCAATTCAATCAATGTGTCCATTTAGTGCTTCCGTCACATATTTTCCGTTATCAAAGGCAAACAAACTGGTAAGTAGTATGTGAGCAGTCTTGTTGCTTGATACTCTAGGTGTCTATGAGACTATCGGGATGTATTAATAACCGTTCAAACAGATACATGTATTATACTGTAAATGAAACTTAGGTTATCCTAGCGGCAGAGCTAGGATTCTATGATCGATGACATCAGAGCTCAGTGCCATCAGGGCGTGTGAAGACTGAGAACTTCATGCGGGCAACCTGCAATACCGATCCTGTTATGCCGGGGCTTCCCGGGACAAAACGCAAAGAGTTCATCGACTGCACCTGTTCAGTGACCTGCGTTCATCATGCAGAGGACTGGATGCTGGAAACCTGCGCCCCGACTGCTCGCCTTTCCTTGCGCCGGGGGCAAAACGGAGACGAGGTAGGCCTCTTAAAATTAGGCTGTGTGCGAAGAAGAGAAAATACAGAATGCCCAATACCATTTTGTGCAAATCGCTGTTAAAACTCTGCCCTTCCGGGCTATCGAGACTGCTACGCACTGTATTGCTTCTTCGAGCGTGACCCCGTCCAGAGGTTATGGCGGAAGTTATAGGAGCCATGGACTCCAGCTTTCGATGCTCCTGGGGTGGAGGCTGTTGATTTTCCCGTCCGACCACGATGTCCATGACGAATGGTGCCATCTTCGTGAGGTGTTTCTCATTTTATGGCGCATCCACTCAGCCTTTGTGCTCCACGCGCTATGGTGTCTTCGGAACGACATCTATTTCCACGGCGTGCGTGCGATCAGCTCAAACATTCCCCGTTTGAGCTGCTCGTTTCAGCAACACTACCTGCACCTCTATCGCCGATCAACCGAGTTCAATCTTGATAGTGACGAGATCAGGACAGTTTTGCGCCGCCTGGGGTTCCCTGAACCAATTGATGACGACATTATTCAACTCGCAATTACGCGTGAGTGGATACCTCAGCCTTAGGTTTGATTTAGTTTTCACTTAGCCAGCACTACGACAGGTCTACCTCGCAGTTAATCAACTGCATTCTTCTTCTTCTTAACACTACCCTTGTGCAAACTAAAACCACCCCTCTGGAACAGCGACAAAATTGGATCCCCAAGTACGAGGCTGAGCTTGGACTTCAGCCTTTGAGTTCAAGTGTTGTTAATGGAGAAATTACCGAGGCATGATGCAAATTCTATCAAGCGTTTGGCCGCAAAATTGCACCAGCTGATGACGTTGCACTGCATCGTTTGGGCCCGCCGTACCGCCGGCAAAGCGCTGCTGGTTCCTGCGTGAGCAGAAGCACGTCCTGCCTGCGATACATGTAACAATTGGAGTGTCCATGTATTTCGTTTTAGTCAGACATGCTACAGCTAATAACTGTAGTTAGATGGTATTCTACTGCCTACGTCCTCCTCCTCGCCCGCACATGCTGCGAGAGGTAGATATCGTTCTGCTGCGTCGTGTTGTACGTGGACTCGGCCACGCGGCTCAGCTCCACCATGCGAGCGAGCAGGTCGTCGAATGAGCTGCCTGGTAGCTGTAGCTGCTGTATGCGCTGGATGACGTGAAGGTCGAGTCGGTAGACTACTTTTTTTTTGAGTGAGTTCAGCGTCTTGAAGCAAGTCAAGAACCCGCAGAGAACAGCTCTAACCAACTATGCAATGGAAGGCCAACTCCAGTCGCTGCAGTAAGCAGCTGTGAGATTCTCCTCTGCACGATCCGGGATGTGTTGGCGTGCCGCTTCTTGCTACATGCACGATGGTCGTTCGTTCGAATATCATACTGCATTTTTTTAGGGGGTTTCCCAAATACCTGTATACCATGTGTGTACAGTGCGAAAATCTGTACAGTAATGAAATCAGTGACATGATCCAGAAAACCCGCCACTTCGTGTCACGCGCCGACTTCTTCCTCATGGCATTAAATTCACTAACAGCTTTACGTTGTGCAGACAGATTGACAATGTGCCAATACTACTTATTCCTAAGTATGGCAATTAGTGGACAGTTGTTTACAGACTTACTACAGCACAGTACATTATGTGTTGCGGTGAGTTTCGAATGGCGTCCCTACCAGTACGAACCTGTAAGTAACAAAACCTTGCACTCTCTGGCAGCGAAAGTCTCATTTTGATCTCTCGTTGACGCAAATACGCATCAAAGCGGTTGCGAAGTTGTATTGCGGTGTGGCAAGGTAGGGGGATCTTCAAGATAGGATCGTGTGCTGTTCGTGCCGTCACAGGCACACGACGGCCTGCCGATCTTGGTTCTGCACTACCCCGTGTAGCGAGGGTCTCGCTTAAGCTACTTAAGGTGCTCATTCAGCAATTTGCCGAGCCAAGCATACCGCCCTCGACCCACCCGGCAGCAGTCCAATACTACCAACCTCCAACTCAAGCATCATGAAGCTTTCCTACGTCATCGCTTTTGCCGCCGTGGTTGTCGCCTCGATCACCGTCCCCGCCAGTGCCACCACGGGCCTGACGACCCGCAACCTGGCTGAAGAACTGCAGGTCGGCCGTCAGCTCGGTGCCGGTGGAGGCCTCCGCGGTGCGAGCCAGCAGGGAGATCATACCCAGAACACGCCCACCCCAGGCAACACCAGCCAGGACGATGGCAAACAGCACGACAAGAAGGACGACAAGGAGAAGAAGGATGATGGAGACAAGAAGAAGGACGATGGTGACAAGAAGAAGGACAAGAAGGACGACGGCGACAAAAAGAAGGACCAGGAGGCCGAGAAGGAGAAGAAGCAGCAGGAGAAGGAGAAAAAACAACAGGAGAAGGAGAAGAAGCAGCAGGAGAAGAAGGAAAAACAAGAGAAGAAGGACCAGGAAAAGAAGGAAAAACAGGAAAAGAAGAAGAGCGACAACAAGGACTCGGGCAAGCAGTCCGAGCAGCAGGGTGACAAGTCCGAGAAGCAGGGTGACAAGTCCGAGAAGCAGGGTGACAAGCCCGAGAAGCAGGGCGACAAGTCTGAGAAGCAGGGGTCGACGCAGGGCGACAAGTCCGAGAAACAGGGCGACAAGTCCGAGAAGCAGGGGTCGACTGAGCCGCCCCAGCAGAAGGTGGGCCTGCAGTAAGCAGCGGCAATTGACTCCAACGAGTAGAACAAGAATGCTGGCGATACCGCAGTTTCTTCTAGGTGCATGTCTTGTCAGCAATTCAATCAATGTGTCCATTTAGTGCTTCCGTCACATATTTTCCGTTATCAAAGGCAAACAAACTGGTAAGTAGTATGTGAGCAGTCTTGTTGCTTGATACTCTAGGTGTCTATGAGACTATCGGGATGTATTAATGACCGTTCAAACAGATACATGTATTATACTGTAAATGAAACTTAGGCTATCCTAGCGGCAGAGCTAGGATTCTATGATCGATGACATCAGAGCTCAGTGCCATCAGGGCGTGTGAAGACTGAGAACTTCATGCGGGCAACCTGCAATACCGATCCTGTTATGCCGGGGCTTCCCGGGACAAAACGCAAAGAGTTCATCGACTGCACCTGTTCAGTGACCTGCGTTCATCATGCAGAGGACTGGATGCTGGAAACCTGCCGCCCGACTGCTCGCCTTTCCTTGCGCCGGGGGCAAAACGGAGACAAGGCCCAGTAGGTACACGTTGAAGTGTCTTGCCGGAAGCGATCCAGTCACCACAGTCGACCAAGCTTCGTCGACGCTTCGAGCGGGGAAGATACCTTTGCGTCATGCGACGCCTGCTGGATGTTCTTGCCCCGGCTTCCGTGCGTGGCTGCGTTCGCGACCGCGGGGTGATACGATGTGGTTGGGGAGTAGAAAGACGGTCTTATACGTGTATGTATACTAGAATGCAGCAACAATGTGCGGCCGACAAATCTCAAGCTCGATAAGAATTTTTACAGGAACCGCAGAGGGGGCGTGCTCTCTGCGCGGGGCCTTTACGGACTGCAATCGGCCGTCCAATGCAGTGCAGGTCTGGGCAGCACAGTGTCGCCACAGCAACGACAGGAATATCTTGAATTTACTACGCCGTGTGGTGGGTGATCGCAATTGCGTTGCTTCCTCCGCGGCAGCAGCCCGTCACGTTACGTTCCGGCGTCCTGTGGTGAGGAGGGGCGTGCGCTTCAGACAGTGGCTGACACACTCGCGACCATGTGGACGATCCTAGAGACTGCAATGCAACGACAGACACGGACAGAAAAACGGAGACCGTGACCCCATCTAAACCCACATCCCACGCCGGACAAGTGCACCGCCGCACGTCACTGAACTGCCGCCCGCCTGAAGCGTGGCGATTCTGTTGCTGTCACAGATTCCGCGCACACAATTGCTGTTGCTGTGTGCGCGGGATCTGCTTCTTGGATCCTTCACCGAAGCTCTGAGCGTTAGCTTGTCACCGCGCCTGATCCCGTGAGTAACGGTATTCCCATCAAACTTCGTGCACAGCAAGCACACTCCTCAACGAACGCGCTTTTATTTTAGTCTTGGACTAAGAGAAGCTGCCTCCCCGAAATGGCGGACTAGAACTGAGTGCGTTTCCGCTTATCATCTCCGTCTGCGATTCAACTGGCACCCCCAGGTGGCCGCCGTAAGAGAGCGCAGGTTGCACACAGCGGCTGCTGCTGAAGCAGCCTCGTCTTGCCAGGAGGGAGCTCATGTAGAGGCAGCGCCTCTGACTTCGGACACGCTCGGGAAGCGAAATCCCTGCGACCTGACTTCGCATCGACGCGACAAGCTCCCCTTCTCTCGAACATAGCCGGTGTGCTGTTCGAAAGGATTTGATTGACATGCTCCATGGTCGAGAGCCTCAGCGATGGATGCTACCTACTGGTTGTAGGTGCTGCCCCAAGGCTGCGGCACAAGGCGAGACAAGCTCATTCAGCATTTTGCCGAGCCAAGCAAACGACCCCGCTTGCTTAATTGGAGGCCCGCTTCCAATACAACCTACCACCCCCGGAGCACCATGCAGCTTTCTCGCATCATCGCGCACATCGCGCTCGCTGCGGCGATCGTCGCTTCCACGACGTCGCCCACGGACGCCGCCTGGGGCTGGATGACCCCGAGCCACGACACGAAAGATGTCAAGGCCAACAACATCGTTCAGGGTCTGCAGCTTGAGCGCAACCTGGGTGCCGGCGGCGGCCTGCGCGGTTCGCAGGAGCAAAACATGCCGAGCCAGGACGACGGCTATACTGGCCAGGACCAAAACACCCCCAGCCAGCAGGGCAACACCAACCAGGATGATGACCACAAGGAGGGCGAGGAGGGCCAGCACGAGCAGAAGGAGGACAAGGAAAAGAAGGACGACAAGGAGAAGAAGGAGAAGAAGGACGACGACCACAAGAAGGAGAAGAAGGAAGACGACCGCAAGAAGGATAATAAGGACGACGACCACAAGAAAGAGAAGAAGGACGACGACCACAAGAAGGAGAAAAAGGACGACGACCACAAGAAGGATAATAAGGACGACGACCACAAGAAGGAGAAAAAGGACGACGACCACAAGAAGGAGAAAAAGGACGACGACCACAAGAAGGAGAAGAAGGACGACGACCACAAGAAGGAGAAGAAGGACGACGACCACAAGAAGGAAAAGAAGGACGACGACCACAAGAAGGACAAGAAGGACAAGAAGCACGACGACGGCCACAAGCAAAACACTCCTTACCAGGACACGCCTAGCCAGGACTCGCCTAGCCAGGACACTCCTAACCAGGACACTCCTAACCAGGACACTCCTAATCAGGACACTCCTAACCAGGACACTCCTAACCAGGACACTCCTAACCAGGACACTCCTAACCAGGATACGCCCACTCCGGCTCCGGAGAGCCCAGTCCAGGGTAGTCACGACAGTGAGGAACCCACGCCAACTCCGGAGACACCGGTACAAGAGGCGCCCACGCCGGCACCGACCGCTCCCGAGATCCCCACACAGGGCGAGTCTACCCCGACGCCGACCACCCCGGAGATCCCGACGCAGGACCAGTCTACCCCTACGCCGGAAACCCCGGAGGTCCCCACGCAGGGCGAGTCTACCCCGACGCCGACCACCCCGGAGATCCCGACGCAGGACCAGTCTACCCCTACGCCGGAGACCCCGGAGGTCCCCACGCAGGGCGAGTCTACCCCTACGCCGGAGACCCCGGAGGTCCCCACGCAGGGCGAGTCTACGCCGACGCCGACCACCCCGGAGATCCCGACGCAGGATCAGTCTACCCCTACGCCGGAGACCCCGGTGCAGGAGGTGCCCACGCCGGCGCCGACCACCCCGGAGATCCCGACGCAGGACCAGTCTACCCCTACGCCGGAGACCCCGGAGGTCCCCACGCAGGGCGAGTCTACGCCGACGCCGACCACCCCGGAGATCCCGACGCAGGACCAGTCTACCCCTACGCCGGAGACCCCGGAGGTCCCCACGCAGGAGCAGCCCACCCCGGCTCCGACGACGCCTGAGGTTGTCCAGGGCAGCCACGAGAACGAGGTGACCCCCGCCCCGACGACGCCTGAGGTCCCGGTGCAGAACACGCCGCCCACGCCCGAGACGCCCGAGCAGCAGGTGCCTCCTTCTCCGGAGAACCCCGTTCAGGGCAGCTACAACAACGAGGTGCCCACCCCAACGCCGACCACCCCGGAGATCCCCACGCAGGACCAGTCTACCCCTACTCCGGAAACCCCGGAGGTCCCGACGCAGGGCGAGTCTACCCCTACGCCGGAGACCCCGGAGGTCCCCACGCAGGGCGAGTCTACCCCGACGCCGACCACCCCGGAGATCCCGACGCAGGACCAGTCTACCCCTACGCCGGAGACCCCGGTGCAGGAGGTGCCCACGCCGGCGCCGACCACCCCGGAGATCCCGACGCAGGACCAGTCTACCCCTACGCCGGAGACCCCGGAGGTCCCCACGCAGGGCGAGTCTACGCCGACGCCGACCACCCCGGAGATCCCCGACGCAGGACCAGTCTACCCCTACGCCGGAGACCCCGGTCCCGACCACCCCGGAGATCCCCACGCAGGACCAGTCTACCCCGACGCCGACCACCCCGGAGGTCCCCAAGCAGGGCGAGTCTACGCCGACGCCGACCACCCCGGAGATCCCCACGCAGGATCAGTCTACCCCTACGCCGGAGACCCCGGTGCAGGAGGTGCCCACGCCGGCGCCGACCACCCCGGAGATCCCGACGCAGGACCAGTCTACCCCTACGCCGGAGACCCCGGAGGTCCCCACGCAGGGCGAGTCTACCCCGACGCCGACCACCCCGGAGATCCCCACGCAGGACCAGTCTACCCCTACGCCGGAGACCCCGGAGGTCCCCACGCAGGAGCAGCCCACCCCGGCTCCGACGACGCCTGAGGTTGTCCAGGGCAGCCACGAGAGCGAGGTGACCCCCGCCCCGACGACGCCTGAGGCCCCGGTGCAGAACACTCCGCCCACGCCCGAGACGCCCGAGCAGCAGGTGCCTCCTTCTCCGGAGAACCCCGTTCAGGGCAGCTACAACAACGAGGTGCCCACCCCGGCCCCGACCACCCCGGAGATCCCCACGCAGGACCAGTCTACCCCTACGCCGGAGACCCCGGAGGTCCCCACGCAGGAGCAGCCCACCCCGGCTCCGACGACGCCTGAGGTTGTCCAGGGCAGCCACGAGAGCGAGGTGACCCCCGCCCCGACGACGCCTGAGGTCCCGGTGCAGAACACGCCGCCCACGCCCGAGACGCCCGAGCAGCAGGTGCCTCCTTCTCCGGAGAACCCCGTTCAGGGCAGCTACAACAACGAGGTGCCCACCCCGGCCCCGACGACGCCTGAGGATGTCCAGGGCAGCCACGAGAGCGAGGTGACCCCCGCCCCGACGACGCCTGAGGTCCCGGTGCAGAACACGCCGCCCACGCCCGAGACGCCCGAGCAGCAGGTGCCTCCTTCTCCGGAGAACCCCGTTCAGGGCAGCTACAACAACGAGGTGCCCACCCCGGCCCCGACCACCCCGGAGATCCCCACGCAGGACCAGTCTACCCCTACGCCGGAGACCCCGGAGGTCCCCACGCAGGAGCAGCCCACCCCGGCTCCGACGACGCCTGAGGTTGTCCAGGGCAGCCACGAGAGCGAGGTGACCCCCGCCCCGACGACGCCTGAGGTCCCGGTGCAGAACACTCCGCCCACGCCCGAGACGCCCGAGCAGCAGGTGCCTCCTTCTCCGGAGAACCCCGTTCAGGGCAGCTACAACAACGAGGTGCCCACCCCGGCCCCGACGACGCCTGAGGATGTCCAGGGCAGCCACGAGAGCGAGGTGACCCCCGCCCCGACGACGCCTGAGGTCCCAGTGCAGAACACTCCGCCCACGCCCGAGACGCCCGAGCAGCAGGTGCCTCCTTCCCCGGATACCCCCTCTGTGACTCCCGCTGCGACCAAGTCCCACACGTCGGACTGCGCTTTTTAAGTTAGCAGGGCTTTCATATTGAGATATGGGTTTGCACTCGCTTTATGTGTTTTCGAATGCCAGATTTCATTTTTGAGTTTTTAATTCGGTATGATGTGTTTGCTATTATTAATATGCTCAAACTATAATACTACGTGCCCGGGCGTCGCTCAACTAACTGTCGTTTCTGACGCGGCTTTACAGAACTTAAGGGTATGTGTAAACTTCCTGTATCTGTCCGTCGCGAAGATTGTCGACTGTGTAGTTGAAGCCTGCAGCCAGACCCACGAATGTACGTACCACCAAGGTAATTTGTATCTGAGAGCCGAATGGCGGCACAAAGTTTTGTAGAGGTGAATCCAAGCCTACACATCCGTGTAAGGTTCTATAGGCGATATGCACGCGATCACCCAACTAAAAAAAATGAGTGCTTGGCTCGTGATCCATCGCAGCGGGGACGCGATTTTACCAGGACAGCAGTAGACAGAGAGGTGTCTTTATAGTGTTGCTATTCATTACGAGCGTAGATACGAAGAAACGATGCAGCAGCGGACGAATGGTTCATCATGCATCGACTCCGGCTCGCAAGAGCAGAGCTCAGCACTACAGTAGTCGTCCGGTAGACTTTCACTCTAAAACAAGAAAGATCTATTTGAATACCTGTCGCTTGTCGCAGTGCTCTTACTGTCGGCATTGAACAGCAACTACGATCGGTATGCCGTAGTTACAACAACTAACTAAAATTTAAATGTACAGAAATTCATTCGTGCTAGCTTCTCTTCGTGCGGCGCACGACTTTGTATTTTGAGTGAACATGCCAGTAGCGTTAGAGAGTATAAAGACGGGCAATTGGACTGAAATTTCGTTACCTAAATTCGAAGAAGCAGACGAAACAAAGCTACGACATTTAGCTACCTAAATTTGAAGAAGCAGATGAACACCCTGCGTCGATTTGTTTTTTGTTTGTTTGTCGTAGCCTACACGGCATGGACGCGGTTACAGGCAAGCTCTACTTGTTCTAGTCTGCGACTGAGGAAGGAATTTACAAAAACACAAAGACCTATATTCCAGTGAAGACATCTGTGTACTGCGAAGTAATTGTTGTTATGATCTGAAGAGTATCAATTGATCATATAACCAATGATAGATCGACAGGAAGATTCTTGATACGGTAACCTGTCGCCTCGTACGCTCGAAAGTGCGAGCCGAAAAGAACTGGTACGTACAAAAGTGCGGTACGGCGTTTTACAGAGAACTTGCAAATGTAAATTGTGAAGAAAGCGATGAAGTGATACGAATGTTGCAGGTTGCAAATCGCGGCCACGACAGGATCAACCGTCGCCTCCACCCTCAGGTCCACGCCATTTTAACGAGTCAAACCATCTCTGCAGTTGGAGCCCTTGTTCTACTCCAGGTACTTGGAGCGGCATTGCATGGGTTAACCTTCGTGCTACATTTGATTTAACGCGATTGGCTATTAATAATAGATTTCAAGAATATGAGCCTTTTGGTTAATACACTTCGCACTTAGCCTAGGTGGACGAATCAGACTCTACCTAACAGTTATTAAACATATTGATACTAACTAACAGTTATCTAACATATACAGCAGCTAACATGTTAGCGTTAGTGAGTATGGTGCAGATGGCTATCGATGCACTCTTCTCCCGCTTTGGTCACACCACATCTCGCTTCATCGCCGGGATATCCCATACCTACAGGCCGAAGGAATCCTTCCTGTGCACCTCATCGACCCCATCGAGCTGATCAGCCGCGTCCCCTCCGAGCGTCGTCCATTTGCGGATTCTGTGGGAGGATTGGGCATGGTCGCACATAACTTGCCGGGCTTCTCGCTGCTCCTGCTGCTGCTGCTTTTGTCTGTGGCTAGTTCTCTCGCTCTAGGTCGCCGGTACATTCGACCCTCCCCAGAACTGGTGGGCCCCGCAGTCATGTCAGTTGAACCGAGAACTGCTAAGCTTACAAACAGCCAAGGCTCTCATAGTTTTGGTGGGCTCCTTTCACATAACCTATTTAACGAAGCATCCCGGGATCCCGGATCCCCGACTTTACAGGCTTCTCACAAGAACCCGGGAGACCAGCTCCCCCTAGGAGGCTTGGTTGAGACCATGAGTCGTGCGGTTGATACCCCCAGGCAGCAGGAGATCAAGCAGCTCCAACGTGTTTACTGTCGGGGGGAGCTGCTGCACGAGGTGCAGATGCAAGAGCTCTTCGCGGACAGCAAACACTTTGTGGACATGCCGATCAAGGCCACGTCGACGGTGGAGGAGGTGCTGACTCAGTTCCAAGAGCTCAAGGCGAGCTTCGGCGACAATACAACGGCAGACTGGAAGGCGCGGCTCGCTGCGTTTGTGGATCAACACTTCGACCCGCCGGGGGCGGAGCTGGTTCCAACTACCCCACCAGATTTCCACGAGGGCGAGACGCCGACCAGAATCGCGGAGATCAGGAATGAAAGTCTGCGAGGGTGGGCCATGGAGCTGCACAAGCTGTGGAAGGTGCTCGCTCGCGTCCCAGCGCCCGCTTCAGCAGGCGAAGAGTCGAAGAGCTCATTTTTGCATTCGCTGCCGATTGTTGCAGCCCCAGGTGATCCACGGAGCGCGCTGGCTCGGCAGTTCCATGGAGAAAATGTGCTCGTTGTGCCTGGAGGCCGCTTCCGCGAGAGCTACTACTGGGACTCGTACTGGATCGTGCAAGGACTGCTCGTTAGTGGTCTCCACCAAACCGCTCGAGGCGTTGTGAACCACTTGCTCGAGTATGTGGATGAGTTCGGCTTTGTCCCCAACGGCGGGCGCATTTACTATCTCACGCGCTCGCAGCCCCCGATGCTCTCGGATATGGTGCGGATCGTTGCCAAGCTGGACGGCAATGCTACAGATGAGGGTGCAAACCCATGGGACCTCGAATACTTGCGCGCTGCGGTACCGTTGCTCGAGCGCGAGTATAATTTCTGGATGCATCGGGGCGCTCATGGTCACGCTGTGGAGGTTCCTGGTCCACAAGGTGAGACTGTTGTCCTCAACCGGTACGTGGCGCATGCTGGTGAGCCAAGACCCGAATCATATCGCGAGGATGTCAGTACAGTATCCGCTGCGTTTAGCCAAAATGACACGGCGGACAAGGCTGCACTCTACAACGAAATCATCGCCGCAGCTGAGAGCGGCTGGGACTTTAGCAGTCGATGGTTCGGCGACTACTCAACGTTGAAAACGATTCGCACCTCGCGCGTGATTCCCGTGGAGCTGAACTCCATTCTGCACCGCGTGGAGCTCAACCTCGCAAAGTTTCATGAGCTTTTGGGGAATTCTGTCGCCTCATCACGATTCCGAGAGGTTGCTAGCACACGCATGCGGGCCATGGATGCCGTTCTGTGGAGCGATTCAGAGGGCTGCTGGAAGGATTACCTGCTAGATTCTCGTGAGCATTCCCGAGTGGCATCCGTTTCCAATTACTCGCCGTTGTGGGGAAGAGCGTTCAATGCGTCCGACTCAGATCGGCTGGAGAAAATTGTGGTATCATTGGAGAAGTCTGGATTGGTTCAGGAAGGAGGAGCCCAAACAACGACTTCCGTCACAGGCCAGCAATGGGACGCGCCCAACGCTTGGCCGCCTTTGCAAGATATCATCATCGAAGGTCTGCAGGCGGCCGGCACGCCTTCATCGCTAGCCTTGGCAACGCGTCTTGTCCAGACGTGGGTGGAGGCGGGCTTCGTGGCATGGAAGAAGACTGGGCTCATGTTCGAGAAATACAACGCTCAACAGCTTGGCGGTGTCGGTGATGGGGGTGAGTACACGCCGCAGTTCGGCTTCGGCTGGTCCAACGGCGTGATTCTCTCATTTCTTACCAAGTATCAGAACCAACTAGGCGACGTTGCTGAAGTTCGTCGTCTTGTGGGTGGCTCCGATGCTTGATGAGGTTGGAGCTCGTCATGATGACTTGTTCTCTCATCAATGAAAGCCTGCGCTGGGACACATGCATTAACAAGTACGTTCTACCTGCTGATACAACCTCCCTATCCCTATTTGTCGTGTCACCAACATATTGCCGACCACTTGCTCGCATCTCTCTTTTGACGGAAAATGATAAGACTGCTAAGTAAATGCACTCACAGACAACAACGTACCGTGCATGAACAATGTATTTGAGAGAGAGAAGTGAAAGCATAGAGGTTAGCCAACCGAGGGCTCAAATCGCGAGCGTCACTTGAGTGCCACCCAACTAGCACCCCGTTTTGATTGTCTGCACACGAATTACCCAGATTCGCCTTCAGGATTGTTCCGGCCGTGCTGCAAATCGAGCCTGTGAAAGTCATAATTTTTGCTCCACCGGGTCCCAGAAGCTACTTGTAAGGCTCGTTTTGTGGCGGGCTCCACCAACCACATAAGTCGTGATTCCTGTGAGTTCTGATGCACCGCAACGCTTCCCAGCGCTGTAATTTTCTATGATCAAGGACCGCTTCGGCGCAAATTCTGCGATCAATTCGTGCTTGTAACTCGGTTTAGGCTTGCATATCTCTCTCTTGAATGGCGCGGCCGTGCCGCTGCAACTACTCGACTTGGTACAGTTAACCCATGGGCTAACCTGGAACTTTTTCAACATCGTTGGGGTTGTCATAATACGCGTCGAAGTGAACGAAGGAAGGCGTCTCTCCACTGTCGTAAACCTTGTTGTATTGGGTCGCCGTGCTATCGGTAACACAGGAGCTGACGTCGACAGAGATACACCAGCTTACCGAGTTCGTGAACGTTAGAACTGTTGCGCCCGTCGATAGGCTACGAAGCTCGCAAATGGGGTTCTGTGGCACTCGCCATCGCCAACGTAGGCGGGGATGCGCGATGGCGTAGAGGTACAGCCTGCGTTGCCATTGTACTCCTCGACGATCATGCATGGTGTCCATGCACGCGGTTGAGAGTCTTACAACGCGGTAGTAACGAGCGACACTGGGTAGGCTTGAGTTGTGACTGCTGCTCCAAGAAGTTATCCCGCCGCACAGACAAGGCTGCCCACCCATGTCTTCATCATGTTCACTCGACAGGTTAAATTCAGGGCTGAGAGAGAGTACAAGTCTGTTCCAGATCGCTACGAAGCCTCCACTAACAACCATTAGAAGAGAAGACAATTTCTATGCCTTGGTAGCTACAAATCGAGTCCTCGCCTATGGGTCACTTGCGAAATAACCGACATCAAGATACGTAGTACTACACGAAGTAGATGATTTGTTTGGGGGGAGGGGGGTGTCAAATCCACCCCAATCAAATCATCGCCCCTCGCACTACGCAATTGCCTGTCCTAGATAACCAATCGAAGCACCCTTTTTTCTGGCGAAAGCCTATATCTACGATTGCTGCCCAGCACAATAGCTGAAGTTGCATGCACATCACGGACCGTGATTCACGGTCGATGGGAGAGTTATGTAGATTGAATGCAACGAGAATCATCGGCGCCGAATTAGTTTGAAACAAACACAAACGAACCGTGTCTAAGATCGGACATTGGGCAGTGGTCATATCAAGGTCTGAGTTCTAAAGATCCCGGTGTAAGTACACTGACTGACAGGGATAATGCATAAGGTAATTTCAAATAACTGAACCGAGCCGCTAACGTAAGGAAATGACAGGAAACTTCTAGTGGCATTTCGAATCCTCGCGTATGGGTCACTATAGGGTAACCACTATTGAAACAGCCGCGAAGAATGCACTTTAGTACGCAGGGTAGTAAACCTGATAAAATAATATTGAATATTATTCATAGCGCTCTTCGAGCAATCCATCGCAGACAAAGTACCAACGCTGCGAAATCTTACGAAATACGTTGATTTTAAATGAGTGCGTCCATCGCGAACCAGAGTGCCTAACGAGTCGTGGCTGAATGCGGGTTTGGTAAAAGACTGGATTCACGTTCGAGAATCACAACGTATCTCGTTTATGCCAACCATCTAGGCGACACGGTCGCCGTGTTGGTGCTTCCAATGTTTGATGAGGCAATACTTCAATGTAGTGCATCATTACTATATTATCGTGTCGGAACTCGTCTTGATGACTTGTTCTCCATCTCTGAAAGCCCGCGCTGGGACACATGCATTAAGCTTAAGTTTCCATGCACCTACCTACCCTACGACTAATCTATGGGTTGCAAACCAACTACGATGTTGCGTTGCTATAATAAAATAGATATTATCTATTTTGCCGTCCATCAGCTCCTAGCGCTCGGCACTGCAGCCAGTGGCGGCTCGTTCTGGTTGCTGCCAAGATCGTGACTGCTGCTTGTAATTGGAGTCTTGCGAGTCATGGAATCCGCCGCAGCCAAAAGCTGTCGAAGTCTCTCGTCTCCGTCTCTAGTAACCAGTCCATCCAGCGCTGTCTGTCGGTCAATCTGGACAAGTTGCAGGGTCTCGAGCACCTCGCTCCCGTCCACTACTCTTGCGTTGTCTCCAAAATGCTGCCGAACGTTGTTACCTGCATCTCTTTTCCGACCCACGCACAGATGCAGTCCGCTGTCGTACTGACACACTTGAGCGTACATCTTGTTGGTCACTTTCAGCTGCTCCAGCAATTCCTCCAGCGTCGGCTGTTCCACGAGTCTCATCGTTTTACTGCGCAGAACCTCGCCCGCCTTTACCTCCATTCTGGCACAGGCCTCCTGCTCGAACCGGGCGTCCCCCACTGACACCAGGTCCGTGCGCATCTTCAGTCTTGCGAACACCTCCTGCACCTTCAGATGGCTACACAGCGCGTCAAACGTAGCACACTTCCAGTCAAGTTGGCTACCCCCGGTGCCGACGTGGTGGTGGTACCAGTCTCTGGCCGACACCACCTGCACCCTTTCACTCTCCCCATTGCCACAGTGGTGCTGGTTGTCCAGCAAGAACTGGCGGAGCTTTGGCAAGAAGTGCTCGGCGCTGGCCACGACCCAGGGCAGCGACGCGGCCGTGACGATGAACACGGGTCCGAACCGAGCTGCGAGTTGAAGAAGCTCCAGAGCTTGGAGCTCCAGCAGCTCCAGGCGCTGCCGATCCATCGGGGTCAATGGTGACTGAGCCGGCTTTTGTTCGAACGTCTCGATGTCCATGGGCGGAGCTCCGTCGATGAGCCCGTGCGCGACCAGCAGACCCCGGTGGTGTAGCCATGTTGTCGGGCACAGGGTGTCGTCCCAGTCGAACACCGACACCAGAGGCTTCTTGGTCGCTTGGGCGCTGGACGCAGTGGTCATGGACGTGTAGGAGCGTGCTGGAGCTCTGGATAGTGGTGGGTTTCGCCCAGAGCTGCTGCTGTAGCCATGTGTTGACACGCGCATATTGGCCGTTACGGAGCTATTGATGGATGGAGCGCAAGTGACCCGAACGGCGCGGTGATTGGCTGAGCCGATTTTGGCTACAATGTCCTGATGATAGCTGCAAGTGTCATCTAAATTTGCCCCGAAACGAGACCAATAACTGGTCGAGCTGCTCGAGAGGATCTCCAAACATATACAAGGTGCAGGCTTTTGCAGCCAGACAACGCAAGGGGCTTTCGTCAAACGGATACAGGGTTGACTTGTTACGGTAGCAAGACGAGATTCGCTCGACTACGAAAAGCGAATCTCGGCGTCCTCCGGTTGCGCCCGGCGGCTAATGGCTTCGCTTTGCTCGGGTGCAGCTCGTCATGGCGACTCACCACAAGTGTTTCTCCCTGATTTCAAGTACTCGCTGCACAAGTGCTCAAGACGCTGGAAGTTCTGATGGAGGCGATTGAAATATTTCTCGTCGTGGTAATTGTAGTGCCGCAGCAGGCTGCAGCGTTCACGTACCAGCAATCCGGCTACTGGACCACCTCCGACTGCTCTGGAGCCCCCTTCTACATGGACATCTTCCCCGAATTCAACTGCGGACAGCGCAACATCACCTACGACTGCTCGTCCTACACCTTCAACAGCACCGAGTACTACCGCACCGTCATCTGCGTCGCCGACACGCAGGAATGGACCAAGAGCTACTACAAAACCACCGACTACGTCATGATGGAGCAGTTCAACATGTCGGCGGGCGACTGCGACGACTACTTCGAAGGCAGAGTGTTTCTGGCCAACGACAGCTGCATCAAGATGATCAACTCGACGTCGTACCAGAGTGCGATCGCCAGCGTGGGGAGTGACGGCTCGGAGAGTTTGGAATTGTTCGAGGACAATGCGTGTTCGACCACCGCAGCGAAGAGTTTTTCGGTTGTGAGTTCTGTGGTAGAAGAGCATTCGTGCTATGATGGCGAGTACAAGTTTTACTCGGAGAGCGACTACACGTCGGGCAGCGGGGCCTTTGGCAACAGAGATAATAAGAGTGATGGAAACCCCGACGGTGGGTCTTCTGGTGGCACCGGTAGTAGCGGACAGAACGCGGATACAAAATCAGCATCCGGTTTGAGCACGGGGGCTTCTGTGGTGATTGTTGTGGTTGGACTAGTGGTCACTGTCGTATGCTGCATAGTGTTCTGGTGCCGGCGACGCTCGAAGAAGAAGAACCAACAGTTAACCAGCTCGACGGTTCCTGAGGACGTCGGTAACTTCGTAAATGCAGTATTGGCCATGGAAATCCCACCAACCAATGCGGCGACTATTAATTCTAGTAGAGGTGGAGGGGAAGGTGGAAGTGAAGAGGAATCGGCTCTGTGGCGTGACGAGGCTATCCTCGGAGCTCGAGTTCCGCGTGAAAAGGTTGTCGTGAAGCGTTTGATTTCCCGTGGTGGATACGGTGAAGTGTACATGGGGACGTACAACAGACAACGCGTAGCTGTGAAAATGCTACTGCCTGAGACACGGAAGAGCAAGGCACACCGGATAAGTTTTCTTGCGGAGGTGAAACTTATGGCGACGCTGGAACACCCGCGAATCGTCCGTCTTGTCGGTGTTGCGTGGGACTCGCCAAATGACCTCTGTGCTCTGATCGAGTTCGTATCCGGTGGAGACTTGCGTGCTCTACTGAGCAAATACGAAAAGGAGCATCGACCGATCGGATTCACGTACGAGAAAGTCAAGATCGCTTTCCACGTTGCCCATGCTATTACGTACCTTCACACGCTAAGCCCACCCGTTATCCATCGCGACCTAAAGTCCAAGAACATCTTACTGACGAATGAGCTGGATGCGAAGCTCACGGACTTTGGCGTCTCCCGTGAACGCGCAGACCGCACCATGACTGCAGCAGTGGGGACGTCGCTCTGGATGTCGCCCGAAGTTATGATGGGCGAACGCTACAACGATAAGGCCGATATTTTCTCCTTCGGAATAGTGCTGTCAGAGCTGAACACGCACGCAATGCCCTACGCACACGCCAAGTCCCGCGATGGATCCAACGAGCGCCTGCCAGACACAGCGATCTTGCAACTCGTCGCTGCCGGACGTCTTCGCGCCGACTTTTCTCAGGGCGGACCACAGTCTATCATGGACCTTGGACTATCGTGCGTTGCTGTGGACCCAAAATCGCGACCGACAGCACCCGAGGTACTACACCGTCTGCAAAACGTCATGCGAGACATAACCAGCTAACGGTTCGTGAGAGTCACCGTTAGTGTGTCGAATAGCGTAATTGACATTTCATTGCAGTTCTTTACATCGTGCATGTGCTATCAGTCACTATGAATTCCTTTCGAGCCTATTCGCGAAGACAGTCGTACGTGGGTCGATGGCTTCAAGAACATTGAAATCCTGACAATCAATCCACTCGACTGGCTCGATCACTTCACAATCTTCTCATACGCCGAACAGCCAGCTACATCACAACGTCGGATGACAAGTGCAATACCAGCATACATCTCGCTCGTAGCACTAGTGCTCCGGCAGCAAGCTGCAGCGTTCACGTACCAGCAATCCGGCTACTGGACCACCTCCGACTGCTCTGGAGCCCCCTTCTACATGGACATCTTCCCCGAATTCAACTGCGGACAGCGCAACATCACCTACGACTGCTCGTCCTACACCTTCAACAGCACCGAGTACTACCGCACCGTCATCTGCGTCGCCGACACGCAGGAATGGACCAAGAGCTACTACAAAACCACCGACTACGTCATGATGGAGCAGTTCAACATGTCGGCGGGCGACTGCGACGACTACTTCGAAGGCAGAGTGTTTCTGGCCAACGACAGCTGCATCAAGATGATCAACTCGACGTCGTACCAGAGTGCGATCGCCAGCGTGGGGAATGACGGCTCGGAGAGTTTGGAATTGTTCGAGGACAATGCGTGTTCGACCACCGCAGCGAAGAGTTTTTCGGTTGTGAGTTCTGTGGTAGAAGAGCATTCGTGCTATGATGGCGAGTACAAGTTTTACTCGGAGAGCAACTACACGTCAGGCAGCGGAAGCTACAGCGACAGCGGAAGTGAGAATGATGGAAGTTCTGGTGGAGCTGAGAGTAGTGCTGGCAGCAGCGGATCTAGTGTTGGGGTAATTAGTGGAGATTCGTCGAGCTCTGGGCTTAGTACTGGCGTTATCGTGGTTATAGTGGTCGTCGCTGTGTTGGCCGCAGTCGGGATCGGGTTGCTGGTTTTCTGGTGGGGACGTCGTTCGGTAGGGAGAAGACAAGAACCGAACGGAGCAAAAGATGGGGGCGAATTTGTGAGCATGGGTGAAGGAGTGACGGCGATGACCGCAGATGACATGTTCAATTCTGTGTCGGCCGGCGATGGATCAGCGTTGTGGCGCGATGAAGCCATTCTTGGAGCTCGAGTTCCGCGCGAGAAGGTGATGATTGAGCGTCTTTTGAGTCGTGGAGGGTACGGCGAGGTGTATGTTGGAACGTACAATGGGCAGCAAGTTGCAGTCAAGATGCTGCTCCCAGAGACAAGAAAGAGTAAAGCGCATCGTATCAACTTCCTCACTGAGGTGAAGATCATGGCGACTCTCGAGCACCCGCGTATCGTTCACTTGGTGGGAGTAGCGTGGGACTCGCCCAACGATCTCTGCGCACTCACGGAGTTTATGACCTGTGGGGATTTGAGAAGTCTGCTCAGCAAGTACGAGGCGGAGAGTCGACCGATTGGCTTCACGTACGAGAAGGTCAAGATCGCGCTGCATGTTGCGCATGCTCTCACCTATCTGCACTCGCTGGACCCACCCGTGATTCACCGCGATCTCAAGTCCAAGAATATTTTGCTGACGCACGAGCTGGATGCGAAGCTCACGGACTTTGGCGTCTCGCGAGAGCGCGTCGACCGCACCATGACTGCAGCTGTCGGCACGTGCTTGTGGATGTCACCCGAAGTTATGATGGGCGAGCGCTACGACGACAAAGCGGATATTTTCTCCTTCGGAATAGTGTTGTCAGAGCTGAACACGCACGCAATGCCCTACGCGAACGCCAAGTCCCGCGATGGATCAGGTGGGCGAATGCCCGACACGGCCGTCTTGCAACTCGTCGCTGCCGGACGCCTCCGCGCCGACTTTTCTCGAGGAGGCCCGGACTCAATCATACAACTAGGCCTTGCATGCACTGTCATGGACCCGAAAGCACGGCCGTCCGCCCCAGAAGTGCTCTACCACCTCCAAACAGCCCTGAAGGAGATGCAGGTTCAAGCAGCAGAAATGTAAGTATTCGTAGTTGTCACACGTCGCAGGTACTAGTTACATGTATGATCGTAAGCTCCAGTTCCAACTGCACCTGCACCACTTGCAACACCGAATACAACACTGAATGAACATTTTACATAATGCTGGATTCAAGAAAATGAACAGAAATACAACAAGCTGAGCCGTCTTCGTCTACGTCGCGTCGAGCTCTTCCCAGCAGCATCAAGCTCCTCCTCAAAGACGGGAGAAACTCGTTAGAGCTTCTTACCGCCCTTCTTCTTCTTCTCGTCCTTCTTTTTGTCCTTCTTCTTGTTGTCCTTCTTCTTCTCATTCTTCTTCTCGACCTTCTTCTTCTTGTCGACCTTCTTCTTCTTGTCGTCCTTCTTTCCGTTGTTGCCCTGAGCCTCGAAGCTCTGGCCACGCAGGCTGCGGGCAACGCCGAGTCCACGGTCGACCTGCTGCTCTTCGGCGAAGTGGTCGGACGTCAAGCCTGCAGCGGCATTGGTGGGAGCGGAAATCGAAGCGAAGACCACGACGGCGAAGGCGATGGCGTACGAAAGCTTCATGGTGCTCTGGTTGCGGATGGAATCGAGTTGGGGGTGTTGCTCGTGGCTCTGCAAATTGCCGAATGTGCTTACCCGCGCGCTTGCTTGACTTCATGTCTGAGAGGGGCGGCCGGAAAGTCCACCTCGCACGTAAGATAGTTTTTTCATTTAGCTCTGACGAGATACCCAGAACAAAGCCAATGTATCTCGTCTGTTCGAACAGCACAAGAGCTACAGTACTGGTATCATGGAGTTCCAGCAAGAGATCAAACGCAAAACTCTGATACAGCAGTGCAGAGCTCTTCTTTTTTTTACAACCGCCGCTTCGTCCGTATGTTGCATCGCTTGCCTCCACCATAATATCCACACCATAAGCTCACGCCAGTGTCTGATCCGCACGGTCATCGAGCTCCCCGGCACAGCCCGAAGATTTCTTACCCATGAGCACAGTGCGCGCAACATCGGGTTATCGCTAATACTGTAGAAGTAATGCGCACGATCTGCGACGTGTGACAACCACACATGGCTACATCTATCAGTAGGAAGAGGCAGCTTTTCTAGCTCAACGGAGTGCACTTAAAGATGGTTACATGTTCAGACTGATACTACATGTACTGTGCATGTATAGCATGTGTGTTGCATGAACAACTGATCATCATCTGGCGTCGTTGTTCTGGATAGCTCAAAAAATCTACCATTGATCTACGACAGATTGGAGCCAAATGAAAAACAAACTGTGTGTACCTTACGGGCGAGGTGGACATTCCGAACGGTAAAAGCAACGTTTGCTAAACCGCCCCTCTCAGGCCAGGTACACCGGTCGTGAGTACACAAGCACATTCGGCAATTTGCAGAGCCACGAGCAACACCCCCAACTCGATTCCACCCGCAACCAGAGCACCATGAAGCTTTCGTACGCCATCGCCTTCGCCGTCGTGGTCTTCGCTTCGATTTCCGCTCCCACCAATGCCGCTGCAGGCTTGACGTCCGACCACTTCGCCGAAGAGCAGCAGGTCGACCGTGGACTCGGCGTTGCCCGCAGCCTGCGTGGCCAGAGCTTCGAGGCTCAGGGCAACAACGGAAAGAAGGACGACAAGAAGAAGAAGGTCGACAAGAAGAAGAAGGTCGAGAAGAAGAATGAGAAGAAGAAGGACAACAAGAAGAAGGACAAAAAGAAGGACGAGAAGAAGAAGAAGGGCGGTAAGAAGCTCTAACGAGTTTCTCCTGTCTTTGAGGAGGAGCTTGATGCTGCTGGGAAGAGCTCGACGCGACGTAGACGAAGACGGCTCAGCTTGTTGTATTTCTGTTCCTTTTCTTGAATCCAGCATTATGTAAAATGTTCATTCAGTTCATTCAGTGTTGCACAGTATTCTCGTGTTTGGAATGTAGCCATGTCACCCGTCACACGTCGCAGATCGTACCTTATCGCGTGGCATAGGTTTTCATACAAACACGACTTTTGGAGTCTGTGGCATGCGTGAACATGGGTGCGCATCGCGACTTCCTCCTTATCTGCGTCTCCGTGGACGTCTAGTTCACTCGGCGTTATTTGTATGAACCGTAGGTCCTCCTCCTACATCTGCGCCGAGAAGCAACGCCAAAAAGCCCTACAAGCGGCCGCAATGCAAGCACGAGGGCTGCACCAACCAAGTCAAGTCCAAGGGCCTATGCAAGAGCCACGGAGGGGGCATCCGCTGCAAGGTGGACGGATGTGACCGCTGTGCCCAGAAGGCGGGGCTCTGCTACACCCACGGGGGCAAGGCTTGCTCGGTGGAAGGCTGCGACAAGAGCGCCCAACGGAAGGGACTATGCTACGCCCACGGCGGCAAACCGGCCGAGGCCAAGCGGTGCACTGTGCCAGGCTGTCTGATGGTCGCGCGGACAAGAAACTTGTGCAGAGCTCACGGTGGAGGCGCCCAGTGTGAGGTCGAGGGTTGCGAGAAGGTGGCAGAGCCTGGTGGTCGCTGCGGAGCCCATGGCGGAGGCAAGCGGTGCAAGGAGGAAGGCTGCTCCAAGAGGAGGGTGTCGAAAGGGCTGTGCTGGGACCACGGCGGAGGGACGAGATGCAGCCTCGAGTGGTGCGAGAACCGCGGGGGAAAGAGCGGGTTTTGCAGTGCTCATTGGGCGGAGAAACGGGGGATGGAGGTGCCTGGAGATGCCTCCTCTGATGACGATTGGGGGATTGACAGCGACGGTGCCGAAATCGCTTCCAGCTGGGTTGCTGCTGCCTCGACTGCAGATCGACGTACTACGGAAAAGAAATCCAACCCCGAGGTTGATGTCGTGCGAAAGGGGAAAGGAGAAAAATCATCGGATAGGGCTGCTGACGATTCGAAGAGTGAAACTTGAGCAGATACCACTTGTTGCCAGTAATGTGGAAAGCAGCGTTTTAGTCCACAGAGTTCTTCATCAAATCCTGGGACGGCACGCTCAACGTTAAGTTGGCGCAGTTGTTCGATATCGCGCACGAAATACGGAAGTAGCGGATCTGCTCCGTCGGGTTGCAAGCATAGTTGTGTCCAAAGCCAGCAAAAACATCGAGGTGTAACATACCCGTAGCTTTTGTGGCAAACGGGTGAAAGTCGCTCACTTTTGTCCACACGGTATCGGATACCATTGCTTCGTCGTGCAATATAGGCGCACAAGTGGCTCGTTTTCTTTTTCGGGCTGAGGTGGGAGAGTATAGGTCAGATACTTCTGTTGCGTCGGCCGAGTTTGAATCCTTGGTCTTGGAATGGTTCGAATCTAATCGGGAATTGGTCGTTCAATCAAGCAAACTCCAACGGTGTCACCAAGGCCTGCCCAGCATCTTCGTCGGTGAATGTTGGAGCTGTCAATGCAAGCTGCTGTCGACGACGTTCCCGTGGTGACCATAGCGTTGGTTGCATGTCGCGAATCCTTATCCACGAAGGGGGAGGGGGGCACTCGCTGGTACACGTTGGACGGTGGTGAAAGTGGAGTATCTTCTTGTGAGACGTGGAAAATGGGGTACAGATTCACCACTACTAAGGACCGCTACGTCGCCGGAAACACTGCAAGAAATGGGCATCTTAATATCGTGCAATGACTTGTGAGCATTACCCATATAAAACGTTATGAGCTGGCTGGTTTCCACATGATTTTCTGCAAGTAGCAGCCGAGTGCGGTCATCTCAAGTGGCTTCATGCCAAACGTATGGAGGGATTCTCGACGGATGCAATGGAATTGGCGGCCGTATATGGGCATCTCGATAGCTCCTTGAAAACCGCAACGAGGGATGCACCAGAAAAGCCATGGACAACGCCGCACCTATTGGGAATTTCGCCGTATTGAAGTATCTCCACAAAAATCGACAGGAGGGCTGCATGAGTGAGGCAATGCAGCTTGCTGCTTCAAATGGCCATTTGGAGGTAGTCCAGTGGCTCCACACGAACCGAAACGAAGAAAATCCCGGAGCAGCTTCGCGAAAATACAGTGGCGAAATTGTTGTGTAGTATTGTTCGGGAACTACCCAGAGTCATGCTCGTATCCGTGAAGCCGAAAGCGAATTAGCTTTGATGAAAGAAATGGACGAATTGTCGCCCCTATTGCTTACTCTAGGTAAGCCACTTGGGCTTTTGCCTCTCGTCGTACTGAATCGTGGGCGTGAAGAACTCGATGAACTGCTGGTCCAGCAGACGCATGCGAGGACCCGCAAAGCGGCAGTACTCGTCGATAATGGAAGTCAGCGACCAGTTCTCCATCTTGCGCATGCACCCGATCACACACCCCGTACGGTGGGTTCCTTTCGTGCAGTGCACCAAGATCGGGTGGTTTCTCACATCTTCAAAACAGGACAACACGGTCAGACCAGCAGGAACGTGCCCCCCTCCCAGACTTTCATACCCAATGCTTACCGAGCAGGTGACGCAGTGCATCAGCCATTGCGTCCGGGTTGATGCTGATGAACGGCTCCTGTAGTCACCAATCTGGTCGCATGAGTGGGTGCTCTTCCAGTTGATCAATTTGTCTCAGTCGCCGCACCTTGTTGCCGTCAATGGGGCATTGAAACACCTCGATGTTGTTCTCCTTGAAGAAGGCCACGTTCTCCGGCTGGTGCTCCTGGTGGCACAGGTATCTGCAAGTTCACAGAAATCCCAATCAATCCCAGTGGTGAGAGCTGCCAATCCGTTCGCGCTTTGGTGTTGTTTACGTACAGCACGGACTTGAGCCCGAGCTGCTGCAGGAAGGCGTGGTTCTTGCGGTTGGGGAAGCCCGAGCGGTAGACGCCCGAGGCCACCATGGAGAAGTTGAGCGGCGGGATCAGCGTCTTCTCGTACGTCGACATGCTTGAATGGAGCTCAGCAAATCGCTCTTTCTCATTGGGCAAAACGAACAAACCTAACTTGCTACGGCGGAAGGCGTAATTAGGAGTTCTGTCGATGTTAAAATTGAGCGATAACTTCGTGTTTTCGAAGGACGTGTTAGCTCTCAAGACAACCTTCTTGTCACGGAATCAGTAACTACGCGTTATGAAGGCAAAAGGGGCTAGAAGCTTGCAACAAACGGCTTCCCTGTATTTAGCGTCTGGCCTCTTAGCATCGGCTTCCGCATGGACAACTCGAGCCATTCGCTTTTTCCATCGTGCAAGTGTTTGTAGTTTTCGTGTGTCAAGTCATTTCTTTCTCTGCAACATATCACGCTCGCTCTTTCCTGGCGAAGCCCGTAACGTCCACAGCATTCGCTTACGCGGAGGCCTTGGACTTGTAAGCCGAACCGTCCGAGAACTTGTCCACCCACTCCTGGTTCTTGAGCGGGGCGCCGGGCCACGACTTCTGGAAGTGGTCCTCCGGCTTGAAGCTGGACGGGTCCTCGATACGCTCCACAAGCTTGTGCTTGAACTTGCGGATCAGACCTTGCACGGGCCAAGCGGCGGCGTCACCCAGAGCGCAAATAGTGTGGCCCTCAATCTGGCGCGAGATCTCCTCGAGCATGGGGATCTCCTCGAGCTCAGCGTCACCCGTCTCCATGCGGGTCAGCACCTTCTCCATCCAGCCCGTGCCCTCGCGGCATGGCGTGCACTGGCCGCAACTCTCATGCGTGTAGAAGTGCGAGTACCGGCGGATGGCGCCCACCATGTCCACGCTCTTGTCGAAAATGGTGACGGCGGCCGTACCCAGACCGGAGCCGCCGCGCTGCTTTAGGTCGTCGTAGTCCATCATGATGTCCTGGCACAGCTCCTCGTCCAGCACGGGCACGGACGAACCGCCAGGGATACACGCCTGAAGGTTGTCCCACCCGCCGCGTACGCCACCGCAGTGGCGCTCGATCAGGTCGCGGAGAGGGATGCTCATCTCCTCCTCCACCGTGCACGGGTTGTTGACGTGTCCGGAGATGCAGAAGAGCTTGGTGCCGTGGTTGTTCTTGCGTCCGAGGCTGGCGAACCACGAGCCGCCGCGACGCAGGATCGTGGGGGACACCGCCACCGTCTCCACGTTGGTCACCGTCGTGGGGCAGCCGTACAGGCCCGTGTTGGCCGGGAAGGGCGGTTTGAGGCGCGGCTTGCCCTGGCGGCCCTCGAGGCTCTCGAGCAGACCCGTCTCCTCGCCGCAGATGTAGGCGCCGGCGCCGCGGTGCAGGTACACGTCGAAGTCGTAGCCCGAGCCGCAGGCGTTGCGGCCCAGGAAGCCGCGCTGGTAGGCCTCGTGGATGGCCTCCTGCAGGATCAGCGCCTCGTTGAAGAACTCGCCGCGGATGTAGATGTAGGCGGCGCGCGCGCGCATGGCGAAGCCGGCGATGAGGCAGCCCTCCACGAGCTTGTGCGGGTCCTTGCGCATGATCTCGCGGTCCTTGCACGTGCCGGGCTCGCTCTCGTCGGCGTTCACCACGAGGAAGGACGGGCGGCCGTCCGTCTGCTTGGGCATGAAGGACCACTTGAGGCCCGACGGGAAGCCGGCGCCGCCGCGGCCGCGCAGGCCCGAGTCCTTGATCTCCTGCACGATCCAGTCCGGGCCCATGCACAGCAGGTCCTTGGTGCGGTGCCAGTCTCCGCGACGCAGCGCGCCGTCCACGCGCCACGTGTCCTCGCCGTACACGTTGGTGAAGATGCGGTCCTCGTCCTTGAGGCCGCCGTACACGCGCGCCATGGCCGCGGGCTGCTCCGCCGCCTGCAGTCGGTTGCATGCAAGTTGTATGGTTAGCCAGAGGGCTCGCGACAGTTTATACTGCAGGACGCCGTAGAAGGTGTCAGAGGGAGGCAGGCACGTACGGCATTGGCCACAGCAGCGCTGGTGCGGAATCCGCGCGCTGCTCGACGGCGACAAAGAGAGAGAGAGAGAGAAATGGGTGGGTGAGTGGGTGAGTGAGTGGGTGACAGGCCTGGGCTGCTGACGGACGACGCACCTTGGGCGAGCGACTTGTGGGCCACGCGAGCGGCGCTCTTCATGGCTTCCTGCTGCTCGTGACTCGGCTGAACCAAACTCACGCTGGCCGCACACGACGACGCCTTGGACCCCCAGAACGTTTTCCCCCTGCGTTGTGGGCCGTACAAATCCATCCGATTTGACAGGGATTTGTGCTGGTGTGGCGAACATAATGTCGTGTGGTAGAACATAAAGGCAACTTCAACGTGCATCGTTTGGAAGGCAGGTGTCCTACGAGCGGAGTGAGAGCAGCTTCGGTGGCGAAACCCCCGAGAGAATCGGTCGATGCGGAGGAAGCGTGGTTTTAGTGGAAGGCTCGAGCAGCTTCAGTCGCATTTCCCTATACTTAGTGCCTGCACTGGGCCGTTGCGGTGGGCAACTTCCCACTTCGTAATTCTGGCCAGCGATGGACTGCTCTGCCGATCCCAGCCTTCTCGACAACCGCCCCACATTCCAATCTGCGCTCTCGTAGCTACCCGCCAACCGGTTTATAAGGCGTGACCCAACTACAAGGATGAAGTCTGCCGTAGTCCTGTCAGCGGTTCTGCTGGTCGCTGGCGTCTACGCGGACAGCAAGTCCACCACGTTCCCAGGGCGCTGCGTGACGACCAAGGACTGCACCACGTACGGCAGCAATTACGCGTGTGTGTCGGTCGACACGAGCGTCGCCGGCCTCGAGCAGCTGAGCATGTGCATTCCTGGCGATCAAGTGTGCAGCGGCAGCATCGCCGGACTCTGCCCGACGTTCATGTCCTGGCCGGCCAAGTATCGCGTGATTCAGCCTGTATGCGCCTTCGTGAAGGTCGAGAACTGCGACCAGCAGTACAACGTAACTGTGTCAAGCACCGCTGGCAGCAATGGCTCGGTAGACGGCGAGTCGGACATCACTGTGAGTGCCGCCAATGGCACTGGCACAGTGCAGTGCTATCAGCGCAACTTCACTGTCAACAACGACTATGTCGTCGTGAACGGTATCTACCAGTGCCTCGATGAGGCCAAGTACGTTGCTAACAATGGAGGCTACATCCAGAACATCACCGACACGGTGGTGGAGCAGTGCGGCTGGAATGCCACGACTCAGACGCTGTGCAGCGGTCAAGGCACGTGCTCTCCCATCGTGGACTTTGCGCAGGACTATGAATGCAAGTGCAACGCCGGCTACAACTCGTCCGACTACTGCTACGCCGTGACTTCCAACGAATGCAGCAGTGTCTCGCAGTGCGGGACGCAGGGAACGTGTGAATTCAGTGGGAACACGACCAGCGGTGAGTGCTCGTGCAGCGCGGGTGCCACGGGTGACCAGTGCCTGCTTTGCGACGCTACTGCAAGCGCTGGCACGGTTTGCAGCGGACATGGCACATGCAGCACGAGCGGCGTTTGCACGTGCAACAAAGGCTACAACGGAACATTTTGCGGAGACTCGACGGGTGAGAAGACCTCTTCTTCCTCAACCACGTCCGCTGCTGCTTCAGTGAAGATGGGAATCAGCGCAGTTGTTGCTGCCTTGCTCTTGGCCATCTTCGCGTAGACTTACGTAGGTAGTCACAATGCATTGAATGAACTGCTTTACTTGATCACTCGCTACACATTTGCCTTGACAGAGATTGCTCAAGAGCGAAAAGCACGGTGCCTTTTATTGACACCACGCTGTGCTTTCCTACTTCTCTAATTACCTACTGTGCCAATTTTGCGAGGCTAACCGGTGGCTTCGAAGCAGTAGTTGGCAGCCGCCTGTACGTCACCTTTCTTCTTCTGCAATGCCTCAACGGCAAGCTCGCGCGAGAAGCCCATGTCGAGTAGCTGTTGAACACGTTTCGACTTACGGAAGCGAATGACAAGCGGGCGCGTCTGAGCCTTGATCATCTTCAACGCGCGGTCCACCTGGTAGTGCTGCAGTGGATGCCCGTTGGCTTGCAGAATGGTGTCGAATAGACCAATCTGGCCGCACTTTTCGGCGCCGAACATGCCACCCTTGGCCCCGCGAGGGAAGCTCGTCACACACAATTCGTTGTCTATCTTCTCTAAGTACATACCGAGTAGTAGTGATTCGCCAAAACGCACGTCGTACTCGTCTTCACCTAGCAGCGCGTTCATAGAGATCGTACGAGGGCACATGGCGATAGCTGCAGACACCGGCGTGATGTTCTGCGTGATGGAGTCGCGCAGGCTCAATTCCTCCATTTCGAAGTCGGGGTTGGCCTCCAACTCTGTTACTGCATGTGTACCTCGGCTGCTAGGGATCGTTGTTTCTTCGTCCACACTGTGAAGTTCGTCATCGCCTTGTCGCCGCAGCGATGGCCGTTCAATGTCGGGGGATTCCTCCTTAATAGACGGAGGCATCATTTCCCCTGGCTGAGAGCCCACAGATAAGCTCTTCGGTCGGTCGATATTGAGGGAGCCATCGTTCACGAAAATCCCGACCGACGAATCTTTGCGCTGATCAGGAAGCTCGTAGAACAGAAGCACCGGCTGGAATCGGCCCTTCAGGCACTCAGATACAACATTACTCCACGATCCCATCTCGAGCACGCGCGAGTCATCAAAGAGCAACCACATCTTGTGCGCTGTGCTGTAAAACAGAGCCACGTAATGCCGCCCGTAGTAGCAAACAAAGCCACGGAGGCGGTACGTCGTACGCAGACCACCATTCTTAAAACGGATGACAGGCCCGGCGGCGTCAAAGCACTTGGCCAGATCCAAGCGGTCATCGATGTTGTTCAGCACACCCTGCACCTGTTCCTTCGTGGCAGATTGGGTAGCCCAAAGAATCGAGACTGCGAACACCATGGGGAATCGATGGATGACCCGTTCCTTGTTGAGCTTTCCACTGCAACCCTTTTGCTCACACTTGGAAGCGACATCAGCCTCCTGGGATGTAAGTCGCCGGAACATCTGCTCCGTCGATTCGTACTTGCACGCATACAAGTCACTCGCGTACGTGGAATACACGAGGTTCGAGTACAGGTCCCACGGCGAACTGTGATTGCAAGATCCGCACACATATCTGTCGTAGATCTGGTGCGAAAAGACCAAGTGCGGGATACTGTTGTCGTCGAAGACTGCTTGGGGTTTCTCCTCGTAAGTGTCAGTGCTAACCACGCGAACTAGAGACTTGACCATCATCGTTGTCTTGTGGGTCTCCTCAATTTCCGTGGCGTCCGTCTGCTGGTGCATCAAGTTCAGCAAGGCGAGCAACGTTTCCTCGGCATCGTACATGGCGCCTTCCTGGAAGTTCTTGTCCGCCGAGTACAGCACACTCAATCCCTTACGGATCGCCCGCGAGTGCAGAACTCCACTTGAAGTGTCGTCGTACTCCATCATCATGGACTTCAGCGCACGCAGCACGTTGGACTCCACTGTGCGTGACTCGTCCTTCACCTCGACGTGCAGCAGGAAGTGGCGCATGGACGTCAAGTGCCAGAAGCTCTGGATCACAACGTTCAAGAAGCAGTTGTTCTCCCCGGAGGCGTTCAGCAGTCCTCGATGCACCGAGGCACCCTTCACCCACAGATTGGCCTCCTTCTTGGTGTTGCTGCTGCTGGAGAAGAGCGCAGCTGCATCCGAGGGCGAGTCCGAGCTCTGGTCGCTGCCGCCGAGCGACGCCAGCGACGTCTGCGGCGGCCAGTCCTCCTCCTCGCGGCTGGTGAGCACCCGCAGGTGGTGGATCCAGTCGCTGGCCGCCGTGGCGGTGGGGCCGTCGATCTCCAGCACCTTGTCGGCGTGGTCGTCCAGCTGCTTGACGCTCACGAGGAAGGCGAAGCGCCGGCCGTCCCAGGGCGCCACGCCCAGCACCTTGTAGCTGCGCAGCGGCTTGACCAGCCCGGACTGCAGGTCGCCCGTGCTGGGCTGGAACTTGAACGTGCTGAGCTGCAGCGTGTCGCGCGTCAGGATGCAGTAGCGCATGTGCCGCGGGCGCACGTTCACCATGCTGCGCGTCTTGAGGTTGAGCCAGCCGCGGTGCACCACCTCCCCGAAGGCGGACTTGAGGGGGCCGTTCTCGCTGGACAGCGGCGTGGGCTCCAGCGCCGTGGGCTGCATGACCGACAGCTTCATGGCCGACAGGTCGTCGTCACACACGCCACATGCAACGAACAACAGTGAGTCAGGGCGTCAGTCGGCGGGCGAGCGAGGGTGGGGGTGGCTGCTTGCCGCTAGAGTCTAAGCGGTTGTAACCTACCAGGAGGGGAGAGGGCGAGGGCGAGAGGCTCAGGGGCGCGGGCTTGGACGAATGCTGCCCCGTACCGGAAGCCGTCGCGTCGTTAGACGTTTAGCTGCGGGAAGGCACGATGGTCCGACTCGTTCTTCGCCGGCTGGACGGGCTCCGATTGGTGGATTTATTTTTAGCTGATGACGTTGCAGACGAAAAGTATCGCAGCGCTCACTTCAACTGAACGACGCAGGGGCAACGACCGGGTCCGCTTGCCACGAACTACGGTATACAAGAACGCTGGACTTGTCACGGAGTTGATGCGCTATTTACTTGTAGTACTTGCTTGGGTTGGTTGGTTGATTGCTTGACGCCGGCGTGTCGAGTTGCAGGGCTGCGCGAGCGAACGAGGTTGGTATCTGCTACCGCGCGTGCGGGCGATAGGCGTCGAGTGGCGTCAGGTTGCAGTGGCACATCGCGCACTTTGAGCACGAACAGCTCCGCAATGTATTATCCTCCCTATGCAGCAAGTGGATCCGAGCTATAATAGACGCACAGCAAACGGTGACACTCAGTTCACGTCCGAGTCGTCGTCATCCGAGTCGTCGTCTTCGTCTTGAGAAGAGGAAGTCGTGGCTGGGTTGCCGCGGTTGCGAGAGCTGCGACGCAGACCGGGGTGGTCGTCCGAGACTTCGTGCGGCTGTTTAACCGAGTGAGTGCTATTAGAACTCACACACAAAGCAGGTGACAAGGAGTTGAACGATGCTCACGTACCGACTGCCGCCTCCGCTTGCTGCTGCGAATAGACCGGCTCGGGGACTTCCGCTTCCTAGCCACACTGTTTCTTGTCGAGCGCCGGGGCTGATCATCGTCTTCCTCATCATCGCCGTCGTCGTCTCCGTCTGTCTCGCTACCGGCGTCATCGTCACTTTTCGCCTCGAAAGCCTCTTCCTCATCGCCGCTCTTGTCCGAATCAGCAATTGTTTCCTCCTCCTCCTCCTCTTCTTCCTCCTCATCAATATTTGCGTAATTTACTTGTCGCCGGTTGCGTAGAGAGCGCCTGCCGATGCCCTCAAAGTTTCCGGTCGCATCAAGTACACCACTGGTAGCAAGCTCGTGCTTCCAGCGCTCATTGCGCTTCCGCTTTTCTTTCTGGCGTGTGAGCTTCTTGAGAGCACCGCGAGACAGTGCGTGCCATAGTTGTAGATCGGCTGAATCGATTGATAGTGATAACTCCTGCACCAGCAACTCGACTGATTCCAGGTCGTTGCAGACCGTCTCCCAGTCCGTACCACCAACCTTTGCGCACCGACATACCCACACCGCTGCATTGGGCACAGTCGCAGCATCTTCCAGGATGAAGTAGGAGCGACCCGCGGCATCCGTGCCGATAGGTTCATTTCTCTGTTAAAAGACACCAACAACAGTCAGCACACAATTGCCGGTGGCGATTCCAGGCAAGCACGACTTACCATAGATTCTGCTTCTTCTTGGTCAATTTGCTCGACGAGCGTATCATTGCGGTCAAATTGAATTTCACAAAGAAACTTCAGTATTGCCACTCGCTCCGCGACGGAGAGGTCGAAGTAGAACTCTTCTCGCTTCTCTGCGTCACTGCTGCTAGCTGGGTACTTCATGTCTTCTGCAATAGCTGGCGGGTACTCTGCGTCGCGCAGGAAGCGCAGCAGGTGAACATACCAAGGGTATTTTCTACAAAAATGAAGTGAACACGACTTAGCAATGGTCGCGCAACAACCACTAGAGACGATTCGACTACGTACTTTGACATGGCGACGTTGACGTTAGTCAGCAGTCGGGAGTGTAGCTCCTCACACAACCCGTCCTCCTTCGGCTGCAGCAAAGTGTTCGCCAGGACCTATAATCCGCCACATCACAAAGCAAACACTGAATAAGCCCATGCCCTCACCAGCAGCACCAGAACAAAACCATCTCTGCATCTCACCTCCAGCGTCGTCACGACATTCGAGAGCTTCAGTCCGAGTCGGCGGAAGCGCTGCAGGAACAAGAACACGGCCGCAAAGTTGCAGTCCGTCTGTAACGCGTGGAGCCTCTGCGTGGCGTCCAGTGGGCTGCATTTGGGGAACGACACGCCTTCGGGCGCGGCCACGCCGACGAGGCTGCTGATGTCTTCCCACGAGGTCTCGTCGTAGATGAACTGGCAGCGGCGGCAGTTCCAGTCGCCGTCGGGCAGCTCGCCCTTGATCCCGTAGCACTTCTTGTGCACTGTCATGGAGCACGTGGCGCAGCGCAGCTCGCAGCGCGTGGCCTCCTCCGTCTTGGCCTCCTCGCACACTCGGCACTCGTCGGTGATGTGGATGTAGCGCTGCACAAAGTTCCTGGACGCGCCCACCGCCTTCTTCTTCTTCTTCGCTGCGGCCGCCGGCTGATCGACGTCTTTGCTGGCTGCAGCAGCGCTGTCCTCTGGCTGCGTGGGCTTCTCGCTGGGCTTCTTGTCCTTGGCGGCAGTTGGCGCGGGCTTGAACCACCGGTCCAGCGTGTTGGTGGGCGGCTTGGGCTTCGCCTTGGGCTTGGGCTTGCTGGGCTTCGACTTGGGCTCGCCCTTGGCTGCCGGCTTGCTCTTGGCCGCGGCGGCGGCCTCGCGCGGCGAGCCTAGGAGCGCCGCGGCCTCTTGCTCCGGCTGCAGCGCCATCCTTTGACAGCGTTTTGTGCGTTGGCGCCAAAAAGCGCCAAACATCGTGTGTCACACACCAAACAATGTCGCTTGAAGGTGGATCCGATCATATACATAGAAGGTGAGAGTCTATGTATTGTAGCACTATTTAGCGTGGTCCACCGTATATTAGTGTGGCGCACAGCAGCTTCGTTTCGAGCCGCCCGCCCAGTCAGTCACTCGTCAGGCCCGACCGAGCCTGCGGAGAGGGAGTGAGTGGCCGAGTGCGACGTGGAGCCCCGAGAGCGTTAGTAGCCAAGAAGCCTCGAAAGCGCGAGCCCCAGATCCCGGATCCCTTCCCCCCCGTCGCCAGCCAAGCCCGTTTCCCGCCCGCGAGCAGCCATGGAAGACGCCAAGAACCTGCACCGCCGCCTGCTCAAGTTCACGCGCGGCGACGTGACGGACCAGGGCGAGGCCCTGGAGGTGCTGCGCGCGCTGGAGAAGACCGCCGTGACGTACGCCATCCTCAAGGAGACCAAGATGGGCCACACGGTCGGCAAGCTGCGCAAGCACGAGAACGAGAAGATCGCGAGCCTGGCGCGGCTGCTGGTCAAGTCGTGGAAGAACATGGCGCTGTCCCCCAAGGCCTCGTCCTCCGCCGCCTCCAGCAGCAGCAGCAGCAGCAGGCTCCACCACGCCAAGAAGGAGGCGTCCCCCAAGCCCAGCAGCTCCGGCTCCCCCGGCTCCAATGGCCTCAAGACGGCGCCCAAGCCCGCGGCCGCGCGCGTCAGCTCCACGCCATTCATTCCGGCGGGGCTGGACAAGGTGCGCGCCACGGTGCGCACCAAGCTCAAAGAGATCCTGGAAGCCTCCGAGGGCGGAGACCCTGGCCAGGTGGCGGCCGCCGTCGAAGTGGCCATGGCCAGGATCTACCACATGGGCGCCCCCGGCGAGCAGAAGAAGGAGTACATGGCCAAGTACCGCCAGTTGTCGTTCAACCTGAAGAAGAACGCCGAGCTGCGCCAGAACCTGCTGGACGACAGTGTCAGCGGAGACCAGCTGGTCAAGATGACGGCCGAGGAGCTGGCCACGGAGGAGAAGCGCGCGCAGATCGAGAAGCTGCGCGACGACGCGTTCCAGGAGGCGCGGTTGGACTGGGCCGAGGCCAACCACGACAAGATCCAGAAGCAGACCGGTACCGAGGGCACCAAGGGTCTCTTCACCTGTGGGCGCTGCAAGTCGTCTAAGACCAGTAACACACAGAAGCAGACGCGCAGTGCCGATGAGCCTATGACGGTGTTCGTCATGTGCCATAACTGCGGCAACCGATGGAAATGCTAGTGTAGCGAATGTCGACCATGCCGCGCCCTCCCCTCTCCTCACCACCTAGTGTTCGTATAGCTAGCTGCTCCTTGCATTGTTGGAGCCATGTTGCTCTCCCTCCAAACTTCTCTGCATCACAACCCGTGAAAACAAGTCACGGCAATGGGAGGGGAGGACACAGCAGATGCACCTGCATGCGCACGTACACGTGGTGTATCTTGCGCTAAGTACCGGTGCGGCCTAGTGTTTTCTGATAGCTCTGCCCGGCCAATGTTGGTACGCAGCCAATGTTGACGCGAGCTGCGTGTAGAAATTTATAACGAGCTTATCCCCCACAACCTGGCAGCGTGCTGGTTCCTTCGTGTTGTTTTTTGTGATACATGTAGGCAACTCGGGCCCTGGCAGCCAGTGGTTCAAGCAAGTTGAAGTTAATCAGGTGTGACCAGCTCGTCACGACAGACAATGGTCTTTGGAGGTGGGCGAAAGGCCTACACGACCGTCGACGATTGAGGTCGGAGGTGAATCAACTATTCGTGCAGGCCAACCACCTCCAGGGGTTCGACAAGCGAGCGTCGCCGTCTCCAGACGATCGTGCGTGACGGACTTGCTTCAACCCCTTTCGAATATGATTGGATACATTATAGCTACTGACTGTGTATGCATTATCAGAGATAGAATTAACAACGATTTGTATCGATAACAAATCATCACTGGTATAAGGCATCAAAACATCCTGTTCACTTCAACAAGCGGTTTAGGACAACCGGTGAATGGGACGCGCCGCGAGAACGATACGCTGGCCCACCACTAGGAGAGCTCCATGGCGAGTAGTGGCGGTGACTCGCTGAGTCAGATCCGCAATTCAGCCGCCGCCATTCTCCAATTTCCACCCAAGCGAGTACCACCTTCTCCGCGCTACCAGTCGATGTCCCCGTCGTCTACCAGCTACGCCCCGAGCTGCAACAACTCGGCGGAGAGCTCTGGGCGCGATGACGTTGGGGTCTTGAAGCGCGCCACAGTACTCGCTGACTTGCTCAAGTGGTGGGACGACCGCGACATCGCCCGTGAAGGCGAAAAGCTGCTCCTGATCCCCAAAAGAGACCATCAGTGCGACCAAGCCACTCAACGTGAACACGGTCGACCCCAGCACCAGGACGCTACTCCTGCTACACCGAAGCGTGCTGGGCTACTGAGCCGTGAAGTTTTGTTCCGGGTGCTGGAGATTCTGGTGGTGATGGCTGTCGTGGCTGTCGGGTTGAGTGTTTTATCGACCAAGTCGACGGACCATGGAGTCAACAAGGCACCGGCGTTCTCGCTCCACCGGTCTGGCGGGAAGTTGCTAAGCGGGGGACACCGCTTGCGCTCCTTTCTCCGCAATATGAAAAGCCATCCGCCAGTGTTGAGCCACCTCCCGACGGACGCAGATATCCCGCTTGGAGTCCATGTGGAGCTAGAGAGAGCCATGGACATCTACTGCCGCGGACCGCTACTCCATGCCGTGCAGATGGCGAATGTCTTCTCTGACAGCAAATACTTTGTGGACATGCCGATTAAAGAGAACAGCAGCGCGTTTGATATCCTTGTGGACTTCCAGCGTCGAGGACTGGCGATGACCGAGTATCGACCGAATGTCTACGACTCTCACGAGCAGCAGCTTCGGCGCTTTATCGATGATCACTTCGACCCGCCAGGCACGGATCTGCTACCGATCACACCGTTCGACTTCCAGAGCCAATCTCACCCACCCATGGTGGCCGAAATTCAAGATGACGAGCTTCGAGACTGGGCGTTTGATCTGCATCGAATTTGGCAAAGTCTTGGACGCATTCACAACCCGAATGTCCGAGGATCGCTCCTTCGGTCTCGAAAGCTGGATGATCTGACCTTGAACCGACCTTCCAACGTGCTGATCGTGCCTGGTGGACGCTTTCGCGAAAGCTACTACTGGGACTCGTACTGGATCGTTCAAGGACTCCTGGTGAGCGACATGCCGATAACAGCTCGGGGAATCGTCAACCACCTGCTCGAGTACGTGTCCGAGTTTGGTTTTGTGCCCAACGGAGGTAGAATCTACTATTTGACGCGGTCCCAACCGCCCATGCTTACGGATATGGTGAAGCTGGTCGCTCGTCTTCCGATCAACGGTAACGAGAGTGAGTATGACGACGAGTATCTGCGAGCTGCACTGCCCATCCTGGAACGCGAATACGACTTTTGGATGCAGCACGGTCCATGCGGCCATGCAATCGAGCTGACCAAGCGAAACGAGAGTGCAGGGGATACGGACAGAGCCACGTACATCTTGAATCGCTACACGTCCAATGCCAACCACCCTCGACCCGAGTCGTACCGAGAAGATGTTCTGATTGCTGCGGAGATTTTCGATCGCACCATGCAAAGGGAAGATGGCAATGCTGCGGCCACGGAGCGATACAAGGACAAGTACTACAACAATGTCATCGCTGCTGCCGAGAGTGGGTGGGATTTCAGTAGCCGATGGCTGCGAGATCCGCTCGACATGAAGTCGATGGTGACCTCTTCCGTGGTTCCTGTAGAGCTGAACTCCATCATGTACCGAGTGGAATGCAATCTGATGGAGTTCAATCGGCATTTGAGCAATGAGGATCGTGCGCAGTTTTTCAAGCGAGCTGCAGCTCGCCGACTGGAAGCCATTGATGCAATCCTTTGGAGCGAGAAGCACCACAGTTGGAAGGATTACGACTTGGAGACGGACTCGCACTCTGCGACTGTCTCCGTGTCCGACTATACACCTTTGTGGGCGAAGGCGTTCAATTCAAGCGACATTGACCGCCTCAAGCACGTTGTAACCTCACTCAAGAGTTCGGGACTGCTTCAGGTCGGCGGTGTGCAGACCACGACGATTTTCTCCGGTCAACAATGGGACTCGCCCAACGCGTGGCCGCCGGAGCAGGACATCGTCGTGGAAGGCTTGCTGGCGGTTAACACCACGGAGTCGCACAGTTTGGCACGCGAGCTATCGCAAACGTGGATGCAGGCCAGTCTGACAGCATGGAAGCAGACGGGCTTGATGTTCGAGAAGTACAACGCGTCCGAGGTCGGCGGCTTGGGTGCTGGTGGTGAGTACTTCCCGCAGTTTGGCTTCGGCTGGACGAACGGCGTGATTTTGAAGTTCCTCACGATCCATCAGAATCTCTTGCTCGCCGAGTAGTTGGCGAGGTGACCGAATACACAAGCATTACTAGCAGTAGACAGTCTAGGTTGTAGCGTGATAGCAGTGAATGGACTAAAAACCAATAAAGCATACAAAAGAAAAACATCATATAAAGCAAGAACGCGAAGGTGTGCAGAATGGACGCCACACACGGCAATCGCGTGTGGCCTCTCCGCTTTCTATTGCGTTCGGGCCGTTGCCGGCCTGACGCGCACTACTTGCTTGCAGTCAAATGCACAGCTCGATGTGTAGGGCATGAACTCCCAACTAACCATCATCCCGTGTTTAGTTGGCCGTGGCCGGCGTCGCAGCGGCAAAGACGTACGGCTTCGCGTTGCGGAAGGTCGACATGTCCCGGATAGAGTTCGCGTGGAACTTGTACTCCACCAGCGTGTTGGAGTCCAGCATGAGGATCTCCTTCAGCTTCTCACTGCCACATAATAATACAATTGGTAAAGTCGCCACAAGCAATAAATGAACTACAGCACGCACCCGATGGCGAAGCGGGTGCTGTCGTCCGAGTTGTCGGCGTTCCAGACGGACAGCATGTCCTCCTTCGAGCGGATGGCCATGGCGATGCCGACGACGTCGAGCTGCTCGAAGGCCTCGCCGATCGCGGCGAAGACCAGGTCCTGCCACATCTTACCCAGCACGTTGGCCTTCTTCTTGATCTTGAGGATCCAGCAGCCGCCCTGCGGGAACGCCTCCCACATCGGGGCGCAGTTGGGCTGGTCCCGGAACAGGTACAGGTTCACGTCGCGGTTCAGCTGCGACGGACGCTTCACGTGGATGTAGTGGCTGCAGCCAGCAGCAACAACAAAAACAACAGCAAAATCAGCACCACTTAACCCCCCAGCACCTCTTCCACCTTTATCAGTAGCAACTCACCGCCAGAAGTCCTCCACCGTGTTGAACGTCGCAATCTTCTGCAGGTTCGACTGGTACGTTCTGCTCAGCAATAACACCACCGTCGTCAGCATTGCAACATAGAGCAACAAGGCACTGCAATTAATTGCAGCATTGTCACTCACCCCACGTCGATCTTCTTGGGCATCTTCTTGTCGTACCTGCAGCGGCAGCAACCAGCAAGACACAACAGCACCAAAGCCTTCCGTCAGCAGAGCCCTCCAGACCCCAATCGGCCGCCAACGACGCACGCACCAGAGCGACCATCCCGTCTGCAGCGGGTGCTCCTCCTCCTCCCCCTTCTCGACGATGGCGGGCGCGGCCGCCACCTCCTTGTTCGCAACTGTCGGTGGCGTGTCAACCGCCAGTCGATTCCAGCGCCGCACAGAGAGCACAAAGTCAGTCAGAGTTGGCGGCCAATGCCTTGCCAGCGCGCTGCAGTCGTGGGCACGTTGGAAGCGCCGAGCGGCGGCGACTCGCAGCGGCGCGGCAGGCAGAGAAGGCGGCAGCGACAGCACGTACGCTCCTCGCCAGCCATAATTCGTCCTCAACTACGTTTCGTGGTGTGGGCCCGTGGCCACTGTGGTACATACCGGTATTTGACGCTATTCATGTCTCAGGCGGTGGTGTGCCAATCCCTTGTTTTATTGGCAATACGTAGCGACTTAGCACAACTCGGTATCTCACCCATTTAAAAGGCCCTATTTAGCGGTTGTCGTACTGGCGTGTCGAGCCGGCGGTTTTACCGGTACCGATAGGAAGTCGAGGACGCGACGTTTGCTCTTGCATGGACCATTCTGTTTGCATGACAAGAGCATGTTATTGCTGAAAGGGTGGGCAAGTCAAGCACGCACAACAAAATCTCAAAATCCTCCTGTCCTCAAGCCGGACCCTTGTGATAGGGCCCACGGAGTAGTCGTACTTTTCGTCATGTTGGTTGGGATGGCGACGGCAATGACTGGGGCGGGGGCATTCTGATGCTGGGTCTGCCTCCTGCTCGCCAGTGGCACCCGTGTCGACGGGAGGATCGATCTGGGGCTCTGGCCTTGGCAATTCTGCGGGTCTCCGCTCCAGCCGGCCGAGCGACGACGAAGCTCACATCGGGCACCGAGCCATTGGGACGAAAGATGCTGGCACAGCGAGGGAAGCAGCCATGACGAAGCCCGGGGCTGGCCCCACTTCCGGCTTGCTGTCGGGTTCAACCGCACCGCCGAATGTGTCGTCCAGCGCAGCTTGAAGAACCATCCTCTCACGTAATAGTATCTCGGCGTGGCGGCGGGCACGAGCTGCACTGCATATCTCTTCGCGCCGCACCACTTCCTGTCGCAGCTGCTGGAGGCGCTGTTTGCATCTGTCAGACGAAGGCGGGCATATCGAACAGATCAAGCCGCGAGGCGAAGATATGCTCCACGGTCTCGTCAACGCCTCCCTAGTACTCGATCATCCGCATGGACATGAGGTACGTTTCGTACTCGTGCCCAAAGAACTGCTGGATGGAGTCCATCCAATCCGATGGACCACTGCTCGGGGTCGGAAATATTGCGAGACCCCTCAGGGCTCCGCTACCGGACAATGTCCAGGAACTGCGTCACGCTGAAGCCGCCCAAGGAGGCGCGGAAGCGCTCCACGAGCGCGCGCTAGAGGGTTTGGTACTCCCGGTCGACGGCCTCCAACGTGTTGCGAACACTCTCGTGTTCTCCAGGAGGAGAACACGAGAATAACCGCTCTCCTCAATGCATTCTCCACAACACCCCCATTGTCCTTTGGCCAAAGCTGATGACTGCCGTGCTGGCTGTCTGGGGGCAATTCTTGTACACATCCCTCTTGAGCGAAAGCGAGATCAAAACGACCTGATGAGAAAGAGTGCAACCGGAGGTGAACACCAGTGTCCATTATCGTAGGTTCACAAGCCCACACTTCCATGCCGCCACTACGAGCCATGCTCACCAGGGACTTATCCAACTTCAGGGCGGCCTCGCCTTCGTTGGTACCTCCATCACCACGCATCCGAATTGTCAGGGGGGGTTGCTTCGATTGCAATAGAGTTCGTGCGTCGTCACTATCGCTTTTGCCACGTCTTCGGCAGTCTCCTCGCTTCATCAAACTGCGCTGCATCCACCATGAATCTTTGCTGTGGTTGCTCCTGCAAGCCGTAACAATAATCACCTGCTGCACGCTCCTCCTCCTCGGCAATCTCCTCCAGGATCTGCACCGGCACATTGGGCACTACAACAGGCATGATGCCGTCGTCCGCAGTCACCTCACCATGCTCCGGCTCACCTTCAATGGCAATTTACTGCTGCGCACCGTTGTACATTCACTACAGTGGTGCCACCATTTTGGTCGGGGATAACGATCGACCCCATTATGGTCAACTGGCCAACGAAATGTAACGGATGCGGCCTGGTGCACCGCTACAACGGACCCTCTTCTTACCCTCTTACAGCTTAGCTGCAGAGGATGATGCACGCCACCGACGTAAATGGGCGATGGCAGCAGTAGTGGTGATTAGAAGTCGTTAGTTGATCTAAGTGACTACAATATACCACAAAAAAAAAAAAAAAACGATCGACCCGCCCAGGTCTGTCTCGACAGCCACGACCTCCTTCTCGGTGTAATCTCCCGGGTCGTTGGCCATCTCGATGGTCTGCTTGCAGTCCTCGACGTCACCCACGGCGATAACCTGATCGTGGTCGCCATCGTTTCAACATATCCGGCTCCTCCTGGTTGGCGTACGGATTCGGGTCGCTGTCAAAGCCCGGCAGCGGTTCTGGCACAGGATGTCGCCATCGCTAATCTTGACAATGCGCTGCTGCTTGCCAGTGGGGGATTCAACCACCTGGGCTCGAGTCTCAACGTAGTCTCCGGTGCTGTCCTGGATCTGCACGGCGTCGTCGGGCTGGCCCACGACAACGACTGGCTCGGTCTCACCACTGGGTGTGACCACATTCACGACCTGAGCGTCCTCACTCAACTCGGATGCCACGTCAGCAGGCAGCTCCGGCACCACCACCGTGGTGATGTCGCCCTCAGCGTTGGGGACCAAGGTCTTCTGCTCGCCGGCCAGTGCCTCGATGAACTTGGCCTCCGTCGTGGAGTAGCTGCCCTGGTCGTCGCGGGTCGCGATGGTCTGCTTGCCGTCGCCGACGATCAGCACTTGGGCGGTGCCTCCGTCGGCGTCGGGATCTCCGTCTGCTGGCTGTCGGCCGGCGCGGCGGCCTCGCTCGCCGCATGCAGTAGAACATCTCGTGGTCCGTCGCGATCTCCTCGTCGGCCTTCACCTTGGCCTCCTTTCGCCGCCGAAGCCAGGAGCTGCCACGAACCAGGATCACATGCCGCTACGCGCCGTCCTCGGCAGTCTCCTCAACCTCACGGGCTGCCCCTAGGCGATGCTGTCTCGGAACTTCGTTCCAAGTGCCCCGAAATTAAAAATTTCGGGGTACCTGTGAGAATCGATATATCGTCAGTCGAATCGCCCGAAATTAGCGCTTACTTCGAAAACTTATCGATTCGAATCCGTCCGAAATTAGCGCCGAAGGCGCTTTGGCTCGGCTTTGGAACTTGATAGTCTCTGAAACCGAATCGCGTTCCCGAAATTAGGCCGGGAGAAACCCATTCCCGAAATTAACTCGGCGAGTCTGCCAAACAGGCGCACACAAGATCGCGCCATAGATCTTTCTGGATCCGGGAGAAACTGTTTTGCATACTTCCGCCCATATACAAGTTTTTGCGTTGTGTGCTAAGTTTTAGGGTAGTTGAAAGCCAGAAACTTGGTTTAACGCCGATTCTGGATTTTACCGTGAATACCGGCTTTTGACGCCGATTCGTATGTTTTAACGCAGATTCTGGGTTTTACCATGGATTCTGGATTTTACCATGGATTCTTGTGCTTTAACGCTAGAAACCCGACTAAGTGCGAGCGTTGCAATGAAAAGTGTAGCCATGTTCACGTCGGAGACCTTCGTTGTTGTTGTTGCTGCTGCTGCTGAGGTGCTTGCCTGCTTGCTTTCTGCTGCTGGTGGCTCGCTCTATATCACCCCGGAGCAGCGCGTTTAGACCCACGTCGAGTGATTGTCTCCAACTAAAGCGGCGTCAATCAACCCGTTGTAGCCACGTTCACTGGAACTTGTTCCAAGACGCCAGTCTCCACTGTTGGTTGGATTGCTGTCTTCCAGCAGCAACCTCACCGCACATCGCCTGATCTTCCCCCAGCTCTTCTCCTCTGAGCTGAGTAGCTAGCAGAGCTCCTCGAGCTATAACCGGACGATCTCCATCTTGCGTGGCTTGCTGGTCAGCAGCTGCGTCTTCTCGTTCTCCAGCGTCTGCTCGCACTGCTTCACCGCCGCCTTCAGCGTCGTCAGCATCTCCTCGAACCTGCGACCACAATTCACCAAAACGTTACGCCGCTTTCCGCCTAGAACCTAAAAAGTTACAGCGGGAATGTAAACTAAACCAGACCTGCGCTGCACCTCCTCCTGCGCCTCCTTCTGCTGCTTCAGCTGCTGCTTCAGCTGCTGCTCCAGCGCGTCCGCCGCGGTCTTCTGGGCCTCCACCTGCTTCTTTAGCTCCTCGGGCGACGCAGTGAGGCCTCTGGGAGCCACAGGCGCGTCAACCGCCGCCTCCGCGCCGTCCAGCAGCTGCTGCGTCCACTGCGCGTTCTCCTGGTGCCGCTCGAAGCAGCGTCCTGGCATTTTTTCGCGTTGAATCAACTGAGTTGAAACACATGATTAAAGGCTTAAACCCCAAACAGTTGATTCAACTGAGTTGAAACACATGACGGAATAAAGCGGGGTTCTCCATCTCGACACGCTGTGCAGCATGGCGTTGCCGATGATGGTGTTCTCGCAGTTCTGCAGACCGAGCTGGCCTATGACCACGTCCGGGTAGTTCTTGTAGTAGGCGTGGCGGCCTCGATGGCGGCCAGGCCGAACGTCTCGGTGTCCTTCTCGGGTCCACGAACTTGTGCGCGTGATGACAATACATCTGTACTGTAGTCGTCGTTTGCTTTCACGCGCCTTGCTCTTTCTCAGTACTATTTGCACGAGTACTTCGTGTCGAGCAGGACAATTGCTTCAACACTTCAGCACACTTTTTCTCATTTGACAAAGTGTTGGATGTAACGAGGAACGACGTTATATATCTACGAACGAGTTACCAAGTGAGTGGACAGGAATCCTGTTCCGTATTGCCAGGTATCCGATGTGGATATCGGGGTTTCCAGCAGCAAGCTTCATCCCAGATGTTATGAAGGAGTCTCGAGGTGACCCGAATGCGCGAGAACGACGTGATAGACAGATTCAAACTAATACGTAGGACACAGCAGTCGCTCATTCGTGAGTTTTCTCACTTGTCGCTAAGTGTTCTCTCGCGCTTGGTGCCCGCGAACAGATCCGGTGAACACTTTTTGCTGGGACACGTGTGAAAACAAACGATGACTACTGTTCAGTGTACTACATGTAGATCACTACAGTACAATGTACTGTACCTTAGTCATCGTTGGCGGCTAGCACTTTCTTAGTATGCATTATTTGCATGCACGAGTACTTCGTGTCGAGCAGTGCAATTGCTTCAGCATTTCGGCTTTCTCATTTAGACGTAACGAGGAACGACGCTATATCTACGCACGAGTTATCAAGTGAGTGGACAGGAATCCTGTGCACAGACATGTTCCGTATATCCTGTCAGGATATACGGAACATGTACAGTAGGCTGGGATTTCCAACGCTGCAGTGCAATGATTACATTTTGTTTCTTCATGGTTGCGTCAAAGTACAGGCGCGGACGAATTGGTGCACGGTATGCAGCTCCATCTCAGCTGTAGCGATCACTGCTGCAGTGTGAGCGTGTGTTGTCATAATAGTCTCCATGTTCAAGTGATAACAAAAACAATCGTGAGTCTCGCCAACAACACAGGCAGCTCGACCTAGCACGATGAAAGAAGCCTTGTTCCTCGAAGGTTCGACAAGACTCTTTGGCAAGAGTTTTGAGCCCAAGCAGGTGCAATTCCCAGGCACAGTGGATCCGATCCGTCTACATTGTCCGCCCACCAACCCCACAGGCTGTACAGTGCGCGTCAAAACTATAGGACCACCCCTGTGCTCCCTTATAACTCAATCAATCTTTATCATTTTGAGGTGGGGGTTCGACAGTAGGACCTGCTATGCGCTAACACTCGCGTTTTTGCACTTTAACGGGTGGCTCGTATACAAGACACTGGTTGTGCAAGGTCGACAAAATCCAATATTAACCGAAACCCCGTACAAGGCGATATGACAAGAGATTTGTAGTGGGCATACTTTCGGCAGTTAGTTAGACGCGTTAGCTCGTGCAGAACACGACGGTTACTCGCGATCCTACAAGCAACCTATTAAGTGCACTCGGACGCGAACGGGGGTGTCGGACTGAGGCGTAGATTTTAAAGTACGAGTAGCTGTCGACTGAGGCTCCCATTCACTGATCGTTCTATAGCAAATCATAGGGATACTGCTGACTTACCACTGAGATCTACGTTGGCGATCGCTTCACGCTCAATATCGCTTATGAGGCTATGTCGTGCTCCACTGCTACAGCTAACACTATTTACAATGCTAGGATACTGTCACAGCGAGCTCCCAGAGTGCTAGTGTCAACGTGCGAGCACCCGAAAGCATGCCCACTACAAATCTCTAGTCATATCGCCTTGTACGGGGTTTCGGTTAATATTGGATTTTGTATTGGGATGGGCGTGGTCCTAATTTGTGTCGACCTTGCACAACCAGTTTCTTGTATACGAGCCACCCGTTAAAGTGCAAAAACGCGAGTGTTTGCGCATAGCAGGTCCTACTGTCGAACCCCACCTCAAAATGATAAAGATTGATTGAGTTATAAGGGAGCACAGGGGTGGTCCTATAGTTTTGACGCACACTGTAGTACACAGGGTGTACAGCCTGAGGCTGTGCAGACCAGCAGCAGCAAATGTGCCGCAGTCGTGTTGTTGCAAGCGAATGCGGGAACGGCTGCCTCGATGGTGACAGTGGGTTGAACCCATCCGCCTCGTTCAAACAGCAAAAAATGATCTGCTTTCTCGGGGATTGTCGGTCGCAACCTCGGACAGCTCCAGTCCTACCATTTCGCAATAGCCAGCGCCGCCTTCAGAGTTGAGTCTTCGGGTGCCAGGACCACGCGATGGAAACTCTGCGGTTGCTTCGGTCTCTAGTTTCAAATAATGACCAGCCCGCACGCGGCCGTTTTCGTGGACCCCTCGACACGATTGACGAAGAAGTCGACGCATCAGAGACCAACGAAGCTCAACGGAGGAGGAAGCTGAGCGGCGTACTGCGGATTGGAGACCTCGCCGCGCTTCCCTGGATCGGATGGCTGTTTGTCTACGCTTTCGTGCTATTCTGCTTCTCTGCTAGTCGCTGTGTCGTTCTCAAGTCTTTGGTGACGATGTATGGGAGTCCTCGGGATTACACGGTGAGCTTCAAGATTGCAGCATTGACTCTCGGCTTCATGGAAGATTTCGTCTGCGCGACCTACTTGGTTTGTATGCTGTGGCTATTTGACACCTGCAAACTCGCTGTTATGGATCGGTTAAACTCTCGAGCTCGCGAAGTGATCGTGCGAGTCGTCGGAAGCATCGCAACCTTCACTGCTTCGTGGGTCTTGTTCGTCGTGATGATGGCTCCTTTCGCCGCGGACTTGCTGCTGGTGATTAACCGCGATATGCGCTTCTCGCTTGACCTCGTGGCCACTTTGATCAGGGAGAGACATCACCTCAAAGCTGCCCCGATATCGACCGAGGAGATCCACAGAGGCTACGTGACTGCAGCTCTTGTGGCAAGCGCGGCTACGATCTTTGCACTCGTGAGGACGTGGGATAGGTGGGCTAATCTCGCGTATTGGAATCCAACGCACATTGTGGTGGACCCTGCCAGCGCATGGGGTCGTAGTGTCAAACTGACTACTGGAATGGCTACCACATACCAGGAAGTAGCACTCGAAGAGGGTGCTGCTAGCCCGAAATCTCCAAACACCTTTGAAGACAAGGTCCTGGACAAGCTCTCGTCCTCGAATGCAAACTCCACGTACAGAACGCTTATCACCAACCACACTATCCAAGTGGCCGTAGTTCTCATGGGTCTTGTGGTCGTACCTGCGCTAGTTGTGGCAGTGCGTTGTGAATTCTCGCCTTTGGTTGCGTATTCGGCGTTGAACGCGACGCTGAATGAGCTATTCGGACACGCTCTGCAGCCCGCGCCGGCAGATGCCACGTTCACAAACGTCAATATTAACACGAATTGGCTTGAAATGTACATTCACCCGACCGAGAGACACAAGCTTTTCGGGGACGACTCGCTTTACCGCCTCACGACGGGATTCCGCGGAGACCTGGCATTTGACGTTAGTGTATCGAGCGAAAACCCGCCGAATGTCTTGGTCATCAGCGTCGAGTCATTCCGCTACCGGGATTCTCGGTATATGGTTGGGGAGGACGATCCGTCCAACTTGTTCAAGGACACTGACCTCACCATTACGCCGAACTTCGACAGGTGGGCGAAGCGTGGCGTTGCTCTTCGCAATCTCTGGACAAGCGTTCCTACAAGTCGGTCTCTGGAAAGCGTCCAATTTGCGCAGCTCCCGTATGACAGTGCTACTAAAACTGCCATCACTGGAGGAAGAGAGGACACAGAGCTTGCAGGTTTGCCACAGCTTTTCTCTGCCAAGGGATACGAAACCTTTTTCTCGACTGGTTCATCGATTGACCTTGACAACTGGGATATCTTCCTCCCTTCGCACGGCTTCGAGACCGTGTGGGACAACAAGAAGATGATTGAGCTGGCTGAGGCGAACTATAACATCAGCAATGAGGATTGGTCTGGCGAGGAGCACCGGGGATTTAACTGGGGCGTTCACGACGACGTAAGTTTCCAGATCCTTGGCGACCTTCTCGTCAACAAGACGAACAATCAAACGGAACAAATGGCAAACGGAGAGCCAAAGAAACCATTGTTCATCACGCACTACACGATCACCAGTCATGCACCGTTCGAGTCGTGGCCAACATGGTACGATAAGTCCGAAAAGCCCGATTTTTCAGCTTTCTACGAAGGACACGAGCGGGCAAAAGAAATTCAGCGTTATCTCGAGGCGAGGTACTTCACTGATTTGGAGCTGGGAAAATTCCTGGACCGCATGGCCGACGAGGGCGTTCTTAAGGACACCATTGTCGTCATTATGGGCGATCATGGCACGGCACCCGAAGTTGAAGTGATCTACACGGAAGAAGAATCCATGACACGGGTGCCAGGTGTCATTATCGCCGAGGGGCGACTAGGAAAGTCTGCAGGCCTCGTGATTGAAGACGCTGCCGAGCACTACGATATTCTCAACACCTTGGCGGATATCACGGGCGTTCCCGAGGGGGGATTCCAACAAAACGGGGTTGGGCGCTCGCTTAAGCGTAAGGTTACGTTTGGCGAGCGTGCGGTCTTCAGCAACGTTCCTGGCCGTAAAATGTCTGTCGTTCGAGGCAGACAACGACTGCGCTACGACAGTGTGACCGACGCAGTGCTGCTGCATGATACTGAGACCGACTACAATATGGCCGAAGATCTGTTACCAGGTCTCTCGCCCGAAAAACAAGCAGAATGGCTAGCCTGGCGCGACAACGGGCGCAGGATTTCTGCGTATTACACGAAGCGGTGGGACGAGAACTGTTTGCTGGCAGTAAACTGCACACAGATCAGCTAATTAGATTAACTGCGTTATTATCAAAATCGACGCCATCCTTACGTAAATGCACATGACCTGGCTGAGTCGGTTGAACCATTCAAGCTCGAGGATAAAATGCGCAGGATGAAGAATCAGCCCGAGGGTATGTGTGGAGCATCGTCGAGGCACAATGGCTGGGTCGCACGAGGACCCAGTTCTGCATGCTTTCACCACCAGAGAGAAGAAATCGTGTTTAGATAAGTACTGGTAGAGGAGGCTCACAACGCCTCCGTGCGAAATACAACCACATCACGGGAGCCTCATCAACAGAAAGATCAGCGTGCATTTAGGTACTGTAACGTAGTCGGATGTCCCCGTTGGAATTCGCTCATTGATTGATAGCCAAGCTTAAATTGACAACAGTTTGCTAGGAACGGTTCTCACTTAGTCGCATCAGTTGGTGCCTTGCTGGGCTTACGTGCAGCGAGCACGTAGTCAAAGCCGAAGCGTATCCTGCGTTGTTCGTCCTTGGGCAGTCCGCCCGACCCGAACACCTCTTCCAGCCGTTCGTCCACGCGGTCGAGAGCCTGTTGCATGGATTCGGCGAGCTCGCTGTCTCTGAACATGGGCACATGGCGTCTGCCAACCTCCAACTGGCGTGTGATCGCCGACCGACCGTACACATTGGCAAGCCGGACGCTGTTCGTGACCTCCAGTCCCGCTTTCTCCAGCTGCCGGTGCGACCAGTCGATCGGGTACTCCCGATAGCAGCGTCGACCAGCAAGTAGCAGACAAGCGTCGCGGGTGCGTGCCACCTCCTGGATAAGTTTGCCAGCCTCGTCGTCGGCGTCGTCGGCACCAGCCGGAATTTGGGACTCGCTCAGCGGCTGCAGCCCCACCAGGTAGATCCTTCCTCCCGGGGCCAGCATCTTCTCCAGGCGAGCACATATTTGGTCTTGGTAGTACGGCGCGAAGCCCTCAATGGCGCCCACGAGGTAGTCTGCAACAAACAAGCAAGGTGTCATGACAATGTAGCCATGATGAAAGATGTAGCCATTTCACGGTACCGGCGATAATGACGTCGAACGGCTTCTCGGTGGCCAGGAACTTGGCGTTCTGCCAGTTACCGGCGTGGACCTTCAACGGGGTGGCGTGCGGCGTGGCGCTGGGGGCGAACTCGGCTGAGAGTTCGTTGGCCAGAGGCTTTTCACCTGTCACGGCCACTATCTCCGAGATAAGCGAGGACGCGTCACCACGCAATAGCCACGTGAGCGAGTGGCGGCCTGTGCCGGCGTCCAGCACACGCCCCCACGAGGAGCTGGTGGCCTCCAGATGCTCGCGCTCGCGCTCCTCGATCCAGCGGAACAGCGAGTCCGTCTTGGGCTTGGGCGTCATAGCTTCGCTTGTCAAAAATGGCTCCCGTTTGCGATCCATAGTGGAATCAAGTCAAAAGGGCGTGGTGTGGTGTACCCAAGTTTTCTGTGAATTGACATGTGCAATTTTATCGGAATGAGGGCAGTGCTTGAATCAAACTTTGATGGGCAGCATGTCCAATACCAGGTGCTATGATGGTCGACTCTACATTGTAAAGGAAATATTCAAGCCGACGTGCGGCCGTATGCTTTCCGATTCCCGGTGAGCGGGTGTTGCCATCTTGTGCATATTACTGCGAGTGCAGCAGCTTGCTGAGCAAGCTCCATTCGCGTGGACAAGTTTTCGCTGTACCGTAAACGCTTCGCTTCGTTCACTCGAAGAGATCCCAAAGAGTTGTTGCGAAGCCGTGAGCCACAATTTGCCGTGTGCTGAGGCGAAACAGGAGGATATTGAAGATGGATCGGTGTGCTGTTCGAACACATGGGATAATGGCTAGAGCTCTGTTGCTCTTTGCCTAGCAGTTTTCGTGTTCGAATGCTCTGCCGCTACCGCGACTAGGCAGCTGAGAGAGCTCACTCTCCAATTCCCAGAGTTAAGCGCAACCCACTCTACCTCAACCTACCCAAGCACCATGAAGCTTTCGTACCTCATCGCCTTTGCCGCCGTGGTCGTCGCCTCGACTGCCGTCCCCGCCAGCGCCTCCACGGGTTTGACGACTAACAACCTCGCCGAGGACTTCCAGGTCGCCCCGGAGCTTGCTGCCCTTCGCAGCCTCCGCGGCGCCAACCAGGACAGCTCCAAGGGCGATGACAAGAAGCCCAAGGGCGAGCACGGCGACAAGAAGAAGGGCGGCGACAAGAAGAAGGACGGCGACAAGAAGAAGGACGGAGACAAGAAGAAGAAGGAAAAGAAGGAGAAGAAGGAGAAGAAGGAGAAGAGGAAGGAGGAAGAGAGAGAGAAGAAGCACGGCAAGAAGGACGGTGACAAGAAGCACGGCAAGAAGGACGGTGACAAGAAGCACGGCAAGAAGGATGGCGAAAAGAAGCACGGCGACAAGAAGCACGAGCAGAAGGACGGCAAGAAGGACCACAAGAAGACTGACGGCAGCAAGAAGTAGATGGTCTTCAGTGAGGGTCCGACGCGTTAGAATCGCCTCTCGGATACCTTGTTTTCGTTTCGTGCGTACAGTTATCAAGCCAATAAATGTGCATTCGCCATACATCTTTGCACAATTACAAGTCTGAGTTGTAACCAGTGCTACATCGCCGATGTCACCTTGCATTTCGCTGAACCCCCCTCCGGCTTATCGAAGCAAAATTGCACTTATGCGAACAATTTGACATCTCGCCTGTGGCGAGTCATTGCTACCGGCACAATGCCGTCGAGATCTCGGACGCTCGAGGAATGTTTCAACAAGCTGTACTGCTGGAAGATCACGTCCGAAAATGAAGCTGCGCGATGTATTTTATCTTCCTCCTTCTCGGCAATTTCGCTTACTTGGGTGAAACACACGTAGCAACACGCAGAAAACTTGCACGATTGAGACGAGCGAGGAAATACCAAAACAGTGATGGACAGGTATCTATACTTTGGGGAATCTATCTATTATAGCTATCGTCGTCAATGTCATGCCGAGTTGACAGCACTCAGCCCGCCCTTAGTGAGGATGGACTTCAGTCGGGAGCCACGTCAGCTTTAGAATCTGCTCGAGTCGTTGAGCCACTTCACCATGACCCGCTTCGAATGCGATTCGAACGGCATCTTGAATGCACACATCACCTCTCGGCTCTTTACGCACAATCTCGCTCAGCCACAGCACCACGTCGAGATGTCCGTACTTGGCGGCACTACGCAGTGCATTGCCCGGCATCTGTTCACTTCTGTTGGAGTAGATCCACTGCACCACCTCCAAGTGGCCGTTTGCCGCCGCACTGCTCATGGCATGTTTGGTGCATCCCTCCGACCGGTTCTCGTGGAGGAAGCGCACGACATCCAGATGTCCCTTTCCAGCGGCGTAGTCCATCGCCTCCGTGCTGCACGGCTCGCTGAGGTTCTCGTGGATCCACCGCACCATGTCCAACCGCCCGCTTGCTGCCGCGTAATTCATCGCCCGATACGTGCACCCTTCACTGCGGTTAGCGTGGAGCCACTGCATAACGGGAAGATGTCCGTGTTCCGCCGCCGTGTCCATGAGAAATCGTCCGCAACGACTCGAACCTTCGTGGCCGTCACCCCATGAAGTGCGTTCCGGGTAGCACTCGTTCAGCCACTCGAGAACGTGCACGAAGCCGCGGATGACTGCGGCTGCCGCCATGTATTGCCCATTGTTCCAGTCTGGGTCACGAGCTGCAGCGTAGTCGAGTGCTCGTTTCGGAAGCCCCAGTCTGCACGCACGCCCAACTTTCTTGCGGGACGAGAACGGGTTCAGGTATTCGTCCACGAGCGTCACGACATGAGGCAGCAATTCCACGTTGTGCTTGTACAAACTCTCGCGGCAGACCACGAGCGCCGTGGTGAGCTCCGGAAAGTCCCGGTCCTTTGCGAGCAGCATGGACGTGTATTTCGAGAATGGAACAGCCCACGACTGCACGTTGCCATGCTGGACTGAAGTACATGTATCCATTGATGAAGTCGAGAGGTTTCACAACGGATCGAAACGGACATCGCACTTCCAGCACATGAGAACGCAATGCGCGATTTGCCAAGTATTTCGTGTACTGGCTTGTTGTCCGCTTGCAGGCAGCGTAGCGCTGGCCAAATTTCCAGTTTAGCTATGCACAACAAGCTGAAACTTCTACACAGCTATGCAGCAGGAAGAGCAGGCACGTTGAAGCCCTACTCCAGCCCCGCAGCCACCTGACCTTCTCGTCGAGCACTCTCGGTGACATCACGGTTGCACTCATCGTCCAGGGTACTCTCGGACAATGCTGTACAGCCACTCCACCACGTTCACACGGCCCTTTAATATTGCTGCATGTCGGAACGCGAATCTTGCTTGTCTCTCGTCTTGGTTCTTCGAGTAGAAGTACTGCACGATTGCCAAGTGGCTGCTTCGTTCACGGGGTCCCACCCGGACCCTCCCCTGCGGTTCTCGTGGAAGAAGCGCACCTCCGCGAGAAGCCCATTCTCGGCGGCATCTTTCATCGCTCGGGTGCACCCTTCGCTGCGGCTCTCGTGCAGCCATCTCACCATGGCGAGGTTTCCGTGCCTGGCACCTCAATCCATCGCACGAGAAGTGCACCCTTCGCCTCTGTTCGCATGCAACCACGGCACCACCAACGGTGGTTGTCCGTGTCAATCAAAAAGCGTCGGTGTTCACTCGGATCGTCTCGCCCTTCACCCCACAGCGTCCGGTTAGGGTGACACTCGTTCAGCCACTCCAGCACGCGAACGAAGCCTCGAATGACAGCGGCCGTGGCCAGGTCCTAGCTGTTGTACACCCCGCTCGTCCAGCGTAGATCACGGTCAGCAGCGTATTCGAGAGCTTCCTTCGACACTGCAGCGGGAGGTTGACAGAGGGTTCAGGAACGCGTCGATGAGCTAGGAAGCGACGTCGCGTTGCGCTTGAATAGACTCTCGCGGCAGGCCACTACGGTCATTACGGGGAGACTAGTCTTCAGACATACTCACAGGTACACGATCTCGTTCTTCCAGCGCAGATTCACGGATGAATGACCTCGCCCCTTCCACCGCAGAGATCGTGCGGATGATTCGAAAGCCATTGGGGGATCCCCACTCTGGCTAGAAGCACAGCGAGGAGCGCATTCAAAAAGACATGTCCCGTTCAAAAACTCCACGTACATTGCCATTCTTCGTAGCTTTCTGCTTTGGAAAACCCACATTGATTCTGCATCACCCGTGGCCTATTGCAGACGCTTGCGCTTGATCGATCGCTCCAGATACTCCGCCACCTCCAGGCGCCAGGACCTACGTGCGATTTCCGCGACCTCGCGGAAGCACGCGTCGCCTCTGCGTTGCTCGTGGGCCACGCCACACAGCCACTTGACGACGTCGAGGTGACCGTACTGGGCCGCATGCCTCAAAGCAACTCCGACGCGACCGCCGACGCAATTCGCGTACAACCACTGCACGGTTTCCAGGTGCCCATGCATCGCGGCCAAACGCATGGCGCCGCTGATACTGGGGCATTCGTGAGACCGGTTCTCGTGGAGGAAGCGAACCACATCAAGGTGACCGCGTGCGGCCGCCCAGAGCATTGCGTTCGGCGAGCACGACTTGCTGGTGTTGTCGTGAAACCATTTACGCACGTCGAGATGGCCACACGCAGCCACAGAGTCCATGACGCCTTCGGAAGGAGCATAACCCTCGCTCCGGTTGGCGTGAAGCCACTCCAACACCGCCAAATGGCCATTCTGGGCGGCACCGTTCATGGCGTACTTGGTGCACCCTTCATGGTGGTTCAAGTGCAGCCACTTGACCACCTCGAGGTGGCCGTTGGTAGCGGCGTCGTCCATTGCGCGGGTGCTGCAGCTTCCGGTGTAGTGCTCCTCAAGCCACCACACGATGTCGAGCCGGCCGTTGCCTGCCGCGTAGTCCATGGCTCGATGTGAGCAGCCCTCGCTCCGGTTCTCATGAAACCACTGGAGCACCGGAAGGTGTCCGTGCTGGGCGGCGACGTCCATGAGCGTGATCCGGTCGTAGCCAGTGTAACCATTGTCCCAGGCGATGCGCGAGGGGTAGCAGTCAAGGGCCCACTGCAACACGTGCACGAATCCACCCTTGGACGCCAGAGCGCCAATGTCGTAGCCGTCCACCCAGTGCGGGTCACGAGCTGCAAGGTACTCGATTGCTCGTCTTGGGAGACCGAGTTCACACGCTCGGCGCACGCTCCAGCTGCGCGAGAAGGGGTTCAAGTACATGTCCAGAAGGCGCACGATGTGTGCGAGCGAGTCCGCGTCAAGCGCCAGACACGTGCGGCACACCATCAGGGCGCTGGCCAGCACGGGGAAGTTGTCGTGCAGTACGGCGGCAGAGTCTCTCATGGTTGCCACTCTTCACCACTGCCCGGTGAAGGTTTGGGAATGAAAGCCTTCGAGGGCACGATACCGTGTTTCCTTTCTGCAAATGCCGCGTCTTCTAGGCTTCTGTGGTTCTCGAGCAATATAGTGGAAATACTGCGTGGTGATGCTCGGATTTCTGTCGAGGTGACCCGTGAGGCCATCGTCGCGACTTCCTCGTTCGTGGAGAGTGATGTCTTAACGGCACTGTATGATGAGCAGCGCATTCCAGCGGAAATGGTTGTTGCGGCGTTCAGGAAAGCGTAATCCCAGAAAATGGAGGAACTCATCAAGTTTCTGCCAAGCAAGGTGGTTCAACAACAAGGTCTCGACGCTGCGCTGGCTGCAGAAGTAACGAGATGGAAGCGCCTAGACGCTGTAACATTTCGTGAGTAGTTTCTGACTGCTTGAAGATGACAGAAGAACCGGTAGACCCCTTCCACCTATTGCCATTGTATTGCCTCAACTTGTAGCTCATGCATACCCCTTCTTCCTAGTGCAGTGTGAACCGCATCCCTTGAACTGTGTTGAAAATGTGTTCAATCTTTCACCACTCCTTACGCTGACACGGACGGGTGCCTCTTTAGCACTGCCTGCTCCACTGTAAACTCACCAAACTGACGCGTCAACCGTCGCAGATACACCTCCAATAGACTATGAACGTCGCGCATCACAAGCTCAATGACGACTTCGTCCAGAAAGACAGCTTTTCAAACACAGAAAAATGAAGATCTCAGCTTGAAGAAATTGCCATACATGAGAATAGACAAGTGAGACTTACCGAGATCCTCCAGTTTCTTTAAAGTGGCGGGGTCCAGCTGCGTGCGCTCAGCTTCAGCTTCAGCGTTCGGATCGTTCACTTGCTCTTGCGTTCCGTCAGCGTCAGCCCGCAGTCCAAGGAGATTTTCTGTCGACATGAGTCCATTCGCCAGACGAGTTAGCCTTGGAGATGTTGACAAGCACTACACGTCACGTACCGATGCCCCGCGTGGAGTTGAAGAACATGCAGAGCACCGCCGCGTACTCGTCTAGTTCATCGATGGGTCTGAAAAAAATAATTCGGGGCATAAGCTTGAGCTCACTGCAACAACCCAAGCACCTCCATCCAACCTCACAGACGTACACTGAAACTGACGGTGCAGCGCCGACGCGTTCCACAGCAGCGATGGCCTGCTTCTTGACCATCCGACCAAACCCGAAGGCTAGGTTCGTCAGCTTCCCGATTCCAGACGAGTGAGCGTCTGCATGGCCCTCTTCGGCCTGGACAACACAGAACTCATAAGCTCCCCAACCTCCCATACACACAAAAAGCAATACTCACGCCGCTGCTGCGTGTCAGCTGCGGTGCAGCCGAGCTCTTGTCCTGCGGCAGGAATGGGAACGACCGGGTCAAGTGCACGCGCTCCTGTCGTGCGAACTCCAGCAATGCGTCCAGCTCCTTGGTGAACGCTGCTTTGGCCGTGTCCGAGGACAACGGCAGCGCATGCTGCGCGACACAAAAAGACACAAACTCTCCGTCAAGCTCTGCTTTTTGTGTTCTAGACAGCAAAATGGTCTTCTTCAACAACGGACACTGGTCTTCTCGAGGCCCTGCTTGAGCTGGTGGAACACTTCAACTTTGAGAGGCACGCCCGCCAGCTTGGCCCGGTCTTGCTGCCAGATCTCCTTGGGCACGAAGAGCTTGGGCGAGAAGAGCGCCCCCACCTGGATGGACTTTTCGATGAGCTGCATCAGGTGGAAGCACCCGAACGGCTTGGACACGACCACTTCGTGGTACCGGGTCTAAAATACGCCACAATACACAAAAAATAGTCTTTGGTCAGTGAAAAGTGACGACCATTTTTGCAGCCTACGGACGTTGATATTGAGCGTCGGCATCTGCTCCAGCATCTCCTTGGACACGCAGCGGCGCGTGGCCGGCGGCAGCAGCGACGCCCTGTCGCTGGAGGGCGCCGGCGAGTAGATGGAGGCGGCAGCTTCGGTCGAGAAGATCTCCACTTCCTCCTCCTCCTCGCAGGCGTCGTCCACTTCCATCTGCTGCTCCGACGGTTCCATTGTTCAAATTGCGATCCTGTGTCATTTTACATTTTGGTCGGACCAAATTGGACTAAATACACTATTTTAGTGTCGTTGAAGTGACCAAAAGCGTACAGCTTGAGGAAGGCGAAGACAAGTACGTAGGTCGATAGATAGAGTAGATTGCTTTGAATGCTCAGGCTTCTGCATCCCCAAATCGACATAATTTCAATGGGACGGATGGCTCGTCGTCCATGCTGCTGATATTACCGCTTTCATCTGAACCTCTTACATCCTCTTCCGGTTCTACCTTCGCGTCCTTGCAATGTCTGTGCATGAACCTCCCAATAATCTTAGCTGGATTAACAGTTCGTCGGCGAATCTTCGGCCTATGAATGCAAGCAGAGGTCGATGGTTAGTTTCCATCCACTCCTAGCCGCTCATGGACGCATCACTCACCGGGCCCGACGCCTTGCCCAACGCCTGCAGGAGCTGCTCGACTTCGTCCACGTTGTTGACGTACAGGTGCGCGTTGCTGGGCTTCTTGCCCACTGTGCAAGTGAACACGTGGTGAAGCGGACCCTCATCGCCCGCTGCGAGGAAGTCCTCGAAAGTACCGTTTCCAGCTCGCCCGTGCACGCTCTCCTCCGTGCGTTCCGCGTAATAGTCGTAAATAGCTTTGAACATGCTCTCGTCCGTGGTGTCATCGCCGATACAGAACAGGAAGTCCGGGTGCCCGTGGCTAATGCTCGCGTCTTGCGTCAAGATCTGTCGAGCCACCACGCCCTTGTTGAGACCCTCCGGCACAATCTCCAGCAAACCCTTCTTGCGAATAACATTGACCGGCAGGTCACGGATCACTTCCTCCAGGTCATTCTGCAACGAGTTGGCCTGCAGCAGCCCCCACTCGGGATCCGTGGAGCGGAAGTTCCAAGCAATACTTTGCTGCGCATAACGAAGCACGCTGCCGTTCGTGCGCGTGCAATAAACTCTCAAGATTGGATCCACTGCCTCACGGACCGGGCGCCAGTCGAACTTGAAGCTGTGCTGGTGCCAGTGGCGGTCGCTTGGGTTGCTGTCATCCTGCATCGTGGTATCACCCGCATTATCGATGTCAATGGACCGAGCCCACGAATAAAGCGCACCATTGTCCGACACGAGGCCAAGGCCGCGAATGTGTCCAAGCGATGCAGTTAGATCCGACTTGGTCACGCCACTGACCACGAATACCGTGTTACGCGGGTCATTGCTCAAGTGTGTCAGAGCGTCCATCATGCGTGGCGAAGGTCGCTTGCCTGTCACAGCCGTGAAATCTTTCTTCACATACATCGCAATATTTTCACGAGCGATGATAGTACCACCGTAATCTAGCAAGAACACGCGACGCTTGGACTGCATGTACGCCTCCATGACCCTGTTGATGTTTAGCTGCTTGAAATCAGACCGATCACCCACGCGCATTACGTGTGACCGACCAATTTCCATGTCCATATACTCCATGTTCGTGTATTCCTCGTCACCCTCAGCATTGTCCGTCGCCTCATGCAGCACAGACAGCACCTGTTTCGTCCAGTTCGCAGCAGGCTGGTTAGTGATGTACGGTAAATCTCGAGCGCGACGGCCTAGCCGTTCCTCATCGCTCATCGTCAATGCATGGTCCAGTGAGTTCACGAGCCCTGTAATGTTCCACGGATTGACACGCACTGCGCCATTAAGGACGCAACAGCAAGCAGAAAATTCGCTCAGAATAACCACGCCTGGCCGATTAGACGGGTTTACACCCTTCGCAAACACAAACTCCAGGGGCTTCAGGTTTAGTCCCTCGCGGATGGACGTGACCATTAAAATATCGCTGGCGAGCCACAGCGCTAGCCGTTCCTCTATAGTCAGTGGGGAAGGCGATTCCTCGTAATCAATACACTCGGGGCCGTGCGCCTTGGTAATTCGATCAACCAGCTTCCGGATCTCGTTGCTGCTGTAATTCTGATCACCCAGTCGAGTTTGTGTCAGGGTCGCACGCTCCACAAATACGAGTTTATCTTTCCACGACGGGCAGTTGCTGAAGAACTGCTCGAACGCCAGCATTTTAAGCGGGATACCGCTTAGCCGCTGGCAAACATCTACGCCGGCAATGAGAACCTTGCCAGCATGCTTTTCGCGAAGCTTACGCGCCATTTCTTGCACTTCTGGACTTTCGATAACCTCACGGATGAGTGTTGTTTCGATACCCACGTGGCTAATCGTAATAACCACGTTGCGACCGCGGTAGTCAACACCCAGGTTTCCACCGCGCCTAGACTGGTACGTGAGGCCGAGGAACCGTTTGCACGCATTAAGGAAGTGACGCGCGTGATCGAAAGAGTGAAAACCCACAATATCCACATCCAGCACGCCCTCCAGCAATTGCGTGCCGTGCGAGAGCTCTCGGAACACCTCGGACGTAGGGAAAGGCACGTGCAAGAAAAACACCATCTTGGGTCGCTTGCGGTTTTCGCTCCTGCATGTGTTAGCCAAGTACGACGGGAATAACAACAGGTGATAGTCGTGCACCCACACTGTGTCGTTTTCCTTGCACAACTCGCCAACCCGGTCAGCCAGCAACCTGTTCACCTTCTGGTACGCGTCCCACCACTCGCCATTGTTGCGTTCCTCTTTCCACTCAATCACCTCCGCTCGGTCCCAAATCGCGTAGTAAATATCGAGAATATCGACATTGTGGAACATGGGCCACAGCTTGCTTTTGCAGTATCCGCCATGGTGGTTCGCAGCCAGCTGGCGGTCAATAAACACGGGGATGCAGTTCATGTCCGCCAGGATGGCCGTGATCTCGCTCTTGTCGTCCTCCGAGAGCTCCTCCTGGTCCATGCGCGCGTGGTACGTGACGCAGCCCACCCACGTGGTGTTCATGCTCTCTGCAATGCTGTTCTCGCTCCTGGAGATCAGGCTGTCGCGGTTCCACTGCACGGACCAGGACCCGTCCTCCGCCGACTTGGTGAGCTTCACGGGCAGGTGGTAGCACACCAGGAAGAGCATGGCGTCGGGCGACGGGTGGTAGCTGGACGGCATGTACCTCTTGTACCTGCTCTGGAGCTTGCTGGTCTGGCGGAACCTCTGGCTCGGAGAGCCCGTGACGCTGCTGCGCGGGGACTTGAGGTCGACGTCGTCCTTGTCGAGCGCGACTCTGGCGGCCAGCCTAGCGGCGGCGTCCTTGTCCTTGTCCTTGTCCGTGTCCGTGTCCGCGTCCTGCTTGGCCTCGTCTTCCTCGGCCACGTCCGCCATGTCCTCGGACGCGTTGCTCTGCCTGGGGGTCGAGGGGGCCTCGTCCCTGCGGCGCTCGTAGACGAGCGCGCGGTCGCTGCGCTCGCCCGTGGGGACGAGCTCCATGTCCTGGTCGAAGTCTCCGTACTCCTCCACCACGAGCATCTCGCGGCCCTCGGGCACGAGCACGCGCTCGCACTCGATCTGCTCCCACGAGCTGAAGACGCCGCCCGAGAAGAGCGCGTACATGTACTGGTGGGGCACGCCCCGGGGCAGGATCATGGGCTTGACCGTGCTCCAGTACGGGTAGTCCTCGGGCGTGGTCACGAGCGTCATGCTCTCGTTCGGGTTGAAGTGGCCCATGACGAAGGACGAGCCCGAGCAGTGCACGGTCTCGCCCAGGCGGCTCTGCGCCTTCACGCGCAGGTGCACGCGCGTGTACGTGCCCGTGTTCACGTCGCCGTCGGTGGACGACGCCGTGGACTTCCAGCTGGCCAGGTGCGGCAGGTGGCCGGCCGAGCCGGGGGACGTCGGGCCGTCCGTGGCCGCGGCCGAGGGCGGCGGGCCGCCGCCGGGACTGGCGCTGGAGCTGTTGCTGTTGCTGCTGCTACTTGGCGCGGCCGAGTCGTTGGCCGCGCGGCCGCGCTTCTCCGGCCGGAAGGACGTGGGCAGCGGCGGCCGCTTGCCGTCGTGGACGCCGGCGGACGGCCACGTGGCCGAGCTGTCGCTCAGCGAGAAGCCAGGGTGGTCGGCCATCGGAGGGGGAGCACGCCAAGACGGGCCGCTATCTATCTGTCGCCCGATGGGCCGCTGAAGAAACGTCCTAATCTCGTGTGGCACACCCAAAATGAAGCGTACTTAGGCGGAAACGCAAGATTCGAGCGCGAGCCAATCGTTTGCGTTCAAACGTCAGCGGCCTTTTGACTGGCCCTGCTTCCCCTCAGTCAGTCGGTCAGTCAGTCTCACTTTCCGCTCGCGTCTCCGACGGCCCGAACGCCCATTGAACACCTCCGCACTGCAGCTCTAGCCATGGCGTCCGACGACTCGAAGCCCGTGCTCTCGAAGGAGGAGAAGGCGGCCAAGAAGCTGGCCAAGCTGGCCAAGAAGGCGGCCAAGCTGGAGGCCGAGGCGGCCGGCGTCAAGAAGGAGAAGAAGGTCAAGAAGGAGAAGAAGGACAAGAAGGAGAAGAAGAGCAAGAAGCGCACGCGCGACGACGACGAGGACGACGACAGCGCGGACGCCACGTCGCCCGAGATCTCCGAGGACAGCGAGGTGGAGGCGCCCGCCGCCAAGAAGCCCAAGGCCGAGAACGAGAACGCCACGCACGTGGGAGGCCAGGAGAACCCACCGCTCGAGAGCTTCGACATCTGCGCCGACACTGTGGCCAACCTCAAGGCGCGCGGCATCCACACGCTGTTCCCCATCCAGGCCATGACCTTCGACAAGATCATGGCCGGCAAGGACCTCATGGGCCGCGCGCGCACGGGCATGGGCAAGACGCTGGCCTTCGCGCTGCCCGTGATCGAGCTGCTACTCAAGGACAAGCGCCCACGCTCGCGCGGCCGCGCGCCCCGCGTGGTGTGCATGGCCCCCACGCGCGAGCTGGCCAAGCAGGTGGCCACCGAGTTCGAGCAGTCGGCGCCGCAGCTCGCCACCGTCTGCATCTACGGCGGCGCGTCCTACCAGTCGCAGAACAACGCCTTCCGCAGCGGCGTGGACATCCTCGTGGGCACCACTGGCCGCGTGATCGACCACATTGACCGCGGCAACCTGCGTCTGCACAACTGCGAGTTCCTGATCCTGGACGAGGCCGACACGATGCTGGAGATGGGCTTCCGTGAGGACGTGCAGAAGGTTTTCACGGCCATGGAGCAAGTCGAGAACCAGAGCTCCGGCAGGCGCCAGACGCTGCTTTTCTCGGCCACCATCCCCAAGTGGGTGAAGGATGTCGCCGACAAGTACATGCAGAAGGACCGCGAGTACGTCAACCTAGTGAAGGACTCCGACGACCAGGCCTCTACGGACGTGCAGCACATTGCCATCCCGTGCCACTGGCAGGGACGCCCCACGCTGCTGGCCAACCTGCTCGGTGTCTACGCCAAGAAGGACTCGCGCACGATCATTTTCGCTGAGACGAAGAAGGACTGTAACGAGCTTGCTGTGCACCCCGAGATCAAGACGGACTGCCAGGTGCTGCACGGTGACATTGCCCAGGAGCAGCGTGAAACCACCATGAAGGCCTTCCGCGAGGGTCGTCTGCGTCTGCTGATTGCCACGGACGTTGCCGCCCGTGGTCTGGACATGAACGTCGACCTCGTGATCAACTCGGAGCCTCCTCGCAAGATGACAGGTATGGCCGATGTCGACACGTACGTGCACCGTTCCGGTCGTACGGGCCGTGCTGGTAAGAAGGGTATCTGTATCACACTGTACACCAACCGTCAGCGCGACCAGCTCAACCAGATCGAGCGCAAGATTGGCAACAAGTTCATCATGAAGGGCCCCCCTGACCAGGAGGACCTGATCAAGGCGTCTGCCGCCAAGGCTCTGACTGAGATCAACAACGTCGACCCGTCCATGATTGAAATCTTCCAGGAGCAGGCTAGCGAGCTGCTGGGACAAATGGAACCTGAGAAGTGTCTCGCTGCTGCGTTGGCGTGCATCACGGGCCACACGAAGCCGCCGCGTCGCACGTCGCTCATGTCTGGAGTGCCCGACTACGTGACCGTGCTGTTCACGAGCTCTAACTTCATCCGCGCGAAGGGCTACGTATGGAACGCTGTGAACCGTGACATCCCCGAGAACTTCGCGAACGACATTAAGCAGATGACTTTGACGGAGGACTCTATGGGTGCGTGCTTCGACCTGCCTATCGCTGGCCTGGAGCTTGTGGAGAAACTGATTGAGGAGGGCGGTATGAACTGCCCGTATTCGATCCCGAAGACGATGCCAAAGCTGCAGCAGTCCGCATACCAGATGCGTCAGCAGAGCTTCGGTGGGGGCCGTGGAGGTCGCGGCTCCGGTCGTGGTGGTGGCCGCGGCGGCCGGAGCCGGGGCGGCAGCGGTGGTCGTGGGCGTCGTTACTAAAGTACTTCAAGCAACAACCTTGATCCAGCCGAGAACCAGGTGCAGGGCGAGGTGGTAGTTAGATAGGAATCTCCCAACTCCCTAACGTTAAATATTGTATAGAGGTTTGTCATTCATTTTTCACCCAAAATACTATACGTAGTACTACCGACCAAGCATTTCAAAACGCAGTCGAGCACAGACGTACAGTATTGAGGCCCTGGTCCAAGTGAAGAACGAGTGCCAATGAACCGGGGGTTAGGTTAATAGTTGAGATGCTTGGCCACGACTGGCACATGTGCTGTGGCTGGTCCAAGTGTGCACCGCCAACCACCACGGCCACCGTTCATCCTGCCGCCCCGAGCTAAGTACATCATCGTCAAGGCGACACGCTTGACTAGCTTGTGGTTGGCGTTGGGGGCGGGATGGCGCGTGGTTGCACTGTAGATTTGTTGCGCCAAATTGACTTGACCTTAGTATGGTAAAATAAGGAGATATGATAGGCCACTTTGATCTATTTTATATGGTCTGATTGGATAATACAAAGGGCAACTATGGGCCATTCAACCGTAGGAAAGAAGCCAGCGCTACGCTGGCAGCAATGATAAGCCGAGGGATGTGAGGGAACCAGGCGATTTATTTGCAATCACTTCCAAACTGACGGCCAACTACACAACCTACAACTATTGCACGTAACATCTCAAGTACGATGACGGCTACCGAGGCTAAGACTGGCGGCGGCCTTGAGAGATTCAACGGCAAGTCCTACACTATGTGGAAGGACAAGCTGTTGACAAGCGGCAGCCTGAGGCGCTGGTACTCATGGCCGACTTCCTGCGGAGCAATCCGGAGAAGCCAGTGTCACCGACCACCAAAACTCCTGAGCAAGAGGCGCTCAGGATGAGGTGGGACGTGGTGCACTGGAAGAGAGGGAGGGGCGGCTTGCACAACCTGCTCAATCAGGTTCTGCCCAATTTCTTTCTGTCGACACTGCCGGACGTGGTGTCCGCAATAGACCCATGTGAGGTGATCCGGCTCCTCGAGAAGGATTTTGGTCAAGGGGACGTTGCCGGCCTCATTGAGTTAACACGGTCTTTGACTAAGTTGACATGCAGCCCCTGGCACGACCTAAGAACCCTATTCGCGCAACTTAAGAAGGGAAGGAACGAAATTAACAGGAAGACGCGCAAGCTTTTTGACCAGGACCTGGTGACGGAGTTCTGGCTTTGCGTGGAAGTGCTGTCCCAACTGCCGAGCGAGTTCTGGGCCTCGTCGATTTCGATGTCCAATGAGGACTTCACGATGGACAAGGTGGAGGGAGCTTTGCGCCGAATTTTCGGCGACAAGTCCAAAAGAGAGGTGGGCCTTATGGACAAGGGCCAATGTACGCCCATCGACAGTGTCCGGGCCAAGCCTGGACAGAAGCGAAAACCCACCGGAATTGAAGGAGAAAAAACATGCTTCTACTGCTTCGAGGTGGGGCACTTTAAGCCGGACTGCCCCACGAAAGCGGCCGACAGGGACCCGAACCGCCAGGGCGGGCCTCTTTTCCGGACTAACATAAAGACGGCCCCGGGCGCTAAGAAAGCGAGGAAGGCTGCGATCAACACCATCAAGGCGGTGGTAGTCGACGGAGAGAAGCGCTCGACAGAGACGGAAAAACCGCCCTCGAGAAGGCCGAGGAGGACCAGATCTCCGAAGCCTGGATCCTGGAAATTGCGAGGACGACGGCAACTCAGCTAAGTCGCCGCTGCCAACGGATATGGACGAATTCGAAGCTATGGTACGTAAGCGCTATTCGTCTTATTTGAGTTATTTACGGAACCTAAAGTTAACGAGTGATATGTGGGTCGTTGAACGTTGTACCGGTGCAGGCCGAGGAATAACCCAGACCGAAGCTGGTTTACGGGAAGCCTGCAGCCTGGTCAGGGCCACATCTTCACCTACGGTAATGGTACCGTTTCACATAGTGCACATAAGGGATCAATAAAACTTAACGTTTTAAACCCTGAAGGATATTTGAGTGCGTTAAGTTTAAGCGATATTTCGTACGACCGGAAATGCGATAGTAATTTACTGAGTGCATGCTATTTGGCTGAGCAAGGTTACAGGCACTTTCAGTCGAAATCTGGAGATTTCCTGTTTTTCTTAGGAAAAGACTTCAAGCTATTGTTTGCAGCAGTGACCATAGGCGAAGTATATTACTTACCAAACGTTAAACCAGTCCGAACGAACGTTGTTGCTGTCCAAAGCAGTAAATTTGGCTACACGTTGAAATAATGGCACTAACGACTCGGCAATGTTGGTAAAGAACGTCTCATTAAAACGATAAGTAACGAAAAGATAGTAGGATTGCCAAAACTTTCCTACTCTGACCTTAAGTCGGTACATTTCTTTTGTAAGACATGCGCACAAATGAAAGATCGCAGAATGTCCTATAAGAACATGGTGGGAGTTAAGGCCACTGAGCCACTCCACACTCTCCATATGGACTCTACTGGAAAGTTAAGGGTGAGTGGATTGTATGGTTCATTTGGTTACCACTATGCTTTGTCTGTTGTAGGTGATGCTACAGCTTATAAGTCGTACTTTGTTGTGAAATCGCTAAAGGAAGCTCCCGGTAAGATACGAGACTTATTGAAAAATCTGTCAGTCCAATTTCCGTTTAAGGTCAAAAGAATTAGAACTGACGGAGGTACTGAATTCCTGAATACAGAAGTATCTAAATTATGTTCTACACTCGGTTTAGATTTTCAAAGTTCAAATGCCGAATCCCAAGAAGAAAATGACATTGCAGAGCGAGCGCACCAGACGATGATGGCTGGAGTTCGCTGTGCACTTAGAGGAGCAAATATGCCTGCAAAGTGGTGGTCAGAAGCCTAAATTATATTGTAGATGTCACCAACCGCCTACCGATGGCTAGACTAGGGATGGAGACCCCGTATGAGCTACTGTACTGTAAGAAACCAAATGGTCTGGCATTGCAAATTTGGGGTACGACGTGCTACGCACATGTACCCAAAACAAAGCGAACGGATCCAAAACTCGGTGATCGAGCGATCGTGTAACGGGGTTACACGTACAAGTGACTACAAGCCACTTGTGAATTTAACAGATAGGATATCTGTTAAAAGTTTTAGATACTTCCTCACCTTGGTGTAAGGCACACCAATGGATACATTGAAGTGGGCCACTACAATGAGTGGTCCACACCTACCCAAAGATCCTATTGGTAGAAAGCAGCATCTTTCTACCAATTAGAGACGTGCATATTGGCGGGGCTCTGACAGCCAGCCGCTGTCAACCCTTTCATAGATGATAAACAGTTTTAGCAGATTTTGGAGGAAGATCAATTTACAAACAATACAGTTCTCATTTTACCTAATCTAAGTCACTTGGAATCCTATCTGATTTAACTTATATATGTGTATTCAAATATAATTAACTCAAGTAATTACTAAGTACTTACGCTTCCTCATACACGAAGCGCAACGTGTAAGCTAAAGTAGTGAGCCAAAGTAGGCCCACTACAATTATCGCCAGTGTGAAAAATAACGAGGTCCCGGACATCGACGCGGAAATGCGTGAACAATTGCGCATGGACATGTCTGAAACTGACGTGAGCGAAAGAGTGATACAATATTTCAAACGGTGTCATGACATCATCGATGAACACATTGGAATCAAGTTTTCACCGGTTCTGATGGCAGGCAACAACTTTGCCGTATTCTGATCGCGTCGTTAGAGCCCAAGGCTCTACTCGATGAAGTGCAGCGTGCAATTTGTTTTAGGCGCGCAAAGCGAAGGAAGACGAAGTGCTGCTGCATGACCTGGTGCTAGAGAAGACACTGGACCAGGAGCGTGCACACCAGAGCCAGAAGCGCACAAAGCGCGATAGGAGCGATGGTATCGCTGAGCGTCCAACCCAACGGGGCCCTGTCAAGCAACCAATTAAGAAACCAAGGCTCACCAGCGAACCACGTAGCGCGAGCCCACGGCCGCCTACGAAAACAGCTGCAGATCGGCCAAAGGTGCCGCCCACTCCATGCCCCCACTGCAGCGATATGCAATGGCTATCGGAATGCCTGAAGGCATCCGATGATCAGAAAGCTGAAATACGCCGCAAGCTTCGCGCACAGCGAGCTAGCGACGGAAATAAGCGAACCGTTGCCAGACTCAAGCGTCTGCGTGAATGTTTGCCCTCCGAAGAGAAGTCGCTCCTACTAAATGGAGTAAGGTCTGTGCCATTCTGCGCTGACACCGGCGCGGATCGGACTGCTGTCGGACGACAGCATGTCGAGCAACTACAACAATTGGACCCATCAGTGACTGTACGGTCTCTTGAGACCCTAGTTGTGAACGTAACTGTGGGGGACCATGAAGTTACCTGCATGACATCTGTCCACCTATGTTTGCTGCTTAATACAGCGGCCTGGCCCGTCTCGCTCCATGAGCCAGTAGAGTGCCTTATTATCGATGACGACGATCCTGAATTTATTTTAGGGCAACATGTACTAAAGTCGCTCGGGATCGATATTGACCGGCAACTGGAGCAGTTGGCGGTGCGTGGGGAGGACAAAGACGATGAAGAACTTGAGGTAGAGGATGATCTGCCAAGCCTGCCCTCCTCGGGCGCCGACAACGACCTCCGCGGGGCTTTCGAGCAGCTCGTGGCCATGGCACTGAATCACGGCTTTCCACGCAGGTTGGAGCCGTAGCTCCGTGCCATAGTGCCGAAGCATGACATCTGGAGGCTCGAGTTGGGCAACGACCCACCTGCAAAGGTGGACCCACTGAAAATTCGACTCAAAGGTGGTGCGAGCGCCGTCAAAAGTAAACCGCGGCAGTACCGTCCCGCGGTGCGCGCGTTTCTACGCGAGTTCAACGACAGGCTCGTAGAGCTCGGCTGGGTATATGAAAACCCAAGCAGCCGCTGGGCCAGCCCAGCGCTGCCGGTACGTAAGCCCGGTGAAAATAGCGATGAGTACCGCCACACATGCGACTACAGAGTCGTGAATGACCTCATCGAGGCACTCACCAGCACGATGCCACATATGGCTACATTGCTCGAACATACTCGAGGCAAAAAACATTTTGGCTTGTTCGACCTACTGAAAGGGTTTTGGCAACTACCGCTAGACGAACTTAGCCAGGAGTTAATGTCCTACATTACGGACACCAAAATTTACACTCCTCGTCGTGTTCCTCAGGGATGCTGTGATGCCGCCGTGCATTTTCAGCAGACGATGGAGCGATGCTTCGATTCGCTGTTGTATGGCTGCATAGTCATTTGGATTGATGATCTACTTCTATTTTCCGATGACATCGACACCTATGTAACCAAGTTAGAGGAATTCTTCGACTTGGTGGCTATGTATGGGCTCAAACTGAGCGCGAAGAAAAGCAGTATCTATCAGCAGTCTGTCAAATGGTGCGGGCGCATCATCAACAGTGATGGTGTTTCGCACGACCCCTCTCGCATTGACGCGCTACGGTCGATGCCTTACCCGACCACAGTGGGCCATTTGCAGCAGTTCCTGTGTGCTGCCAACTGGGTGCGGGAATATATTGTTGACTATGGTCATGCTGTAGAGCCATTACAGCAGCGACTTGATACCGCTCTCAAGCGTGGAAAACGCTCAAAGAGCGTCGCTGCTGGCATCTCGGTCACACTGACCGATGCAGAGCGGGTTACTTTTGACAAGGTGAAGGACCTATTGGCTACGCCGGTTACTCTAGCACTCCCAGACGACTCGGCCACCACTATTGTGTGCTCTGATGCGTCTAATAATGGCTGGTCAGTAATTGTGACTCAAGTGTCGGACTACGACGCTAAAATACCTGTCACCGCACAGCAGCACAAGTTGCTCACGTGCCTCAGCGGCACTTTTAAAGGTTCTCAGTTGAACTGGACGGTGATTGAAAAGGAGGCATAGCCTATTGTAGTGGCCTGTGAAAAACTAGACTACCTAGTGATGCGACCTCAGCAATTTCGCCTATTCTGCGACCACCGCAACCTTATTCATGTGTTCGCTCCGCACGTGAGCATTAAGAAGCACATTAGAGGCAAATTACTGCGGTGGGCGTTGAAGCTCATGTCATACCATGATATTATAGAACATGTCGACGGTGTAGCGAATGTGTGGGCAGACATGCTGTCCAGGTGGGCTGGGCAGCCAACAATGAAGGTCAAGTTGAAGCGATTTACTAAGAAGCAAACCAAGAAGCAGCAAGCAGCCCCTCGAGCACACTCAAGGCAGGTCCTCCGGCCTCTAGACGACGAAAGATTCGTCTGGCGCTCACTGGCCGAGATTCGAACTGCACAGCAGCAGAAGCAGGCTCCTGTATGGTCCGTCAGAGACAACGATGGCGTCCTACGGGTTGACCAGCGGGTGTGGATACCGCGAGCGAGCTCAAACTTGACTCAACGCCTGTGTGGCATTGCACACTGTGGGGCCCAAGGCCACCGAGGAGAAACGGCAATGGTAAATCACCTGCGCCGCATCTTCCACATCCCCAACATCCGGGGTGTGGTGCACGCATTCGTGTCAAGCCATCTACTCTGTCCACATGTGAAAGGTCCACGAACGATCCACCGGTCATGGGGTGAAACGATCGGAACGGAGTCCTACATTGGGATTTTCTCTCTATGGGTGAGTCGTTTGGAACCAGCAAATACTTGCTGGTGCTCAATGACCACGCCACGCACTTTTGCGAGCTAGTAGTGTGCGACACTGCGGACAGTGCAGTTGCTACGGCAACCATTCTTGACTGACACAGCCGATTCGGTGTCCCACCAGTATGGGTCAGCGACAACGGTAGCCTCTTCAAAAATGAAGTTGTGGCTGAGCTCTCCAAGAGGCTCAAAAGCCAGCAAACTTTTACATTGGCATACAGTCCTTGGATAAACGACTCTGTAGAGCGCGTCAACCGGAGACCACACAGTAGATCCGTGCTATCATTCTAGAGTACAAAATCTCTGCTAAGGACTGGGTTTACCTAGTACCTCTATTGCAATCTAGCATTAACCATACTGCTGTTCCATCGCTCGACAACCGAGCTCCGGTTGAATTGTTCACTGTACTGCCATGTCCATCGCCATTGGCAGAATGCTACCGCGCTAGTGCCAAGAAGCTAGTCAAATTTCCGGGCAATTCGGCAGCCATCTCCAAACATTTGGCCGCATTGCGCAACAACCTGCACAAGCTGCACCAGCCCATAGCTGACCAGCGGCTGAAGCAGCGCCTGCTCAACAAAAAGCGCGAGCGCGGGGAGAATGTAGTGAACTTTGACGTGGGGGACTATGTCCTGCGCTCACGCGTTGACGAGAAGAGAGACAACAAGCTCCTCGTTTCGTGGCAAGGGCCATACACAGTGGTCCGTGGCGACGCACACTCCTTCCGAGTACGTCACTTGGTCACTGGGGATGAGCTAGATGTCCACCCATCAAGACTTAAGTTCTATGTGGACAGTAGTCTTCACGTTACCGAGGAAATCCTCGAGCACATGGCCTTCCAAGACATCCTTTTGGCCATTAGTGAGCTGAAAAAGCATCGCTGGAGCACTACAATCAAATACTATGAGATCCTAGAAAGCTGAGAAGGCTTGGAGTCTGTAGAAGACTCGTCGGAGCCGCTAACAGCTCTTGAAAAAGAAGTCAAGGTTCTACGTGACCAATACATTCAAAAGCAAGACGCCAAGGTGTGCAAATACTAGAAGGACTACCAGTCCCAATTTCAATAAATTTGGATGCATACTTTTGCCAAAATCAAACATTTTCTTCAATCCCTTCCTGGATTATGCTACCATGTAGCTATGCAATGTATAATTATTTTGCACCACTTCCGACCCCAAACGGTCCAATATTAACTCCGAAACAATTCGGTAAGTTCAACTTCAACGCGTTGCACCTGTAACACTTGTTACATAGCATAGGCATGGTACAACGGCCCGTTACACCTGGTACATATCCCGGTGTAATTGCCTAGTCGAAACCACGTTATCGCCACTAGCTAGACCATGCTTGGGGAGGCAGTGTAGTGGACGAAATCTCCAGCCTGTCCAAGCTAGCAGCTTCAGCACCAACTCGTCGCAGTCAATAACGGCAAACGTGATGACTGCGACAACAAATCGTGTGCATAACGAAAAGCAAGCGTAGCATAACGTAAAGCTGATGACCAGCCAGAAATCCAGTGCGCCATAACGACAAACTTGATGACTAGCTAACGACAACCTAGATTACAGTAGCTGCGGCTTCACTGGTTAGCAGGAGCCGCAGCACTAGGAGTACCTCGTGTCCTATTCACTTTTGCTATGTACCTTTGGCAATACACTACGGCTAAACTTCCGGGAACTTCGCCGACCCCCCCCCCCCAGCGTGTCTTCGATTTCCCTGCAGACACTACATTTTCCAAGTAATGCATGCACCAGCGAGTTTGATACATTTCCTGTTATTGATTTTCTTTCTTCATTTGCATTCGCAAAGCTCGCGTCTGTGCATAGCTCTACCTTAATAGTACTATTTCCATTATACTCTAAGCCATACTCCGACGTTCCTTTCAAGTACTTTAGTACTAGCTGAGCCGCTCTCCAATGAGTCTTGTTATAGCAAGATAAATACTTGCTCTTACAGCGTTTGCTATATCAGGTCTAGTGCCTCTTACTAAATACATTAACGAACCAACCAAACCCCGGTAATCAAACGGCTGAGCCGCTATCTGTTCAGGCGTTAAATTGATTTCCTTTTCTAAAACCACACTCTTAGCCTGCGGTGTGGGCTCTGTAGTACAGTCCTTCATTTGAAACTTTTCTGAAAGGTCCTGAATGTACTTCTGTTGCGACAGACGCAGTGTTTTCTTTTCTAGATCTCTTTGGATCTCCATTTTCAGCAAATAGTGCAACTCACCCAAATCTTTCATAGTAAACTTGGCAGACAACTTAGCTTTTAGATCATTGATTGAGCTCAAGTGTGAGCTAGCGATCGTAAGGTCGTCCACATACACGCACACAATAAGCGTGTGTGTGACTCCTTCGACCTCCCACCTTTTCAAATACAAGCAATGTTCTTTCTTGTATATGGAAAAGCCTAATTCTTTCAGAAAAGCATTTATTACTTCATACCAGATTCTGGGGGCCTGTTTTAGACCGTACAGACTTTCCTGAAGCTTACAGACTAGCTCAGATCCATCGCGGAATCCTAGTGGGTGTCTCATGTGGATACTTTCACTTAGCATGTCATTTAGGAACGCAGTAGAAACGTCCATTTGGTGTAGATGCAATTCTAGAATTGTAGATAGTGCGAGCAAAAGCCGCAGGGACTCGTACCTAGCGACAGGGGCAAATACTTCCTGGTAGTCAATACCGTACATTTGAGTGTTCCCTTGGACTACCAACCGTGCTTTAAAACGGTCAACTGAACCGACCGCGTTATATTTGACGTCGAACACCCAGTGACAACCTAATGCTTTCCGCCCTTCTGGAAGGGTTACTAACTGCCATGTGCCATTCCTTAGGCCCTGGTTTCTCCGTCTGGGTCTGGGAATAAATTAAACGATTCTGATTGGCTGGCTGTTTATCCCCAGACAAGCCATTAATTCCCACCTCCAAGGGGGTGGGAATTGTTTGAGGATTTTATTCCGAGATAGGCATCAAGTCGGAGAGGCAGACAATCGCGTGGTTGCCGTGGAAGGCAAAGGCAACGACGCTGCAGCGCTTGTGGCACGTACTCGGGGGACCCGGGAGGAGCGCGCATCGTCTCAGCCGGAGCTTCTTCGCGGGCAGAATCTCCTCCGTCGCCAGAGGCACTCACAGTGGCGGGCTGCGCAGGGGGTGGAGAGGCCAGCAGACGGAGCGCCGCATCCGGCGCGGGCAACTACAGCATCTCCATGACACTTGTTTGCATGCCGATATAGTGGACATTTCCAATTGAGAGGCGTCCTCCCTCGATGCTAGAAAACGATTTTGACAGGGTATGTAGCAGCAACACAATCCCCAGCTCCAGCAATCTGGGGACAGCGTTGGGGAATTGCAATTTCGTTTATTCCGAGACCCAGTCCCAGACGGAGAAACCAGGGCCTTAATAGGACCTCAAATTTTGTCCTAATGGCACACTCCCACTGTTTAACGCGTTCGCTAGCCCGCGCCTCCTTTATAGAACGTGGAATGGGAATGCGTTTCTTACACGTTGTAACGTTATTTAGCAGTGTGACATATTCTGTGAGCCTGACGTTACGGGTTCTTTTTCGGGTAGACCTCCGTCTGTCTCGGCTGACCCCTTTTTCTACTCCCTCTATTCGGGATGTCGGTGGTCGCGTGACAGATACTGAAGTTATGGCTTCAACTTCGGTGGTCGCATCAACGCCAGCGTCTGTTCTAGATCGCTTTCCCAAATTCTGTATGATCTTTTCTCCTTCCTGATCTACGCTACTATCTTCAGTAGGGAAAGATCTTTGTATCATAGCCTCTGTACTTGTTGAGCTGACGTTACGTCACGAGCTATAAGGTATTTGTTCGCCTTGACGTCTAATAGCCGATACCCCTTATATTTGGGTGTCAGTCCCAAAAGTTTACACTCGATCTGTAGTGGGTCTAACTTGACTCACTACTTTAGCTTACACGTTGCGCTTCGTGTATGAGGAAGCGTAAGTACTTAGTAATTACTTGAGTTAATTATATTTGAATACACAAATATAAGTTAAATCAGATAAGACTCCAAGTGACTTAGATTAGATAAAATGAGAACTGTATTGTTGTAAATTGATCTTCCTCCAAAATCTGCTAAAACTGTTTATCATCTATGAAAGGGTTGACAGCGGCTGGCCCACTAATATGCACGTCTCTGATTGGTAGAAAGATGCTGCTTTCTACCAATAGGATCTTTGGGTATGTGTGGACCACTCATTGTGGTGGTCCACTTCAATGTATCCATTGGTGTGTCTTACACCAAGGTGAGGAAGCATCCAAAACTTTTAACAGATAACCTATCTGTTAAATTCACAAGTGGCTTGCAGCCACTTGTGCGTGTAACCCTGTTACACCATCCCCCCTTAAGGTTAGACGCGCGGGGTCTCCGCACGTCAATCTTCTGAATTGACCATTCGTCAATTCTCCGCGCTTGGAGAAGAAATCCGCGCTCATTCAACGATGAGCGCGCCCCAGACGAAGAACCCGAAGGCGGTGGAGAGTCATCCCTCCATCGATGACTACTTCGAGCGCCAGAAGGCGAAGTATGGCGACGTCGTCGACTTCGACGACGACGATGAAGACATGGAGGACGAGAAGGACTCGTCCTTAAAGCGCAAAGACTCAGTGTCGAGCGAATCGCTCGACCCCCATGCTAAGAACATTCGCCCGCGTGAAGGGGACGAATCAGACGCTTCGAGTCCGAAGCGTTCGCGAACTGAGAGTGATACCCCACTCGCTTCCGCTGGGGCTCTCAGTACTCCGCGCGCTGCTGCTGCAGCGCGTGATGTCAAAGCTCAAGGCTCTCCGCGCGCTGCAGGTGCAGGTGCAGCGCGCGATCCATGGATGCCGTCCGCGCCCGAGATCGCGGACCGGTATGGGAACTCGGTACCTCCGAATGAGGTGCCGTTATACGTATGCAGCGCCATCAAAGACGACGCCGTGGCTGCCGAGCTGCACTTTGATGCGGAACGCATCAAACGCGCGATTATTACATCGGACTCTTACATGAGCTCCGATGGTTCCAAAGCAAGAAGACATCTTCTCGCAGCTAAGTGCCCGAGTGACAGGCACTTTGTCAAAGTTGGAGCGCTTTTGTTGAGAACTTCAACAAGAACCCGAGTGCTTACCGTGATCGGATTAAGCAAGCGCGTGATCGCTTCGAGACGTACTCGAAGCGTGGAAAGTTGGAGCAACTCCACGTTGCTGCGGAGGAGGCTCGGGTGCCGTGCGCTGTGCCCGAGGGCTTTCAGTGCGCGAAGTGCTTCCCAGGCGCGGGCTGCTTGAGCGACCGCGACCTGAACGGGTGCACGTCATTCCATGTGCCTGAGAGTCTCAAAGAGCTCCGTGCTAAGTTCTTAGCACGTGAGGGTTCGGGCGCTAGCGATGACCGCAGCGCTCGCACTACTTCCGCTGCGCCAGCGCGTACTGCTCTTCGTACGCCCTCACCATTTCCGGAACGTCCTCCAGCAAGACGTTCCGCGGCTCCCATGTATCTTGACGGGGAGAAATCCTCTCCGACGAATACGAAAACGAGCCCCTTGAGGGTTCGTTTTCGGGATACTATGGTCAACAATCCGCTCAATAATACAGCAGGTTGAGCCGTGGGCGTCACGGATCGGCGGTGGCGGGGGTGGGAACACGCCCCAGGTATGATCAGCCCCGGGCTGATCAGTATGCGCCTCTGCACGACCGGGTGACCGCCGTGGAGCGTTTGCAGGGCGCTGAGTTCGCCGCCCTGAAACAGGAGCTGGCGAACGAGAAGGCCCAAGTCTCGCAGACCGCCTCGAATATCCAGGTCGAGTTGGGGACCCAGATGAAGGGGTTGCTCCAGCGCGTCCGCGCTCTGGAGGAGAGGCTGCTCGTCGCCGAGGCCAAGGCTTCCGCTTCTGCCTCGGCTCCTGCCGAGGCTTCGGGTCAGCCGAGCTAGATGGCTCGTGCTGCAGGTGTGGCTTCAGCCGTCCGACGTAAAAGATCGGATGGAGGCACATGCTAGACGGTATGTCTAGCGTGTAAGCGTTGCCGTGCCGTGCCAACACAGTGAACGGCCCGATGAAGCGCGGAGCAAGCTTGCTTGCTCCGAAATCCGAAACTGCATGTCTAGGCAGGTTTTGTGTAGCTAACAAAACTAATGAACCAACTTTAAATTCATTTGTGTTGCTTCTGCCCGCATTGCCTGCGTTCAGCTTCTGTTGATCAACAGAAGCCGCTATTGTGACTTGGACAAACCGAATTACGGCTTGTCTTTTGGTGATGAAACTGATTGCATCCGAGCTGAAGTCATTCAGCTCGCTCTCCGCTAGAGGCCCGGCCTCTGCGTGGTTCTTTGCGGTGTCTGCGCCCTGCGCAGACCCGTGGTCGTTGGCCTTGTTGTTGGGGGAGTCTGCGCCCTGCGCAGACTCATGTGGTTTGTCCATTGTTGCAGCTGACACTGTGCAAGTGTCAGCGGTTTTCTGCGGCTGCTGTATTGCAGTCGTAGATCCTCCCCCACTTAAAGTGGGAGCCATCACTCCGAGTAAACTCGGTAGGCGTGGATGCCGCATGGCATTCACGTAGAACGGTGTATGCCCGGTCGAGGCATGCACTGAGTTGTTGATGGCAAACTCTGCCATCGATAAGCACTCGCTCCAGTATTGGAACGAGTGAGCGTAGCTCTTCAGAATGTCGACGAGCACGCGGTTCACGCGCTCGGTTTGGCCGTCCGTCTGCGGATGATCCGCAGTCGACATGGAAAGCTGGCTCCCAAGAAGTGTAAACACTTCTTGCCACAGGTGCGCTGTGAAGCGCGGGTCTCTGTCCGACACGATGTCGGACGGCATGCCATGGTGTTTGAACACCATGTCGACGAGCAGACGGGCCGTCTGCTTCGCAGTCACTTCTGCCGGCACCGCGGCAAGATGTACCATCTTGCTGAAGCGGTCGACGAAGACCACAACACCGGTATTCCCTCCGCTGTCCGGGGGAAGACCAAAGATGAAGTCCAATGACATGGACTTCCAACACTCCGACGGAGTCGGTAGTGATTGCAGTGGAGCCTGCGCGAATGGCGCAGGCTTTATGCGTTGGCATACCTCACAAGCACGGATGTACTTGTGCACCCACTTATACTGGTGGTACCAGTAGAAGTCCGTATGTCTTCTCACGTCCGAGATGTCCCGCAGTCGGGGCATCATGATATTCGTACATGATCCTGAGTCGCAGGTCATGGTCATTTGGCACGACAACGCGGTCCGCGTTGTCGTCGACTGCATTATAAAGAAGCAGTCCGTCGTGCACCCGATATCGGTGTGCACGCGCACGAAGGTGCTTGGGCAGCTTCTGACGAGACTTGTCAGAAGGCGCTGTGCCATAGGCCAGCAAGAGTTTCGTGTCCGCGTCGTGCGCGTACGCGGTCTTCACGTCGTCCAACAGAGACGACGTGGGTGTGCTCGTTCGCATGGCGTCAATGGCATTGACGTCAGCTGCTTCTGCATAGTCCGGCCGACGTGATAACGCGTCGGCCACTACATTCAATCTTCCGGGTTTGTATTCGACCCGGAAGTTGTACTCCGCAAAGAATGAGAGCCATCTCGCCATTCTTTGTGATATGTGGCGACTTCACTGCGGTGCGCCGTGATGCATGGTCGGTGTAGACCACAAACGGTCTACTTCCAAGCAAAACACTCGGAACTTTGCGAGTGCATATTTCATGGCAATGAGTTCCTTGTCATGCACCGGATAGTTGTGCTCAGCTGGCTTGAGCTGACGCGATTGGTAGTAGACGACACGATCACGACCCTCGTGATCGTGCTGCATCAACGCACATCCGATTGCAAAGTCGGATGCGTCACATACGACGTGGAATGGACGATCTTGGTCAGCCACTGCCAAGATCGGTGCCTCAGTCAAGCCCCGCTTGACTGCATCGAATGCCTTTGGCAATCGGTTATCCAATTCCACACAGCTTCCTTCTTAAGAAGCTGTGACAGCGGGCGGATCTTGCCCGCGTAATCCTCCACGTACTTGCACAAGTACGTGGCCAAGCCAAGGAACTGCCTCAGTTCCTTGACACTTGAAGGCGTTGGCCATTCATTGATCACTCTGACCTTTCCGGGTCACCTTTTCCGGGGCGAACACCATTCTTCCCTACGAGACACCCGAGGACGGGTATCTCGCTCGCCCCGAAGATACACTTCTTCAGGTTCGCATAGAGCTTATGCTTTCGCATAAGCTCAAGTAGCTTCCGGAGATGCACCCTGTGCATCTCTACGTCGGTTTTCCCGTCCACAGCCCGGCTGTGGATGAACACATCGTCGAAGTAGCTCGGTGCGAAGTCGCGCACCGAGCGCAACAAGTGCGTCACGCACCTGTTGAAGGTCGCAGGGGCATTCTTAAGCCCCTGTGGTATTACTAGCCATTCCCAGAGCATGCCGTTTGGCGTGCTCACTGCCGTGAGAGGGATATCGCTCTCACGCATTAGGATTTGATAAAATCCATCTCGCAAGTCGAGAGCACTGTAAACGGTGCTCCCGGCCATCGAATCGATGATAACATCTTTTCGCGGTATCGGCGTCTGCGCCGGTACCGTCGCATCGTTCAGCTTGTTGTAGGCATGAACGATGCGCCATCCGCCCTGTGGCTTTGACACAGAACGTCGGAGCACTGTGCGGGGACTTTGATTCCCGCACTTGTCCTGCTTTACGACGACTTTCAAAGAAGTCGTCGATCGCTTTTACTTGCTCTCGCGGCAGTGGCCACTGCCGCGTGACACAGTACTTCGTGCCCGGCACGAGATCAATCTCGTGCTGAATGCCCTTATCCTGCGGAAGCTCCGCAGGAATCTCTTCCGGGAGTACGTCTTTGTACTCCCTCAACAATTCGTAATAAGGACTCGACTTTAACGAGTCCCAACCTTGTTCCTCGAAGCGCTCTCGCTTCGTCTTCGCACTGAGAGTGTCTTCACTCTCAGTGGTACTTCCCATGAAGGGCTGTCTCAGTTGTTCGCTCGCGCTCTCCGTTCTTTCGCTGTCCGAAAGAACGCAGACTTGCTCGATGCGTCCATCGTGCAAGTCGCGCGTGAAGCGCTTCCAGTCATGACTGGAAGCGAAGTCAACTCCGACGCCGTCGTCGGAAGGTTAGCGAATTCCATTTCACGATACTGGAATCCAGTATCGGTGCGCGTCAAGACGCTTAGCGTCTTGACATTCGGCGTCACCGCCGCAGTCTGCCCAGCAGACTGCTCTTGTTGCGTCTCGGTCCCGGACCGAAACTTGCGTAGCGTTTTCCGCTTGCGCCGTCTTCTTGTTGTGCGGAGACCGGCTCCGCACAGTTGTTCTTCTGGTCCAGGCCCGGCCGTGGACAGTTGTTCGCCGGCGGACCCTGTCCGCGGGCGTGCGGTATCAAGCCCGGCTTGACCGCATGTTCCTTCGTGCAGCCCGGCTGCACGGTAAAGTGTCCCTTCGCCGGCAGACCCTGTCTGCGGGCGCGCGATATCAAGCCCGGCTTGATCGCATGGCGCTTCGTCGTGCAGCCCGGCTGCACGACAGCATGTAATTGCGTCAGTGCGGTACGTTTGCAACCGTCCGCACTGTTTGCAGCGTCAACTCCCGGAGTTGACACGCCTTCGTCACCTCGACGCCATTCATTGGCGGAGCCCCTCATGACCGAGGGTGCGTCGGCTCCCGGAGCCGACGCGCCGTTGTCGACCTGACCACTTCGGGTCAGGGACTGTCCCTTACACGCTTGAACGTGGGTGTTGGTTCCCGGAACCAACACATCCTTTGCTTCTGACGTCGGCAGCATTGCCGACGTTGGTTTCACTTGTGCGCGTCCTCGCGCACTTCCTGGGCACTCCGGGACAGCAGCATAAAGCGCTGTCTCGACTGATGAGCCGCGCGCACCTGCTGGTGCGTACGCTGCGGTAACAGGGCCATCGCTCTCTGTTCCGCTGTCGCGTCCGAAGCGCACGAGCGTGCGCTTCTTCCAGTCTATCACCGGATCATGCTGTGGCTTGCTCGGCATGCCCATTACCACGTCGAACTTATCGTCCAGGTCCAGGACGATAAAGTGTTCGACAAACACTCGTTGTTTGTACGAGAAGCGCACGTTCACGACGCGCTTCTCGGTCTTCACGATGGCACCTGTTGCCAGTCGCACTTCCAGAAGACTTCGAGGTACACTTACCTCCTCGAAGTCAAGACTCGGCAGGCTCCGTAGTCGAACAAAGTTGCTCGACGCGCCTGAATCTACCAATGCTCGAAGAGAGTCACTCACTCTCTTCGAGTAAACCTCAAGATGACTAGGCTCGGCCTGTCATCTTGTTTCTTGCAGCGAGAGCTAGTCTCACTGGGGGCTGCAGTCCTCAGTGTCGCGTGCCCGATGTCGGCACGCGTGACAGCATTACCAGTAGGGCGCCCCGCGCCTACTGGATGTTCGCGGTTTTTGTTGGTCCGCGGCGATGCCCAGCATCGCCAGGACGGCCACCTCCAGGGGGCATGGGAGCTGTACACTCCCGTGCAAAGTGACCGATCCTTCCGCAACGGAAGCATCGCACGTTACCTCCCTGCTGCTGGTAACCAGCAGTTGTTGCGTTCGAGAGGTCCATTGGCTTCGAACCTCCCGTCCTCGCTACCGGGCGCGGTTGCGGCCTCGGTACATTTGCATGGAGTTCAGCCTGCCGCAGGCTAAACTCTTCTTGCATTGCGAGAGTAATCGCAGCTTCGAGAGTACTCGGGTACTCTCGGAAGAGATAGGTCTTCACAGGCCCATCTCTCAGTCCCTTCATGAACGTGACGACCTTAGTCGCCTCGTCTATCGGGTTGGTCACGATGTTCGAGACCAAGTACCGTGCACGCTGCGCGCAAGCATGAACGTCATGCTTACCCTGCTGAAGGTCGAGGAATTCCGCCCTCGACCGGAACTCATTTTGCGGGGTTCAAACGCTTGTCTGAGTTCCTCTTTGAATATCTCGTACGTGCTAAAGCACGTAGGATCTGAGAGTCGGCGTCCATACGCCCAACTCCTTGCGCGTCCGCCAAGGCAGGACATGGCGAACGCGACCTTCGACAGCGGGTCGACGATACGTCGAGCCGCAATGGCTGTGTCGAGTTCGACAAGCCATCGGAGGAGAGGCTCGCCCTCTCTTCCCACGTAATTGCTCACGCTCAATTTTAATGATTGAGCACGCGGTGTCGTCCCCGACGACGCTGTCGCTGAGGAAGCAGCATCGCGCTGCTCCTTCATGATGAACCCCAGAGCAACACCATGTTGCTCTGTCGGCGATAGCGTACGCAGCATCGTAGCTATCGCCGCCTCCCCAATGACTGTTGACAGTCGTTGGAGGGCCTCCCACTATGGATCTGACAGGTGGGGGTAGTCCGCGCGTGCAACATGCGTTGCAGGCGTATTGGAGCTCTCCATGGGCACCTCCGTGCTCATGGGGTTCTCGGCTCCGCGTTCGTACACCCTGTACGAACGCCACGTAGTCGGTCGTTGGACGGACTACAAAGTGCTGCCAGGTGTAGCAGGCCTACTTTAGCTTACACGTCGCGCTACGTGTATGAGGAAGGGTAGGAGTTTATTAATAATTTGAATTATGTATACTTGAGTCCGCAAGGGTAATATAAATCAAATAAAACACCAAGTAGCTAGTTTAAGGTAAAATGAGAACTGTATTGTTTGTAAATTGGTCTTCCTCCAAAATCTGCTAAAACTGTTTATCATCTATGAAGGGGGTTTACAGCGGCTGGCTGTCAGAGCCCCGCCAATATGCACGTCTCTAATTGGTAGAAAGATGCTGCTTTCTACCAATATAGGATCTTTGGGTATGTGTGGACCACTCATTGTGGTGGTCCACTTCAATGTATCCATTGGTGTACCTTACACCAAGGTGAGGAAGTATCTAAAACCTTTAACAGATATTTATCTGTTAAACCATACGACAAATGTCATGCACAAGTGACAGTTGTCACTTGTGACCGTTGTCATGAACAAGTGACTGTTGTCACTTGTGTGTGTAACCCCGTTACACTAGGGACGCCCATCGGCGAGGACAGTGGCGTCCTGCAGCTCAACCGGACCGAAGAAGGCCCTGGATCACCTGGCAACTACGCACTCGGGCGGGACGTCATGTCCGCAGGCGGCGGAACGTGCTGAACGCGTGCCGAGCGCTCCGTGCGGGGGACGGCTGTGGTGAAGTGCGTTTGGAAAATGAGGGGAATGAGAGCATCTAATCTGATGCCAAATGGTGCAATCATTTCGCACACCCTCAGATGGACACAATCATTTCGACATGGATACAGATACTGGTGAAGATCAACCGGTACCAGTAAATTGGTACACCTTCAATAACTCCGACCAGGGAGCCAGTTTGGCAAATGTGAGGCTGGGGACCGCCGACACGTGGCGTACCTTAGTATATGGCAGAGAAATGGAGAAGCTGTGTAGTTTTAGCTATTTACCCAGTAACACGGAGAGAGATTTTCCTTGCAAGACACTAGCGCCTTCCATATTCCGGAGCTGGGAAGTATATTAGCCCCCTCCGACGACCAAGGAACGCAATGTCACGCAGGGAGAAGGCACTCAAGTCCCCGGATAGCTTGGCCGGGCTGCACACATATCTCCACCGCTCCAGATCCCGCCAGAAGGAGGCGGTCAAGCACCAAAAAACGGACAAGAACGATTGGAACACACCCAAGGGACAACATCGCGTAGATTAAGTTTATTCGAGGCAAAATCGACACTCTAACGACTGCTGCGTGAAAGGTTTCCACGGCAGCGTCAAACCGAATCCCCCAAGTGTCGTCCACACCTGTTCGACCCAAGATCAAGCCCGACATCTTCCAAAGTCACCTTGGAAGAGCGTAATAGCCCACACCGACGGGTACACAAGGTGAGCAAGATCTTCAGGCCCTTCACGGCAAGCGGAATACCCCCTCCATTAGTCGGTAGTCTGGACACCTCTGTGTGTGAGCGCGTGACGCGTCGTAATCTTCGCGAAACCACTACACCACAACGTCGTGTCAATTTCCCCCGCTAGCACGTCGACCAGGTTATCGTCGTTCTTCAGCCACCTGCATTCTTCCGCGTCAAGCGGAGCTTGAAATCGTATAGTGAAAACAGAACTTATCATCAAATTGCTGTTCGTAGAAGATTTTCCGATACAGCGCGTCCGCTTTCGCGTCACTTGGGGTCTTCGTGAATGCACCCGATTCGCCAGGTTAGCGCAACTTCCCCTCCAATCTGAATCTTACCCATCATTGTTTGAATGAAGAGAGCCTCGCGAATGGTCGACAATGAAGAAAACTGCAGAAGCTGGAACATCAAGCACAACTGACCAAGGTTGATACCAAGACATGTTTGGATGTAGTGGGTCTAACTTGACTCACTACTTTAGCTTACACGTTGCGCAACGTGTATGAGGAAGCGTAAGTACTTAGTAATTACTTAGGTTAATTATATTTGAATACACAAATATAAGTTAAATCAGATAAGACTCCAAGTGACTTAGATTAGATAAAATGAGAACTGTATTGCTTGTAAATTGATCTTCCTCTAAAATCTGCTAAAAACTGTTTATCATCTATGAAAGGGTTTACAGCGGCTGGCTGTCAGAGCCCCGCCAATATGCACGTCTCTAATTGGTAGAAAGATGCTGCTTTCTACCAATATAGGATCTTTGGGTATGTGTGGACCACTCATTGTGGTGGTCCACTTCAATGTATCCATTGGTGTACCTTACACCAAGGTGAGGAAGTATCTAAAACCTTTAACAGATATTTATCTGTTAAACCATACGACAAATGTCATGCACAAGTGACAGTTGTCACTTGTGACCGTTGTCATGAACAAGTGACTGTTGTCACTTGTGTGTGTAACCCCGTTACACTAGGGACGCCCATCGGCGAGGACAGTGGCGTCCTGCAGCTCAACCGGACCGAAGAAGGCCCTGGATCACCTGGCAACTACGCACTCGGGCGGGACGTCATGTCCGCAGGCGGCGGAACGTGCTGAACGCGTGCCGAGCGCTCCGTGCGGGGGACGGCTGTGGTGAAGTGCGTTTGGAAAATGAGGGGAATGAGAGCATCTAATCTGATGCCAAATGGTGCAATCATTTCGCACACCCTCAGATGGACACAATCATTTCGACATGGATACAGATACTGGTGAAGATCAACCGGTACCAGTAAATTGGTACACCTTCAATAACTCCGACCAGGGAGCCAGTTTGGCAAATGTGAGGCTGGGGACCGCCGACACGTGGCGTACCTTAGTATATGGCAGAGAAATGGAGAAGCTGTGTAGTTTTAGCTATTTACCCAGTAACACGGAGAGAGATTTTCCTTGCAAGACACTAGCGCCTTCCATATTCCGGAGCTGGGAAGTATATTAGCCCCCTCCGACGACCAAGGAACGCAATGTCACGCAGGGAGAAGGCACTCAAGTCCCCGGATAGCTTGGCCGGGCTGCACACATATCTCCACCGCTCCAGATCCCGCCAGAAGGAGGCGGTCAAGCACCAAAAAACGGACAAGAACGATTGGAACACACCCAAGGGACAACATCGCGTAGATTAAGTTTATTCGAGGCAAAATCGACACTCTAACGACTGCTGCGTGAAAGGTTTCCACGGCAGCGTCAAACCGAATCCCCCAAGTGTCGTCCACACCTGTTCGACCCAAGATCAAGCCCGACATCTTCCAAAGTCACCTTGGAAGAGCGTAATAGCCCACACCGACGGGTACACAAGGTGAGCAAGATCTTCAGGCCCTTCACGGCAAGCGGAATACCCCCTCCATTAGTCGGTAGTCTGGACACCTCTGTGTGTGAGCGCGTGACGCGTCGTAATCTTCGCGAAACCACTACACCACAACGTCGTGTCAATTTCCCCCGCTAGCACGTCGACCAGGTTATCGTCGTTCTTCAGCCACCTGCATTCTTCCGCGTCAAGCGGAGCTTGAAATCGTATGGTGAAAACAGAACTTATCATCAAATTGCTGTTCGTAGAAGATTTTCCGATACAGCGCGTCCGCTTTCGCGTCACTTGGGGTCTTCGTGAATGCACCCGATTCGCCAGGTTAGCGCAACTTCCCCTCCAATCTGAATCTTACCCATCATTGTTTGAATGAAGAGAGCCTCGCGAATGGTCGACAATGAAGAAAACTGCAGAAGCTGGAACATCAAGCACAACTGACCAAGGTTGATACCAAGACATGTTTGGATGTAGTGGGTCTAACTTGACTCACTACTTTAGCTTACACGTTGCGCAACGTGTATGAGGAAGCGTAAGTACTTAGTAATTACTTAGGTTAATTATATTTGAATACACAAATATAAGTTAAATCAGATAAGACTCCAAGTGACTTAGATTAGATAAAATGAGAACTGTATTGCTTGTAAATTGATCTTCCTCTAAAATCTGCTAAAAACTGTTTATCATCTATGAAAGGGTTGACAGCGGCTGGCTGTCAGAGCCCCGCTAATATGCATGACTCTGATTGGTAGAAAGATGCTGCTTTCTACCAATAGGATCTTTGGGTATGTGTGGACCACTCATTGTGGTGGTCCACTTCAATGTATCCATTGGTGTGTCTTACACCAAGGTGAGGAAGCATCCAAAACTTTTAACAGATAACCTATCTGTTAAAATCACAAGTGGCTTGCAGCCACTTGTGCGTGTAACCCCGTTACACCATCCCCCCCTTAAGGTTAGACGCGCGGGGTCTCCGCACGTCAATCTTCTGAATTGACCATTCGTCAATTCTCCGCGTTTGGAGAAGAAATCCGCGCTCATTCAACGATGAGCGCGCCCCAGACGAAGAACCCGAAGGCGGTGGAGAGTCATCCCTCCATCGATGACTACTTCGAGCGCCAGAAGGCGAAGTATGGCGACGTCGTCGACTTCGACGACGACGATGAAGACATGGAGGACGAGAAGGACTCGTCCTTAAAGCGCAAAGACTCAGTGTCGAGCGAATCGCTCGACCCCATGCTAAGAACATTCGCCCGCGTGAAGGGGACGAATCAGACGCTTCGAGTCCGAAGCGTTCGCGAACTGAGAGTGATACCCCACTCGCTTCCGCTGGGGCTCTCAGTACTCCGCGCGCTGCTGCTGCAGCGCGTGATGTCAAAGCTCAAGGCTCTCCGCGCGCTGCAGGTGCAGGTGCAGCGCGCGATCCATGGATGCCGTCCGCGCCCGAGATCGCGGACCGGTATGGGAACTCGGTACCTCCGAATGAGGTGCCGTTATACGTATGCAGCGCCATCAAAGACGACGCCGTGGCTGCCGAGCTGCACTTTGATGCGGAACGCATCAAACGCGCGATTATTACATCGGACTCTTACATGAGCTCCGATGGTTCCAAAGCAAGAAGACATCTTCTCGCAGCTAAGTGCCCGAGTGACAGGCACTTTGTCAAAGTTGGAGCGCTTTTGTTGAGAACTTCAACAAGAACCCGAGTGCTTACCGTGATCGGATTAAGCAAGCGCGTGATCGCTTCGAGACGTACTCGAAGCGTGGAAAGTTGGAGCAACTCCACGTTGCTGCGGAGGAGGCTCGGGTGCCGTGCGCTGTGCCCGAGGGCTTTCAGTGCGCGAAGTGCTTCCCAGGCGCGGGCTGCTTGAGCGACCGCGACCTGAACGGGTACACGTCATTCCGTGTGCCTGAGAGTTTCAAAGAGCTCCGTGCTAAGTTCTTAGCACGTGAGGGTTCGGGCGCTAGCGATGACCGCAGCGCTCGCACTACTTCCGCTGCGCCAGCGCGTACTGCTCTTCGTACGCCCTCACCATTTCCGGAACGTCCTCCAGCAAGACGTTCCGCGGCTCCCATGTATCTTGACGGGGAGAAATCCTCTCCGACGAATACGAAAACGAGCCCCTTGAGGGTTCGTTTTCGGGATACTATGGTCAACAATCCGCTCAATAATACAGCAGGTTGAGCCGTGGGCGTCACGGATCGGCGGTGGCGGGGGTGGGAACACGCCCCGGGTATGATCAGCCCCGGGCTGATCAGTATGCGCCTCTGCACGACCGGGTGACCGCCGTGGAGCGTTTGCAGGGCGCTGAGTTCGCCGCCCTGAAACAGGAGCTGGCGAACGAGAAGGCCCAAGTCTCGCAGACCGCCTCGAATATCCAGGTCGAGTTGGGGACCCAGATGTAGGGGTTGCTCCAGCGCGTCCGCGCTCTGGAGGAGAGGCTGCTCGTCGCCGAGGCCAAGGCTTCCGCTTCTGCCTCGGCTCCTGCCGAGGCTTCGGGTCAGCCGAGCTAGATGGCTCGTGCTGCAGGTGTGGCTTCAGCCGTCCGACGTAAAAGATCGGATGGAGGCACATGCTAGACGGTATGTCTAGCGTGTAAGCGTTGCCGTGCCGTGCCAACACAGTGAACGGCCCGATGAAGCGCGGAGCAAGCTTGCTTGCTCCGAAATCCGAAACTGCATGTCTAGGCAGGTTTTGTGTAGCTAACAAAACTAATGAACCAACTTTAAATTCATTTGTGTTGCTTCTGCCCGCATTGCCTGCGTTCAGCTTCTGTTGATCAACAGAAGCCGCTATTAGACTTGGACAAACCGAATTACGGCTTGTCTTTTGGTGATGAAACTGATTGCATCCGAGCTGAAGTCATTCAGCTCGCTCTCCGCTAGAGGCCCGGCCTCTGCGTGGTTCTTTGCGGTGTCTGCGCCCTGCGCAGACCCGTGGTCGTTGGCCTTGTTGTTGGGGGAGTCTGCGCCCTGCGCAGACTCATGTGGTTTGTCCATTGTTGCAGCTGACACTGTGCAAGTGTCAGCGGTTTTCTGCGGCTGCTGTATTGCAGTCGTAGATCCTCCCCCACTTAAAGTGGGAGCCATCACTCCGAGTAAACTCGGTAGGCGTGGATGCCGCATGGCATTCACGTAGAACGGTGTATGCCCGGTCGAGGCATGCACTGAGTTGTTGATGGCAAACTCTGCCATCGATAAGCACTCGCTCCAGTATTGGAACGAGTGAGCGTAGCTCTTCAGAATGTCGACGAGCACGCGGTTCACGCGCTCGGTTTGAGCCGTCCGTCTGCGGATGATCCGCAGTCGACATGGAAAGCTGGCTCCCAAGAAGTGTAAACACTTCTTGCCACAGGTGCGCTGTGAAGCGCGGGTCTCTGTCCGACACGATGTCGGACGGCATGCCATGGTGTTTGAACACCATGTCGACGAGCAGACGGGCCGTCTGCTTCGCAGTCACTTCTGCCGGCACCGCGGCAAGATGTACCATCTTGCTGAAGCGGTCGACGAAGACCACAACACCGGTATTCCCTCCGCTGTCCGGGGAAGACCAAAGATGAAGTCCAATGACATGGACTTCAACACTCCGACGGAGTCGGTAGTGATTACAGTGGAGCCTGCGCGAATGGCGCAGGCTTTATGCGTTAGCATACCTCACAAGCACGGATGTACTTGTGCACCCACTTATACTGGTGGTACCAGTAGAAGTCCGTATGTCTTCTCACGTCCGAGATGTCCCGCAGTCGGGGCATCATGATATTCGTACATGATCCTGAGTCGCAGGTCATGGTCATTTGGCACGACAACGCGGTCCGCGTTGTCGTCGACTGCATTATAAAGAAGCAGTCCGTCGTGCACCCGATATCGGTGTGCACGCGCACGAAGGTGCTTGGGCAGCTTCTGACGAGACTTGTCAGAAGGCGCTGTGCCATAGGCCAGCAAGAGTTTCGTGTCCGCGTCGTGCGCGTACGCGGTCTTCACGTCGTCCAACAGAGACGACGTGGGTGTGCTCGTTCGCATGGCGTCAATGGCATTGACGTCAGCTGCTTCTGCATAGTCCGGCCGACGTGATAACGCGTCGGCCACTACATTCAATCTTCCGGGTTTGTATTCGACCCGGAAGTTGTACTCCGCAAAGAATGAGAGCCATCTCGCCATTCTTTGTGATATGTGTGGCGACTTCACTGCGGTGCGCCGTGATGCATGGTCGGTGTAGACCACAAACGGTCTACTTCCAAGCAAAAACACTCGGAACTTTGCGAGTGCATATTTCATGGCAATGAGTTCCTTGTCATGCACCGGATAGTTGTGCTCAGCTGGCTTGAGCTGACGCGATTGGTAGTAGACGACACGATCACGACCCTCGTGATCGTGCTGCATCAACGCACATCCGATTGCAAAGTCGGATGCGTCACATACGACGTGGAATGGACGATCTTGGTCAGCCACTGCCAAGATCGGTGCCTCAGTCAAGCCCCGCTTGACTGCATCGAATGCCTTTTGGCAATCGGTTATCCAATTCCACACAGCTTCCTTCTTAAGAAGCTGTGACAGCGGGCGGATCTTGCCCGCGTAATCCTCCACGTACTTGCACAAGTACGTGGCCAAGCCAAGGAACTGCCTCAGTTCCTTGACACTTGAAGGCGTTGGCCATTCATTGATCACTCTGACCTTTCCGGGTCACCTTTTCCGGGGCGAACACCATTCTTCCCTACGAGACACCCGAGGACGGGTATCTCGCTCGCCCCGAAGATACACTTCTTCAGGTTCGCATAGAGCTTATGCTTTCGCATAAGCTCAAGTAGCTTCCGGAGATGCACCCTGTGCATCTCTACGTCGGTTTTCCCGTCCACAGCCCGGCTGTGGATGAACACATCGTCGAAGTAGCTCGGTGCGAAGTCGCGCACCGAGCGCAACAAGTGCGTCACGCACCTGTTGAAGGTCGCAGGGGCATTCTTAAGCCCCTGTGGTATTACTAGCCATTCCCAGAGCATGCCGTTTGGCGTGCTCACTGCCGTGAGAGGGATATCGCTCTCACGCATTAGGATTTGATAAAATCCATCTCGCAAGTCGAGAGCACTGTAAACGGTGCTCCCGGCCATCGAATCGATGATAACATCTTTTCGCGGTATCGGCGTCTGCGCCGGTACCGTCGCATCGTTCAGCTTGTTGTAGGCATGAACGATGCGCCATCCGCCCTGTGGCTTTGACACAGAACGTCGGAGCACTGTGCGGGGACTTTGATTCCCGCACTTGTCCTGCTTTACGACGACTTTCAAAGAAGTCGTCGATCGCTTTTACTTGCTCTCGCGGCAGTGGCCACTGCCGCGTGACACAGTACTTCGTGCCCGGCACGAGATCAATCTCGTGCTGAATGCCCTTATCCTGCGGAAGCTCCGCAGGAATCTCTTCCGGGAGTACGTCTTTGTACTCCCTCAATAATTCGTAATAGGGACTCGACTTCAGCGAGTCCCAACCTTGTTCCTCGAAGCGCTCTCGCTTCGTCTTCGCACTGAGAGTGTCTTCACTCTCAGTGGTACTTCCCATGAAGGGCAGTCTCAGTTGTTCGCTCGCGCTCTCCGTTCTTTCGCTGTCCGAAAGAACGCAGACTTGCTCGATGCGTCCATCGTGCAAGTCGCGCGTGAAGCGCTTCCAGCTCATGACTGGAAGCGAAGTCAACTCCGACGCCGTCGTCGGAAGGTTAGCGAATTCCATTTCACGATACTGGAATCCAGTATCGGTGCGCGTCAAGACGCTTAGCGTCTTGACATTCGGCGTCACCGCCGCAGTCTGCCCAGCAGACTGCTCTTGTTGCGTCTCGGTCCCGGACCGAGACTTACGTAGCGTTTTCCGCTTGCGCCGTCTTCTTGTTGTGCGGAGCCCGGCTCCGCACAGTTGTTCTTCTGGTCCAGGCCCGGTCGTGGACAGTTGTTCGCCGGCGGACCCTGTCCGCGGGCGCGCGGTATCAAGCCCGGCTTGACCGCATGTTCCTTCGTGCAGCCCGGCTGCACGGTAAAGTGTCCCTTCGCCGGCAGACCCTGTCTGCGGGCGCGCGATATCAAGCCCGGCTTGATCGCATGGCGCTTCGTCGTGCAGCCCGGCTGCACGACAGCATGTAATTGCGTCAGTGCGGTACGTTTGCAACCGTCCGCACTGTTTGCAGCGTCAACTCCCGGAGTTGACACGCCTTCGTCACCTCGACGCCATTCATTGGCGGAGCCCCTCATGACCGAGGGTGCGTCGGCTCCCGGAGCCGACGCGTTGTTGTCGACCTGACCACTTCGGGTCAGGGACTGTCCCTTACACGCTTGAACGTGGGTGTTGGTTCCCGGAACCAACACATCCTTTGCTTCTGACGTCGGCAGCATTGCCGACGTTGGTTTCACTTGTGCGCGTCCTCGCGCACTTCCTGGGCACTCCGGGACAGCAGCATAAAGCGCTGTCTCGACTGATGAGCCGCGCGCACCTGCTGGTGCGTACGCTGCGGTAACAGGGCCATCGCTCTCTGTTCCGCTGTCGCGTCCGAAGCGCACGAGCGTGCGCTTCTTCCAGTCTATCACCGGATCATGCTGTGGCTTGCTCGGCATGCCCATTACCACGTCGAACTTATCGTCCAGGTCCAGGACGATAAAGTGTTCGACAAACACTCGTTGTTTGTACGAGAAGCGCACGTTCACGACGCGCTTCTCGGTCTTCACGATGGCACCTGTTGCCAGTCGCACTTCCAGAAGACTTCGAGGTACACTTACCTCCTCGAAGTCAAGACTCGGCAGGCTCCGTAGTCGAACAAAGTTGCTCGACGCGCCTGAATCTACCAATGCTCGAAGAGAGTCACTCACTCTCTTCGAGTAAACCTTCAAGATGACTAGGCTCGGCCTGTCATCTTGTTTCTTGCAGCGAGAGCTAGTCTCACTGGGGGCTGCAGTCCTCAGTGTCGCGTGCCCGATGTCGGCACGCGTGACAGCATTACCAGTAGGGCGCCCCGCGCCTACTGGATGTTCGCGGTTTTTGTTGGTCCGCGGCGATGCCCAGCATCGCCAGGACGGCCACCTCCAGGGGGCATGGGAGCTGTACACTCCCGTGCAAAGTGACCGATCCTTCCGCAACGGAAGCATCGCACGTTACCTCCCTGCTGCTGGTAACCAGCAGTTGTTGCGTTCGAGAGGTCCATTGGCTTCGAACCTCCCGTCCTCGCTACCGGGCGCGGTTGCGGCCTCGGTACATTTGCATGGAGTTCAGCCTGCCGCAGGCTAAACTCTTCTTGCATTGCGAGAGTAATTGCAGCTTCGAGAGTACTCGGGTACTCTCGGAAGAGATAGGTCTTCACAGGCCCATCTCTCAGTCCCTTCATGAACGTGACGACCTTAGTCGCCTCGTCTATCGGGTTGGTCACGATGTTCGAGACCAAGTACCGTGCACGCTGCGCGCAAGCATGAACGTCATGCTTACCCTGCTGAAGGTCGAGGAATTCCGCCCTCTACCGGAACTCATTTTGCGGGGTTCAAACGCTTGTCTGAGTTCCTCTTTGAATATCTCGTACGTGCTAAAGCACGTAGGATCTGAGAGTCGGCGTCCATACGCCCAACTCCTTGCGCGTCCGCCAAGGCAGGACATGGCGAACGCGACCTTCGACAGCGGGTCGACGATACGTCGAGCCGCAATGGCTGTGTCGAGTTCGACAAGCCATCGGAGGAGAGGCTCGCCCTCTCTTCCCACGTAATTGCTCACGCTCAATTTTAATGATTGAGCACGCGGTGTCGTCCCCGACGACGCCGTCGCTGAGGAAGCAGCATCGCGCTGCTCCTTCATGATGAACCCCAGAGCAACACCATGTTGCTCCGTCGGCGATAGCGTACGCAGCATCGTAGCTATCGCCGCCTCCCCAATGACTGTTGACAGTCGTTGGAGGGCCTCCCACTATGGGTCTGACAGGTGGGGGCAGTCTGCGCGTGCAACATGCGTTGCAGGCGTATTGGAGCTCTCCATGGGCACCTCCGTGCTCATGTGGTTCTCGGCTCCGCGTTCGTACACCGCGTACGAACGTCAAGCAGTCGGTCGTTGGACGGACTACAAAGTGCTGCCAGGTGTAGTGGGTCTAACTTGACTCACTACTTTAGCTTACACGTTGCGCAACGTGTATGAGGAAGTGTAAGTACTTAGTAATTACTTAGGTTAATTATATTTGAATACACAAATATAAGTTAACTTAGACAAGACTCCAAGTAGCTAGTTTAAGGTAAAATGAGAACTGTATTGTGTGTAAATTGAGCTTCCTCTAAAATCTGCTAAAAACTGATTATCATCTATGAAAGGGTTGACAGCGGCTGGCTGTCAGAGCCCCGCTAATATGCATGACTCTGATTGGTAGAAATGTGCTGCTTTCTACCAATAAGATCTTTGGGTATGTGTGGACCACTCATTGTGGTGGTCCACTTCAATGTATCCATTGGTGTGTCTTACACCAAGGTGAGGAAGCATCCAAAACTTTTAACAGATAACCTATCTGTTAAATTCACAAGTGGCTTGCAGCCACTTGTGCGTGTAACCCCGTTACATTGGATCCCTTCGCAGTGTGCAATTCACTCAGCACTTCACTTAGTGCACTTCACGCGAGATAGGGGCTGTTGTGCGCTGTGGGCGTACAACAGCTCCTCTCATGTATAATGATATATTCTGGTTTTTGGATCCAGAGGTAATGGGTGGGTCATTCTGACCCAAAATGACTCCATTGCTTATATCTACAACCCAAACTAACTTCCGATACTTAAAACTAAGTTAAGCTTACTCAAGAGCATAACTGAATGTAGCGGCTTTTTCGCCTTGGCCCAGTATTGCATACTCCTGATATCCGTTCGGTATCGAGAATAGATTCCCATCCATAACTTACGGATATCCGAGTAATCTATTCTGCGAGGCGAAGGCTTAGACATGCGCGTTTTATACAAAACCTAATTGCCAATTCACGGTATCATGGCCGATGCGAGAAAGAGTGAAAGCTCCGACGCTACCTCATCGGAGAGCGTCAAGCGTGCGCGAACGAATCTAGTGAATCAAGTACATGAGCGCAATACCTGCTGAGAGATTTATGCCACCGGAGCCCACACACCAGGCTAGAGACTTGGTCTGGTGGGGTACCTGTGGCTATCCAACCCATTCCGGGACGAGAGCGATGGAATCGCACAGACAGAACAGGTAAATCCACAGATCCAGGGGACCGCACAGAAATACCGATATACCTTCCACCGCCCACTATTGAAAGCATGCTGGGGGTTGCACCCCCAGACCCCCGCAGTAGAAAAAATAACTCCGAGTTGCGGCAACGGGTCCGTTCGCTGGAATGCTCGTCGCTGGACCCGATTCCGCAAATACCGCGCGGTCCTGCTTCGCGGGCACCCCGCGCGGGTTTGCTGCGACTACGCTCCTCGCAACCGCTCACTACCGTCTACTATTAACAGCACTACTTGTCCCATATTTTCACAATCTGTGGATTTCACCGATTTGTCTGTGTGATTTACCTTACGTACCGCGTCCGGGACCGGGTTCCGACATGTGGTCGCAGCTACGAACGGCAAATCGGTGTGTGTGTCCACATTGCTCAACATTTCTTTTTACCGCGGGCGACAGTATCGGTATCGCCATTGTGGGCAGATCACGCAAAAAAATATCCAGTCAGCGGCTAGAAATGGACACCTCGATATTTTGACAATATTGTTGCGGACGGAAACAGTTTAACCTTTACTCCCCACAGAGCCCACCTATAAATATTTGTTTAGAAGCTACTGCAAATACCTAGTGTACGTAGTTCGTTTAAAAATAGAGAGGAAGGTCTGAGCTATCCAGCGCTTTTTTTCGGTCACAAACGAAGCTGTCTTCAATGTAAAACTCGCTATGGGAAATCGTGTTCAAGGAAAGTCTAAAGGGACACTGGGCAAGGAGGGTGTCGTTCTGTCGATCGACAACAGCAAACGCCAGCCATGGTACAGCGTTCAGTGGGGCGATGGATCAGTACAGGCAGTGTCGGCGCGTGCAATACAGCTACTACAGCCCCTCAATAGCGATGCAGCCACGCGGAACCAGCCTACGGCGTCTCTAGAGTCGATTACCGCTTTACTGTTAGCTGGTGCTGATTCGGGGCTTGGCTCGGGTGACTGGTCATCTTCTGAGTCGGAATCGTCTTCAGAGGAGGAGGAAGATGAAGAAGATAGCGTAGATGTTACGTCTACGATGGTCTCTGGTATTTCTAACGACGGAAAAGTACTTGCCCACAACCGCATCTGGGAATTTTGCTCCGACCTTCTTGTCGACCCTGCAACGCTGCAACGCAAGCGCAAAACTTTTTTTCGTTGGCCATCGACGCTAGCGTTAGGAGAAAAAAACCTTCGCCAAATATTGCTGCTTGATGTACCCGTGGTCGACTATACAAACAACTCTACAGCACACGAATGCCAGGTTGGTGGAGCGTAAGCAGTGCCCAATTGCTGAAAGCGACTTGTTTCGCTTTCTAGGAGTTCGTCTTGCGATGACAGTCGAGCCTCGACGCGGTCCCTTGCGGACCTACTGGGAAAAAGCAGTCCCTGAGGGCATGGTTGGCACAGCCGTTAACTTTGGCGAGCGCTACTGCATTATCCGACATGCCTTTGAAAATATTTCGGCCGCGCTCTCTTTTTCCGATGATGTACCGTCAGATGACCCATGGAAATCTATTAGGCCGCTGATAGATGGATTTAATTCACGCCGTCGCGATGTAGTATCACCCGGGGAGATTATTTGCGTGGACGAGTGCATGAGCGTCTGGCACGGAAAAGAGGGTAAATACTGCCACGATGGCATACCTCACAAAACAAAAATCCCAAGAAAGCCAGAAGGCGTGGGTGCTGAACTCAAAGCTATAGCTGATGGTGATTCGGGCGTGCTATTGGGACTAGATTTGATGGAGGGAGCTGAGCGCCAACGTCAGAAGCCATACCACGCGTTGTTTGGTGAGGGCACAGCGATTGTACTTCGGCTTTCTGAAGTTTACAAAGGTAGCGGGCGTACCGTTGTTGCAGACAGTGCGTTTGCTTCGGTTAAAACCCTTGTGCAACTTGAAAATCTGTGCGGCCTTTACTTCATGGGAATGGTCAAAACAGCATCTCGGGAGTATCCGAAAAAATATATGACGGAGTGGTTTGGCACTGAGCCCGCTCCCGGGTCATTTAAGATGCTACAGAGCAAAACTCCTAAAGGCACCACGATGTATGCTCTCTGTTGGGCTGACCGCAAAGCGAAGCGCCCCATCTCAAACCGCGGAACGTCATTTCCTGGCAATGACAGCGTTCGCCGTCGACACAAGCTCATCCTAGACAACGACCAGCTGAAAACTATATAGTACGATCGACGTATCCAGCGCCCGCAAATGGTGGAGCTCTTCTTCTCGAAGTTCTCGGTGATTGATGTTCACGATCATCTTCGACAGGGTAGCCTCGAGATGGAACGAACTTAGCACACAATGCAGTGGCAGCACGGTGTGCTCGCTACTGTGTTTGGCATGGCGGTAGTGGACGCTTTCCGTGCCTATCAGTATGAAGCAGTCGAATCTGGGTTCTTAGAATCGGCTATTGTCGACTTCAACACCTTCATCTCTCCATTGGCATATCAACTGGTCTTCAATGACTTTGTAATGCACCGCTCGACGAGGGTCACTACTGCTGCTGATTTCCGTGACGACGTAGCGCCACCAACTCACACACTCTATGCATTCAGCACGCTCCCCCAGTACAAGCGTCTTAGCGGAACAATCTTGCGTGCTCAGCGCAAATGCAGTATTTGCGGGCGGAAGGCCTCGTTTTACTGCTCTGGGTGCTCGGACCCACTGCAGAACAATTTCGTTGGTGTTTGTGGCCTGAAGACACGTCGGGACTGCCACTCGCTCCATTTAAACACTACATTGGGCTAACTAGTAGTCTCTAAAAACTCTCTCTAATACATTTTCTTTTGCATTTAACTAATCCGCTTAAGCCCACCCGTGGGATATTTGCCGATCCCACGCGTGGGCTTTCAAGCTGCGTAGTAAAGATTAAAATTTAAAAACAACGCTGGTGCAGCATATCGAGAAGCGTAACTTTCAACTGGGCTACAGCTACACCAAGTCACAGCTTCGCTGGCTCGAGATATTTTGGTGGGACATTCGAGCGGCGTCGAATTTGTGCTTGGGTTCTGGTGGGACCTACAGTAGTAGGGGCTTTTGCAGCGGCAATCGACGTCGGACTGCCAGCCCTCGCAGACAGGATTCTCGACTTCTACCTCCATCCACTGGATGTCATCCAGACGGAAACCAGCCTACCATATATTGGTCCTGATTGATCCCTCCAGAACACAACGGTAGACAAAACCCGGTATCCTGGAAAGAAACTCCATCGCATCAGGCCCTGGTCCAAGTGAAGAACGTGCTCCGCGCTGGGCAATTTCAAGCCTTTCAATTGGCTAACGGTTTTGGTACACGGTACCCATTTGGACCAGTAACACAACTTCCTGGAACGCCAGCGCGACGTGTGCCAGGTTGGTACTGCCAGCCAGAGAATTATTGTGCTAGCGATGGATAGTGAAACAGTTGCAATATGTGCTGTTGTTATTGCCTGTGCCGCCGCTGCTATCATCTCGGTTGCGGACCAGCGCAGCCTTCTTGGGCCTCCAAAGCACACCTCAACATTTAGCTCGACGACCTTCGAGCAAGCTTTGCATGCCAAGCACACACATTGGTTCAAGAAGAAGCTGCGGTGCGACAAGGCTTCATTTCTGTTCATCTACAGAGCAATCTTGTTACGTGCAATAGTTGTAGTTGGCCGTCAGTTTGGAAGTGATTGCAAATAAATCGACTGCTTCCCTCACATCCCTCGGCTCATCCTTGCTGCCACCGTAGCGCTGGCTTCTTTCCTACGGTTGAATGGCCCATAGTTGCCCGTTGTATTATCCAATCAGACCATATAAAATAGATCTAAGTGGTCTATCGTATCTCCGTATTTTACCATACCAAGGTCAAGTCAATTTGGCGCAACACTCCCACTAAAGATGCCAGCGCGCCCTTCAAACGATTTCCTGACCAGTCGACTTCAACCTCTGTACTCAGATTATTTCGTGTCGCATACCCAAAATTAAAATTTCTGGATAGTGAAAATTAACTTTAATTTGAGTAAAATGTACTCAAGAGTGCGGGGCTTGCAGCCCAGACCGGCAAGAAATTCAAAGCTAGGGTTAGGTAACACTTAAAAAATGAGGATTTAGCCCTTATCTGACCTTAAATAATAATTATGCGGCAAAATGCTTCCTTTCTTGTTAACTTTAACCCTTCCTCTTGTACTTTTATCGTTCTTATGTTGAAAAACTTATTGAACGCGTTTCTTTTACTTCTGGCTTGTTAATAATTGCTTATGGCACAAAGTTCAACTTTATTTGTGTTTGATCAACAGTTATTTGTGGTGTAAAGTATTATATTTGCCTAAGCGTAGTCAATCGGTAACTTACGCGTGACAGTTCTTTACGCCCATCATAAAGCGGAGTTTTTCAAACTGGCCTTGACTTAGTGGCTTTGTTAACGCATAGTGTTAGTATTACAGTAGGTAACACTAATACTTTTCTCTTCATGTTTATCACGGGCATACAAATGCTTGATATTAATGTGTTTAGTCGACGAATGACTACATGGGTCTTTTATTCTACTAATTGCGGCTGTATTATCACACCAACACTGTGTCGGTAGTACTTGGCCGTAACCCAATTCAACCAATAGTAGTCGTAACCACATTGCCTCTCTTACACCGTCACTAGCGGCTACTAGCTCTGATTCCACTGTGTTAAGACTAATACAATCTTGCTTAACACTTTTCTGTAGTGGAGGAAATCTCCAGTCTGTCCAAGCTAGCAGCTTCAGCACCAACTGGTCGCAGTCAATAACGGCAAACGTGATGACTGCGACGACAATGCCGTGCATTGCACGGGGAAGCTCTGGATTTACAAGTCAGTTTTTCAACTTTTATATTTAAAATTTATGTGGTGATTAAAGTAATTGTAGACCTCCGCTTCGCCCTGAGACCTTCAGCTGCAAATAGTCAGTATGGTAATTTCACGCTTTCGACATACCTGTGGATAGTTCGCTGTGGGTAGCACCAACGTGCTCGTGGCCGTGGGGCTGCTCGTCATGATGTACCCGTCTCTCACCAAGGTGCGCTGGAACCTGGTGCTGGTCACGATGGTGCAGAACTGGGTGGTCGGGCCCTTCGTCGTGTCCTTCCTCTCGTCGGCCTTCTTCAGCGGCGACATTGGCTACATGACGGGGCTCAGCCTCGTGGGCTGCGCGCGCTGCATTGCCATGGTCGTGGTCTGGAACAGCTTCGCGGGCGGAGACGCTGAGTACTGCGCCGCTATTGTGGTCATGAACTCTGTACTCACCATTGGACTCTACTCGCCTTCCGCGGGCCTCTTCATCAACGACCTCCCGAGCAGAGGTCGGAAAAAATAGTGCAATACAATAAATAATCAGTTTTTTTTTCAATATATTTTTATTACTGGTCTCAATACAATATAACATTGACCCAATTATTGACAATAAATTTGTAAAAAGTGCCCCAGAATCTAGCCAATAAACCTCCAGTCTATATGCTAGGGTCACTTGAGTGCAGTATCACCGCTGGCGCAACACTGTGTGCGCCCTGGCTGCCGGGCTATAGAGGCTACTACGCATTGTTTCGTCGAGTGTAGGTGTTGTGGCAGAACCATAGGCTCCAGATTTCCGATGCTCCCTGGGGTGGAAGCTGCTGATGTTCCCGTGTGACCGCGATGTCCATGACGAATGGCGCCATCTTCGTGAGACCCTTCTCATTTTATGGCGCAGTGCGATCAGCCCCCCCCCCCCCCCCCCCCCCCCGTTTGAGCTGCTCGTATGGCAACACTACCAGCACCTCTATCGCCGATCAACCGAGTTTTTAATCTTGATAGTGACGAGATCAGGACAGTTTTGCGCCGCCTGGGGTTCCCTGAACCTGTTGATGAGGACATTCAACTGCCAGCTAGCACCAATAGATTGTGAAAATTGCGATCTCAACTGCAGTATCCCTCTGTAAAGTGATAGCAGTTGTATCATTTCTGTACCAATTTTTATTATTGTTTAGCTTGAAATTGCAGTTTTTATGAGTGGCAGACGGTGGATCCAATTCAATATCATACTGTATTCGCGGACCTCTGCTCCCGAGCCACCTGGGCATCGATTCGAGCGCCGAAATCCACGTCGCCATGTGCGAGGTCGCCAAGAACGGCGGCATCTACGTGAGCGCGTCGTTCGTGACGACGCTGCTCACATGGTACGCGGTCACCAAGGCCAAGGGTGCCACCTGGTACTTCGACAACTTCACGCCGCGCATCGGCGTGCTCACGCTCAAGGCGCTGCTCTTCACGATCATCGTGCTGTTCGCCTCGCAGAGCACGCGCATCTCGTCCAACCTGGGTTATCTACGCCGCCGTGCCGCTGCTCATCTACTTCATGTTCGTGGTCTCCTTCCTGATGGGCTGGTGGCTCGGGACCACGTACGAGCAAGCCGTGACGCTGTCGTTCACAGCTGCCAGCAACAAATTCGAACTGGCGCTGGCGGTGGCCATTGCGTCGTTCGGACTCAAGTCGGACCCAGCGCAGATGAGTGTTGTGGGCGCGTTCATCGAGATCCCCACGATGCTAGCGCTCGTGTACCTGGCGTTTTGGTTCCGGCCGGGGTCTATTCGATACAGTCAAGGGTTTGGATCTCCTGCGCGCGAAGCTCTCGAATGCGTTGAAGCATCAGCCACAGCGGTGAGAGTAGGTCTTGTCCTGTGTGCTTTTTGTCGCAAAGGTGAAAGTGAGCTAGTTCCCGTTGGATGGGAGAGAAACCATGCGCCCACGTTAGCTCCGCGTGCTATCATTGCACCGAAACTAACTACGACAGGACTGTGAGCTGGAGCTAAGTAATATGGAATATTATAGTATGCAATATTGTAGGTATTTCTAGTTGTTGCTCGTATGAGTGTGTTTGGTGACCATCATTGTGTTGGATGTGTATTGAGCATTCAGTTTTGGTGTGAAATGATAGCAACGGAATAATGCAGATATAAATCTGTTGTGGTGCTATCATTTCAAAATTGGGAGGGGTTTTGGGATCGCCCCAACAACTCTGGATTAAAATCCAGAGAACAAATCGTGTGCATAACGAAACGCAAGCGGAGCATAACGTAAATCTGATGACTAGCCAGAAATGAAGTGGCGTAGGGAGCGCCGAGAGTACGAGGAGACGATCCGGAGCCACGCCAAGGAAAGCACGGGCGATCTCATCGTGCCGGTCAAGAACACGTTCGACGAGGGGCTACTGCGCATGTGGTGCCTCCTTCGTTGGCACATTTCCATTGACGACGTCACCGATGCCCATATTATGGATGAGGTTGATAGAATGTAACGGGGATATACGCTAAAGTGGCTACAAGCCACTTGTGCTTTTAACAGATAGGATATCTGTTAAAAGTTTTTGATACTTCCTCACTTTGGTGTAAGTCACACCAATGGATACATTGAAGTGGGCCACCGCAATGAGTGGTCCACACCTACCCAAAGATCCTATTGGTAGAAAGCAGCATCTTTCTACCAATTAGAGACGTGCATATTGGCGGGGCTCTGACAGCCAGCCGCTGTAAACCCCTTTCATAGATGATAAACAGTTTTAGCAGATTTTGGAGGAAGACCAATTTACAAACAATACAGTTCTCATTTTACCTTAAACTAGCTACTTGGTGTTTTATTTGATTTATATTACCCTTGTGGACTCAAGTATACTTAATTCAAATTATTAATAAACTCCTACCCTTCCTCATACACGTAGCGCGACGTGTAAGCTAAAGTAGGCCTGCTACACCTGGTAGCACTTTGTAGTCCGTCCAACGACCGACTACGTGGCGTTCGTACAGGGTGTACGAACGCGGAGCCGAGAACCCCATGAGCACGGAGGTGCCCATGGAGAGCTCCAATACGCCTGCAACGCATGTTGCACGCGCGGACTACCCTGTGGTGTTGCAGAACACACAAATATCGTCAGATGTGGATCTCCAGCACAAACCACAACAATCGCCGAGTTAGGTCGGCGCTTGTTGGCCTGCGCAGGGGTTGTCCCCTCGCGGTTCGGTCCAACCGGGACAGCGGGTGTCTCGCCTCTCGCCGACACCTGCCAACCAAGGTCCACTCTTCCGGAGATCCGCCGAGCTAGCGGACTCCGTTCACAAACTCCTGTGCCCTCCACCAAAGGATGGACGGCGGCGCGCTAGCGCTTTTACAGGCCGCCGGGGCAGAAGCAACCCGACTTGAAGAGTAACGGCACCCGGGCTGTCCGGCGTACCGGCTCGCTGAGTTAGCGAGACTTTTCTTTCGCACTTGGCGAGCACCCAACGCCCAATCCCGGGCCGACCTAATCTCTTGGCGCTGCCAGTCGAGTACCCTACAAGCTATGCCTCTCGGGTACCGACGGCAGGCATAATCCGACCCCGTGCAGGGACTTACCGGAAAGTGTGCACGTGTTGTGGGCCTAGAAAATTCTGCTCTCTTTGTTCTTAGAGTCTCCTGGGCGCCCTGAAAGGGCGCCTCCACTATTCCTAAGGTCCTATACAAATATCAAGTGAAATGGAGTGGTTTCGGATCTCGGCCGACCCTTCACCCTCTCAGCGACGCTTCGAACTCGGCGGAGCCGGATAAGTTGTCCGGATAACCCGGCGAGCTCGACAGGGAGGTCTCGCCGACTCGGCTGAGTGCTGCTGGGCTCGCCGGGGCCCACGCTTGGTCCTCTTGTGCGCCTTCTGGCCGTGCACCGCGTCGTCTGGGCGGTCGGCGGCTCTGTTTAGCCGAGCTCAAGGCCTGGAAACTGCCTTGAACTCGGCTGAGCGTCTCCTAGCGTCCCCGCACTCGGCCCGTCGTACGTGCGTCTTCTCCTTGCGTGGCGCCACCCGTCCCTGGTCTCCGGTGCTCTTGATTCCCATTCAGTCGGCCGCGGTGCGCCCGTGAAGCCTGCGAGCTCGGCGAGCTCGGCGGACTGGCACAGTGTACCATCCAGCCGAGTAGTACCGTCGGCGCCGTTTTCCCGGTCGTCCTGGTACCTTGTTCCGCCTTAACTTCGAGTGCTCCACGAAATCTGGTGTTCCCTACACCACTACTGCCCCGGTCACGTTCCGAGCCGAGGTGGTGAAGGACTTGATCATCACTCTGGGTCAACCTTTCTCTTCGGCTCCAAACCCAACGGTCTCGTCATTCTTCCATCGTCATGCCGAGTCGCGACGAGCCCACTGCCTCCTCGGTAAGTTGCTTCCTCGTTTAGTACTTGGCGGTTCTCAGGTACTGACCAGCTTGCTCCCCCTTTCTCCAGGCTTCATCACCAAGTGTTCCAAATCCACAACCGCCTCTAGGTGTGGTGAGGTCCGCCGAGTCGCTTGGTCGGCCGTCCCGGGCTTCAGGGGTCAGCGGTGAGCGAGATGGCTCGCTCATCGATCTGACCAACTCCCTGGAGTTCGACCGGGAGTCTGGTCCGGCTTCTCGCACCTCTCCCCTTCGTCCGCCGAGTTCGCATGGCGACACCACTTCGGGCGCCGCCGGTGTTGGCCGGTCGAACTCGGCGGAGCAAGCGAGCCTAAGCTCCCTTGAGGCGCTGGTGCGGGCCGAGTCGGCTAACCGTCAGGAGGAGAACGCTGCTCTCGCCCGACTCCTGGCGTTCATCTCGACTCGGCCTCCTCCTGCCATAGACCCGGCGGGGCGACGTGCTCTCCTCTCCGCTTCTTCTCTTGCCGAGGTCACGGACGTTCTTCAGGGCCAGCAACCTACGCCGAGTTCCGCGAACGACGTGGCCGCTCTCCGGGTCGAGCTGAGCACCGCCGAGTCCGTCAACACCCATTTATCTCGGCGTTTAGACTCACTGGCTGTGGAGAACGCCGAGCTCCGGGACAAGCTGGAGGCCGCCGAGCGCGAACGTGCTCTTTGGGAGCGGGAGGCTAAGAAGTTGGCTCCATTTATGACTTCCCTCCGTAAGTCTCTGGCTGCGACCGAGGCCTCCCTCAAGACTGCCCGCGAGGACCAGTCAAAGAAGGTGGCTGCTGCTTTTGCCCACGCTGAGGCCTTCCGGGCACAAGTCAGGGAGCGCGACGCCGAGATCGCGCGTCTCGTTAACGCCATCTCGGCGCGGGACGCTGAGTACGCTACCTTGCAAGGGGTGGCGGCAAAACACTTCGAGCAGCTCACCGAGTCAGCTCGGCTCCTCTCGTCTGGGGACTCTCAGCCTCTCCGTCACGCTCAGGCCACCATCGCCGACCAGCGCCGGGTCATCCTGAACCAGAAGAGGATCATCGCCCGCCAGGGGTTTCTGCCCATGCACGACCCTCACATGGCTGCAGCTGCTGGTGCCGGTCTGGATGTACCAGGGCTCGACCCCGCCGAGCTGCAGCTGAATGCGCGCTTGTGTAGGGTGTTAGCGGCGAGGTTCCCGGAGGTGATGGACATCCCCGCCGGAGAGACTCGATCGGTCGAGTTGATCATTCATCCTCGCCAAGATGGGTCGTCAGCGACTCCGCCGACTTCGGTGGTTTCGTCGAGCTCGTCGTTTCTTGGCGTCTCGACTCGCCCATCTTCTCCAGTGTGTCCGCCGAGTTGCTCCGTGGCGCCTGCATCTGCATCTGCCGCAGGGTCAGCTCAGTCGACCCGCTCGTCGAGGCTCCGGCGGAGTAAGTCGGTGGATCATCTTCATCGAGCTCGGCTGGACACTTTGACGCCAGCTGAGCGGCTTCGCCGACTCGCGAATCCCAAGTCGCTGACTGCTGCGGGGCCCCGGCGGAAAGAGCACGTACCGCCTCCTCAGCCTTACGCCTGTCCCCTTCCTGGCGAGCCTGGGCACGAGGAGGCTGTTGCCTTGCTCGACGAAGTTACCCAAGAGCTTGGTCTGCCGAGCGTCTCTTCCTCGAGCTCGGCGGACGTCCGAGCCGGCGACCTCGGTGAAGCTGGTTCAGCCAACGACTCCGCTCTCGACTTCGACGAGCCGGATCTCACCGAGCCAGTGGTTCCTCTCGTTCCATACTCGGGTTCTCCATCACTTTCACCGGCGGTTGGTTCCGATGCTGGTACCCCGTCGGCTGGACAGGTGGTTCCACCTGCAACGGCGGCTGCCTTGTCGGCGAGCTCCGCTCCAGTCCCGAGCTCGGCGACTCCAACGCGCGTCGGCCCCTCGGCTCCGGTGGTCTCTATGACCGCTTCCAGCTCGGCGAGCCCTTCCGTGGTTGGGAGCGCGGGTCGCTCGGCTGCTGCTTCGGCTTTGGCTTCGGCGACACGCCGGCTATTATCTTGTTCGATTCCCCGGTCATCGCCGCGGCTTCGTGTCCGTGGGGCCGACCGATCCAGTTCGATTTCGTCGACCGTACTGACTCAAGCTCCAAGTACTCCATCGAGTTCCACTCGGCCTGCCGTGCCTTCTGGCTCCGCCGCGCTGACTTCGCCCTCCGGTCGGCCAGCCCGAGTTAAGGCGGCCACTGCTCGGGTCCTCAGTGCGCACCTCCTGCATGAACTGGACACTCCCGACGACGTCGTCCTCGGTCGACTGCACTCCCAGGACTCGTCCAGCGGTAACTCCGTTGACCCCACTGGGACGTCGGCTCACCGGCTGAGTATCTCGGACGGGTCTTCGGATTCCGATGATGGTGGAGGTGGGAGCGATGGACTCGGCGGAGTCGTTCCTAGGTCGAGCTCGACTGCTAGCGACGAGTGGGAGGAGAAAGCTGAAGCTGATGCAGAGGAGAAGGAAGCACGGAGTCAGGATTCACCGGACTCCGACGACATCCCGCTCCGTTCCCTTGTTTCCAAGACCCTGTCTCCTCCTACCGGCGAAGCTCAGTCGTATCACGCGGCCCGTCGGACCTTACTGGGCTCCTCCGCCGAGTCGGATGACTCGGACTCGGCCCATCCCAAGAAAACAAACACACGGTCTAAGAAGAAGCGCGTTCACAAGCACAAGCACCGGCACCGGCACAAGCACGAACGCAAGTCCAAGCACGAGTCGAAGCATCGATCCAAGTCGAAGAAATCAAAACGCCGAGCTTCTCTCGACTCGGCGGATGACTCTCGGTCAGCTAAGCGGAGCAGAAAATCGGCTCCGCCGAGTTCCCCTGGGTCGGCTAGCTCGGCTAGTCATTCTCGTCCAGCTCCGCCGAGTTCTCCTGGGTCTGCTAGCTCGGCTGGTCGTCTCCGGCTGGCCCCAGCTCGCTCAGCAGGGACCCGGATCACAGCGGGGGACACTGGTGTGCACCCCAACCTGGTGTTGCCCCTGGCTCTGCGGATTTCGTATACCGTGTTGCAGACTCGTGCCGCGCAGGCGGTCTCGCGGGACTCCCGGATCTCTCTGCAGTTGGCTCAACTGAAAGAGCTGCGGTTCCTGCACTTTGGATCTGCCCGGTGTTGGAACGCGATCCTCGGTCACCAAACTGGGCAGATTGCCGTGGATACTTCGACCGGCAAACCCCGGGTGCCTCCCACCAAGTGTTCTCCAGCTGGCATCCGAGCTTTCGCGGACGTCTTCGATCCTGGCCACCCGGCGCAATGCATCCGCCGCCTCCTTCCTGACACCCCTTTTCTCTTCTCTCCGCGGGTGTTCGAGGAGGCGCGATCTCGACTCGCTAGCTCGGCTAGGCCGAGTAACTTGATGGAGCGACTGGGTGATCTTTGGGTGAAGATTCGCGGTGAGATTCCGGCTCCGGTTGGCAGCAAGCGTTCGGGCGTCGACAATCCAACCCGGTACTTCGTGGCGCTGTATGAGCGGAATCACTGGCTCGTCGAGTCGAGTATCCTGATGGGTCTTCACCCCTCTCAGAATGTCGGCTCGACCTACGAGGAGATCGCGGAGTCGTACGGGCTCTGGCTCTTGTACAAGGCTGCTCGGAAGCGCCGCAGCGACGCCCTTCGGAGCTTGATGACTATCCTGCCCGACGAGCTACATTCGGCGGTGATGAAGGAACTCGGCGGATTGGCAGCTCCAGAGGTGGACGCCGAGCTTTTCTTCGAGCCTTCCGTTCCGTTATACCCACTGGTGAATCTCTCCTGGGTGCCCTCGGACAAGGGTTGGTGTCAGGCAGCGAAATCAGTGGATTGCAGCGAGCCTTGGCGAGCTTGGTGGTTGACGGATCCGGCGGCCCACCCTTTCAACACGTGCTTCAGATCCCGGAACGTCGAGTTCTTGGTGTTCACGTCGAAGGGGGTTGACCCTCGTCTGGTGGAGGACTCGGTCGGCGAAGACGTGGACTTGGATGAGGCGGACCCGCCCCAGATGTCGTCGAGTGCCCCGGTCCCATCCAACCGGTCAGGCATCCACATCTTCCAAGGGTGTGAAACCGGAGAACTCGGCTGGTCGGCGGAGGACCTCGATCCGCCTTCTGGGTCCCTGCTCAGCTCACCCAACCTGTGTGGGCCGTCGCCGGTGTATTCCATCTTCGGGCCAGCGTCGCCCGAAGGGCCTCTCGACTCGACGAGTCAGTCGGTGCTGCCTCCCGGCTCGGTTGGTGTCTCCGCGTCGGCCGCTCCCGGTTCTGGCGGCCCCGTGAGCTCGACTACAGCGGCGAGCTCGGCTGCGGCAGCAAGTCCAGTGATGGCGGCGAGCTCGGCGAGGGTGGCGAACTCGGCGGTGGCTGCTAGCTCGGCTGCTCCTGCTAGCTCGGCTACCATAGCGAGCTCGGCGAGTGGTTCCATGAATTTATTGGCCGCGGCTGCTTCGCTTGCGGGCTCGACTACATCATCAGCACACCGTGATGTTCAGCTTTGATGTGCCAGCTCGGCTCCTCGTGATTTCCTTTCTCCATAACTTCCATTTCGTAATTCATGCAATACATGTAGTTTGACGCAGTAACCTTCTTCAACTCGTCTCGGCCTGCTGGTCTTCGCCGAGTCGGTGGATCATCATTTTTCTGGTGCAATAGCTTTTAAGCCTCATCTGCAACTTGCACCATTTGCAGACGGTTTTCACGTTTCTTTTGCTGCAGATAGTCAAAGAGAAGTCCTCCGCACGAGAGGTTTGACAGTGGTTCCCACGTTGGCTCATCGCAGCCGACCCACTTCACTCTGAACATCCTCTGCGTCCTGGCCGTGCTTGTAGATAGCGGTAACTCGTCTTCTAAAATGGCCTCGACTTCGTACTTGTCAGCGTCCTCGTCCGGTTCCCAGCTGTCTTCCGGGAGCAGTTCCTCATCGAAGTCGAGTCGGTCCGACTCGGCGAGCTCGGCTACCAGCCGAGTTGACGGTCTCTCGCCGGGTCCAGTAACGGCTTTCAGCCTGGATACGTGGACTACAGGGTGGAACCGGTATCCGCTCTTGTCAGGAAGTTCTAGCTCGTAAGGGAACTCTTCAACTTTTTTTTACTCTGAACGGCCCATGCCATCGGTGGGCGAACTTCTTGGTCAGACCGGGTTTGACTCTTTCCATGAACAACCACACTTGGTCACCTTCCTTGAACAACGACTTCCTGGGTTCAGAGAGCTCGGCGGACTCGGAGGACTCGGCGGATTCAATGCCTCCGTCTATTCTTGTCCGCCCGGCTGAGTTGTCTTCTCCGCCGAGTTGTTCTGACTCGGTTTCTGGATCGCACCGCTGGGTTTCACCTCAAACACTAGCAAGGACAGCTCTCCTTTCGACTCGGCTGAGTGCTTCGTTGTGTTCCCTCGCTCGCCGGGCTTTCTCCCTTAGTTGGAACCCGGCGGCCAGTCCTAATGCTACTTCTCTCTGTCGGTTGGCTTCTCGGCGGCACTCCACAGCTCCCGCCGAGTCCGCCGAGTTGCCTCCACCCTGGCGGACGGACTCCGTCATAGCCTTGAGTGTAGACCTAGCGTCCCAGCCGTGTACCAAGTAGAACGGTGTTTCCCGCCGAGTCGAATCTCTTGAGTTGTTGATAGCATGGACCAGCTTCTCGGCTACGTCGTCCCAGTCGGCTCTTCCACGTAGACGCGGACCGTCTGTATCATGGTCTTCACTGACCGCTCTTGCTGGCCGTTCGCCTGTGGCCTGTAACTCAGCGTTGCTCTTGATCTCGACTGCATCATATCTGAGAACTTCTGGAAGACTTCACTCATGAACCTTGGGTCTCGGTCGTGTCGAATCAGTGACGGGGCTCCGAACCTCCGGAACACGCACTCCTCGAACGCCTTGGCGACCTCAAGTGCCCCTGTCTCGCTCATAGCCTTCGCGATCACGAATCCAGTGAAATGGTCTTGGAATAGCAGTAAAGCCGTGTTTCCCCGCCGAGTCTTCGGCAGTGGGATCACGAAATCCATGGACACGATGTGGAACGGTCTATCTGAGACCACGTGGCCCGGCGAGTATCCTTTCAAGTGAGGCTTGCTCTTGCTGGTGCTACAGTCTTCACAGGCTTGGACATGCTTGACCACATCAGCATATAACCCGATCCAGTAATAATCCGCCCGCACTCTATGGTAAGTCCTGACGATTCCTTTATGCCCTCCTTCGACGGAGTTGTGGCAATTTTGCAAGATCTCGTCAATCATGGTCGTCGGAACCACCAACCTTAGCGACAAGCCCAGTTCGCCGAGTTCGTTCGGTCTTCTCGCCTTGTCTTGTCGATACAGAAGGCTGTCTTCACTGAGTACGAACTCTTCGGCGACCTTTCCGGCATTGTGAGCTCGGCGGAGTGTTAACTGGGCGTAGTCGCCCCGCAGATAAGCCTTGAGGTCCGACCACCGCAGTTCTTCATCTTGCGCTTTGGCGATTCTTTGGCGGCGTTCTGCCTGTACGAGCACTGGGTCGATATCCATAGCGCTTGGTTCCCGGGCTTTGCCGAGTTCCGCAGGGAGCTCGGCTAGGCTTACCGGAGTTCCTCGTCTTCCTCCGAACTCGGCTTCGCCTTCCACCGCCCGTCTCTCGCTTGGAGGCCTGCTGTCTTGCTCGAATTCGTCTGGTGGACCCCTTTCTTGTTCCACTGGTGCCGGGTCGTCCTCGAATCGGACTCGGCGAGCTTGGCTCCGCGTCACCGCTGCGACCTTGGGTTCTAACTCGGCTTCCTCCGTCGAGTCTTCAGCTCGATACAGCATCTCTTGGATTCGATTCAACGTTTTCAATTGGGCCTTCCGCTCGGCGTTCAACACCACCTTCCCAGCCTTGGCTTCTAACGCTTCTGTCGCGAGGGAGTCGGCCGCCGAGTTGTAGAGGCGCACTACGTGGAGATATCGAACTGAATCCAGCTGTTCGACTAGCTTCTTGTGACGTGCCAACTCGACTTGGAGTGCTTCCTTCTTACACGCGATCACCCCCATGGATTGCTGGATTGCAAGCCGAGAGTCACCTACGATTACCAGATCAGTGACCCCGCGTTCTAAAGCGGCGGTCACCCCATTGTTCATGCCAGTGTACTCGGCTATATTCACCGTGGTCGACTGGAGGTGCGCACTCGCAGCGATCTCAATGTGCCATTCAGGCAACCGCCACAAGATCCACGAGCAGCTGCCGTAGCCACCGTTTTTTTCGGTCTTCGCCGATCCGTCAAATGACAGTACGTGCCCCTTGAAGGCAACTGGTACACGCGCATAGAGGAGTTCTGGGTCCACCCGGAAGGTCGCCGAGCTCTTAGACGGTGGGGCTACATGTGCGAGGAGTTCATCGAGTCCTACTGCCGGGGTTATCGACGCCTGCAGCAACTGAACGAAAGCTACGTCTTGTTCTCGGACTCGCTTGACCTTGAGGTGATACGGCGACAGGAGCACTGCAAAGCTGACCGCTCGGCCATAGAGAGACTTCGAGTTAAAAACCCATTCGAGCGTCGAGAACCGCGTGTAAACATTAATCGTCTTCCCAGCGAGGAGTGTATGGCACACTTTGATGAGCTGGAGAAGGGCTAGTACTTCCTTCTCGGCGGGGTGATAGCCGAGTTCGTTATCTTTGAGCACTCGGCCACAGAACCGGACTGGGTGGAGTTTACCATCGTGCATCTGCATCACTGTGCTACTCAGCGCCCAGTCGTTCGCGAATAGCATAACGTGGACGTCTTCCGCCGAGTCGAAATGCCGCAGTATTGGGGCGTCTGCTACCTTCTTCCTCAACTCGGCGAACGCTGTCTTGGCTGCGGATAGGTCACCCCCTGGCTCGAAATCGGTGTCCTTAAGTTGGTACAGTACGGCCCCATACACTGCCAAGTTCTGGATGAACAGGGCGTAATAGTTCAACGCTCCCAGGAACGCCTGCATTCCTTTCTTCGTCTTTGGGAACGGGAGCTCGGCGATGGCCAACACCTTCTTCGGATCGGCTTGAATCCCTTCCGAGGTCACCCCATGGGACAGGAAGTCGACTCTGGGCTGAACGAAAATACTCTTCGGGAAGATCACACTGATTCGACACTCGGCGAACCGGGTCAACAACCTGTCCAAAGTGTTCAGGCAGTCGTCGAAACATCTTCCACCAAAGCAAATATCGTCCACAAACGACCTGCGCTCAAACACGGGGGCCACCTGCGACTCATCCGGTTCTCCAGTCGAGAAAATATATCTGCATCCGGGCTGTTGATAAAGTCTTCAAGCGGATCGGGCTCAACCTGAGCTCGGCGATCTGCTTCGAACTTCGACATCGGACTCGACTCGGGTCTGAACTCGACTAAGTGGGTCTTCCGCTGAGCCTCCGACTCGGCTTCAGCTCGGCGGATGCGCTCGGCGAAGGCGGACCATCCACCCTTCGGCTGCACGTAACCCCACAGTGCGTTGTCGATCAATCGTTGATATATCATGGGTGCGTTCTTAAGGCCAAATGGCATTCGTAACCACTCAAAATGACCCAGTGCGCAGACGAACGTCGAGATCCACCGAGCTCGCCGAGTCATCATCACCGCCCAGAAGCCGCTCGCTGCGTCGAGCGAGCAGAACCACAGATAACTCTCAAGCTCGGTGAGCAAATCATCCACCAGTGGCATGGCGTATTCCATAAGCAGCGTGACGGCATTGACCATCTTATAGTCGATGCACAGGCGTATGTCGACCCCATTCTTCTTCAGGACGATCACTATTGGGGAGGCCCACGGGCTGTTGGAGAACGCTATGAGTCGTGACTTCAACAGCGCCTTGAGCAGCTCATATAACTTGCCCAGGTGTTTCAACGGAACTCGGTGGGCGCGTTGCCGGATGGACTCATGCCCCTGGACGTCGATGTCGCATTCCACTCCATACGCCGGTGGGGGCACCGCGTTCCCACTAGAAATCATAATGTGTTCGTGTGCCTTCAATACGTCCACCAACCGCTTGGACTGCTCCGCCGAGTGGGCCTCGCACGTCACGTTACTCGCTGAGTAGTCGAGCTGCGTCGGGACGACCTCTGCCAAATCAGGCAGGAAGGCCAACTCGTGAGCGTAGTCCTCTAACGCCAGATCTACTGCGGAATGCTCGAACTCGGCGGACTGTTGCTCTGCTATGGTTTTCCGCGCTTCGCCGAGTCGTGCAGCGAGGAGGTAACGTAGCCGGAGGTTCTCCTCCGGGTCCTCATCCAGGAATTCATCACTGACATCGACTTCTTCGCTGTTGGAACGTCCGGAGGGCGGGCCAGGTCCGGTCTCCCCCGGGATCAACTCGACTGACTTCGAAAGATGTGTCGACTGTTGTCCTTGCACCCTTGACTCAGCTGAGTTGCTCGGCGAGGAGGGGCCGCTCTGACCGGTTGGGCACGTGGCCATATCCTGGTCGTGTGTCAAGGTGAGGCGGCTGTTTCCGTCGACAACGTCGCTCTCATCGCCTCCCGACTCGGCGGAGTCATCCTGTGGACTCCATTCGCTGTTAGCCGAGTTGATAACGTGGCCGTCGTTCGCGTCTGATAGATTGGACGGGTTAGTCCGTCCAGCGAACTCGGCTAGCTCTTCTCCTCGCCGAGCCAGCAATTCCCATTGCTGGGCGCACGTGAGTCCCGGTTCGCTTCCTGCTTCGGGGGGTCGGGCGACCACCGCCTCAGGCTCCTTGTACGGTCTACGTTCCACAGCTGGCGGCTGTCGTGCCAGCCACCCTTCATACAGCTGCTGTTCTTTGTTCAATAGCACTTTGTCGATAGCTGCTTCATAGGCCAGGACCTGCCAGTCCCTGTACTTCGCCGAGCTCAGCCGGACATATCCCTCGGGAGGAAGTACCCCATGCGGGGCCCACGCAACCACCGAGAAGTGGGCTGGGCACCAGACAGCCACCGCCCTCACATTTGTGAGCACTACGCGCACGGCTTTGCCACTCCTGTTGACGATCACGGTGGGAACCCAGTCTCGCGTGCGCCGCATCCACAAGTCGTGCGTCGAGCCGTCGGGTTGTTGCTTACGCAATTTGAACTCGGCGGGGAGCCTACTCGGCAAGCTCATAGGCTCCGCAGGCCCGTCTGTGATGTACAGGCTGTCCCGTGGCATTTCCGCTGCATTCTTCGATCGAAGCAGCGGAACGATCACCTCGTCGGGCAGTTTGGCCGTCGAGTTAAACAAGTCGAGTCGGATCCCCGCAGGGATCATGAAATCCGTACCTAGGATTAAGTCGACTCCTGCATGGTGGTTCATAATCCACACATCGAACTCGTAAGCTACTTCCCAGCCGAGAGTCACTTTCACTGTCGCCTTGGTTTGGGTTGGGATTTTGTATTCCCCAATGCCTTGTACATCGATCTGCATGTCGTGGCTCACGACTCGCTGCTTCAATCGCAGCTTCTTGGCGAATGCTTCCGTGATGGCTGTCACATTCGCCCCCGTATCCAGTAGGATATTCGTCCGCTGGTCGTTCACCGCTCCCATCACAAGCGCTCGCATCCGAACTCGGCGGTCGAACTTCTGGGACGACCACCACCCCAATTTCTCTCCAGAGAGCAACTTCATCACCTTCGGGGTCGTCACCGACTCTCTCGTCCGCCGAGTCACCACCACACTATTCACTATCGCTCGGCGTTCTTCATCCGATCCGTCGAGCTCACTGCCATTACCGTCGTTTTCACTTGCACCATCACTATCCTCACTCCGTTCTTCGGGCCATTTTGCTTCGCCGACGAAAGCAAACACAAAGTTCGCTTCTACTGCCGACTCGGCGGACTGTGGCAGCCCGGTAGTGTCCAACCCAGTCAGTGTTGGCGGGCCGCCGAGTTTAAATCACTCGGCGTATAGAGGTCTTGTAGATCATCTGGCACCTTGGACTTGTCAACATTTGCCTTGACAAACGAGGCCAGCTTCTCATAGCGTTGGAACAGTTCACATTGCCCTGCATCATGGACTTGCTTGCAGAACTTGCATCGCCGACGGCAGAAGTGGACGGAGTGGTTGGCTCCATCACAGGCGGCACAGGGACCGTACGGTGGGCGTTCACGGGAGTCACGACGTCCATCATAGTCTCGGCGCTCGGCGGGCCGCCCAGTTCGCCCAGTTGCCCCGGGCGGAACTCGGCGAACATCACCCCTTAGTGTCTTCGCCGAGTTGTTGCGATCGCCAGACCAACGATCGCGATCGCTCACGTTCCCAGCGTCTAGGAAATCTTCTTCCGAGTCGTCCGCCGAGTCCGAACAGCTATGATAGCTGTCATCACTGCGGTCGCTCTCGGAATCGTACCGAGCCATGCGTCGCCGGTCCGCCACCTCGTACGGATCATCCTCCAGCACTGCAGCTGCTGCAAGTCGGCGGTCCCGGCCTTCATCTCGGCGCAGTCGCCGGTCGTCTCGGCGATAATCTCGTCGATCATCTCGGCGATCTCCACGTCGATCATCTCGGCGTTCGTCTCGTCGGTCATCTCGGCGGAGGTCACTCCGCCGAGTCGACTCAGACCGTTTCCCATCTCGACTGTACGCTCCTGCGAGCCGGTCCCGCTGCTTCTTCCGCTTTTCCCCCATGATCTTCTGGTTGATAATCTTCTCCACTTTCTTGATGTCGTCGAGTTGCTGCGGATAGAGAAGGTCCATGATGTCGTCGTCTCCACAATTCAGCAAGAAGTGCTCGACGTGATCAGCGGCGTCCGGCCCCTTAGACTCATACTGGATCTTGGCCGACTTCGCATATCCGTTCAAGCGTATCAGGAAGTAGCACACAGGTTTGTTCTCCTTGCGCCGAGCTGAGTAGTAGCGCGTACGCGCTGACTGGTCGAACTGCGAACAGTAGTAGTCCAGGAATGACTCGCTGAGAAGGCTCCACTTCCGCTGAGTCTTCTTCGGCAGCTGGCGGTACCATCCTTTAGCTGCGCGCCCTAAACTCAGCGAGAACGGCTCGCACCAAGCATCTTGTGCCATCCTCGTGCCTTTCATCTCGTAGATAAATCGCTTCAACCACTTGAGCGAGTCTTCAGAACGGTAACGCTTTCCCTCGAACTCGGCGATCTTGTCCAGCGAAGCGTGGGTACGTACTTCCAAGTACTGGGCGCTGTCGCTGTCGGTGTCGTCGAAGCTCAGTCGCTTGATTACCGCCTTCGTCGAGTCTTCCGCCAAGTCTTGATAATCCCTTTCTTCTTCGTCGTCGTCTCCGCCGAGTTCTGCTTCGTCCGCCGCGTCGTAGAACTCGGCGTACCGACCCCCACTCGACCTCTCTCTCACAGGAGTCTTCATGTGGGAATCTTCAAAGTACGGGGTCCCATCCGTCGCCCGGAACACCTCACGCCGGCCTTTCTTCGTCTCCGGCGTCTTCGGCAACGGAATCCTGCTGGGGTCTTCGCCGAGTTGCTGGGACTCGGCGGTTCGTTTTGCGATCGATTGCCGAGGTCCCGCCGGTTGTTCGAGTCCGAACGCCCATCTCAGTCGCCGTTTCCACCGCATCAACTCCAGCGAGGCTCGCCTTGCGGTCCATCCGTCCAGCATCAAGCTGCTGGGCCGACTCGTGCACCGATACCCCATTGCCTTCAGAAGCAGCATGGTATCCTCCGCCAACTGGTTGACATCGGTGCTATTCACTGGCTGGGCCAGCTCCGGCCCCAGCATAGGCCACTTCGCTTGGGCCATCGCCACCAGCCCAAACATCACCATCCAACCACTCTGCGTCTTCATCTCTTCGCCGAGTCGAGCCAAAACCTTGTTCGCACTCGGCGTATCCGCATTCTTCGTCGCTCGCGGTATTAGGGGCGGACGGTCCCCTGGAGCAACGTCGTCATCATCATCGTCCGCATCATCGCCTAGCTCGGCGGTTAAGTTTCGCTGAACTGGGCGCGGGTTTCCCACGCGCCCAACTTGTAGCGACAACTCCTCGACTTCGTCGAGTAGTTCCGCCGTCGACTTCACCGCGTCATACTCGGCCTTCATCTCTAACTCTTCCTCATCATCACTTCCATGGCCTCGGGCTTCCTCATCGTCGAACGAGACCGAGCGCGTCACTTCCGCCGTCGCGTCCATAACCATCGCCGCCGTCGAGTCCGTCGAGTTGGTTAGCTCCGCCGAGTTAGCTCTGGCCGTCGCCAGGCTCGGCGTAACAAATCCCTTGACCATCTTCTCTCTCCTTGCTCTTCTCAAACCTTGGTTAGCTGGTACCTACGAAACACAAGCACACCCCTGTTCCCGGGTCGCGGCACCAGTTGTGGTGTTGCAGAACACACAAATATCGTCAGATGTGGATCTCCAGCACAAACCACAACAATCGCCGAGTTAGGTCGGCGCTTGTTGGCCTGTGCAGGGGTTGTCCCCTCGCGGTTCGGTCCAACCGGGACAGCGGGTGTCTCGCTTCTCGCCGACACCTGCCAACCAAGGTCCACTCTTCCGGAGATCCGCCGAGCTAGCGGACTCCGTTCACAAACTCCTGTGCCCTCCACCAAAGGATGGACGGCGGCGCGCTAGCGCTTTTACAGGCCGCCGGGGCAGAAGCAACCCGACTTGAAGAGTAACGGCACCCGGGCTGTCCGGCGTACCGGCTCGCTGAGTTAGCGAGACTTTTCTTTCGCACTTGGCGAGCACCCAACGCCCAATCCCGGGCCGACCTAATCTCTTGGCGCTGCCAGTCGAGTACCCTACAAGCTATGCCTCTCGGGTACCGACGGCAGGCATAATCCGACCCCGTGCAGGGACTTACCGGAAAGTGTGCACGTGTTGTGGGCCTAGAAAATTCTGCTCTCTTTGTTCTTAAGTCTCCTGGGCGCCCTGAAAGGGCGCCTCCACTATTCCTAAGGTCCTATACAAATATCAAGTGAAATGGAGTGGTTTCGGATCTCGGCCGACCCTTCACCCTCTCAGCGACGCTTCGAACTCGGCGGAGCCGGATAAGTTGTCCGGATAACCCGGCGAGCTCGACAGGGAGGTCTCGCCGACTCGGCTGAGTGCTGCTGGGCTCGCCGGGCCCACGCTTGGTCCTCTTGTGCGCCTTCTGGCCGTGCACCGCGTCGTCTGGGCGGTCGGCGGCTCTGTTTAGCCGAGCTCAAGGCCTGGAAACTGCCTTGAACTCGGCTGAGCGTCTCCTAGCGTCCCCGCACTCGGCCCGTCGTACGTGCGTCTTCTCCTTGCGTGGCGCCACCCGTCCCTGGTCTCCGGTGCTCTTGATTCCCATTCAGTCGGCCGCGGTGCGCCCGTGAAGCCTGCGAGCTCGGCGAGCTCGGCGGACTGGCACAGTGTACCATCCAGCCGAGTAGTACCGTCGGCGCCGTTTTCCCGGTCGTCCTGGTACCTTGTTCCGCCTTAACTTCGAGTGCTCCACGAAATCTGGTGTTCCCTACACCACAACCCCCACCTGTCAGATCCAGAGTGGGAGGCCCTCCAACGACTGTCAATAGTCATTGGGGAGGCGGCGATAGCTACGATGCTGCGTACGCTATCGCCGACAGAGCAACATGGTGTTGCTCTGGGGTTCATCATGAAGGAGCAGCGCGATGCTGCTTCCTCAGCGACGGCGTCGTCGGGGACGACACCGCGTGCTCAATCATTAAAATTGAGCGTGAGCAATTATGTAGGAAGAGAGGGCGAGCCTCTCCTCCGATGGCTTGTCGAACCCGACACAGCCATTGCGGCTCGACGCATCGTCGACCCGCTGTCGAAGGTCGCGTTCGCCATGTCCTGCCTTGGCGGACGCGCAAGGAGTTGGGCGTATGGACGCCGACTCTCCGATCGTACGTGCTTCAGCACGTACGAAGTGTTCAAAGAGGAGCTCAAACAAGCGTTTGAACCCCCGCAAAATGAGTTCCGGTCGAGGGCGGAATTCCTCGACCTTCAGCAGGGTAAGCATGACGTTCATGCTTGCGCGCAGCGTGCACGGTACTTGGTGTCGAACATCGTGACCAACCCGATTGACGAGGCGACTAAGGTCGTCACGTTCATGAAGGGACTGAGAGATGGGCCTGTGAAGACCTATCTCTTCCGAGAGTACCCGAGTACTCTCGAAGCTGCGATTACTCTCGCAATACAAGAAGAGTTTAGCCTGCGGCAGGCTAAACTCCATGCAAATGTACCGAGGCCGCAACCGCGCCCGGTAGCGAGGACGGGAGGTCCAGAACCAATGGACCTCTCGAATGCAACGGCTGCTGGTCCCAACAGCACGGAAGTAATGTGCGATGCTTCCGTTGCGGAAGGATCGGTCACTTAGCCAGAGAGCGCACGGCTCCCGTGCACTACAATGGTGGCCGTCGTGGCGATGCTGGGCATCGCCGCGGACCAACAAAAACCGCGAACATCCAGTAGGCGCGGGGCGCCATACTGGTAATGCAGTCGCGCGTGCCGACATCGGGCACGCGACACTGAGGACTGCAGCCCCCAGTGAGACCAGCTCTCACTGCAAGAAACAAGATGACAGGCCGAACCTGGTCATCTTGAAGGTTTACTCGAAGAGAGCGAGCGACTCTCTTCGAGCATTGGTAGATTCAGGCGCGTCGAGCAACTTTGTTCGACTACGAAGCCTGTCGAGACTTGACTTCGAGGAGGTAAAGGTACCTCGAAGTCTTCTGGAGGTACGACTGGCAACAGGTGCCATCGTGAAGACCGAGAAGCGCGTCGGGAACGCGCGCTTCTCGTACAAACAACGAGTGTTTGTCGAACACTTCATCGTCCTGGACCTGGACGATAAGTTCGACGTGGTAATGGGCATGCCGTGGCTTGCACGGCATGATCCGGTAATAGACTGGAAGAAGCGCGATACTACGAAAAGATGTTATCATCGATTCGATGGTGGGGAGCACCGTTTACAGTGCTCTTGACTTGCGAGATGGATTCTATCAGATCCTAACGGGTGAGAGCGACACCCCCCTCACGGTGGTGAGGACGCCAAGCGGCATGCTCTGGGAATGGCTAGTAATGCCACAGGGGCTTAAGAACGTCCCTGCGACTTTCAACAGGTGCGTGACGCACTTTTTGCGCTCGGTGCGCGACTTCGCGCCGAGCTACTTCGATGATGTGTTCATCCACAGCCAGGATGTGGACAGGAAGACCGACGTAGAGATGCACAGGGTGCATCTCCGGCAGCTACTTGAGCTTATGCGAAAGCATAAGCTCTACGCGAACCTGAAGAAGTGTACCTTCGGGGCGAGCGAGATACCCGTCCTCGGGTGTCTCGTAGGGAAAAATGGTGTTCGCCCTGACCCGGAAAAGGTCAGAGTGATCAATGAATGACCAACGCCTTCAAGTGTCAAGGAACTGAGGCAGTTCCTTGGCTTGGCCACGTACTTGTGCAAGCACGTGGAGTATTACGCGGGTAAGATCCGCCCGCTGTCACAGCTTCTCAAGAAGGAAGCTGTGTGGAATTGGACAACCGATTGCCAAAAGGCATTCGATGCAGTCAAGCGGGGCTTGACTGAGGCACCGATCTTGGCACTGGCTAACCGATTTCGCGATCGGATGGACGCTGATGCAGGACGATCACGAGGGCTGTGATCGTGTCGTCTACTACCAATCGCGCCAGCTGAAACCAGCTGCGCGAAACTATCCAGTACATGACAAGGAACGCCTTGCCATGAAGTATTCACTCGCGAAATTCCAAGTGTATTTGCTTGGTCGTCACCGCAGTGAAGTCGCCACACATATCACAAACAATGACGATATGGCTCTTATTCTTTGCGGAGTATAACTTCCGGGTCGAATTCAAACCCGGAAGATTGAATGTGGTGGCCAACGCGTTATCACGTCGGCCAGACTACGCAGAAGCTGCTGACGTCAATGCCATTGACGCCATGCGAACGAGCACACCCACGTCGTCTCTGTTGGACGACGTGAAGACCGCGTACGCGCACGACTCGGACACGAAACTCTTGCTGGCCTATGGCACAGCGCCTTCTGACAAGGCTCGTCAGAAGCTGCCCAAGCACCTTCGTGCGCGTGCACACCTCTATCAGGTGCACGACGGACTGCTTCTTTATAATGCAGTCGGCGACAACGCGGACCGCGTTGTCGTGCCGAATGACCATGACCTGCGACTCAGCATCATGTACGAGTATCACGATGCCCCGACCGCGGGACATCTCGGACGTGAGAAGACTTACGTCCTTCTCAAGCGCGACTTCTACTGGTACCACCAGTATAAGTGGGTGCGCAAGTACGTCCGTGCTTGCGAGGTATGCCAACGCGTAAAACCTGCGCTGTTTGCGCAGGCTCCGTTACAATCACTACCGACTCCGTCGGAGTGTTGGAAGTCCATGTCTTTGGACTTCATCTTTGGTCTTCCCCCGGACAGCGGAGGGAATACCGGTGTTGTGGTCTTCGTCGACCGCTTCAGCAAGATGGTACATCTTGCCGCGGTGCCGGCAGAAGTGACTGCGAAGCAGACGGCTCGTCTGTTCGTTGACATGGCGTTCAAACACCATGACAGCCGACCGACATCGTGTCGGACAGAGACCCACGCTTCACAGCGAACCTGTGGCAAGAAGTGTTTACACTTCTTGGGAGCCAGCTTTCAATGTCGACTGCGGATCATCCGCAGACGGACGGCTAAACCGAGCGCGTGAACCGCGTGCTCGTCGACATTCTGAAGAGCTACGCTCACTCGTTCCAATACTGGAGCGAGTGCTTATCGATGGCAGAGTTTGCCATCAACAACTCAGTGCATGCCTCGACCGGGCATACACCGTTCTACGTGAATGCCATGCGGCATCCACGCCTACCGACTTTACTCGGAGTGATGGCTCCCACTTTAAGTGGGGGAGGATCTACGACTGCAATACAGCAGCCGCAGAAAACCGCTGACACTTGCAAAGTGTCAGCTGCAACAATGGACAAACCACATGAGTCTGCGCCCTGCGCAGACTCCCCCAACAACAAGGCCAACGACCACGGGTCTGGGCAGGGCGCAGACACCGCAAAGAACCACGCAGAGGCCGGGCTTCTAGCGGAGAGCGATCTGAATGACTTCAGCTCGGATTCAATCGATTTCATCACCAAAAGACAAGCCGTAATTCGGTTTGTCCAAGACGCAATAGCAGCTTCTGTTGATCAACAGAAGCTGAACGTAGACAATGCGGGCGGAAGCAACACAAATGAATTTAAAGTTGGTTCATTAGTTTTGTTAGCTACACAAAACCTGCCTAGACATGCAGTTTCGGATTTCGGAGCAAGCAAGCTTGCTCCGCGCTTCATCGAGCCGTCCACTGTGTTGGCACGGCACGGCAACGCTTACACGCTCGATCATGCGCCTCCATCCGCCCTTTTACGTCGGGCGGCTGAAGCCGTCCCTGCAGCACGAGCCACCTAGCTCGGCTGACCCGAAGCCTGCAGAAGCGGAAGCCATGGCCTCGGCAACGCCCAACCTCACCTCCGCGGACGCGCTGGAGCAACTCCTTCATCCGGGTCCCCAACTCGACCTGGATATTCGAGGCGGTCTGCGAGACCGCCGCGACTTGGGCCTTCTGGTTCGCCAGCTCCTGTTTCAGGGCGGCGAACTCAGCGCCCTGCAGACGCTCCACGTCGGTCACCCGATCGTGGAGCCACCGAAACATTGGAGGAAATAGTTGGAATGGATACATCTCTTCACATGATAACGACCAACTCAATAGATCACAGCAACGGCAAGCTGCTCTGTCATCTCTGCAGTGTGCGAAACATAAAAAGTCGCGATATGGGTGCACCAAGTGTGAGGTGGGTTTTCATGTAGAATGCTTCACGGCCTTTCACAACAGAGACAAGCTCAACCACTCACCTCAGCTACGATCGGCACTGGAGGCACTCTGTCGCGCCTCCACCGATGAACCCGTGGCCTTTACACGCACGAAAAACAACAGAACGATCATACCTATTGCACAACTGAAACTACCAGAGCCATAAGCATAATACACACCATTCATACCTTTAGAGAGTCTGGCCAGTACGCCGTCAGCTTCCTGGCCACGCAGCGAGGTACCGGGCCGCGTAGATTGCCTGGCATCTGGTAGAGACGACTCAGTGTCTGCCGCAGCACACGATTGCTATGCTTGCGCCGCATCAGCTTGCTCTGCAGACATCCCGCTGCCAGCCACAGCTCTTCCTCATAGTTCTTCCAGTCACAGGGCGATGTGCCGCACCAGCAGCAGAAGGGGTCGCGTACAGGTTCCATGGGACCTTAGTAATAGCACGAGCGGTCAGGAGCTGCACAAAATTGTAGAGGGAGGCATAGGAAATCAAGCGGTTCCAATTGGATGAAAACAGGCTCACAACTGATATTTCAGTCATACGATTAGTTCTAGTAGAGGTCCTGTAGGACCCATAGAAATTCGCTGGTAGTTAAGGGGTTAAACGCACCTTATTGGATATCGCGAACGTTGCAGCATTTCTGGTTGCCCTTCCTGCTAGGTACGATCGAGCCGCCTGACGCGGGGCAGGCATTCTGGGTGAAGTCGGCGGTCAAGAAGCCAGAGGTTTCGTATCTGCTGTCATCCCCTGTACCGCACAACATCAGTTTTCAGCGAAGTACGCAAGCCCTGTTTATAAACTCATTAGTCAACGTTGGTTGCAAGTTGCTACAACTAGACGCAGATTTTAAGCAGGGGTGCTTGTTGAGGCTTTGCGGCCTTTGCAATACCAGAATAACGTTATCTCTGCATTTGGCGGTAGATGCCGTTCGATAACGACAAGCAATTTGTGATTGGTTTAAAACATACTACACAAATCGATTGGTCGAAAATCATAGCCATTCGCATCACTGCCGGTGTGAACACGAAGACGCGAAGCTCTCCGCCTGTGGGATAACGCTCTCGCAGTAGGCCAGGACTTGCACGATCAGGGGTACCAAGGATCACGTCGAGACAGGCGAATATACGTACGTTAACGGCACATAGATGCTTTAATGAAGCAGAACTTGACCTATATCTACCCGCACATGTACAACTACATCTGCAGCAGCCATGTGATCCCATAGCCGATCGTTTTCATTTTATCCGAACGACATGCAGCCGGACGTGGTATACACCTAAACATGCATTGTCCGAGCCTACTCATGAATGTCAGAGCTATTCTAGTCTGCTAGTACTCGGTGGACATCGACCGTATCCAGTGCATGTACACGACAACTACGCATCACCAAGCAGCACTAACACGACTGTTGTGCGGGGGTGTCACACTACTAAATGATGAACGGCGTGGAAAGCGTATTCGGCAGGTACGTGCCGCAAAGATAGCACCAGGTAATACGGAAAATAATTAATTAGTGTTGTTCCAGCACTACTGACCTGTTGGCGTTGCACAGCTCCTACTGACCTGTCAGCGACCGTGGCTAACTGTCATTGTCAACATATTATCAATATTGAAGACCTGTTAGTCCGAGAAGCTGTTGCTTGACTACAACAGAGCACCCCGGAGGCGATCAAACATCATCGCCAGACTCTCTAAGACTCTATATCAGTTGTACTTTTATCGCAAGTTTGGCCGACTCGATGCCAGCCAGTCAAACCCAACATCTCCCGTTGTGTATCAAATGACATCTAACGCGTTCTACGTGGTACGTCTGCTCCTTTATCTAATGATATATGCGGCGCATGGAATAATGTGTTACATTTTGTAGGCGGCGTACAGCGCGGCGGCTCCGTAGCGAAACATAAATGAGGTGTTAGGTACTCTGGCGGCCCTCCATCTTTCACAGTCCCGTGGAAACGAACGGGATTCTCGGTAGGAAGACGACGAGACCGACCAAGTCAGCTTCTGCAGCCGTCCCCATCGGTCGTTATACAAGTGCTCAATCCAATATGGAGATGGCATATCACTCTGTTGGGAATTGTGGACGCTCCGATCGACGAAGTTGTCAACGTTCCTCAACACGAATACAGTTATATTTGTTTTCAATAAGTTGAATTAAATGTTTATTTGCACGTAACGATTGGTCAACCAATTCCGCCAATCGCATCGAAACGGATCGAAAATTACTATCTAAAAGTTGTGAGGTTCAGATAGAGGTGTGAATCCGTACTGTCAGCACACCTACGCGTTTCCACCCCTCTGGTGTGGAACTGCACGGTGAGTCCCACTAGCAGGTTTGAATGGACAGACACCCCGCGCATATTAATGTGGTCATTAGCTGCAACTTCATCAGCAAACTCGCGATGCAATTTCATGTCAGCAAGGCACCGGTAGATCCGCAGTATCACCGGTAACCCTAACAAGGCCTCAATCAACGAGGTGGCTTACTATTAGTGGCATTACCGCCGTAATGCTGCTGCAAAAGTTTGGGCTGGATCATGGCCAAAATGACGATAGCGCGAAGTAAGAGCTGGCGTAGCGGTGGCAGCGACTTGCCGGTGTCGCTGCAATTGCTACTTACTGAAAATCGTCAGCGTGGGGATGACCATCGTGAAAGCCTACTCCATGACGGTGTCGGTGTTCAGGATGGCTTCCGGCAGCAGGACATAGATTGTGTACTGGTCTTGGCAGCGGAGTGCTGGTGTTGCTGCAATTGCTACTCACGGACGGCGACCTCGTCATTGTCAGCGTGGGTGTGGCCATCGTGAGCGCCGACGCCGTTGTGATGTCGGTGCCCAGGTTGCCCTCGGCCAGGAGGACGTTGGTTGTATACTGGCAGTGGCAGCGGCATGCTGGTGTTGGTGCAATTGCTACTTGGGGACGTCGGCTTGGACATCGTCTGCGTGGTGATAGCCATCGAAAATGCCGACAGCGATGGGCATGAAAACCTTTGAGGGTGTTGCCGTTGTCGTTGGAGGGGGGGGGGGGGGGGGTCGGAAGGGTTTGGGAGCGCTAATTAGTTGACTGAATTGCAAAATGTTAGTTTTTAAATACTTTAGGCGATGTGAAACCCCACGTGTAAAATTACCAAAAATATTGATGGGGGCAAGGGTGATATAGATACATATGTCACGTTGCACATGTACGCGAATTATTCTAGTTTGAACGTTAGTCGAAAGCAGTGGGGACAAGATTGTTGAAGTAGGAGGCGTCGTAACCTGGCCTGGTGAAAACACCTAACGCCGCGAGCATTCCATCGGGCATCGTGGAAGTGCTGCTTTGTAGCACAGCGAATCCAACCCTGTACTTGGTGCATCTCATTGATCACCTCGGTGTAGTTGCGAATAGATCTTTTAGCTATATTCCGCCCTCCCCGATCCGCTTCAGTCAGTTCACCACGTTATTCTGCCAGCCAGCACCTGCCTAAAAATCTTTCGCAGAAGATCACGTGATGCTGTAGATTTTGTACGCGGCTACGGGTCTTACGATATGTAATCTGAAGTTAGTTCGTACAATAAACGGTAGTTTTGTTTGTCAATAACCACGCATTCGTTACCTTTGAGTTGGCTAGACAGGTTGGGACAAACGCTCCGACAAGAGTAGTGGCCTTGTTATCATTTTCGAATGCGTCCTTTTCAGCAATATATAGAGGTAGTTCAGGGACGCCCAACTTGTCCAGGCAGTAGTCCACGTGGTTGCAAGAATTCAATCTACATCGATTGGTCTAAATCGGAACATTAGCGCTGCACACTAGTCACATCTTCTCGTTTACGTACCGATCGGTGGTGACAACCAGGGGCCTCGAAAAATGGCTCTCCGAATCGTACCCGAAATTCCTCAAGCGTGACCTCATCCATTGAAGCAAGTTTGACGGTCTGTAGCAGCCGCGAAGAGAATATGAAAATGATGTGGTTTCTAAACTCGAGGGTGAACCACATCTATCCCACACGTCTGCCAAACTCGATACAGAGATCCCCAGGGTCAAACCTTCGGTTTGAGAGGAAATCAAGGATGTGCCAGTCAAATCACCTATCCTTGGGAAATATACGATCCAATTTGACGGAATCTGAAAATATTGGGGTGCGCCCGGATGCATCAACACAAAATCAAAATCACGGTATGTTACAGCTTCACTACCGTACTGGTAATCGGCTTTATACCGTCGTGATATACCTGCAATCAATACTGACACTCGTGCGCCGCTGCCCAAATTTGTAACCAATACCGCATCGCCCCTGTCCTAAGCGAACTGCAATGTATGTAGTTTACGGTACATCTGTTGCCAAGTCTCAGAATTAAATTATAAAAAGTAAAAGTTATAATAATTCTTGGTATTTTGGATCAATCAAAAGGTATGGACACGGCGGGAATTGAACCCGCGTCCATCCGCATAAAACAGCGGCGCTCTTTCCCAATTGAGCTACGTGTCCAAGCTCGCTTGGTTACCTTCGCAATTAAGTCTCATCAAAGTAATGTGTTGTATTGTGCATCTAGAAAAACTCACCGTCGGAGCTGCTGGAATAATCATCATCACTACAAACCTGTTTGCCTACAGTTCCAAAGTAATCTAACTGAGCCAAAGATCTGTAATGTGGTCAATGCCTAGAGACTTAACTGGAGACTCTACCCTGCGCGTGTCACCTAGCAGCTCTGCGCACGCAAACCCGCTAACACTCGTCTCCGCACTAAGGTCGTTCCAACTTTCTGCAATCCAAGACGCAATATCAACGCGCTTTGGCGCCACCATTTCGAAAGCTGAGCTCGGTTCTTGTTCTTGGACGCGGCTAATCTCCACATAGCAACCTCTTGCATCTCGTTTCTAGAGATAACTGCAATTTGTTCATCAAGCTGACCCGCTTTTCCGCTCGCTCTTTCTCACGTGCATGATGGTCAACAATCTGAGCGTGGAGATAGTCAACCCAGCGCTGCCGCAGGCGACATTTAAATGGCTGGTTCCACGCCACGTCAGCGGGTTGGCATACCTACGTATACCGTGGAGGCACCTTCATCAGTATGGCATTGATCGACGCAGCATATTCCAGCACCTCCTGGGTCCAATGTCCCGAAAAGTCATCCCACAGAAGTAACAGCTTCTCGTCTATGTTATCACGATAGGCGAAATGATACCACAGAAATTGGAGCGAGATGTAGGAGTTCCACCATGCTGTAGGGTTGCCGTAAATGCGACAGCCATGTAGCGCTTGAAGACCAAATATCTCTTTCCACAAACGAACGCTAAAGCCATGCCGAACTGCGTCATTATCGTTTTGAATGTTTTTGATGTCGTGACGTGCCGCACTTGTAAATGACGAACGGCGCACACTGGTTTCCGTGCCAGTCGCCCAGCAGCATCACAGTGGCACGCTCCTTGTCCTTGCCGCTACACATGACCCAAACCGTCTGAGCTCCTTTGCTGGTAATAGTCTTTCTAGGTAGGTACTCGAAGAAGTCAGCTAGAACAGCACCTCACACACACATCGATTAGTGTAGCTAACAAAAACCAGGTTTATGTAGTTGTTGTTTTTACCAGTTTGATCAGCGTTGTAGACGTTGCTGATTCCGTGCTCAATGATTGCAGCTCGTACCTCCCTGCTAAACTTCTCCTTCGCGAGCGCTGCGTCCTCTGGCGTGGTCTGGCCCTGGCCAGTTCGCGCTCGAATAGATAGCTTGTGTCTGCGCATGAACCGACGGCGCCATGAATGAGACGCCTTGAAAATTGCGAGGGAGAGTCCTTCGTCGGCTGCAACTTCCAGCGCCTTGTACTTCAGCTTCTGGCACGAAAAAGGACAGCCATCCTTACGCATAGAGCTGATCCACAGCACAATATCACCTTCAGCGTCACTAGAGAGGACGGTGCCCTGTCCACCGTAGCGTAGATTCTTGAGGTGACCCTTTCCTTCATCACAGACCGCTACAATGGGACCCTGTTGCTTTTTCCTTTTTGAAATCTGATGTTTCCGCAGAGTATCGGACTCGCTGCAATTTGGATAGAAGTGTGCAATAGCTTCGTTTACAGAATAACCAGCAGCCAGGAATTCGAGAAGGTGGCGCTTGTGCGTATAGTCGACTGCAATGCGGGTGTAGCGCTTTGGCTTTTTGCCGGTTCCTGTGGTGCGTGGTCTACCCATAGCACTTTGAACACTGAGAACGAATGGCTGGTGGCAGCCTATAATTAGCTGGTCAACATGGAATTTTAACTACAGACATGCGGTGTCAATGCATTGTTTTCATTGGCTAAAATAAAAATCCGCTTAGGACAAAACTCGCTTAGGACAGGGGCGATGCGGTATTCACTATCCTACAACATCGTTCCAACATCTCGCTTACATCATGCCCCCTATCATCAACAATCTTTCAACGTCATTATACGCACCTACATGCGTCTAAGTTGTCCAGATCCATCCCGCCCGAACATTTGTGGGATCAACAGCATGGCTGTCGGGCACGATGACTCAAATGGGACCGCCCTGCCTCTTAGATTGTCTTGTAGCAGCCCCAACCTTCCTGGAGATCAAGCCCAGAGTGCCTTTTGTGGGAATGACGAACGGCGCGGAATTTGCCGCGATCTCCCCCACTTCCGACGCAGTGTCGAATACGAGACGACTCCCGCGCCTCAACAGACCGGGCAAGCTATCCAGGATACACATGGGCAGGCTACCCCCGGAAACAAGGAGCGTCTACCCCCGCTAGTGCTCAGAACAAACGGACTCCAAAAAAGACTCGCACCTCTACACGTCGCTGTATCCAAAGAACGCCACCTCCAGCGCGTAATGCCGAAGATGGCATGATTCCACTTAGTGTAGCGTTGTCAGTCGCGGACGCCGCAGAGCTACGGATAGTGCTGGACCTCATGTTCAAGAAGCGCAAGCCAACTGGATGTTCATCTGCCTTGTCTGTACAGAGAAATACATAGGTATGGACAAGCGCGATCGGCGATCTCAGCACGCGCGGTGCGCATACTGTACCAAGTGCAATGTCGAGATTACGTTTATGAAGTCGGTCACAACTCATGTCACCAAGCACATGCCGCGGTGCCACCCGTACATCGTCAAACAAGCAAAACTCGAGCGACGAATGCAAAATCAAGTACAGCCGCTTGTTCATCATGAAGCCAATTCGGCCTCGATTGAATTAAAAGAACCTTGCACGGAAGCTGAACAGACCCGAACAGACGCCTTGGCAGCGATTTGGACTTGTAAATCGGATCGTCCATTCACGGCTGTAGAGGACAACTACTTTCGTAAGTAATCAAGGCATTTAAACACAGTTCGAGGGCGTGTCAAGATTCCGAAAAGCTGGAAAGTGCGTGAGCGACTTGCAACAATTGCTGTTGATCTCCTATCAGTGCTTAAAGAGGAAATTCGGGTGGAGTGCGAATAGTATTCAGCATCATCGGATATATGGACATCCAGAAACAAGCTCGCATTCATTTGTTTTACTCGTTACTACGTAGATAAGGGATTCAACTTTCGCAGCTGGGTGTTGGAGGTAAAAACACTGCCAGGAAAGCACGACGCAGGTACCGTTAAGGACGCTCTACAAGAAGTTTTGATATCATGGGGCTTCAATAAAGAGAAGTGCGTCAAGCTTCTTCGTGACGGTGCTACCAATGGCAGCAAGGCTTGCGATTTACTCGGACTGAACTCGATGTCGTGCTTGGCGCACTGTCTCCACCTCCTGGTGGGATCTGGAATTGTGAAACAGAAGTCGGATACGCCAACAAAACAACTGCTTAAAGACGCAAAATCGGACAAAGATGTCGATGATGCAGTTGAAGCAGAGGCCTGTGAGGAAATTGACGCATTTATTGGTAGTGCGTGCGAGAGCGCTCGGTCGGACCTCGATAAGCTGCGTTCGGTGGTGGAGCAGTTCCGTAAACTAGCAGTATGTTTTAGCCGGTCGACGAAGGTGATGGATAAACTCATATATCTTAAAAAAAACGCCACTTCAACCAACCACCGATTGCGCCACACGTTGGAACAGCGCTCATGCAACAGATTCGTTCAAATTTGAAAAAAAAAATCGAGTACGTAGGTACGAGCGGTGAGTTTGCAGATTCTATAGCTGCTCAACCAACTACGGAGCAATGGTTTACCATTCGCTGCTGCTTAGTAGTTTTGCTGGATTCATTTGCTAAAGCTACTACTGGGCTAGGAGGTGAGAAGTACCCTACACTTGTCATGGCGGTTCCTGTGTTTTGGCAGGTGACAAGAAAGCTGAACAACCAACCAATTTTTGCATCAGTCGTTCGTTCCGTTGGAAACGAACCATATGTTCCACGAGTTGAAGCGCTCATGCACTCGATCCGTAAAGCATACCTTCAGCTTTTTGATGATCGATTTATCAACCCCATTACCGTGACGAAAAGATCACTAACGCTTTGACTACCGGTGCAAGTAGTGCTGATTGTAGACATGCTACTGTCCATAAGAAGGCCAAATAATGGATATGATTGGGCAACAATAGCTCGCAGGGTAAGGGGGGTTGCTTACGTGCAGCATATTGTCCAGGAGAAATGTAGTACACCATGGATTATGCACTCGTTTGGCGAGGCTATGTTAGAGCACCACAAAAATCTTTGAACGTGTCGTGTTTTTTTTTTCATTCCCGCCACAAATATCTTTGTCCCCCCCCACACACACTTTCTACGCTGGAGACCAAGATCGCCGATGCACTGGCAGTGAAGATGGTGGAGCCTCGGCAGATGGTGAACGTGGGCGGATAGAATGCACCCAATCTGTGGTGGCCTGCGTGTAGATGATTGTCGTAATGGTGCTTGCGCTGCAGTTCGAGGTCGCCAAGGCGTCGGGGCTGGAGGTGAAGGGGGCGGTGGGGGCATGATCTCCCCACCGCTCCTACTGATGAATGTTGCGGTGGAGATGGCGATAGCGGCGCAAGCATTGAGGGAGCGCCGCCGTTAGTTCAACCAGTGGTCCCCGGCGTATGCGTAGGCTGTGCGATGGTGCTTGCTCATGTGTTTGCAATGGTCAAGGTTGGGATGTTCATCGTGAGCGCCGACACCGTGGTGTCGGTGCACACGTCGGCCTCGACCAGGAGGGCGTTGGTTGTGTAGTGGGCGTGGCAGCGGAGTGCTGGCATTGCTGCAATTGCTGCTCAGGGACAGTGACGCCGCCAATGTCCGTGTGGGTGTGACCATCGTGAGCGCCGACGCCGTAGTGGTGTCGGTGCTCAGGTTGGCCTCGTCCAGGAAGACGTCGGTTATGTACTGGCAGTGCCACCGGAGTGCTGGTGCTGGCATTGTTGAAGTGCACGTGTGCACTGCAAGCGAGCGGCTGAGGATTGGCCGCAGAAGATGCGTCGGCAGCTGCGACTTTCCCTGCCACCTGAGAGTGGTAGCGCGGTAGTAGATGCAAGGTACCATGTAGAGGCCGAGCTGGCAACATGTAGCTGGGGCAGAGTTAAGCTCAATCTCACTCTCTCTTTTAATGCATCGTTAGCAAGTGCAATCCCGCCCGAGGGCAGGACTTTCAATAGGTTATGAGTCCAATGACACGAGCCACCGACGAGGCCAGCGTCGACGGCGCACAAGCCCCGACGCCAGCTCCGCCCGTCACTAGTCGCGCAAGGACTGACATGGTCGACGACCCTGAAGAGATGAGCGCCGCCGGAGTCCGCGAAAGGGACGAAGGCACCACGGCTGGCGCTAATGCGCCGGCAACTGGAGATAACGCTGCGGAGCTGATGCCACTCCTGCGAGGAGTAGTCGGACAACTGGAGCGACTTGAGGAGTCGCAGACCAAGCTCAAGGCCTCCCAAGACAAGCTCGAGAAGCGGTTGGGAGAGGGCGAGGCGAGGCGCGTGCGCCCGCAGCAGCCCACGACGCCGCCGATGGACTCCAGCTTATTCGCGTCCGCGTTGGGTCGCGGCGCCCGAATGCACATTGACTCGCTCGGTGGGTCGCCGCATACGCCGCTCACCACGACGCCGAGGCGTCCGGTGCTTACTCCGCAGTACTTCGGGCTTCATCAGCCGGGGTACGGAGTGCCCATATCGAATCTGCAGCGCATGTACGCCGCGGCGCAGGCGCCCCAGCCACCGCCGGCAACCACGCCAGCTCCGCCGAATCACCAGAAAGACCAAGCCCAAGCTGGGCATCCGCCCTTCCAGCAAGGAGGCCAGGCCGTGCGTTATCCTGACGCACGCCAGAAGAAGCTGGCGATACGGCCGTTCGAAGGCAAGGAGTTGTACGTCGGCCTGGGTTCCGGGTTCCTCGAGTGGGGCCGCCGTTTCGAGCGGTGGGTTGCTTTGGGGCAGTCAGCGTGCGGCTTCGCCTGGCCGGAGGATGTCAAAGTAGACCTGCTAGGACACTACCTCTCGGGAACAGCGGAAAGATACTACAACAAACAAGTTGAGACTTGGTGGGCGCAGATGCCCACGCTCCAGTTCGTGATGGAGCGCATGTTGGACCAACATCACGCCCGCGCAGGCGATGAAGCTCTTTACGTCGCCCAAGGAGTCCAAACGTTCGTGGCCCGAACATTACATGTATCTCGTGGCCATCTCCGAGGCATGCGGCGGAGGCGCCGACTACATCGTGTTGAACAACATCGTTCAGTACGCGTCCGCGGACTTGCGGACGGTACTGATGGCGAAAGTCGACGGTACAAGAATGGACTATCTCCAGCAGGCGGAAGAGCTTGCCCACTTTGCGCAAGCCTGGGAGCTCGAGCCCGCCAAACGCAAGAACCTCGGCAGAGAGGTGGCCGGTGCAGTGGGCGAGCGACGCGGGAAGGAGACAAGGACCTGTCATGAGTGCGGAAAGGTTGGGCACCTGCGAGCAGTGTGCCCCAATCGAGCGCAAGGAGGAGGCCGGAAGCCGGACCTCACACTGGCTGTGAATGAGATACCAAGCAAGACTGGTGAGGCGTGGATACTGGACAGTGGCTCTACCCGCCACTTGGTGACGAACGCGTCGTGGCTCGACGACGCGAAGGACTGCGAAGATGAGTGCGTGCAGCCGGACGGCAACGCGCTCAAGGTGACAAAGCGTGGGACGCTTACGCTGCGAGTCACTGCATGCGGACAGCCGCAGACGGTGAAATTTACCAACGTCTACTACGCGGAGAACGTGGCCCACCTGCTCTCGCACGGGCAGTTGGACCAGAAAGGATACTTCTTGATGCGCAAGAGCGGACGACCTGTCGTCGCTACCCACGATGGAATGCATGTTGCGTTCGATGTCGACCTCCAGAAGGGCGTCCTGGTGGTACCAGGCACAGTGGAGTGCAAGGCCGAGATGCCCTCGGACGTGATCATGGCGGCGCTGCACGAGACGGAAGCGGAGCCCGTGGGTGCGTCGGTGGACGTCCAGCAAGGCACGTTGGTGGACTTCCACAGGCGCCTGGGGCACCTCAACTACGACGCAGTCGAAAGACTCGCGCAGGTCCCAAGCTCGGGGATCGAGATCATCGACCACAGGCGCGTCAATTGCTTGACGTGCGCCCAGGAAAGCAGTCGAAAAGCCGGCAATCGCGAAAGGATACCGGTGTGCACTCCCCGATTGGTCGCATAGGAGGCGGGATTTGCTCCGACCTCAAGGGGCCCATGACACCGCGGGATCGGCTGCAGAACAGGTATATGGTCAATTTCGTGGACCATAAGACAAATTACTGCCGAGTGTTCCTGGCGAGGACAAAAGATGCTGCATCAAAGCAATTTGAGCACTTCCTCATATTTTTCGAGAAACGATTCGACTGTCGAATTCACGTGCTAAGGACCGACTCAGGTGGAGAATATCAAAACGTAGACTTATTCTGCAAGAACACGGGTGTCGTGCGTCAAAGGAGCGAAGCCAACAATCAGGCAAGCAACGGCAAGGCCGAACGCATGCACCGGACCATAATGAATATGGCCGGGTGCATGATCTTTGCGTGCGGCTTGCCGCTCAACTTCTGGGGTGACGCGGTGCAGTATGCGGCGTATATCTTGAACCGGTCGCCGACGAACTCCAACCCGGGACGAGCTTCGCCGCTCAAGGTGCTGACTAAGCAAACTCCACCTTTGGGAGAGATCGTGGTCTTCGGGTCACCATGCACGGTGTACCGTGACCCACGAAACAAGAACTTTTCTAAGCGAGCCCAATAGGGCATGATAGTGGGCATCAGCGAAGAAACCAAGGGGTACAGGGGATTCCTACCCAAGGACCGGGTGGTAGTGACCACCCAACACGTGAAAAACATCGAGACGCTGGATAAAACCCAGAACGAGCAGGTACAACGCCTGTATATGCGTGAAGACGACGGCACCGACGAAGATGAGTCCACGGGTGATGCTGCGGTTGCCGCTAAAGCGGCCGACACTGGAAATGCTACGACTGCTAGTCGGCGCAAGAAGAAGGGCAAGGGGCGTGCCACGAAGAAGCCCTGGCACCGCGAAAGGCACATGACGCGATCCGCCGCGCGCAAGGCTGCCGAAGACGCGGACAACTCCGACCAGCACGAGGAGCCCAACACGGGTATCGTGAACAACGTAATGGAGGTGGACCCCAAAAACTCTCGCGAGGCTATGCGTAGCCCGCACCGAGATGGCTGGCTGAAAACCATGACCGAGGAGCTGGAGGCCCTCGAGAACAACGAAGTCTGGAAGATCGTGCGCATGCCGAACGGCGTGCGCGTCTTGCACACGAAGTGGGTCTATAAGACCAGACGAGACGCCGAGGGGTTGCTCGAGCGACTCAAGGCTCGACTTGTCGCCTGCGGCAACGAGCAGGAATTTGGGGTCAACTACGGCATTAAGTTCGCCGCCGTCATCGAGATGACGAGCGTGAAGATCATCCTAGTACTGGCCAGGAAGTGGGGAGTGCCTGCTAAACATGGAGACGTACCGAATGCCTACGTAAAGGTCGAGAAGGAAGCCGAACTAGACATCTACCTACGAATCCCGCAAGGGATGGTGCTCCCGAAGGAGCTATTGGTGCAGCTTGGAGTGACAAGCGTCAACGAGGTTGTGCTGGAGCTGCGCAAGGCGCTCTACGGCCTGAAGCTGGCCGGCCGACTCTGGAGCAAATTGCTTCACAAGAAGCTGATCAGCATCGGTTTCGCCCAGAGCCTGGTAGACATGTGTGTCTACTTCAGGCTCCAGGCTGGTGTTCTGCTAGTGGTGGGCGTCTATATTGACGACCTGCTGGTCACCGGGACCGAGCAAGCCGCCGTGGATGCGTTCTTCGGTGAGCTGGACACGCTCTCAATCAAGGATCTGGGGCGTGCACACAAGTTCCTGGGGATGCGGGTCGTATACGACGACACCGACGGGTACTACCTGGACCAGGAGGTGATGATCACCAACCTGCTAAAGGAGCATGGCATGGAGCACGCGCATGGAGTGCGGACGTCAATAGGAGATGACTCAAATGAGTGCGCGCACAAAGACGCTGGTCTGCTCAAGGCGAACGAATACAACGGGGCAGTGACCATCTCGGACTTCCAGTCATTAGTGGGGAGCCTGCTGTGGCTTGCGAGGTGCACTCGGCCGGACATTGCGTTCGCCGTGCACAAGGTGACTCGGAGCACGCATAGTCCAACCATGGACGATTGGAAGCTCGCAAAGCGTATACTCCGGTACCTCACGGGGACTCGAGAGCTGCGCCTGGGCATGCAAGGCAAGGCCGACTCGGACGAGCCACTGGAGGTGGTCGCGTACAGCGACGCTGACTTCGCCGCTGACAAAGAGGACCGCAAGTCCATCACGGGCCGACTAGTGACGCTCGACGGTATGGCTGTAGCCTGGGTTTGTCGGAAGCAGGGAGGTGTGTCCCTATCGACGATGGAGGCCGAGTACACGGCGGCCTCCGTGATGGGACAAGAACTGTTGGGAGTTCGCGAGCTGCTGAACAACCTCAGCGTGCCTCTGGTGATGCCGATGCCCCTACGTGTCGACAACCAAGCGGCACTCAATCAGTTGAACGGAGAGAAGGCGTCGTCAAAGGCGAAGCATATCGACACCAGAATTAAGTTCATCGTGCATTTCACCAAGACGGGGGTGCTGGCGCCAGAGTACTACGAAGGGAAGAGTATGCCCGCGGACGTGCTCACTAAAGCACTGCCAGCCCCGAGGCTGCGCGAGCTGAGGGGCATTGTCGGACTGTCCTAGTCGGTTTGGTCGCATCGACCGACGAGGAGGAGTGTTGAAGTGCACGTGTGCACTGCAAGCGAGCGGCTGAGGATTGACCGCAGAAGATGCGTCGGCAGCTGCGACTTTCCCTGCCACCTGAGAGTGGTAGCGCGGTAGTAGATGCAAGGTACCATGTAGAGGCCGAGCTGGCAACATGTAGCTGGGGCAGAGTTAAGCTCAATCTCACTCTCTCTTTTAATGCATCGTTAGCAAGTGCAATCCCGCCCGAGGGCAGGACTTTCAATAGGCATCACTGGAATTGCATCGGGTGGACGTCGTCCTGGCCCTCGCGAGCGTTGGGGTGGCCATCGTGAGCGCCGGGTCCGTGATGGGGTCGGAGCCTTTGTTGGCCTCGTGTAGCATTGAAAGTGTGTGACTCCACTGCGAGCCGCAGTCTGCGACGCTTGGTGCATAACGGTATCTTTCCGTAAACATTAAAGTTTTAACGTTAAAAATTTGCGGTACTTGCCGTTATCGTGTGTAACGGCGAAAACACTACTCAGGAGCAGCGACAAAAATAGATTCCCAAATATGAGGCTGAGCTTGGCCTTCAGCATTTGGGTTCGAGTGATGTTGCTGAAGAAATTACCGAGGCATGATGTAAATTCTGTCAAGCGTTTGACCGCGAAATTGCACCAGCTGAAGACGTTGCACTGCGTCGTTTGGGCCCGCCGTACCGCCGGCAAGCGTTGCTGGTTCCGGCGTGAGTAGAAGCACGTCCTTCCTGCAATACATGCTACAATCGGAGTGTCCACGTATTAGTCAGACATGCTACATCTAATAACTAGATGGTATTCTACTGCCTACATCCTCATCAGTACTATTATTTAACACGGATCATGTAAAATATTATTTCATCGGTTATTTAACCCCTTGGTTCCCGGAAAAAGGGGGCCAGAACACGTAAGCGAACGTCGTAGCTTACGACTTATCCATGTACCATTGGTTTTGTATGAGGCATAAATAGGACGTGGGTTTAGGTACATAAGGTTTCGAGAGGTTTTCAATTCAATGTCGTCAGTTATACACCTTTTAGATATCGAAAGCAGCGGCCATGTCGTAACTTACTCCTCGAGAGCAAATCTAACGATAGAAAAAGAGCAGAGACGTTGCGCAATGAATCCAGGCAAGCCAAAAACCAAAGAAAAAAGGTGCGTTGCTTAAAAAAAATGCATTATCAAGTGCCTACAGCTCACGCATCAACTGAAACGCAGCTCACTCATCACAAGCCTACTCATCCTCGCTGCATTCTTCATTGTCGGACTCGCATCCGTCGTCGCTGCCGTCTGCGCGGAGCTGGAGTTCGCGGCGGGTCTTCTTGCGGACTCCAGCTGTCTGGCCGGGACGACGCAAGACCACGCGCGTCCCTAGGTGCGTTGGGATCGCCTCGCTGGCGCCGAAATCGTCGTGCCAGATCTCAAAACAGGTCTTGGCTTGCCCCTTGTACTAACGTCGACTTTTGTTACACAGCCAACACTTTGCGTCGTCCACCGAGCAGCGCTCACAGAACCAGGTGGTCTGGTAGGACTCTTGTGCTTGTTGACTCGCAACAGCGCGCACACCTTGCAGGCACGCTGCCTGCGCTGCCTGCGCTTCTGGACGCCACTGACCGTCACCCAGGCTTCGATCCGCTACGACGCGTGCATGTGTCGTGCGCGCGCTCGCTTACGCTTCTGCGACCCAACCGTCGGCGTGGCCACGACTCCAACGAAGTCGTGGGGCTTCATCTGCAAGAGGTTCTGTAGCAGCGCGAACCACTCTCCGCGCGTCAGGCAATGTATGCCGGCCATCCTCGCTGCCTCCTTGTGCGTGAGGTACGCGTTCACGAACGCCATGTCCACGAAGCCTAGGAAAAGGCTTCGGCAGTACTTCTGAAATTTGGTAGAGGTCTGCAGAGAGAAGCGCTGGAGGCGGAGCTGATCGTGCACATCAACTCCGCCCATCCAGCGCTGGTAGTTTGACACAGCACTCGGACACGGGACGGTTATCGGCCCCACACGCTTGCCATTCGGCCCGATGCTCGACTCCCTCATCGCCGAGCATCGGGCGGAATGTCAAGCGTGTGGATAGTCCGACTGTGGTGTCAATCTGGGATGCACCCACCGCCGGACTCGCAGCGCCCGTGTCTGCCGCCGAGCCAGTGTCCGCCTCTGAGCCCGTGTCCGCCGCCGTGCCCATGCCCGTGCCCGTGCTCATGTCCGCCGTGACCGTGCCAGTAGTCTGTGCTGCCGCTGCGCTGGCAGGCTGACCCGCAGATGCGATTATCCCTTCCATCACGCCGGACTCAAGCGCATACGCGACTAGTGCGTGTTCACCAGCGAATACTCCACTACTATCAGGTTTCACGTATCTGTAACATACACACAGGTCATATTAGTTCAGATTCAAACAGCACGCATTAGTCTATACGTACCGCCTTTCCGTAGATAGACCTCTAGGCTTCTTGTACGTCCAGCCCACCGCCCGAAGTTGCCGCCACAAGAAGGGAAAGTCGAGGTCGCGGACAACTGCGGCAACGGCGGAGGTCTTCTCGCGCTTGTTTGAGCGGATGCGCACCAGCCCGCAGATTCTGAAATGATGAGTGAGTGGCATGTGTCCATCGGCCGGCCCCCTAACCCAGCTTCGTTTTGGCGGGATTATGTCCCCGCCGTTGAATTTTCTCAAATACCTCTTTGGTCTTATAGTTTTGAAATGACTTAAATAAAGTATTGCCCGAGCAAATCTCTATTGTTCCTCGCGCTATGTCGTAAGTTACGACATAGCAAAACTGATACGTCGTAAGTTACGACGTCGGGAACCAGGGGGTTAACCATCTACATTTACCCTAATTGGACTATTTCATCAGAATCAGAAATCGAGGAAACTACTTCTTAATACCATCTGGTGCGAAGGAGGTCTCCTCCAAACCTCCAAGCACCACAAAATGAATCTAACCTATTTAGCGCATTGTCGCTTGATGTAAATTTTCTGAGTTATAGAAATTCGATCCATCCTGATATTTGAATATACAGTCAAACCTGTTTATATGATCCTCCCTATTTGAGCCTTGCCATTTATTTGATGCAAGCTTTGTTGCTACCAAATATTTTACTTAGCTTTTGTATAACCGCTGTTTATATGTATACAAGGTATATGAGTCACATTTTGGAGGACCAAATTAGGTCTAACCTGTTTATTTGATTCACACTGTTCACGACCACACACTCTTCAAACCCCCCACTGCTCAACGCCCAACGCCCAACGCAAGCCAGCCCCCTTCCCTCGCAATGTCTCCTCGCACCTGTCTGACGCTAGAACAAAAGCTCCAAGTGCACCTAAAGCTCAAGCAGAATCCTGGCATGAACAACCCCATGCTCGCTGAGTGGATCTACGCGACGTTCAAGGCCCGGGTCAGCCGTGCCACACTTGCCCGACTGCGCAACCTGCCTTCTTCCTACTTCAGCCACGTTGACCTGAGTTCAACCAAGCGGCGCCGAGTGAAATTCCCACAGTTCGAGCGGGAACTGAGGGAATCTTTCTTTCAGAACGACGCTAAAACGGCAATGGCGGACGACGTGCTCCTGCTGAAGGCGCATCAGCTGGCGGAGCGCTTAGGCATCGATTCCACGCAACTCAGGTTTAGCAACGGCTGGCTCCAAAGCTTTAAGAAGCGCAATGGTATCCGCTCCCATATGCTACACGGAGAAGGTGGAGATGTAGAAGATGATGCAGTGCGTGATGCCAGGCTAGAGCTACAAGAGCTGGTAGCACAGTTTGCAACCGATGATGTGTTCAACTTCGATGAAACGGCGCTTTTCTATCGCCTGGCACCTAACCGAACGTTAGCAACGACTATCCGCAAGGGCAAGAAAAAGGAAAAACAACCTTTGACTTTGGCCTTCTGCTGCAACGCCACTGGTTCCGACAAGCTCGACCCAATTGTCATTGGTACGGCCAAAAACACGAGGTGCTTTAAAAAGGGAGCGGCAATTAAAGGTAAACCTATATTGTACAAGTCCTCCAAGAACGCCTGGATGACATCCGTCATTTTTGACGAATGGCTGCACCACTTCAACATGAGAATGGCGGCCTCCAATCGCAAGGTCCTACTTCTAGTCGACAACGCTTCGTGCCACAAGATTCTACGAAACCTGACTCATGTGACCGTCCACTCCCTCCCTCCTAACATGACATCCACTGTCCAACCGCTAGATGCAGGTAAATATTTCATCAGTATTGTGGTAAGACCAAAACTAACCAACTCTTTTACAATTTTTTTTATTTAGGTATCATCCGGTCGTTCAAGGCTCGGTACCGAACGTTTTTGTGCGGTGGTGTTTGGATGCGCTTGAAGCTAACATTACACGCAAGCTCAACGTACTTGAGGCTGTCCAATTCTCTATAGATGCTTGGGCTGGTGTGACGCCAACGACGATTACAAATTGCTGGGTTAAAACTCGCATTTTGGGCGGAACGATGCTGGGAAGGGTCCGCGCTGACACGAATTACATTGAGGCGGTATCCGGCAATGAGATGGAGGAGTTGACAGCGATTTTATCGAAGTGGGAGGGCGCTATGAGCGCTAGTGAGTATCTGGCAGTGGACGAGGACGTTCCTGCGCACGAGCCAGATGTGATAGTGGACGAAGCAGCATGAAGTGATGCAGTTTCGCAGGACGAGCAGGAGGAGGAGGAGGAGGATCAGGAACCCACAATTCAACCTGCCATCGCTCTGAGACACTGCATGGAGCTGTCTGCATTTCTGCTTCAATGCGGAGAGCAGACTGATAGAGAACGAAGAGCTTTACAGACCGTGACCGCTTTGGTTCGGGAGACTACAGTGAACGCAAAGCGGCAGCGAATTATGCGCGATTTCTTTACGTGCACCACATAATTATTTTTTAACTGAGTCCATTTTATATGAGTCATTTTTGTAGATGGCCACCAACGGGGCCTCATATAAACAGGTGTGACTGTAGTAAGTATAGATAGTCATATCATACGATCCAACGATCCAACTACCATCCATGATTGCTCTATCATTCAATTCGAAGTATTCATCACTTGAGGCTATGTTAAAAGACACATCCTACTGTAAATGGTAAATGAAACAAACCTGGTTTGCTTATAGACGAGAATACAGTATCGTTGATAAAATGTTAGGTCCATGCGAACGTGGTAAAGGTTTAGAAAAGGAGGTCAAGTACAAGAAAATATATTTCTCGTGTAATATGACCTGATCCATTCTAAAAGTGCGAACAAATATGAACGAAGTAGCAGATTCGTGCCCACAAGAAATCAATGCGTAAATTAGCTGGAAGAGTCAAAATCAAGAGCGAAGACGCGACTCAGTAGATTTCAAATTATTTTTTTCAAATTGACTTTTGATGCTAGCACTATACTAATTCCATTCTGATACAAGGCTAAAAAAATATAACAAGTTTTTACGACCCGAAATATAGACCTGATATATATATATATATATAGCTATGCTTGGATACGAACTCGAAGGACTACGCCGGCTTAAGATCAAACCCATTAAATGGGGTACCAGCAACCGGCTCAAGGTGCGAGGACGCACAGGTAAGATGGTTTTTGTCGTAAAGCCAAGCCTTCCTAAAAATATGCGCCTCATTGCCAAGCAATACAAAGTCTCCATGTATAAGCTCAACAAGCGAATCTCACCCGATTATGTCCAGGATGTGAAGTATAAGATGGCTCAGGGTATATACGGGGAAACGCACTCAAATGAGCATATCCCAGCAGGAGATTTCTACCACAAGCTTGAGAATGTTATGAACCCTCAGACCAAGGCTTACAAAGTCAATATTGCTCTCGGATATACGATGTATGATCCCGCTAATTCTATTTCCACCCTCGCGTTGCTAATACCTACGTCTTCGACAAACCATTCAATATCAATAGCTGTGCTGACGTGTGAAAGGTTATCACTAAGATTCGACAAAAGGAGTGATCTGACACGCTCAACTATCCGAAGTCAGGAGTCAAGGTTAAGGAGATAACGGGTTTCAAGATCGTTATCGATTATCGAGACGATACTCTTGGTTATAGCTACGCTCTCGTCCCTGAGTTCATTAGAAACATAGATATATCGTCAAATTTCCTCGAACCTATGACAAATGCGTATTCTTTTGCATCGTTTATCATCTACAGGAGAAGAAGCAACGAAAGGTAGTATTGATGTGACGGAAGCATTCGAGCGTCATTGTTCATACAAGAAGCTAAACTACTCTCTAAGTCTTTACAAGAGCTTCAAACCTGCCGTCTTGCTTAAATTCGATCAACTTGAGGAGTGCTTCAATCTAAATATCAATATCTATACATTTGATAAAGAGACTAAAACAGTTGAATGCAAGCGTCCGACCGAAGGACTCTCAACATTCTATCATATGACAATCATGCCTTCTACATCATGGATATTGATCGTGTCCAAAGCAAATACATTTGCCCTAAGTGTACTATGGCTTTCGACAATGCTGAAAACATGCGGTTCCACAAGAGGAATAAGTGTGATCAGATCAATCTCGAATCATTCATCAAGGTTCCCACCGTCTATAATGCTAAGGAGAATAGCACCAAGCGAATCCTTCGAAAGTATTTTGCCAAGGATGTGGACCACTACCTCGATCACTTTATCGTTTTCGACTTCGAAGCCATCCCTGAGGACTACGGCCAAAAGCATGGTGCAAATACTATATTCGATACCAAGCGTGTTCATGTTTCAGTCAGTATCTGTGATTGCTTGACTAAGGAGAAGCAATGCTTTGTCAATGAGGATCCTTGTGCTCTGGTCAAGCATATGATTGTCTATATTGAGATTGTGTCAAACAAGATCGAAGACTATAACAGAGCCAAGTTTGATAAGCTCTTCAAATCTATTTATTTACAGTTTTTACACCTTGATAAAGCTTATCCAGGGATTATGGATGGAGTAAATCTTGGAAAAATTCATCAGAAGAAGAAGGAAACCCCTAAGTTGAATACATATCTAAAGCTCAATAAAAACTTATAAACGATGATTGTGATAGAATAGAGTTACTCGTTGGACAGTCACCTACGATTGGATTCAATAGTGGATCGTACGATCTCAACCTCATTCGCAATGACCTATTCGATATTATTGAGCACGATATCAAGAACGGTGGCTATATGTGCATCGCTACAAAGGCGTTCAAGATGCTCGTCATGATCAACTACGTACCCGCAGGGACAAGCTATGTGAAGTGCCTCGAAACGTACCTCGATAAGTGTAAACGTGAAGACCCGATTCGTTGTACCTGTGAGTTGGGTAAAGGTGTATTTCCATACGGATACATCACGAGCTTCGATGTTCTCAATGAGACTGAGCTACCACCTAAGTCAGCGTTCTACAGCAAACTTCGTAAACAACACATCACGGATGAGGAGTATTCCTGCGTACAGTTCGTTTGGGAATACTATGGGATGGAGACGATCAAGGACCTATTAGTTTGGTATAACAATCTCGACGTTGTTCCACTAATCAAAGCTATTAAGGCTCAGCGTGAGCTATTCAAGCGCGTCGATCTCGAGATGTTCCTCGATGGAGTGTCTTTACCCGGTTTAATTGAAAAGGTTATGTATCAGATCATTGAGTATATATCCCAGGATAAGGCACCAGCTGATCCATTTCCATTCCCACTGAAGAGCTTCCAAGTCTATATCACGCAACAAGATGCGGAAGCTAAACTTGAAATCGGAATGACTATGACTCATATTGCTTCGATAATGCGAAATCAGAAGTATCTGTGCTCTCTATGCTTCTGCAAGCTCGACGAAACGTCTGTTTCAGTCGATCGTATCAACAATAAGCTCGGCCCCATCGATGAGAACGCTATGATCACATGCATTGAATGCAACATCGTTCGTAAGGATAGGAACATCGAGGCTTTCAGATATAAAAAGCTGATTGAATTCAATGCTATCAGTTAGTCTTCTCGATTGATGAGGAGGAGTCAAATATCTATCGTAAGATGAAAGATCATATCTCTGGTGGGCAATCTATCATCTTCAGTCGCTACGCGAAGCGGAATGAGACGAAGATTCGTGGAGGTAAGATCTGTAAAAAGATCATCGGCTACGATGCTAACGCTCTATACCTTTGATGCCTTGGTAATGTTATGCCTTGCGGACGACTTACCACTATCGAAGAGTATGATGGTATCATTGATGATATCAAGAATGATAATATCTTCGGCTTCCTTGAATGTGATATTGAGACTCGAGAGTACCTCAAAGGCTATTGCAGTGAGATGACACCAATATTCAAAAACGTTGATATCGAACCATCAGCGGAGGTAATTGGACAACATATGAACGACTTCAATGAATTGAGGGGCAAACCCAAGTCAAAGCGAGGGCGTACAAGCTCATTGGAAGCTACTTCGGGATGAAAATATTGATTTACACGCCTGTGCTCAAATGATTTCTCAGTCATGGTTTGGCCATCACACATACATACATTTGTATCAAGGCGAATAGTCATCGTCCATTCAAGTCATTCATGGACTAGGTAACCACTGCACGACAAATAGGTGATGAAGATGATACCAAAGACGTGATTGCTGATATGAAGAAGCTTGCTAGGAATGATGCTTTCGGTAGCTCTGGTATGGGTATGAGCAAGCACAAGGAAGTAAGCTACGAGTCTGATCCAAACGTTATTAACAAGGCTATCGAACATTTAACTCATAAAAGTCTGACCGAGTTCAGTGGTGGAATAGTTGAGCTTAGCAAAGATAAACGTCGCCTTAATCGTACAAATCCGATTGAGCTATCAATCACCATCTATCAGTTAGCTAAGCTACGTATGCTTCAATTCTACTATGATTGCATTGATTTCGACTTCGATCGCGCTGACTTCGAATATCAGGATATGGATAACGATAGTGGCTATATTGCCTTTAGCGACGAGAAGCCTTTCCCAAATCTTATCAAGCCCGACCTTATTGGTGATTTCAATGAGCATAAGTATGCGTGGTTTCCGAGGGATGATAAGAAGGATAAAGTTGCTTTTGATCGGAGAACACCTGGCTTGTTCAAGGAGGAATATCGTTGCAATGCTATGGTTAGCTTATCGAGCAAGAACTACGTCTGCTACGTTCCCGATGAGGAGTGCAAGATCAAAAAGGATAAGTGGATCATTACGGAAATGAAGTTTATTTCAAGCTATCTGCCAAGGGGATTCAGAAATCTAAAAATATCACAGAGCTCACTCCTGAGAAATTTGAATCCGTTATCAAGAAACGTATATCGATTCAAGGTACCAATACTGGTTTCCGTGTCTGTAGAAATACGAATTCGATGATGACTTATACACAAACCAAAACAGCTATGGGGTATTGTTACGATAAGCGAAAGGTGGGAGACGATGGTATCTCAACCAAGCCACTTCCCATTTAAGATAGCTCTGGAGAAAGCTATTATAGAGTAAAGCTATGGACGATCTACTTGAAGATTTATTCTATGATCCTGAAACAGGATTCATCTCATCTCGGCTCTCTATCAGAAGGCTGAGCTAAAGATCCTTCTATTCGATTAAAGGACGTTCAAGAGTGCTATAAGGATAAGTTGGACATATTGCGTCATGTTTCACAGAACAATAACTATGACAACTTCAAAATCGCTTCTCTTGATCGTAACGCATGGCAAATGGATCTAACCTTCTAGGAGAAGATTCCGATCTTACCAGGAGTCGATATCAATTCTCGTTTAGGTTTCGCGAAGATCCTCAAAAATTAGGGAGCAGCAGCAGTATTAACTGGAATTGAACAATTCGTAAAAGACGAGAAGGTTGATATCTTCACATCCGATAGTGGCAAGGAGTTCTTTATTCGAAAGGTTCAGGGGTTTCTCAAGGAAAACAATACAACCCACTACAACAATGATGCAGGCTACCATGAGACGATGGGCAAGATTGAACGCTTTAACCGAAGCATTAAAATGCGACTATTTCGCATGAAACGACCCTTGACGGAAGGCCTCCTGGCAAGCTTAATATCCAACTGCAACAACACTTGTCATACGGCTATTAAAATGACGCCGAATCAAGCCAAATGCACTGTCAGATACAACGATTTTGATCATTATAGTCAATTAGCTGAACGTGTGGAGAATGATATGAGGATATGAGTTACAGTACTCTATCGACTCTTTAAAGGTGTATTTGATAAAGAAAACGCGCGATGGAGCAAAAGTGGCTATGGAATCGTTGGTATCGACGGTTATCGGGTTCAGATTCGATCGAAAAAAAGTCATAGACTCTACAAGAGTCCCAATGATATTAAACTATTCAACGCTCAGACGACTGACGCTCCATTCCAAAGCGGCGAAATCTATGAGTCTCGGCGACTATTTGAACACATAAAAATGCCTTCCGGCAAGCTCAAATACTTAGTCAAATGGAAGGGATTTGACGAACCGACATGGGAGAGTCAAGACAATTTGAGGTTGATCAACAAGGCAATGTGAAGCAAGATTGAGGGAGAATACTTCAGACGATCAAAGAGTGATTGAAGCTAAATTTCGTAAACTCACTGGTCTCGGTTTAGGCATCTCAATAATCCTCTGGTCAATTCTTTTCTTAGGATTATGTTTTCTAAGCTCCTCAGCCTGATCTTGCTATTATCATCTACGCAAGCTGACAACGGATCGTAGTCAAAATACTCAATATCCATATTTTCTTGGCTATAGTATATGTATACATAAGTATAACATCCTGAGATAAATATCTCTATGACTTGCCTAGCCATCACACTACTTAAGAAGCCATGCTCAAGAGAACCTCTCCCCTGCGGATATTGCTCTCAACTCTCGAAGGACTACAAGATCCAAATGTACAAAACATAATTGAAGAAGATGCACACGCGGATGCGCATTTTACTCAGAGAAAGTCAATAATATGAATATGATGCACACTGATATCCACCGACTCGACTACATTAAGTATCGACTTCAGCTGTTAGACTCGACGTGCCCATATCGATTCATATGTTGCGATCTTTGCTACAAAGAAAACATATTTGGGCTACCACGATGTGTACCAGGATGCCTACATACATCTACTCCAGAGACTCAACCCGATCGCCCATAAATTCACCATGAGATTATGGGACTCATCCGATGACATACAGGACTCAACGGAATATAAACGTCGATTTATAAATAAATTATCACCCAACACATATAGGATTCGACAAATGTTTCCTAATTTCACATCGCTAGCTCAGCGTGAGCAAAACCGCATTGATATACTTGAACGAACGAAGCTCCGCGTCCGACAGAAACATGCAGCTCGACAAATGTTTGCGGAAGCGTCATAAGCATCGGACGCAGGTAAAACCATCTCACTTGACAAGTGGTCCACACAGGACTCGAATGATCAGGTTGGAGATGATGATTTAAAAAAGCCTTGAGTACTAACTGAAAATCAAGATAATTCACTAAAATCCTCCCAGAAAATCCCTGAGATCTCATCACTCGGAATCAACACTGATCCACTGGAACCAAAACCTATTATGGTGGAAGCTGACACGACTGAAAAACCAATCATGGTTGAAGCTGAAGCAGTTGCTAAACCATCTACGACAAATATGGGGACTACAGCTAAACCAAATTTGATGGATAGCTCCGTCGGTGTTAAACCTGATATGCTGATGTAGGGATTGAGACCTTAGACAATGTAGTCATCCGAGATCGCGAGGAGCAGGTTCTATCACGAAATTGGATAAAAGCCTTCTACAAAGCTAATCCAAACTGGGCGACCATCGGAATCCATCCTGTTATGAAGTATGGTAGAGATGCTGAAAAACGTGTCATTCGGGAAAATGGTTCTCTCCGTTATGCACGAAGTGGTAAGAAATTAAAAAATATATGACTCAATCGATTGGGTTGATACTGAAGATAAAATCCGAGATGTTCTTTATGATGGTGAGAGCACTTCGATTGATGAAATAAGTGCCATGCGCGCTGAAGATAATTCGATCGGACGTCAAAGTCGACATCCACCACCGCGATCTGATAGAAAGAGGAGGGGCGAATACGATTTTGAAAATCTAGATACACCAATAAAAGATCCAAGCCTTAATCTAAAATATTTAGATCTATCGACTTCTTCAAAGTTAGATGGCAATGATGCTAAGAGCAAGCTGACATGGGTTATCATTCAGAATAAGGATTTACTCGAGGCTAATAAACTTCACAAGAGCATCACCCCAGTGTTCAAAGATGGTAAAATCTATAGTAAAGGCTATCTGTAGATCGACAATAAATGTATTGCCTTTTTTGTAAGGATTATAACAGACATTGGCCAGCTGACCAGGAAAAAGTTAGTTGGATACTTGCTCTTGACAGGTTCTTATCAATGATCAAGGAGAAAGGGCTGAATTTTAGTATCAAATACTGAGATGACTAGTGAGAAGGTTGCAAAACCTCATGAGCTCGCTGAAGATCTGGTCGACGAACGACCAGGGGGTTAAACTGGTAAAGATGAAGACATGAAAAAAACTCCCTCTGTCCCAGATCTTGAAGCTAAATTGATCCTCACTGCATATTATAGGAAGTTTGCTGGAAATGATATCAAAATTGCGGTAAGATTAAGCCAAATTTTTAATTCGGACAAAGATGTGAAGGTCCACCCAACGGATTATCTCGGTAAGCCAACACTTGCTAAGCCATTATATTTTAGGAATGCTCAGGACAATGAAGTGAAAGGCAATCGAATGTCTTATCTAATGAAAACGATACGATGGATGGACACTTTTCAGTCTCTTCTAACTGAACTTGAAGACTGTGGAAAATATGTTGATGATACCGGAGACACGACTATCGAAAAAAATCTTTATGATAATCTAAAGTTGCTGCGAGAAGCCATCTTCAGCAACGTTTCTGATGTCAAAACACCACTTGGTTATGAAGATTACGGTGATGAGAACCTTCAAAAGGGCTATCATGAAGCAGAAGCAACGTTTCAAACATATGGAGAAGCTATGAGTCAATTGGAGAAGCATATCCACGATTTAAAAAATCAAACTCAGACGCCGACAGAGAAGCTATAAGAGCATCAAGAGCAGCGATAAATGCAACTAAGGTGGCTTATTCGATTAAACTTCGCGAATATCAAATAGCTGAGGCCCAACCCCGTGTATCGGGTCGCGGTGGACTAAAAGGCCGAGGGCTACGAGGGGCAGGAGTAGCGCCATTGGAAGGTGTTGAGCACAAAGGTAGAACATACAATCTCAACGACATTCAAGGCAAAGCGACTCCATCAGCATACGTTTGTCGCAAGATTGGTTCTAAATTCATACGACTTGACCTTGACATGCGAACGCTGACCATCGTTCAGCCTAATCGAAGAAAGGTAGGTCCGATGCGTGAGATCGGCGATTCTCTACAGACCATGACCAAAGACCTAGTTTTCGGAAACGATATCAGTCAGGCAAAGTATGATCATCTATCTATCGATGATAAAAATCTCTTCAAGGAGTTCCTAGAAATGACCCGACTTCGATAAAAACTTCGATCAGCACCTTGAAGATCCGCTCGAGTCGCTTCAGATGGAGTACGATAAGCTCAAGGGTGAGATGATGCTCGGTAATACCAATCCATCGATTTTCAAGCAACTCAAGGCAGTATGCGTTGACATGTACTCCAATCGAGTGATTTCTGATTCTGAATTCAAATCTATTATAACGCGACTACGTAAACGATAAGCATGGGCGCAAGCACCTAAATCAGATTTCTAAGCTTGCTTATCGTCACGTTCACGATAAGCAAGCTTAGAAATCTTGATTTAGGTGCTTGCGCCCCTGAAACTATGATTTAATGTTAGTACTAGATACCAAAAACATTTCCAAGAGCTGAGGGCTCTATAACCTCAATGCTGATCAAAACGTTGCTGAGCTTACGGCTATCATGAAGGATCTGCTGATCGAAGATCGCCGGGGCGAGGCTGCGCCCGCTCCAATCAGGCGACTGGGCGTACAAAAAGAAGGAAAAAAAGACGATCAAAACCTTCGCACTATGAGAGCATTGAAGCAACTATTTTTTTTAACTCATCCAGTCGTCCATACACATCGAGTCGATCCGCTTTGAGAATCTCCAACTCAGTCTGCTGTCTCCGAATCAGCTTATGGAGGAAGCAACTCATTTTGGAGTAGTCAACAGTCATCTGAAGTCCTTCCAGATCAACAGACTCGTCCTCGACATGTAAATCTGGATTCAAGTCGTAGTTGATACAATGGTAAAGGTAGTTTTCCACGTGAAGTGAGGTAGTAGTGTTGAAGCAAGGCGGAATGAGCAAGCGGACGAAGCTGGGGAAGATATGGTTTGAAGCAGAATGAAGGCATTACGGCCAAGAACTCAACTTGAAGACCCAACATCTAGTTGTGCAGAAAATGGGTAGGTGGGCTGGCCAATGCCGATCCTGGACCAGGAATCTTGGCCCCCCCTTGCTGTCGTGGTTCATTTGGAGTTATGTCGACGCGGGAATCAAGCCCTCACGACCGCGCCACCGTACAAGTGCTGTGGGCGTTTCACCAGCATTGCGTCCAGCACAACGCCTGCCATATCGGCGTAGTTGTAGGAGGCAATCGGAGCCCATAGCTACGTGCTCCCGTATATCCTGCTGGACCACACACGGCACGGAAGCCAGCTGGTGGCGGTGGACGACGCGGTGACCGCTACGCCCTCGCTCTGCTTCCAGGTGGACGTTCCCAGGCACGGATGCTTTCGTCTGGAGCTCGGCATAGAACCGTACCACTGGTTTCGGCGCGGCTCCATGTCGGTCCCCAAGGTGACGACGGACCGTGTGGATGACGTCTCGGCTTGCACGTTCAAGGAGGACTCCGTGGACCGCGTCACGGTCGACGGGTCATGCGGCAACTCGCCAACCAAGCATAAGACGAAGCGCCAGACGAAGCACACGAAGACGCACAAGAAAGCGCACCGGAAGAAGCACCAGAAGAAGCACTAGAAGCACCAGAAGCAGTACAAGACTCAGATCCATGTCATGGTCCGCGACGCCAGCAAGCTGAGAGTTGGGAGAAATGAGCGTCGGCGCCATGACCAAGTACAATGTCGGGAAGTCCTTCTCCGTCATTTATGCGCACGGTGCGGTACACCCACTACGAAGCTCGATTTACATTTCTTCGGGGGCTTCTCACTTCTCCACACAAGCACCCAGTCATTGGATACGTGGCCGCAACACTCCACCGACGACAACCAAAGCGCGCAACAGCTAGTTTTCGGTTTGCCTGGTGAGCGGCCCTGACGATATCGGGTAATGCCTTCGAGCTTACGTTCCCCTCGACCATACCGTAGTGGGTCTAACTTGACTCACTACTACAGCTTACACGGTGCGCTACGTGTATGAGGAAGCGTAAGTACTTAGTAATTACTTGAGTTAATTATATTTGATTACAAAAATATAATTTAAATCAGATAAGACTCCAAGTGACTTAGATGAGGTAAAATGACAACTGTATTTGTTGGTAAATTGATCTTCCTCCTAAATCTGCTAAAAACTGTTTATCATCTATGAAAGGGGTTTACAGCGGCTGGCTGTCAGAGCCCCGCCAATATGCACGTCTCTAATTGGTAGAAATATGTTGCTTTCTACCAATAGGATCTTTGGGTAGGTGTGAACCACTCGTTGTGGTGGCCCACTTCAATGTATCCATTGGTGTGACTTACACCAAGGTGAGGAAGTATCTAAAACCTTTAACAGATATCCTATCTGTTAAAATCACAAGTGGCTTGTAGCCACTTGTACGTGTAACCCTGTTACACCAACCCCCCTTAAGGTTAGACGCGCGGGGTCTCCGCACGTCAATCTTCTGAATTGACCATTCGTCAATTCTCCGCGCTTGAAGAAGAAGCTCGCGCTCATTCAACGATGAGCGCGCGCCAGACGAAGAACCCGAAGGCGGTGGAGAGTCATCCCTCCATCGATGACTACTTCGAGCGCCAGAAGGCGAAGTACGGCGACGTCGTCGACTTCGACGACTACGATGAAGATATGGAGGGCGAGGAAGACTCGCCCCCAAAGCGCAAAGACTCAGTGTCGAGCGAATCGCTCGACCCTCATGCCAAGAACATCCGCCCGCGCGAAGGGGACGAATCAGACGCTTCGAGCTCGAAGCGTTCGCGAACTCAGTGCGATACCCCACTCGCTTCCGCTGGGGCTCTCAGTACTCCGCGCGCTGCCGCTGCAGCGCGTGATTTCAAAGCTAAAGGCTCTCCACGCGCTGCGCCTGCAGCGCGCTATGGATGCCGTCCGCGTCCGAGATCGCGGACCGGTATGGGAACTCGGTACCTCCGAATGAGATGCCGCTGTACGTGTGCAACGCCATCGAAGATGACGCCGGGGCTGTCGAGCTGCACTTTGATGCGGAAACGCATAAAAGGCGCGATTATTACATCGGACCCTTCCATGAGCTCCGATGGTTTCAAAGCAAGAAGACATCTTCTCGCGGCAAAGTGCCCGAGTGGCAGGCACTTTGTCAAAGTTGGAATGCTTTTGTTGAGAACTTCAACAAGAAGCCGAGTGCTTACCGTGATCGGATTAAGCAAGCGCGTGATCGCTTCGAGACGTACTCGAAGTGTGGAAAGTTGGAGCAACTCCACGTTGCTGCGGAGGAGGCTAATGTGCCGTGCGCTGTGCCCGAGGGCTTTCAGTGCATGAAGTGCTTTCCAGGCGCGGTCCGCTTGAGCGACGGCGACATGAACGGGACACGTCGTTCTGTGTGCCCGAGAGTCTCAAAGAGCTCCGTGCTAAGTTCTTAGCACGTGAGGGTTCGGGCGCCAGCGATGACCGCAGCGCTCGCACTACTTCCGCTGCGCTAGCGCGTACTGCACTTCGCACGCCCTCACCATTTCCGGAACGTCCTCCAGCAAGCCGTTCCGCGGCTCCCATGTATCTCGATGGGGAGGAAATCCCCTCCAACGAATACGACAACGAGCCCCTTGAGGGTTCGTTTTCGGGATACTATGGTCAACAATCCGATCAACAATCCAGCGGGTTGAGCCGCGAGCGTCACGGATCGGCGGTGGCGGGGGTGGGAACACGCCCCGGGTATGATCAGCCCTGGGCTGATCAGCACACGTCTCTCCACGACCGGGTGACCGCCGTGGAGCGTCTGCAGGGCGCTGAGTTCGCCGCCCTGAAACAGGAGCTGGCGAACCAGAAGGCTCAAGTCGCTCAGACCGCCTCGAATATCCAGGTCGAGTTGGGGACCCAGATGAAGGGGTTGCTCCAGCGCGTCCGCGCTCTGGGGGAGAGGCTGCTCGTCGCCGAGGCCAAGGCTTCCGCTTCTGCCTCGGCTCCTGCCGAGGCTTCGGGTCAGCCGAGCTAGATGGCTCGTGCTGCAGGTGTGGCTTCAGCCGTCCGACGTAAAAGATCGGATGGAGGCACATGCTAGACGGTATGTCTAGCGTGTAAGCGTTGCCGTGCCGTGCCAACACAGTGAACGGCCCGATGAAGCGCGGAGCAAGCTTGCTTGCTCCGAAATCCGAAACTGCATGTCTAGGCAGGTTTTGTGTAGCTAACAAAACTAATGAACCAACTTTAAATTCATTTGTGTTGCTTCTGCCCGCATTGCCTGCGTTCAGCTTCTGTTGATCAACAGAAGCCGCTATTGTGACTTGGACAAACCGAATTACGGCTTGTCTTTTGGTGATGAAACTGATTGCATCCGAGCTGAAGTCATTCAGCTCGCTCTCCGCTAGAGGTCCGGCCTCTGCGTGGTTCTTTGCGGTGTCTGCGCCCTGCCCAGACCCGTGGTCGTTGGCCTTGTTGTTGGGGGAGTCTGCGCAGGGCGCAGACTCATGTGGTTTGTCCATTGTTGCAGCTGACACTGTGCAAGTGTCAGCGGTTTTCTGCGGCTGCTGTATTGCAGTCGTAGATCCTCCCCCACTTAAAGTGGGAGCCATCACTCCGAGTAAACTCGGTAGGCGTGGATGCCGCATGACATTCACGTAGAACGGTGTATGCCCGGTCGAGGCATGCACTGAGTTGTTGATGGCAAACTCTGCCATCGATAAGCACTCGCTCCAGTATTGGAACGAGTGAGCGTAGCTCTTCAACATATCGACGAGCACGCGATTCACGCGCTCGGTTTAGCCGTCCGTCTGCGGATGATCCGCAGTCGACATGGAAAGCTGGCTCCCAAGAAGTGTAAACACTTCTTGCCACAGGTGCGCTGTGAAGCGCGGGTCTCTGTCCGACACGATGTCGGTCGGCATGCCATGATGTTTGAACACCATGTCGACGAACAGACGGGCCGTCTGCTTCGCAGTCACTTCTGCCGGCACCGCGGCAAGATGTACCATCTTGCTGAAGCGGTCGACGAAGACCACAACACCGGTATTCCCTCCGCTGTCCGGGGGAAGACCAAAGATGAAGTCCAATGACATGGACTTCCAACACTCCGACGGAGTCGGTAGTGATTGCAGTGGAGCCTGCGCGAATGGCGCAGGCTTTACGCGTTGGCATACCTCGCAAGCACGGATGTACTTGCGCACCCACTTATACTGGTGGTACCAGTAGAAGTCCGTATGTCTTCTCACGTCCGAGATGTCCCGCAGTCGGGGCATCATGATATTCGTACATGATCCTGAGTCGCAGGTCATGGTCGTTCGGCACGACAACGCGATCCGCGTTGTAGTCGACTGCATTATAAAGAAGCAGTCCGTCGTGCACTCGAAAGCGGTGTGCACGCGCACGAAGGTGCTTGGGCAGCTTCTGACGAAACTTATCAGAAGGCGCTGTGCCATAGGCCAGCAAGAGCTTCGTGTCCGCGTCGTGCGCGTACGCGGCCTTCACATCGTCCAGCAGAGACGATGTGGGTTTGCTCGATCGCGTGACGTCAATGGCATTGACGTCAGCAGCTTCTGCGTAGTCTGGCCGACGTGATAACGCGTCGGCCACTACATTCAATCTTCCGGGTTTGTATTCGACCCGGAAGTTGTACTCCGCAAAGAATGAGAGCCATCTCGCCATTCTTTGTGATATGTGTGGCGACTTCACTGCGGTGCGCAGTGATGCATGGTCGGTGTAGACCACAAACGGTCTACTTCCAAGCAAATACACTCGGAACTTTGCGAGTGCATATTTCATGGCAAGGAGTTCCTTGTCATGCACCTGATAGTTGCGCTCAGCTGGCTTCAGCTGACGCGATTGGTAGTAGACGACACGATCACGACCCTCGTGATCGTGCTGCATCAACGCACATCCGATCGCGAAGTCGGATGCGTCACACACTACGTGAAATGGGCGATCTTGGTCAGCCACTGCCAAGATCGGCGCCTCAGTCAAGCCCAGCTTGACTACATCGAATGCCTTTTGGCAATCGGGTGTCCAATTCCACACAGCTTCTTTCTTAAGAAGCTGTGGTAGCGGGCGGATCTTGCCCGCACAATCTTCCACGTACTTGCACAAGTACGTGGCCAAGCCAAGGAACTGCCTCAGTTCCTTGACACTTGAAGGCGTTGGCCATTCATTAATCACTCTGACCTTTTCCGGGTCAGGGAGAACGCCATTCTTCCCTACGAGACACCCGAGGACGGGTATCTCGCTCGCCCCGAAGATACTCTTCCCGTCCACATGCTGGCTGTAGATGAACACATCATCGAAGTAGCTCGGCGCCAAGTCGCGCACCGAGCGCAACAAGTGCGTCACGCACCTGTCGAAAGTCACAGGGGATTTCTTAAGCCCCTGCGGCATTACTAGCCACTCCCAGAGCATGCAGCTTGGCGTCCTCACCACCGTGAGGGGGGTGTCGATCTCACGTATTAGGATCTGATAGAATCCATCTCGCAAGTCAAGAGCACTGTAAACGGTGCTCCCGGCCATCGAATCGATGATGACATCTTTCGTGGTATCGGCGTCTGCGCCGGTACCGTCACATCGTTCAGCTTGTTATACGCACGAACGATGCGCCATCCGCCCTGTGGCTTTGACACAAAACGTCGGAGCACTGTGCGGGGACTTTGATTCCCGCACTTGTCCTGCTTTGCGACGACTTTCAAAGAAGTCGTCGATTGCTTTCACTTGCTCTCGCGGCAGTGGCCTCTGCCGCGTGACACAGTACTTCATGCCCGGCACGAGATGAATCTCGTGCTGAATGCCCTTATCCTGCGGAAGCTCCGCAGGAATGTCTTCCAGGAGTACGTCTTTGTACTCCCTCAACAATTCGTAATAGGGACTCGACTTCAGCGAGTCCCAGCCTTGTTCCTCGAAGCGCTCTCGCTTCATCTTCGCACTGAGAGTGCCTTCACTCTCAGTGGTACTTCCCATGAAGAGTTGTCTCAGCTCTTCGCTCTCGCTCTCCGTTCTTTCGCTGTCCGAGAGAACGCAGACCTGCTCGATGCGTCTATCGTGCAAGTCGCGCGTGAAGCGCTTCCAGCTCATGGCTGGAAGCGAAGTCAACTCCGACGCCGTCGTCGGAGGATTAGCGAGTTCCATTTCACGATACTGGAATCCAGTATCGGTGCGCGTCAAGACGCTTAGCGTCTCGACGTCCGGCGTCACCGCCTCAGTCTGCCCGGCAGCCAGTTCTTGTAGCGTCTCAGTCCCGGACCGAGACTTGCGCAGCGTTCTCCGCATGCGCAGTCTGCTTGTTGTGCGGAGCCGGGCTCCGCGCAGTTGTTCTTCTGGTCCAGGCCCGGCCGTGGACAGTTGTTCGCCGGCGGACCCTGTCCGCGGGCGCGCGATATCAAGCCCGGCTGGACCGCATGTTCCTTTGTGCACGGAATGTGTTCCTTCGCTGGCAGACCCTGTCTGCGGGCGCGCGATATCAAGCCCGGCTTGATCGCATGGCGCTTCGTCGTGCAGCCCGCCTGCACGACAGCATGCAAATTGCGTCAGTGCGGTACATTTGCAATCGTCCGTACTGTTTGCAGCGTCAACTCCCGGAGTTGACACGCCTTTGTCACCTAGACGCCAGTTATTGGCGGAGATCCTCACCGCCGAGGTTGCGTCGAATCCGGGAGTCGACGCGTCGTCGTCGACCTGACCTCTTCGGGTCAGGGAGTGTTCCATGCGTACTTGAACGCGAGTGTTGATTTCCGGAACCAGCACATCTTCATTTTCCGACGTCGGCAGCACCGCCGACATGAATCCCACTTATACGCGTACTCGCGCTCCAGTTGGGCACTCCGGTGCCGCGACATTAAGCGCTGTCTCGACTGGCGAATCGAGCACACTTGCTTGTGCGTGCGCTGCGGAAACAGGGCCATCGCTCTCTGTTCCGCTGTCGCGGCCGAAGCGCACGAGCGTGCGCTTCTTCCAGTCTATCACCGGATCATGCCGTACAAACCACGGCATGCCCATTACCACGTCGAACTTATCCTCCAGGTTCAGGACGATAAAGTGTTCCACAAACACTCGTTGTTTGTACAAGAAGCGCACGTTCACGACGCCCTTCTCGGTCTTCACGATGGCACCTGTTGCCAGTCGCACTTCCAGAAGACTTCGAGGTACATTTACCTCCTCGAAGTCAAGACTCGGCAGGCTCCGTAATCGAACAAAGTTGCTCGACGCGCCTGAATCTACCAAAGCTCGAAGAGAGTCACTCGCTCTCTTCGAGTAAACCTTCAAGATGACTAGGTTCGGCATGTCATCTTGTTTCTTGCAGCGAGAGCTAGTTTCACTGGGGGCTGCAGTCCTCAGTGTCGCGTGCCCGATGTCGGCACGCGTGACTGAATTACCAGTAGGGCGCTTCGCGCCTACTGGATGTTCGCGTTTTTTGTTGGTCCGCGGCGATGCCTAGCATCGCCACGACGGCCACCTCCAGGGGGCATGGGAGCTGTGCACTCCCGTGCAAAGTGACCGATCCTTCCGCAACGGAAGCATCGCACGTTACCTCCCTGCTGCTGGTAACCAGCAGTTGTTGCATTCGAGAGGTCCATTGGTTCTGGACCTCCCGGCCTCGCTACCGGGCGCGGTTGCGGCCTCGGCACGTTCACATGCAGTTTAGCCTGCCGCAGGCTAAACGCTTCTTGCATTGCGAGAGTAATCGCAGCTTCGAGAGTACTCGGGTACTCTCGGAAGGGATAGGTCTTCACGGGCCCATCTCTAAGTCCCTTCATGATCGTGACGACCTTAGTCGCCTCTTCAATTGGATTGGTCACGATATTTGAGACCAAGTATCGTGCGCGCTGCGCGTAGGCATGAACGTCATGCTTGCGCTGCTGCAGGTCGAGGAACTCCGTCCGCGACTGGAACTCGTTTTGCGGGGGCCCAAACGCTTGTCTGAGCCCCTCTTTGAATATTTCCTACGTGCTGAAGCACGTAGGATCGGAGAGTCGGCGTCCATACGCCCAACTCCTTGCGCGTCCGCCAAGGCAGGACATGGCGAACGCGACCTTCGACAGCGGGTCGACGATGCGTCGAGCTGCTATGGCTGTGTCGAGCTCGACAAGCAATCGGAGGAGAGGCTCGCCCTCTCTTCCCACGTAATTGCTCACGCTCAATTTTAATGGTTGAGCACGCGGTATCGGCCCTGATGACGCCGTCACTGAGGAAGCAGCATCACGCTGCTCCTTCATGATGAACCCCAGAGCAACACCACGTTGCTCCGTCGGCGATAGCGTACGCAGCATTGTAGCTATCGCCGCTTCTCCAATGACTGTTGACAGTCGTTGGAGGGCTTCCCACTATGGATCTGACAGGTGGGGGCAGTCCTCGCGTGCAACATGCGTTGCAGGCGTGTTGGAGCTCTCCATGGGCACCTCCGTGCTAATGGGGTTTTCGGATCCGCGTTCGTACACCGCGTACGAACGTCAAGCAGTCGGTCGTTGGACGGACTACAAAGTGCTACCAGGTGTAGTGGGTCTAACTTGACTCACTACTTTAGCTTACACGTTGCGCAACGTGTATAAGGAAGCATAAGTACTTAGTAATTACTTAGGTTAATTATATTTGAATGCACAAATTTAAGTTAAGTAAGATAGGATTCCAAGTGACTTAGATGAGGTAAAATGACAACTGTATTGTTTGTAAATTGATCTTCCTCCTAAATCTGCTAAAAACTGTTTATCATCTATGAAAGGGGTTTACAGCGGCTGGCTGTCAGAGCCCCGCCAATATGCACGTCTCTAATTGGTAGAAATATGTTGCTTTCTACCAATAGGATCTTTGGGTAGGTGTGAACCACTCGTTGTGGTGGTTCACTTCAATGTATCCATTGGTGTGACTTACACCAAGGTGAGGAAGTATCTAAAACCTTTAACGGATATCCTATCTGTTAAAATCACAAGTGGCTTGTAGCCACTTGTACGTTTAACCCCGTTACACATACAGTCGAGCACTCGGTACACCTGGTGAGCGGCTCTGACGCTGCCGGGTAATGCCTTCGAGCTTACGCTTCGCTCGACCATACAGTCGAGCACTCGGTACGCCTATCAGCCTTGAGCACAATCGGTGTACGTACTTAGTTGGGTCAGGTCAATGTAGGTCATTTGGGTATGGCCATTTCGGAGGTTGCAACTCGGCACCATGCCTCTCAAGCAAGGCAAGACATCTTCATGCCTTTGACGTTAACCAAATGAACCACATTGACCCCTAATCTGATTGAATGCTGCAAAAGACCTGCCTTCAACATATCCTGAGCACAATATCCAAGATGCATGGGAAGTCCTCCGAGTCGGTTTGTATTTGAACATGCCCACCTCAACTTTTAGTAGAGCATCGCACACTTCGTCCTTCACTGGTTCAAAGCAACGCTTGAGGCGGCGATCACTGTATGTGTAGTACGCTGTACTACTAAGCATCGAACCAGCGCAAGCGATGGCTCTCTGGGCACTGTTTACAGGTCTTGTAGTGCTCACTAAGCCTCCAGATTGCTTGACATATGCTACACAAGTTGCTCCCAGCCTCTATCGTGGTTGAAACCGTTACACAAACATACAATTCATATAGAGGCGTAGTAGTACCAATTCCGACTCGTCCCGCATTTGTTCCTCCTAACAGCGTCACGCGCGCACTATCAGTCGTTCCAAATCATAAATCGCAATTGCTCATGGTTCCGACGTACATCGCATTAGTCACTGTCGAACTAACTCCATTTGACATCTGAATGTAACCCCTACAGGCGTTGCATCAGATCCATAATAATTCGAGCAGATCGTATATGTTCCATCGAGCCAATTGACACCGTCTCCAGTAGTGGTTTGCCACGCTGTATGAGAAGAAGCTGGCGTATTAACCAGAACATCACTAGCGGCTCGAAATAGGTTTGACCAGGTATTTCCGCCGACAGCCACTCCTCCTCCAACTATAAGCGTTCCCGTGGTTTGTGATGTAGTGGCTATAGCTCCACTTAAATAAGTACTACCTGAGTTGATCCACAAAGAATGAGTGCTCGTAAGTGTCATATTGGTTCCAGCGCTAGGATGACCAAAGATACGCAATGTGGCCGCTTGTGTAGTAATAACGTCTGTATTAATAGCCGATATCGTTGAAGCTGCGAAACTATTCATTACAGCGCTTGAAGCTGTATTAGAGGATGGTGTTGAATTATTCGTGCAAGTTGCTCCAGGTACACACAGCTGAGGACCAGAAGTAGTTCATGAGTTAAGAGATAATCCCGATGATGCAATAACCAAGTTGCGGTTAATCAAAATTCCTCCGGAAACGATTAGAGCTGCAGTAGATGACGTTGCATACGTCGTATCGCTAATAAGCGTTTTACCGCTGGATATCATGAGCGCGTAAGGATTCATTATCGGAACATTCGTTCCGGCCACAGGAGCTCCACTTATATAGAGAGATGCTCCAAATGTGTATGATATATTACTATTCGTTGCGGCGATAGTGCGTGCGGCATGACAGGTGATAACAGCGTATGATACAATCGAATTGGCTGATGATGAGCTGTCCGTATATGTAGTAGCTAATCCACTGTATTGAATATCTTGACTGAGCCAGTCAATAGCGCTCATCGAAATCGAGCCGACGGTGAGATTTTTAGCAATACCAACTCCTCCAGAAACGATTAGAGCACCTGAACTACCTGATGAGCTATCCGTTTCATTTGTGAGAGATACTATTCCAAAAGCACTGGAAGCACTGTTAGTAGTAGCCCCAGATATTGATTCAACCAATGACAGAGATGTTAGAGTTCTAACCGATGTAATATAGGTTGTGGAGCTGTCGTAAGCGTTCCCGAAAGATTAGAAGAACTAATAGTGCCCGTGCAACTAAATTCAGCGCATTTAATACCTCTATCAGTTGTAATTGATGATGATCCTACGTTTGCAACTGACATAACGCTACTTGATCCATTTAGATAAAGGCCCCCACTACTTCCACTCTGTGTAATTGTTGAGGTTGGAGATGACATGGAGATCGAAGCAGCTACTGACCCTACAAACGATAGCGCGTTGCTGGACCCGCTAAAGGATTGGCTACCACTAATGGGTAGCAATGATAGAGTGCCAAGACTCGTGATATTAGGTTGCAAAGCAGTTTGTAGCGTTACCGTCAATGGTCCAGACACCGTACGACTACTGAGTGTGCCAACCGATGTAATATTGGGTTGTGAAGCAGTTTGGAGAGTTGTCGTCAATGGTCCAGACACTGTAAGACTACTGAGAGTGCCTACGGTAGTGATATGAGACTGGGCTGCGGTTTGGATGGTTCCAGTAAGGTTTGCAGCTGATGGTTCCAGTGATATTACCCGCTGCATCAAGTACCGGTGATTTCGATAAAGCTGCAGTGCCAGGTGTAATACCGAGTACGTAGCTTGGCGCCGATGATACTGCTGAACCGTTAACAATTAGACTGGAGCAACTTAGTGCTCCTAATCCGCTGAGTGATCCATCTGGAGCAACGACAAGTGCTACTCCAGGAGTAGCTGTACCAACCATTATACCCGTAATATAGCTCAGTCGATATTCATTAATACCGAGATATAGCTTTTGTGCGTATGCATATGTCAAGTATTCCGTCTGATCAAGCGAGAGGTTGAATGCTGGATTGTAGCATGAAGAAACGCAATTAGGCGGGGGATAACTAAACCAACTCATTTTTAGTATCTCTTATATAAGACCATCCACATTATTAGTCGTGGGCTCTATTCCAGACTATGGAGAATCACTCCCAAGGCGGTACAAATCTGTGTCAGTCGGTGATTTCAAGGAACTAGGTATCAAAAAGCTATTTAGAATGGTAATACTGGGTCCATCGTTCTCTGGTAAGAACAATCTGGTTTTTTATATCCTGAAGCATTCGCCTCATGTTTTCAGTCATCTCCATATCATCGCGAGAAATACCACCAAGAGCTATACGACTAGCTGAAGGATAAACTTAAAGGATGTGTCAGTTTCCATGAGACTCCGCCTAATGTTGATGCTATCCGATGCACGCCAGGCCACAAACCTGAGCTCGTTATCATCGATGACTTTTCGAATGATAAGTCCTTTCAGATGAATGTGTTCAGCCATTATTTCACAAGGGGTCGCCATCATAAACTATTGACTATCTTCCTGAGCCATAGCTGGTTTGCTACAGATAAGATGATAAGACTCAATACTGAGTATATGGCGATCCTTCGCGCGAATTCACGTCGCGATCTCAAGCTACTAATAACTGATTTGAACATTCCTGGTCTCACTGAGGAAGGCGTTCTCTATTATTATAATCGATATGTCGAGCGCGGAAAGCGCCAGATGCTATTCACCTGTATTCGACAAAGGGAATTGGTCTCCCAACGACGACACAATTTCCGCGTTTGATCATCAATAATTCCAATTTTAGTTCGATTGTTGGCTTTACAGCAGGAACATGTCCAAGTGCGTCTCAAACCACTTCTACGAGTCTTCTGAGTAATACCATCCCTGCTATTAGTCCTTCTACTAGCTATAGTGCGGTGCGATCTAATCAGGAATGACTTCGTGATTTCAGGAGACACGATGGCCTGTTTTGATAATGGAAATGCTCGTATAGGCCAACAGATTCAATACTTCCCATCTCATGAAACTTGGTGCCAGACGCATGACGGCCCTAGGGCGAGTGTTACTCTCTCGATATGAAACTAGAACAATCAACCAGTGAAATTCCGTGATAATAGCATTAATATCATGCTTATACTGGGTAAGAAACGAAGCTAAAAAAATGTTTTTCTTCCTAGTATGATCACATCGTGAAAGAGCCTCCGGACTTGCTTTTACGCATAGAACGAAGCTTAGCCATATGAGCCTTAGCTTCTGGAGAGCCCTTAGCAAACTTAGATTTCCGCTTAGTCGCAACGCCTACTCCATATCGACGTCTGACGCTATTACGAACGCTGTTGGTGAGCTCGCGATGATCAGGCTGGGTTGCCATAGAGTGGAGGAAACGCTCACCCTCATCGATGACGTCAGAAATGACCACCTTTGTCTTAGCATATCGGAGGGCATTGCCCGAATGATGTTTCACATCAGAGAAACTAATTCGACCACCTTACTTCTTCGCTGCTATAACCATCAACCCCGACGCCGGTTAGAGCTTTGATACCCGCACGAGCTGGAACGGCGAGTTCTGGCTGTCCTACCGCGGTAGCGAGAGCTGGAGTAGCAGCATCAGTAGCCTTGCTTAGTAGTCCCAAGGCTTTGGCGAATTTGAAACCAGACTTGATTTCCGACCAAATCTTACTCATGATAGAGCCTCCTTGAGCTTTCTTGTAGCGTTTCTTAATTTCGTGATTCGTGATGTGAAGCCGGACGCCGCGACCGCCCTTTTTGACTTTTAACGCCTTCTCATGAGATTCAGGGTGCAAGTGTAATTTGGCACCTGTTCCAGCCAGCTCGGCTGCTGTAAGCGATAGCTTGCCAGATTCGACAGTTTTACGTAGCTTATGTGCGGGGACACCGCTTGAGATGATAAGTTCACGGTACATGATCGTAGTATATTTAACTCAGAATTTTAAAGCACTACGATGTTTAAATTATAAAATCGTTTGAAGACATCCATGTGATCATGCTGCTTCGCATATAGCCAAATGATACACCATATGCCGCAATATTCTCCATGTGCTGATTGGGTCTGAATTTCGTTATATTTGCTGATACCATTGCTTGTTGGTGGGCCTTCTCCCATTCCATCGTAGTATTCGTGATCATGGACCGCTGTCCAGTGCCCAACGTCCTGTTTTGGCTTTCGTAGAAGTATCAGAAAGGATCATTTTCTCGGGAGAGCCGATGTGATCTCATTCGACTCATAGATTTGATCAAGATGGATATCGTGCTTTTTCGCTAAAGATATTAAATCGTGATCAGATGATACTGGTTTGACTAAGTTCATTTAATTATTTTTTTCGTAGATCCTATATCGAGAGCTATATAAGTGCTCTCACACCAAGCAAAGCAAAGTTTTGCACTTCGATATCTTCGTTGTCTCAATGCCGGATACTCAATTTGCCGATCATTTTCTATATCAGTCTTCGCTGAAGAGCGACCCGGCCGTCAAGGTCAGTTCACGCAAGCGCGTTCCGTATGTAATCGATCTAAATCAGGGTTCATACGCGAATGGCGGTATCACAATCGATGCTACTGCCCAGCGCAATGGCGCGGAGGGTTTCGCATGCCATCGCGATGCCTGCGTTGTAATCCCGTACAAAGAAAGCATGAAGAACCCCAACGCAAATACTACACTTGCAACTGTAACCAACTGTCTATCTGTTGGTCTTAAGTGTGGTATTTGGAATATTATCGATGATATGTCTCGGGCTCAATGGCAAGTCTGTCGTGAGTACAAGCGTCTTCTAAGCAACCCTCCAGTAGCTGGTGGTCAGAACACGAATGGATGGGCTACTATCGCATCGGGTGCTGCTAATACGATCGCTAACCAGTTTGGACGTGGTGCTTTTGTACCTGGTTCAACTGCTGTAGGTGCTGTTGCAGGAACGTGGAACTATATGCTTAAGATCAAACTCGTCGATCTTCACCCGATTTTCAAGGAGTTGGACCTCATGGCTAACCCCCAGATCAAGCTTCGTTTCCGAGTGAATCAGGGTGCGTCGGTCATCACACTTGGTGCGACTAAGTCAATGACTCTATCATCAACTACACTTGTTTCGGGTCAGAGCCGTCCTATTATGGTAGCATCTGCTGCTGGCTCTGCTCCGAACTCAGGTGTGTTTAATGCTACGACCGCAGGCCAAATCTCGGTTGCGTGGGGTGCAATTACAAACTCCCTGGAGCCTACTATTGATTCTACATACTTCCCATTCACGACTACCCGTCTCTATGTTCCGTTCCTTGATCTTGAGAACCCCCAAGCTATCATCAGTAAGCCTAACAAGACTATCAGATATATGGACTACTACGCGCAGTGGTTTTACCAGCGAGCTGGCACTGGTGTATCTTCTACTCAGCTAAATACTGCGTTTGACCTACAGCTGTCGGCAAGCCTGAAAAACGCTAAGGTAGTTGCTCTACTTCCATTCGCGGAGACCTCTTCAGGCAACTTCAATGCCTCTACCATTCAGCAATTCCAAAGTTGCTTCGATAGCGCTCCTTAGACCGTCCAGCTCGGTTCGTTGATTCGTAATTTCAACGTACGTATTGGTAATCAGCAAGTGTTTGATATCAGCTATGACTATGATTTCCAAGATTTCATTAATGAGTTTTCTAAGCTCGGCTCGAACAATGGTGATCAAACAAAGGAGTTATCGAACGGCCTTATTGACTACCAAACCTGGTAGCAGACTAACCGTGTCCTCGTAGTCGATGTATCGCGCCTGACGGAGCCTGACGTTCCTCGGAGTATTCAGGTCATGGGAACTAACGCCTCGACGCAGGGCTGCAACATACTGGTAGTAGTCGGCTTCGAAAATACGTTGACCTACAGCAGACTAACAGGTGAGATTTGAGAATATACCTCGAATTAATCTCTCGTTAGTGTTTTTTAAAGAGAAAAAAATATGATTGCATGACTGGTGATCGGTCTGAATCGAAGAATGTCAAAACTATATAATCACCTTTCTTGAGTTTGATTCTATCGTCATTGCTCTTGACTTGGAGGAGAATCTTACCTTTCTCACAAGCGATATGCTTAACTCTCACATCAATCTTTGCTCCGGAAACGAGTACGTGTAAGTCTCCTCTACCAATAAAACGTATCATAGTTATGCAAATCACTGATTTACTCTTCCTTAGGTCGTAAATACTCATCATTGAATTAATTAATATATTTTTGAAAATTTCCTGATGGGTATGTATAGAGATACACCCGATCATAATCATGAGTTCAGTGCTAAATTTTGGGAAGCATAAATCCAAGAGCATTGAGGAATTTCATTCAACTGATCCAAGCTACTCTCGTTGGCTGCTGAACTAGAAGATTCTGCTTGAATCGAACCCTGAAATTACTGAATTCCTCAGAATCAACTATCACAATAATGATGGTTGATTATTGCTAACGTGGGGAAAATATAAGGGGCGCACTATTAAGAATGTCGAAGCCCTTGATTCCAACTACATTGAATGATTGAAGAAGAATGAATTTGTTCGTGAGAAGATGCCTAAACTTTTGACTGCTCTAAATGAGCTGTAAGCTAACGGTATTTTTTTAAATAGTGTTTGATGAGCTTGATATCCTTTAATACACGTCGTAGTGATCACTAAAGTCATCGCTTTGACCCTCAAGTCACGTGTATGTTGTGAAGTTTCGTGCTACCAAAACGCAGACAAGGTCTAGTTCTATCCACTCGTGGACCACAGCATGCATTCTCTTATTTTTCGTTTTATTTTCCGCGGATAAAGCCGTTTGCGCCCAGGGTGCACCTTAGCTCTCCTCCGTACCTGCAGTTACGGCTGTATTGTTTTTTTTTCTATTTTAGTGGAATATAATATAGTATCTGTTTACAGAGCTACAGCTATAGTTTACCTGACACTCCCAGATTGAAACTCATGTTGCGCACCTTAGTTTACCTACTTTCCCAATTCACCAAATAAAACACCCACAGCCTCAACGATAAAGGGGACGCTTCCCGTGGTCGCGGAATGTGAGTGGTATACCACGCATTTTCTGTTGGAATAATGGACCTCACAGAGTAATAGGCCAGAGGACAGTATGCCATGGGCACGTAGTTCTCAAATTTCCAAGCTTAACCCGCCCTGTCATCCGAAGAGCCAAGCCATGAAGTTCCTACCCAACATCGTCGTTATCCTTGCTGTCACTGCTACCGTGCCCAGCTCTGCCACGCGGGACCTGGGAGAACAATTTGCTCCGCGTTCCAAATTTGTGAGACCATGCGACGTGGATACCTGTGGCCCAGCCAACTCCAACAAAAACATTAACACTAGCAAATGCTGAAACTCTCTCAACAATCAACCTATTTACAAAATCTTTAAACTCTGCTGTGTCCAAAGCTGTACGATCAACTCCCCGCGCATTGTGAAGAAGATAGTAAGTTGGTGGCTGAACAAGCAAAGCAAATCAAGGTGTAATGGATTGGTGGCGCGATCCGGCTACTGTAGAGCAGATGTGCTTAGCCGTGAATGCGCAGACGACAGATGTGGACGTGGACGACGGGATGCAGACGTGAGCACGACCGAAGTGAAGTCAGTGTACGCTGGATCTGGCGGGTACGGCACCTTGAAGTACCTCGTGGAGGCCAGATCTGCTGCACGGAACGAAGGTGGCGCACGACGGAGCGCCGCCAGAATCCAATTTGCGTCGCAAGACGCAAGCAGAACCGAATTTGCGACGGGAGACGCAAGCAGAACGCAATTTGCGGCGGAGGACGCAATCATAACGGAATTTGCGCCGCAAGACGCAAGCGGAGAGCGAACGTGCACCACCAGACGCACGAAGACCGTGGAGAACACCGAAACGACAGCGAGCGAGCTGTGACGAGAACGAGACGAGAACGAGACGAGTACGAGTGCGAGTAGACCACAGGAGACGAGTTCCTGATGACTGCGTGACGAGAACGAGACGAGCGCAGCGCGCGAAGTGGTCGCTGAGTCACTACTGAGCACTGTTGCTGGACGTGTGGCTGGGCGACCGATTGGGTTTCAGGCGGTATCGGACGTGGGTGGGAGCAACGGCGGACGAGTACGGTCCGGGGGTGTTCCAGAAGCGTCTCGGTGCGGGATCTGGGGACAGTTGGTGGTCTAGTTGCTAAGACAGTAACAGGAGTTGCGAACGAGTAGATTGTTGGCTTAGGCTAGCGTCTATTTACTAACGAGAAATACCAAAAATTGGAGCGGACGCGGCGCAGGCGGACGCTCCGGCAGGGGGGAACCAAGTGGTTCCTGACGGCCATCGACGGTGTTAAGTTGAAGCCGCGGCGGACAAACGACCGCCGCAGCGTAGCTATACGATCTGCCCCACGACCGGGCAACATAAGAGGTCCGTTACATGGTGGTCATACAGGGGCCTCAGCCAACGAGAACGAGCACGATGACGACTTTGACGCCCACGAGAACGAAGCCCATGACGAGATCCGGCAAGACACGCCGAGTCCAGCGCACTGTCAGTCACGTGATAGCGCGAAATGATGACGACGGCGACGAAAACGCGAACGACGATGAAGAGCAGAAGAGACACGACCACGACGAGCAGGCGCGGCCACGCCGAGACCCAGGCAATGACGTTGACCAAGCACCGGCAGGCGGGCATCAGGAGCAAGCATCGGCTCCAGCTGCTGACGAGACGGCGCCCACGGTGGAGGATCCTGATGACGAAGGGACGCGCGACGAGTCGTCGCCGGAAGCACCACGGACGACGACAGGCGCAGGTAGCGAAGAAAGTGAAGGACGAGCGGCACCCTCACCAACGATGGAGGTCGCGACCCTCGCGACGGCGCTCCAGCAACTAACGGCGGTGGTGGCGGGCTTGCAGGCGCAAGTGATCTCCGTGACGACGCGGGACGAACCTCTCCAGCCCAGCCAACCGACGAATGACGATCGACGCAGGACTACCGGCAATCCGATGTCTATGGCGGCGGCGGACACGACGGACGAGCAGACTCTGGTGGGAGTGTACCAGCGTGAGATGAGCAGGCAACCTCCGGTGGCAACGGAGACGACGGGTGAGACGCGAATGATGGCAGCAATGAGTGAACGACGGGGTGAAGCGCCTCGGTCGGCGACGGTGGATGTTGCGGCAGCAGCGACGTCTGGTACGACGCCATCCTCCGAGATGACGGCGATGGCTACCGCCGTGCAGCAACTCACAGCGATGGTGGCTCAGCTTCAGCCAACGAGTGGCGGTGGTCAGCAACCCAGCAACCAGCGGACGACACGACGAGTAGCACGGACGACGAGGGCAGCGAGTCGTCCGAATCAAGTGAAGACCGCCGGAGCAGTGACGACGATGTGGGTGACGATGACGGTGAAGGAGACAATGATTCGTCTGATGATGAACCCGTGGACGGTGTGATCGGAGAGAACGACGCGGTCGACGTGAACGACGCCATGAATCGGTGAAGCGGAGCGTGAAGGACCTGGAACTCCCCACGTTCACCCCTTCGCCGACGGTGTCAGTGTCAACCTGGATTGATCGTGTAGATCGAGCGTTGAAAGGTGTTGAGGAATCGGGCCGAAGCAAGTGGTCTGACCAAGCACTGTATTTCATTATGGGCAACAAGCTAATGGATGACGCAGCTAAGTGGTGGGTGAACATGAATCGACGCTTGTCGCCGCGGAAAAGAACATGGACCAACCTAACGAAAGCGTTGTTGAGGCGCTAGGCTGAGAAACTGGACAAGTCAGCGGTAGAATGGCGAGTGAGTATGCGCCGAATGATGCCAGGAGAGACGTACGCGGATTTTGCAGCTGGGCTTCGAGACGTAGTTGGCCGCAACAGGGTCGGTGAGCGTGTGTTGCTTGCTCAGTTCTACAGATGCCTGGACAAGACCACTAAAAAGCTAGTGAAGCAAGCTCCCAAACCTGCTACGCTTGAAGAAGCAGTCGACAAAGCTACTGACATTGACGATCCGATGGACAATGTAGCTCAAGGGATGATGAATATTGGATTACCATGGGCCACTGCACCCAGTCCCTATCTGATTGCTATGGCTGGAACTACGGGCCAGACGATGGTGGTTCCCGGTATTGGCGGTACGGGTCTCCCAACGGCGATCACGGGCTCAACTATGGCGACAACGAACAACGGAGTAGTGACGCAGAGCGGAGCGGGCCAGGTGGCGTTGTTCACCAACCCACAGGGCATCTACAATATGTGGTCTGGCACGTGGGACCCTCCTCCAGGTCACAAGTGGAACGGTAAATACTGGTATGAGCCTATGAAGACGGAGCGGAAGCGGTCGACGACGGCGGCTAGCAAACCAGCAGCTGCAAAGCCCCAGGCGAAGACCAAGTCGAAGCGAGAGCCGATGGTGTCGAGTGGCGACGAGTCGGATACGAGGCCGAGGAGGAAACGGTTCAAAGCGGCGGTGAAACAAGTCGCTGGCGCCAAGGACGGCGGAGACGCGCGAACGACGCGCAACATGAGCGGTGGGCAGGACGACGGTGGTCAGCCCGGCAACACCGCGTGTGTTCAGTGCGGTCAGTTGGGTCACTGGGCGACTCGATGCCCGAACGGATCGAAGTGTTTTGCCTGCCATAAATCGGGGCATTATGCGAGGACGTGCCCTGACTCGGAGGCGAAAGCACGCAACGATGCATACCTGCAGTCGCGAGTACGGCAAGTCAAGGCCCCGGCGGAAAACGAGGAGCGGACGCAGTAACGGGGTTACGGCGTTCGATGCGGAACGAGGATCCCCGGTGAATGAGGAACGCGGAGTGTGATGGCGGTACGGCACATGACCAGTAGATGACTGAGAAGCGGAGCGGCCAAGAGGCAACGAACGACGAGCCAGTGGCGACGGTTCGGCGGAAAAATCGCCAACACGTGTCGAACAAGGGCTTTGCGGCCAAGGTTCGAGGAACGGACGGACTAGAATCGAGAGACAGTGACGACGTGACGGTGGCCTCAGTGCGAACGACGAGGACTACTACGAGCAGTACCAAGATCGGCGTGGACGAGATGGTGGACGAGATGCACGCGTTGGTGGCCGTGCGCGACGAAGAGCGTTGGTGGCCGTGCGCGACGAAGAGCGTTGACATGAAGCGGCTCCAGAAAATTTGCCCAAGTCTCTGCTCAGTGACCCGGCCAGCGACAGGCCCGTAAGACATGCGACGGAAGAGCACAAGAGAAGAGCGAAGACACAAGCGAGAAAGAAGGCTCAAGCAAGTCCAGACAGAGAGCCGAAGAAGATTGCTCAAGATCGTCCAGACTCCCGCCATAGTGAAGTCAAGTCAAACTCCAGACTCATTGGTCTCTGGACCCCGGACGCAGGATTCCAGACACCAGGCTCCGGACGAAGATCTTCGATGGGCGACCGGTCGCGCCCTGTCCCAGCCTGATTTGTACCCAGAAAGGCCTTCCAAGTTTCAAGTATACTCCGACCAAGATGTTAACGACCGACCAAGACGACCGACCATGATATGTTATGCACCGACCAGATTCCTGCCCTATCCATGAACAGCTCGACATGCGACGTGATTACGCCACGCCCCGACTATAGTGAAACCAAGATAAAAGAGCTGATTCCAGAGAGAACAGTGGATACAAAAGCCTAAGAAAAGATAATCAGAGAGTTCAATTTGCCAAGAAGGGCGCAAGTGCTTCCTCGTCCCCAGGGACGAGGTGTACTGTCAAGTAAGCGAGAGGAACAAGCCTCGACCGGAGAGATTAACCGTGCCGGCGGCCCGAAGCTACAAGGCCTGCGTTTGGACGCGTCGTGACCGCGAATACCGCCGTGGAACTCTCCCAAAGGCTAAGACCAAGTTAGGCGGTGATCGGGCGACGCGCGCTCCGAGGTGACCTGTCCTATTTCATATTCCAGTTGTTGGTCCTTCGTTCGGAGGTCCCATTTCATATTAACTGCGTTTCTAGGAGGTTGTGTGTAGTCACCCCTAGATCCGATTGATTGACTACTGTGCGATAGGATTGTATATTGTCTGACCGGAGGTTGCTCTCCTTTTGGGAATTGAACGTTTGGAAAGTCTTCCGCCTGGAGCTAATTATCTCCTTGCGGGAGCTGGTGCGCGTGAGTGAAGGGTGCTTTCAGACTTGACCGGTGGTCCGGAAGAAACTCCTGTAGACCGGTGTACGGGCCCCCGCTCAAGGCCCCCCAAAGAATAAGTAGCGGCTGTACATTTGTATATTTGCATATTAACTCTCTGATTTTGAAGGTTTGGCTGGAAGGATCTGCTTGTGATCTCAACCCCAGTCGTGGAGACCTACGTTTGAAGTAACGTAAGCGCTCTACACCCAAGACCTTATCATTGTGAAGACAACTCACCAGGTGAAGTTCGTTCTATCGAAGATAAACGACACCTACAGGGATTCACATGGTCACACGCCACCTCCGTTTGGAGCACCTAGTGCTGCTATCGGAGTCTGACCCCATTGGGAAAATCCGTGAGGAGGAGTAATTCTCCGGACGGGCGGCCCCGTGGCATCGTGCTATACACCTGGGCGGCAAAAGGCGCTCACCCGCCTCGCCACAGCTGGTGCGCGTGCCCGGATTTGGTAGTCCGTGGAATTTCACCGAGTTGTTTTTATATTATATTGATTGAGATCTAGGGTGTTGACTGCTAGCGATCTTCTAACCGTGGTTGATATGGCTGGAAGTGGAAGCAGGAAGAAGGAAGGGCGACGGCAGTCGGCGGAGTCTGAACCAAGCCGGCAGTCGCGCCGAGTCGCGAACTTGGGAGTGGAGCCACATCGACCTCTGGAAGACGTCGAACGTGACGCCCGGAAGGCCAACGCGGCAAAACGCAAGGCTGCCAAGGAAACGAAGGAAGCGTCGGCTCCAGGCGAGACGACTTCTGGACCCGCTGTCCCAGACGCGCACCAAGTGGCGACCAGGAGACGGCTCTGGAAGATGCTGACACTTCCATGTCGGCGGACTCGAAGCTGGGTCCGGACGACGAGGACAAGTCCGCTCCGGACATGTCCGCCAAGGCGTCTGCGGGAGGCGCCGATGTGGTTGAGCCCCCGGTGGGTGGTCGAGTTTCGGACTCCCCCCAACCGGAACATGAGGTCGAGGCTTCGGACGTCGACGACGAAGTCCAATACGTTGGGACGAAGAAGCCTTTGGAAGGTCCGGCTGACGCCGTCGAAGTTGTCGAAGTTGACTCCGTGCCGGACGACGAAGTGCAGCTGGTGAAGGTCGAACCGGCGGTCAAGAAGGAAGCCCACCTGTCTACGGTTCAGGAAGACCAAGTGCTCGAGGACACGGAAGTGTCTTCGTCGAAGTTCCCCGCAACGGCTTCTGCCCGACCGCCGACTCAAGTCCGATCGACACCGGTGTCTCCATCGGAAGTTCAGGTGAAAGCGTATGTGGCTGACCAAGTGCGACGATGGGAGAGGGACGTCTCCGAAAGAAGTGTTCCTCCGAACATCAAGTATGAATGGCCTCAAGCTCATTTGGATTCAACGGCTTACATGTCTGCTATCCTGACTACCTCTGAGTACTTACGGAAGCAGACGTCGATGGCCGTGGAGGCGGACGCTTGGATTCCCGAGATGGAGCTGACACGTCGGACATTTGGAGTCACCCGAGACTGGACGGCCGCGACGATTCCGGTCGGACCCTTCTCCCCACGCGAGTGTGTTGCGGTCCTACAGACGCAACTGTTCGAGTCCGGCTTCAGTTTTCTGAACTGGGTTCCTGGTTGGTTCCGGACACGAGCTAACAAGGCGCACCCGGACTTGGTCCGCCACGTCGTCGAAGAGATGCTCCTGCTGCTGTCCATCGAGATGGCCGAGCTGAAGCAGCTGATGACCAAGGCATCCGAAGTCCAAGCGCAGGCTGCTCACCCCGAACGACCGCGTCCAGACTTGGCTGTGCTGGAGCTTGACGCGGAGATGACCGACTACGAAGTCGAGTTGCTGGGACGCGGCTACATCCAGGTGCTCAAGGTGTCTGGACTTCAGACGCCGCGAAGTACAAGGAGCCCCGCGGTGAGTGAGCCTGGACCCAAGCGCGTCCAACGTGTGCCGGCGCTCGCACCTCCGTCGTCCATCCCGACACCTGAGTCCCCGCGGTCTGTGTCGTCGTCCGGAAGGCGCTCGACCTGGCAGTGTGGAGTCCGGTCTGGATGCCTCGGTCAAGTCGGAATTTCGAGCATCGTCAAGCCTCTTCGGGACGTCAGGTGGCTCGGACGAGTCGCTTGCTAGCGCCACGTCAGGATCGCGAACCTCGAGGGACAGCTCGTCCAGATCTTCGGGACTGAGCAGGGGTCAAGACGCTGGATCGCACATGCCGGCCGTTCCGATGGCGATGACTGCCCAGACGCTTGGTGGTGTGGCCCCGGTCGAATCCGCGATGGCCATGTACGTCACCCAGGAAGCTCTCCCTCCGAACTCGGTGCGCGTGGATCAGGACGATGTCGTTATGTCGGAGTCCGAACGATCGCACTCCCTGGGACGGGGGTCGAAGGCATTCCGGCGTCGCTCCAAGCGTCGAAGTCCGTCGCCATCCGAGAGTTCCAGCAGCGACGATGATAGCTGACGCCGCAGGTCCAGCCGACGCTCCCAGTCTGAACGTTCGTACCGCTCGGGACGATCACATGATTCAGCCAGTTCTGGAAGCACGCAAGTCGCCTTGAACGCCATGTTCTAGGTGCATGAGGCGGTCGCCAGGATGGAGAGGCACCAGGACTCCGCGCTCGAGAAGCTGAACACCAAGCTGGACTTGGAAGTCGCTCGGAGGTTCGGACCCCCGGCTCGGGACTCACCTGCGAAGGTGGAGTCCACCCGGAGCCCGGCCGACGACACTTGGACACGGCGCGAGGCGGAGACCCGGGAAGCCGCTCGACTGGAACCCGCGCGTCTGGAACGTGAGCGAGCGGACGCACTCCTGGCACAGTATCGCGCCCAGACGGAGGCATGTCAGGCCGAAGAAGCGCAGCGCATGGCGGCCATGATGGAGTCCTTGCAGCGCGGGCTAGAAGACATGCGCGCGGGGCGGGCCCAGGAGCAAGAGGCGGCCAAGAATGTCCAGAAGTTTCTGACTGGAAAGTTGCGCGACCTTCGTGCAACATCCGCCCAGACGCCTCCGCGACCAACTCGGGACCCTCATGTGACAACGGAAAATCCAGTGGCGACCAGTCGTCAGGTCAGGCGTCCAGAATCCAGTGGCGTAATCAGTGATGACGTAACCAGAGAAGATGTCACACGGACCTCGACGAACCTCGACGAATTCCTGGCGGCCCAGCTTCGGGCGACCCTCAGCGCCGCCGCCAAGACCGACGCCGCGCCGCCGCGCGTCAAGACCGAGAGCGCCCCCGACGCCGACGCACCTGGACACGCCAACGCGCGCCCCGAACGAAAGGCGCAGGCGGAGGGCGTGCCGCAGCGCAAGGCGCAAGCTGGATCGGCGAGACGGGCGAAGTCTGTGAGTGGCGAGTCGACAGTGCGAGGGGGAAGGGACGCCTCGTCCCGTGGAGAGAAATCGAAGAACCCCCAAGCACCGTGGTGATCCGGATAGTTCCGATTCTGGCTCAAGCTCCGACGGGAGTTTTTCGGACTCCGACAGCTCCGATAGCTCGTCGTTTGAAGATGTCGCCGCGAGCGCACCGACTGTTGCAGGACCTGGAGGAACGCTATTCACGTTCCGGCCGTATGTGAATGCGAACAGCCTGGAGGCCTTCGACGAGAAGGCCTCGCTGGCGGTCCGGACAAGGTGGCTGGAGAGATTCCAGAGCATCGCGGTTCAGGGCGGATGGACGGACAAGGTCAAGATATACGAGATGAAGCTCAAGTTGTCCGCCGCCGTCCGGCACTGGCGCGCGAACCTTCGTCCGAAGGTGAGACGAGACTGGAAGAAGTTCCTGAAGGAGTTCCGTGAGATGTATTGCAAAGCAAAGACCTCAGACTCCGAACGCTACTACACGCTCGTTCAAAGGAAGTCCGAAAGCCCGCTAGAGTTTTACTATCGCCTGAACAAGGTGGCAGATAAGGCGGGTATCGATTTCGACTCGTCGTCCAAGCAGCGGGAAAGTCATTTGAAGATATTCACGAAGAAGCTCTTGGACTCACGCCTTCGATCGACGTTCAACGCATCCGGAGATTACGTGACTTGGAGTACGTCCTAAAGCACCACGAAGAGATGACCCAAGGCGACGACTACGATGCTCCTCCGACCAAGCGGGACTTCCGGGCGGACAATGTTCCGCACGGACGGTTCCAGTCGAAGCGTGCCGGACGCGCGTATGTGGTTCAGGGCGAAGATGTGTCGGACGAAGGTGAAGATGATCGGGAAGTGCGGTTCCAAGATGCGGTGGAAGAAGTTCCTGCCACTCCGTCGACGGCAAGCTCGGCTGTTGGAAGCACGCCAACCGGAGGTGATTCCAGGCGAGACGAAGATCGCGTGCCAGATATTTCAAGCACTGTCTTCCGGATTATGGAGAACTCATGTTGGAGACCTCCTTCGGGCGGAGATTTCCGAACACCACCTCGGTCTTCTCGTTTCGACACTTCGAAACGCACCAAGTTCTGTGAGCGCTGCAATGATTTTGGACATTCTACGGAGAGCTGTTGGACTGACCTCAAGTGTGATCGCTGCGGCCGGAAAGGGCACCCCGCCCGCCTGTGCAGAGTTCGACCCTGCCTATTCTGCAAGAAGTTTCATGAAGACCAATGTGAAGTGTGGAAGAAGTTCCAAGCTGTGAAGACTCTCGCTCGTCAAGGTACACTGGACCTTCCGTCCTCTATCCGGAATCAACTACTGGATGTGGACGTCGATTCTGCGGAACAACAGTTAAACTAACAAGCCCGCTGGATGGGGATCCAGAACGCGTCGGGCTCAAGACTACCCCGGAATTGTGTGTCCTAGTGTATATTGGACCAGAGTTGAGGAGCAAGCACCAAGATAACCATCAATGCATGACTGTGATTTCAGAGGAAAACGACAAGTACCTATCCGATCAACAGCGTTTGGAGCGGTCTCGGTTGGAAGAAGGTCGTCTGGGGGATAATAATTCGGACGACTCTCCCGAATTCCGACTGGGGCCCGGCCAAAGGTACGGATGGTGGAAAGAGCACAACCCTGAGGACACCAAGAAAGTGGCGATGGTGCATGGTGCTGTGAACAATTATCGAACGGATATCCTCCTGGACTCCGGAGCGTCTGTTAGCATGGTGAGTTTGGACCTTGCGCGTAGGCTCAAACTCCGACTTAGGTTTTGCAATCAGCTCCGGGTGTCTGGACTGGGTGGTGTCCCGACGATTATCACGGCTACTACCGAGGTGAAGATTACCTTGGGACCTCGCGTGGTCTACATTATGGAACTATGGGTCGCGAACATTGGCGAAGGTGTGGATGTGCTTCTCGGTATGAACTTCATGTACTCGGCTGGGGTTCGATTGTGCGCTCAGGAAGGGTTGGTCAAGCTGCCGGACGAAGAGACGGTACTGCTAGCTGGTCGGGCTGCGGACCACATGGGACGTGGTCTGGACTTGGCCATCACTCCGAAAGAGAGTCTATACTTGGCCCCGGGTGAGTCGGCCGTCGTCCGAATTGACTACGGTCAGAGCAATCCGCAACGTGAAGTCGTTTGGGCTGGTCGAGGTGACCGCTGGGTTACGCAGATTATCTATGCTGCGAAGTCCTGGCCAGTTGCCGTGAAGGTGGTCAACATTTCGGACAAGACACTCTGGATCTACTCTCGAACAGCAGTGGCCTGGGTTGTGGAGTTTGGATTTTTCCCGGCAGCTGGAAGGTTTGTCCGTCCAGGATTAAGGAGGTATCGAGAATGGCAAGTGATGATTTATGAAAGTACCAACTCGAGGGAGCTCAGAGAGCGTGAGGAACGACTCGCTCGAGCGCATCAGAGTTCCGAACCACCGCGTGTCCAGACTCCCGATTACCCGTAGCCCACGAAGTTACTCACTCGGTCACCAGATGATTCGGCGCAGGTGCACATGGTGCGCCTGCAGCCTAAACGTGGCTTGAAGGCGGAAGGTCGTTGCCCGGATCAGACTCCTCGACCTTCGGAAACCGAGAGTTCCGGAGCGTCCGAAAGAGAATACACGGTTCCTGAGGCTGCTCTAGGTGAGGTAACCGGACCAGGCGAGAACGTTGGGAATGCGAGCTCGGTGTCTGAAGTTGCAACGATTCAGCCGGAGACGATCGAAGATCCTGAAAGGAGCCCGGATGAGGACTCTGGTTCGGACTTGGACGAGTTTTATGACGCGATCAGTTTTGACGATGAGTGTCTGACCAAGTGCGTTCCGGAAATCCCCGTTGGAGTCGAGTCGAATGTTGAAAGGAGTCCTGAACGATTGTCTATTCCGGTACGAAGGCTCGAAGAGGAGTTCGAACGATGTATGCAGATGAGTGCGGAAGAGCTGAACCTGGAACCAGCCGTGTACATCCACGAAGGTAGTGAGTTGCTGGCTCAGCTGCGGGACGAACTGGCCATGCTTCCGGAACTCCAAGAGTTGAGTCCAAGGTGTGGTATCGAGAAGGCCGACGTTGGAGAACCTGGACGGACTACCTCGGCCGAAGAGGAGAAACTTCGAATGCACCTGAGGTATCACCACAAGATATTCTTGGGAGACGGGAATGCTGCCCCCGCGCTGGCTCGTGGGGTCTGGTGTGATCTAGATGTCGGTGATGCTAAACCAGTTGCTCAGCGCCCGAGGTCAATCGCCCCACACTTAGCGATCAAGGTCTACGAGTTGCTGAAGAAGCTTTTGGAGACAGGACTGATAGAACACTCCGAATCGCCGTGGGCTTCCCCGATCGTCATCGTCCTGAAGAAGAACGGTGTGGATATTCGGATGTGTATCGACTACCGAGTGGTGAATGGATTCATTCAACTGTCCAATTATCCTCTGCCTTTGATCGACGATCTATTGATTGGCTTTGAGAGTGCAATGTGGTTTATGAGTCTGGACATGGCGAGTGGATTCTGGGCCATCCGGATGACTGAGCGTGCGAAGCTGATCTCAGCTTTCGTCTGTCCGTTCGGGCACTTCCAGTGGGTTAGGATGCCGTTTGGACTCAAGAATGCTCCTCTCGTCTACCAGGCAGTGATTAATAACTGCCTGTGGGGTTTCGTGAGAATGTCCCCGGAAGAAGAATTGGAGGTGGACCAAGATGTTCTGGACTTCCTGAGTTTGGACCCGTCCAGGAGTGACTCCGAAGGCCAAGTGTTGACATTGACGGATACAGCGACGGTGTTCCAGAGGAACATCCCTGCTCCAGACAGCATGGGTCCGGTTTTGGGACGGAGCTCGTACATTGATAACATCGCACATGGCGCGCCCACCTGGGACAAGCTTTGTGAGGATCGGAATGTTCTTCTATTCCGCTTGCGCTACTGGAACATTTCTGTCAGTCTCCCGAAACGTGAGTTTGGGAAGCTGTCGATTCCATACCTGTCGCACGAAATTAGTGCAGAGGGGATTCGGGCAGTTCCGAAAATCGCTAAGGGAGTTCAAGACCTGCCATTCCCGAAGACTCTGAAAGGAGTGCAGTCTTTCCTTGGAAGTCTGAACTACTATCATAAGTTTATTGAAGACTTTCCGGTAGTGGCTGCAGTCTTGTACGAGCTTTCAGACGACCAAGTGCAAGCCGGACGAGATCTCACCGGGGCCAAGGCTGCGTTCGAGATTCTCAAGAAGAAGATTGTTTCGACCCCACTGTTCCGGCATCCAGACCGGACAAAGCCGTTCGTGATCATCCCGCATGCCAACCGTTGGGCTGCTTGCGCGGTCCTCGGTCAGGAATGCGATGGAAAGATTCAACCGGTGCGGTTTACTGGACGAGTTCTGAACGATGCTGAGCTCCGATATCACATAGCAGAAAAGGAGGTGATTGCTGTGTTATGAGGCTTCAAATCTTCCGAACACTTCTCGAGGGTTGTCGTCTAGAAGTCTACACTCGGCACTCAGTCTTCAAGTGGATACTCCAGTCGAAGTCTGCCGACGGACGCTGTGTTCCGTGGGGAGTTATGCTCTCACACTGGGACATCACCGTCCGGAAGGTCCAGAAAGATGAAGACGGTCTGGCGGCTATCATGGGAGCTGGGATCACCCCGCGTGAACATTTGGACGAAGTCGCAGAAACACTGATACCTGTCAAGGGACGCGTTCAGAAGCCCCCAGTTCTCAGTGTGGAGATGCTCGACGATACCTATCAGGGCGTCGTCCTGAGTTTCGATGGTGCGGCCAAGACGTCGACTCGGCGAGGAAGCTGCGGATGTATTCTCTGGCAGCTCCCCGGCTGGAAGGGGCTCGAGGCCCGAGGTTTCGTTTTGGACGACGTGACAGTCAACGATGCGGAGTATCATGGATTCCTGAAAGGAGTCCAGATGGCGCTCGACCGACAGGTCGAAGACTTGGTGGTTGTGGGAGATTCTCGGATCGTGAATCAACAAATCCAAGGTCTCATCAACTTTCACCAGCCGAACCTCCAGAAACACTTGGCTGAGTGTGAAGTCCAGAAGGATAAGTTCCGGACGTTGCGACTGGTCCATGTTAAGCGCGAGTACAACCAAGCCGCCGATTACTTGACGTCGAAGACGCTGGCGCTCGGAGGGTCCTGGACTGTTCAGGATTCCGAGGGGCGGACACACCTGGAAATAGTGTCGAAGATCGCAGAGAAGCTGATGAAGCCAAAGGTGGTCCATCTGGACGGAGACCCAGCTCCGCGTCCTGAGACTTCGGCCCGGATGGAAATTGACGCAGTGGCTGTAGACTCACAGCCCGCGCCGCTCTCTCGTGCGGCAACAGTCTTCGCCGCGTTGACAAGGTCGAAGGCCAGGGACGCCGTGCATCCGGATCCGGGAGTTGAGGACATTGCTCCTCCTGGTGATGGTGAACCTCAGCGACTCATGGGTCCCCTCGAGTAACAGGCCGAAAGGTGGAGACGTATCAGGACGCATCAGGATCACGACGCCTACTTGTCCGAAATCAAGTCGTTCCTGAAAGGGGATATCGACAGATTCTTGCCGAGAAGGCTCCGCAAGATTGCTAAGGTGGCGGACTTGTTTGCGTTAGATGCTCGGAATGTGTTATACTATCTGGCCCGATCGACTCGAGACCGCCCTCGCGATTTTGTAGATGAGCCGAGACTGGTGATCCCGGAATCCCTGCGACCAGACTTGCTGCACTACGCACACGAGGATTTCCAAGGTGGTCACCAAGGCATCACCCGGACGTACGAGAGACTCCGTTCGGAATTCTACTGGCCAGGGATGTACGCCGATGTTGAGCGCTGTGTCAAGGAGTGTGTCGACTGTGCGAGTGGCAAGGGACGACCGCCCAACGGAGGACCGTCGCCCGGAAATATTGAGCCCAGACGTCCGTTCGAAGTTGTCTCGATGGACTTTGTCACTCACATGCCGGAGTCCGAACGTGGAAACACCTTTCTGCTGTTGTTCCAGGATGCGTTTTCCGGATTCGTGATGTGCAAGCCCATGCGGTCGACTACTGCTCAAGACGTCGCAGAGGTCTACGAAGAATGTGTGTTCCGGCGGTTCGGAGCGAGCTCCATGGTCCGACATGATCAGGACCCCCGCTTCATGAGTGAGGTCTTCACACGGTTCAGAGAACTTCTGGGAAGCAAGCAGCGAGCCACTATCGCTTATCGTCCGCAAGCTAATGGTCAACAGGAGCGGTCCGTCCAGCCTGTCGTTCGAAGTATCCGAGCGTACATAGCTGAGGCGGATCAAAGTGATTGGGACGACCACGCGGAGAGGCTCATGTTCGCTCTGAACACGTCGTTCGACGCCACGCGTCTGGATACACCCTTCTACCTGGTGCATGGTTGGGACGCTCAAGGGACGCTGTCTGCGATGTTGGGTCCGAAACCCTCTAGCGTTCCGGAGCGGACTGCCTATGAGTGGCGCCGGAAGCTTCAGCGGCAATATTGCTATGCGCAAGCATGTGCCGAGGATCTGCAGAAGAAGGCGAAACGCCAGCGTTCTGAGGTCCAGACGCAAAGGTGGAGAGAGCTCTCCGCACGACTGAAGTCTGGGTTCGAGAAGGGAGATTCGGTCTGGCTATACATTCCGAAAGTCCAGCCGGGTCTCAGCCGTAAACTTGCCCACATGTGGCATGACCCCTTCTGGATTGAGGAGATGCACGACGACTTCCGAGTCAAGCTCAAGATTGATGACACTGGGTACCGGGTTAATCCCTGGGTACATGTCCGTCGACTTAAGCCACGTGCCCTCTTCCCGAAGCGTCCAGTCGGAGAGGTCGAAGTGTCCGGAGACGATGACTTCGATGCGGCCTTACTTCCGGAGGACAGCTGGGAGCCAGACTCAGAGCGTGACGAGTATGAAGTGGAGAATATTCTGGACCTCAGGTGGTCTAAACGGACCCGAACGTCTAGACGCACTCGAGAGTACCTCGTTAAGTGGAAAGGGTACGACGACCCCGAATGGTTGCCCGTGTCTCAGCTCAGTTGTGGAGCATTGCTGTACGCGTTCAATCAAGGTACACGTGCACGAGCCCGGTTCCAGACGATGCAGACTGGGAACAATCACCCCAGAGCCTAGTACATGCCTGAACTGGATCGACTGCGTGGATATGCCCCTCGACAGAGTGTGCTTTGAATCGATAGATTTGCGATGAGATTTCAGATATGATATTTCGGAGTGTCAAGTGGAGAACGAGTGGAGAGTTTCGGAAAGACGAAGCTTGGAGTTTGAGAGTTTGGAGTTTCAGGACTAAGATGACAAAAAAAAGATAAGAATGAGGAAAACGGAGAAGATGTATTCAAGAGGAATTACGCAGAATGAGTGCGGACGCTACGCCTGCGACTTGGTCCGGAGATTAATCTTCGATCGAGTCACGCTGTCCGACTGGAATCAGAGGCGGCGAACATCTTCCGGCAGATGGGCGATGCGCTCATCGTCCGAAGAGCAGAGTCCCCATTCCGTACGGGCTCGCGAGCATCCAGAAGCTCCATCTTTTCCTTCAGAGTATAACGGACGTCGGTTCCAGGCTTGGTGTGGTCCCGACTCATCCGGATCCAGTAGCAGACACGCTTGGGAAACTTCCAGATGCCCGGCTCGTTCCAGATGGAAGCCGGGACGACCTTGTCAATGTGCTTCTCCTTGGTGGCAGACCGCTTCCTGACGCTCTCATGATTCTTGCCACGGTGGAGGCTGAGCTTCCTGACAAACTTGGAGTCGCAGTCCCGATCCAGCACGATCCAGTGGAGCGCATGCCAAAACGCCTCTGCATTGTCTTCCATGACATCGATCCAATCTTCGATTGCCTTGATCGCACTTGTGCTGAGACTGGAACGTCGGTGGAAGAAGAACTCCGCCCGGCGCTCGCCGGACATCTTGACCCAAGGGCGTGTAGCCAGGAATTCCTTGAGCTCGTCGGGTTGACAACGGTCTTTCAAGATGTCCAGATCGTGTCGATTTGGCTCGAAATCCGGAAAACCCAGCGTCTGGAACGGTGCATGTGCGGTCGAATTACCAGGTTTTATACGAACGCCAAAATACATCCAGGACACTTCATTCGGGCCAGGTGACTCAATCAGTCGTCGCTCTTTCGCCGTCAATTAGGCCGGACGCTTGGCCGCGAGTGCAGTCGGGCCTCCAGAGCTGCGGCGTTTCGACTTTCCAGACTTGGACTCCGCCTTGATCCCGGATCTGGACGTCTTCCTGGACGACGACTTGGACTTGGTCTCCGGCTTGAGCTTCTTGGGCGTGCCCGAATCCGCTGAAGATTGACTCAGACGCCGACGCTTGGAGGCTCGCTTAGCAATGCTAGGAGGGATGCCATCCGGAGAGCCGTCATCATCATCGTCTGCCTCACCGTGGTCGGACACTTCGCCTGCGTCATCATCCCCGTTGCCTCAGTCATATTCGTCGTCGACACCGTCGTCCGGATCTTGCTGAGGGTCGTATTCCTCGTCCTTGTCTTCAGCCTCGTCATCATCATCGTCCTCGTCTTCTTCGAGCTCGGCTGCGTCGGGATTGAGACTCGGGAGCGAGCCATCCCACTCTGGAACATCGTCGTCGACCTTGCGCAGACTGTCCAGAGCAACCGAGGCGACTGACAGGTAACGACGCGGCACATGCTTAGTCCACAGCGCAGTATCCAGACGGTGCCAGCGCATCATCGACACGAGCATGGCCACTAGGTGATACAGGGGGAACCTCGAGTGGAGGCACTTGTCCTGATTGATCAAGTCCAGTGCATCCGGGAATTCCAGACCATCCTTCATCAGGAGCTGGAGATCTGGACGCAAGTCCTTCCAGACGACCGGATAGTCCGCCAAGTGCGCCCGGGCCTTCGCGCTCGACAAAGGTAGAGGCGACTCCTCTGGACGGCAACGAGAGTTCGAGTCCGGAACCCAGTCTGTTGGGAACTCCTGCGCTTGGTCCGGAGCCACCTTGCTCGACTTGGACTTCGACTTGAGAAGGGACTCCGCTTGACCCGAACGCTTGCGCTTGGACCCGGACGCCTTGGACGGTGAACCCTGCGACAAGTCGATGACAGGACCCGGCGGAGGCGGCCCACTCTCATTGGTCTCCTCATCCTCGTCCTCAGGCGGGTCCAGCTGAACGAAGCTTGGTGCCTGGAATCCCAGATTGTCGTTGGCCATGACCGTAATGACAGTCTGCCACTCTAGAGGGACTGGGGTTCCAGACTCTAGATGGTCCAGGAGGTCACGGAGCCTAGGCCAATTCATCATGACCGCCGCGTGCGCGTGGAGGAAGTTCATCACATGAGCTGTTCGGAGACGCGGTCCTTGGGACCGTGGAGCCAGGGCCGGTCGAGACGCCCGCGCGACCTTCAACTCCGCTTCCAAAGTCTTGACTTGAGCGCGCAAGCCCCGGACGTCGCTCTCACGCTCCTCCATCAGAAGTAGGAAGTCAGCACGCGCTTGAGCCATGGCCGCGTTCTTCTCTTTCTGGAGCCCCGCCACTTTGGAAACCCAGTAGTCCGCTTGGAACTGCTGCGCGCGCTTGAGCCGAAGAACTTCCTCCTGAAGTTCGACCTCCGACTTCACTGCTGCGTCCTGTCCCAGTCGACGCTTGATCATGTCGTACTTGGCTGTCACCTTCCGGACGAGGGATACCGTTCCGAACGTTCGATAGGCCAGTTGCTTGACGTCGAACTGAGACAGGATGCTCGCCAGCTCGCGCTTGACCCGGAAGCTCTTGAGTTGGGCCGCGAGCTCGGACTCCGAAAGCGGATCCTCGCGCGGAGCTAGGATGAAGTCGCTGATGACATCGTCTTCCTCGAAGAAGTCGTAGAGGTGGGCCAACTCAGTCGCCCCCAGACTCTCCATCTGGACCAATGCCTCCAGACCGCCGAAGCCAACTTGCAGGAAGGTCCTGCCGTCGTTGTGTCTCTCGGTCGCCGGAATCCCGACAACCCGGACGGTGGTGTCTGGAGCCTCCCCTGGCGCGATGTCAAACGCCGCAGGCTGACTAGGCGTGGAGCCCTGCCCGGACGAAAGCCGACCCTGCGCTTGGAGAACCTTCGCTTGCTCTGTGTCGAGCGTTTGAACGCTCTTGAGGACCGCGGCACCTGACCCTTGTGGCTGATTCGCCGGGCTCGAGGCTCTTCTGCTGGGTGGAGGCGTGGGCGTCTTCTTCTTGGACCCGGAGGCCGGAGTCCCCCCTTTCGGGGCGGGCGGCTGCCACTCCGTCTCCTCCTCCTCCTCCTCCTCTTCCTCCGCTTCGCTCCCATCGCTCGAACTACGAGAGGCGCTCGGACGAGGTCTATCGCCTACGCCTGGTGTGGCGGAGCCAGCCCCGGTCGGGGCGCTGCTCGCGGCGCTCGATGCAGGCGCGACCACCATCGTCTTGTTTGGCTGATGGGAAATCGCGATTTGGCTGCGTTTCGACGAAAGAAGTTTCCGATTGACGTTTTGCGACCTGATTGGCTGACGCGACATGGGACAAAGAAGGGAGGCCACTTCCGCGAGCTGGGCTACCTTGCCGCCCTCCGGACCACACCGACGTTTGGACATTTTCGTCCGCCTTGCTACGCGTGGTCTCATCGCAACCTATCAGTTCGGGAGTAAATTCTTCTATGAGAGATTGGGATGAGAGGGACGGTTGACACGAAGCGGCTCCAGAAAATTTGCCCAAGTCTCTGCTCAGTGACCCGACCAGCGACAGGCCCGTAAGACATGCGACGGAAGAGCACAAGAGCAGAGCGAAGACACAAGCGACAAAGAAGGCTCAAGCAAGTCCAGACAGAGAGCCGAAGAAGATTGCTCAAGATCGTCCAGACTCCCGCCATAGTGAAGTCAAGTCAAACTCCAGACTCATTGGTCTCTGGACCCCGGACGCAGGATTCCAGACACCAGGCTCCGGACGAAGATCTTCGATGGGCGACCGGTCGCGCCCTGTCCCAGCCTGATTTGTACCCAGAAAGGCCTTCCAAGTTTCAAGTATACTCCGACCAAGATGTTAACGACCGACCAAGACGACCGACCATGATATGTTATGCACCGACCAGATTCCTGCCCTATCCATGAACAGCTCGACATGCGACGTGATTACGCCACGCCCCGACTATAGTGAAACCAAGATAAAAGAGCTGATTCCAGAGAGAACAGTGGATACAAAAGCCTAAGAAAAGATAATCAGAGAGTTCAATTTGCCAAGAAGGGCGCAAGTGCTTCCTCGTCCCCAGGGACGAGGTGTACTGTCAAGTAAGCGAGAGGAACAAGCCTCGACCGGAGAGATTAACCGTGCCGGCGGCCCGAAGCTACAAGGCCTGCGTTTGGACGCGTCGTGACCGCGAATACCGCCGTGGAACTCTCCCAAAGGCTAAGACCAAGTTAGGCGGTGATCGGGCGACGCGCGCTCCGAGGTGACCTGTCCTATTTCATATTCCAGTTGTTGGTCCTTCGTTCGGAGGTCCCATTTCATATTAACTGCGTTTCTAGGAGGTTGTGTGTAGTCACCCCTAGATCCGATTGATTGACTACTGTGCGATAGGATTGTATATTGTCTGACCGGAGGTTGCTCTCCTTTTGGGAATTGAACGTTTGGAAAGTCTTCCGCCTGGAGCTAATTATCTCCTTGCGGGAGCTGGTGCGCGTGAGTGAAGGGTGCTTTCAGACTTGACCGGTGGTCCGGAAGAAACTCCTGTAGACCGGTGTACGGGCCCCCCGCTCAAGGCCCCCCCAAAGAATAAGTAGCGGCTGTACATTTGTATATTTGCATATTAACTCTCTGATTTTGAAGGTTTGGCTGGAAGGATCTGCTTGTGATCGCAACCCCAGTCGTGGAGACCTACGTTTGAAGTAACGTAAGCGCTCTACACCCAAGACCTTATCATTGTGAAGACAACTCACCAGGTGAAGTTCGTTCTATCGAAGATAAACGACACCTACAGGGATTCACATGGTCACACGCCACCTCCGTTTGGAGCACCTAGTGCTGCTATCGGAGTCTGACCCCATTGGGAAAATCCGTGAGGAGGAGTAATTCTCCGGACGGGCGGCCCCGTGGTATCGTGCTATACACCTGGGCGGCAAAAGGCGCTCTCCCGCCTCGCCACAGCGTGCAACACGCTACGTGGATACAGTGAGAGCGGCAATGGCAGCAGTACGCTTCGTGCGTGAGGAACGCGAGCGTGAGCTACGAGACGACGCCGCTGGTAGTGGCAGTGCTAACTGACGTGATGGTGATGCACGGAGTGGCGACGGAGACCAACAGCATACTGGAGAAGGCGGCAACCCGTCCAAGACCGGAGAAGGCGGCGACCCTTCTAAAACTGGAGAAGGCGCAGCGGAGCCGAAGCGAGTTGGCACCGTGGTGGCGAAGATCAGCACGATAGTGACGCCGGCCTCAAGACGAGACGTAGAGATGGACGACGAGCGCATGGGTGACAAATGCAAGCCGCAGCCTGACGCTGGCAAGGCGACGAGCGACGGGTACGAGCAGGATCTCGACGCGCACACGGCGGTATGCGGTGAGCATGAGTTAAAGCCCGACGCGTGTGAGAGTGCGATCGGCGAGTGCGATGTGGAGAACGGCAACCCGAGCTGCGAATCGACGGAGCCGAGCGGCAGTAGCACCGACGGAGTAATGGTGGTTGACGAGCACGACGCGAGGAGCAACGACTTCGACACGAAGCTCGGCGAGTTGGCGCAGACGACCGAAGAGTGCGAGATAGCGCGAGGTGAGAGCGAGCATACGATGAACATGGTGGCGGCGGACTCGGACTTGGCATCGGCGACGATGGTCGAGTGCACGACTGCGCAGTACGCAGACATCGAGACCAAAGACATGAGTGCGGCCTCGGAGAGCGACGCTGGCAACGCTGAAACGGCGGGCGACGCGCAGGACGGCAGTGATGCGTCGGGCGGCGGAAGCCTGAAGGAAGCCGTGGCACGAGTACGGCTGGCGAGACGCAAGGCACGCAAGCAAGCCAAGCGTCAGCGGGTCAAGCTCCTGATGGCACGGCGACAGCGTGTCAAGAAAGAAGATGCTGACGAGCAGCAACGAGCGGCTGACGAGCAGCGTGTCGTACGGCAGCGCGTGGCGGAAGATGCCCTGGCTCAACTCGATGCGAGGCGGTCGCAGCGACTGCACGGCAGCGCGACGAGCAGTAATGGACGGCACAGTGGAGCCGCCAGAGTGAGTTTGGTGAAGCATCGGCGTGAAGGCGCCGTGGCGACGCGGAATGACACGGTGGAGTACGTCGGTGCGGACGACGGACTTCCCACTGCGTTGATGCAAGTGGCTGGTGTGACCCGGCAGGTGAAACTGGACAGCGGAGCACGCTTCACGGTCGCTGGTACTGAGTGGATGCAGTACGGTGATCGCATTGACAAAGCAGCCCCGGTGGAATTTGTGGAAGGCATCGGCGGGTTCTTGCTCGATGTGGTAGGCGTATAGAGGTTTGAACTCCGTAGTGTGTTTGATGGAGTGATCACCATTGAGGCATGCATTGTCTCTGGGTGCACGGACGTGTCCTTGGTAGGCGTCGACTTCATGCGGACGCATGGCGCTACCATGGATTTCGAGCGTAGCGAGGTGAGGTACATCGAGAGCGGCCGGTCGGTAGTGATACCTTTCCGCACGTATGATGGAGAAGGGCGTGGTCGAATCGCTGTAGTGCGCATGGCGAGGAAGACGCAGTTGGACAAGTTTATGGTGACGTCCGTGGAAGTGGCGGTAACCGCGAAGGACGGTGAGAACGGCATATTCATCCCGACGAAGCATACGGGAGCTGTAATGTTGGCCCCGACGGTGACTACGGTGAGGAACGGCAAGGCCTTGGTGCCCGCGATCAACGCGAACGGCGAAGAATCGCGACTCCCCACTAAGAAAGAACTCGGTAGATGGATACCGCTCGACCAAGACGTGACGATGCTGCAGATGAACGGTGAACTACGACGAGAGCGAGTCAGTGCTTGGCTCGACGAGCTCGGCAGAGATGGCGGTGGCGAGCCGCTCGAGAACGAACGAGATGTGAACGTTGGAGTCGATGATGAAGAAAGCAAGCAGTTGATTATTAAGTTGTTACGAGTCTACCGGCAGCTGACAGCGAGCACTGGTGATTGCCCGCCAGCCACTGCCCTAGCTACTGAACACCACATTAACACGGGTGATGCAGCACCCATAATGTTGAAACGCCGACGGCAGGCAGAGTCTGAGGACGAGGTGATTGAGTCGAACGTGAGGAAAATGCTAGCAGCCGGTGTGATTGAAGAAGGTGACGGCGCGTGGGGGTTTCCTGTCGTTCTTGTGAAAAAGAAGGATGGAGAAGTTCGATTTTGCGTTGATTATCGAGCACTCAACAAAGTAACACGCAAGGATGTCTATCCCCTACCAAGAATTGATGAAACGCTGGAGGCATTAGATGGAGCTTTATTGTTTAGCACGCTAGACCTAAAAGCTGGTTACTGGCAAATTCGAATGGCGGCGAGTGACAAGGAGAAGACTGCGTTCACGACCAAGCAAGGCCTGTACAATTCGTACGGATGCCTTTTGGCCTGACCAACGCACCATCAACGTTCCAACGTATGATGAATAGCGTTCTGCGTGGATTAACATGGATAACATGTTTAGTCTATTTGGATGATATTATTGTCTACACGAGAGGCGGAATTGAGCGTCATGTAGTGGAGCTTGCGTGTGTCTTGGAACGGCTAGCTGAGGCTGGATTGACTTTAAAGCTGAAGAAGTGCATGTTCGCTACGCGTAGGATGGAGTACTTGGGGCATGAACTAAGCTCGGACGGCGTACGGCCGCTCGAACGACTTGTGTCCGCGGTGCGAGAGTTTCCGCAGCCGCAAAATGATGTCGAAGTCAAGCGATTTGTACACTTAGCGGGATATTACCGCCGATTCATCGAAGGGTTCGGTACGATCATGGCACCTATGACGAAGCTACTAAGAAAGAGTGTGGAATGGGAATGGACGGAAGCTCAACAAACAGCTTTTGAGTACGTGAAGGCGGTGCTAACCACCCAGCCCTTGCTAATTTATCCCGACTTTAGATTACCGTTTCGCGTAGTGACCGATGCGAGTACGATCGGACTCGGAGCATGTATGATGCAAGACTGTGGTAATGGATGGCAACCTGTTGCGTACGCTAGCAAAGTCAATAGCGAAACTGAAGCGAAGTATGGCATTACGGAGTTAGAGTGCCTAGCGGTGGTGTGGTCTATTAAGTTATTTCGACCCTACTTGTACGGACGTAGATTCACCATCGTGACCGACCATTCGGCCCTCAAATGGTTGATGTTGAGTCCAAACTTGACTGGGAAACTGCACAGATGGGCGTTAACGCTGCAGGAGTTCGACTTCAGCGTAGAATACCGGCCCGGTAGCACCAATGTAGTTGCAGACGCCCTTTCACCAGCACCGACGACAGTACCAGTATTGGCGGCACTTGGGCGACGACGGAGAACGAAGCAGCATGCGACGGCCCGAGAAAAGACGGCTGGTTACGCGACTCAACGGGGACGAGCGGTGGTGGCCGAGTGTGACACGGTGTCGATGGCGAAGAACGCGAGAGAAACCCTGGTGACGGACGATGAGAATTTGAGCAATGGCGTCGGTGAGCCGTTGACGACGGCGTGGAGCGCTAGGGTGACGGTAGACAACAGCTCGAATAAGTCGAGCACGACGAAGATCATGACGGCGGTCTGCGTAGACGACGAGCACGGCGCCGGTGAGGCGAGCTTGTCCGGAGCGGCGGTGGACGGACTGGCCACGAGCACGAGGGCGGTGCCACCGGATGAGGACAGGATGGCGACGACGGACGGACGCGCCGCGAAGACGATGGTCGCGGCGCCGAGCGTGGAGAGGCCCACGACAAGAACAATGAGAAGACCGGTGACGGTGTCGAGACGACGACTAGTGACGGACGAAACGATGGCGGCGATGTCGCGACGAGAGGCGCTACGCAGGACTCCTGCAGAGTCTCGCGAGTGAGGCTTGACGTAGCATTGGCATGGCAGGAGGACGGCCAAGCCAAGCAACGCCCACAGATGAGAATGAGATCGGCGGATGCAACGAGAACGAAGGTTGCTATCCCGACGACAACGATGATGACGAGCACGGGCACGGCGAAAGCCACAGACCCGACGATGATGACGATGATGAGTGCGGGCCCGGCTAACGCCGCGGACCCTGCAACGATGATGATGACGAGTGCGGGCACGGCGAAAGCCGCAGACCCGACAACGATGATGATGACGAGCGCGGCACGGCGAACGCCGCGGACCCTGCGATGATGATGATGACGAGTATGGGCACGGCGAAGGCCGCGGTCCCGACGACGATGTTGCTGACGAGCGCGGATGCGACGAGGACGAAGGTCGCAAACCCGATAACGATGACGAGAATGACGTCGGAGAATGCGACGATGACGAAGGTCGCAACCCCGACAATGACGATGGCGGGAGACACGGACGCGACGAAGACGAAGGTCGCAGTCTCAACGACGCCGATGAGAACGATGACGAGTGCGGTCGCGACGAGAGCAGAGGCCGCGGTGCCATTTAGAATGGAAGCAACGCCAAGGTGACGTGAGCAACCACCTCGGGCGACGAAGACGTCGAGCAGGCACCAGCAGGCTGAGCATCACGGCGATGACGATGACGACGAGCGGACAGTAGCCACGACTGGCACGTCGACGAATGGGCGGCGGAGGAGCGAAAAGTCGACGGCGAGAAGCGCTATACGGCCGGGAAGACGGGCGAAGACGACACGGGATGACGAACTCCGGACGGCGACACCGAGTGGTGACGCAGCGAGACGAACGCCGACTGCGAGCAGCGAGAAGAAGTCGCGCCTTGCGACGAGCACCACGACAAATAGCACACGCGAGCGGAGCAGGACTACGAGTGCGATGCCGCACGGGACGACTTGTACGGCGGGTGGCGGATTAGAACCAGCACCGTCGATACGCGGTGGAGACGGCAGCAAGACGATGGCAGACGCGTTAGCCGACAAGGTCACGACGGAACGAGGCGCGCAGCATGCGGACGAGCGCGTACGGCAGCGAGAGCGAGAGCCTACGCTCCAGCTGACGGATGATGAGATCATGAGGGCGCAAGCCAAGAGTCGGATGGTACAACGAATAGTGAAAGCAGGCGAGCACGGAGGCATGAAGGTCGAGATGCGGCATGGATTGGCGCTAATCGATACGAAGGACGGTCGACGAGTGATATTACCGCCGGAGTTGTGGGCTATAGTGTTCAAAGAAGCACACGATTCCGTGTGGGCGGGGCATCTGCGTGCACCCCATACCCATGCACGAATTGCACGAGTGTATTGGTGGCCGGGCTTACTGCGTGAAGTGAAGCAGTGGGTTCGAGGATGTCAAGAATGCGGTAGTCGGAAGGCACGACCACGTGAGGTGGTGCCTCCACTAAGAAGCATTAGAGGAGGTGATGTCGGCGACAGATGGGCCTTAGACGTTGCTGGGCCCTTGCCAGCGAAAGAAGGTGGGCCACGGTATGTGATTGCCGCGGTGGAATATGTAACGCGGTATGTAGTGGCAGCGGCGGTGAAGCAGCACGAAGCAGAGCACGTGGCGGAATTTTTGATACGCCAAGTGGTTCTACGATTCGGCCCGTTCCGTGAATTGCTGACGGATGGAGCGCCGGAATTGACAGGGAAAGTGATTGAAAAGTTGGTCGCCATGCTACAGGCACAGCAGGTGAACCCTGTGCCATACAGACCACAGATGATCGGCTTAGTGGAACGATTTCACAGGACATGGAAGGACTGCGTAGCAACCTACATGCACGAATACGAGCAGAGAGACTGGGATGTGTGGTTAGATTTTGCGGTTTATGCCTATAACTCGGGGCAGCACACCACCGTAAAGCTATCGCCTAATGAATTAATGATGGGCCGCAAGTTGAAGAGTCCGAACGACTTGCTACGAGTGACGAGCGTCGCGGAGGCTGGGGAGATGCCAACCTACCACCGACGCCTAGTAGCTGCGATGCGAAGCAGCCATGAGATCGCTGAGAAGGCGAGGGTGCGTGAGCAAGCACGTCAAGCGAAGTACTACAACCGCAAAACGAAGCAGAAACGGACGTTGAAACCGGGCGACCGGGTTTGGATGTATCGGCCGCCGAGAGGGCCCAAAACATCTAAATTCATACACCAATGGGTTGGACCGCTACGAGTGATTGAACCAGCGGTGTACGACAATTTTCTGGTTGAGCATGAGGACGTGGAAGGAGAACCTGAGAGGCATATCGCACGCGTGTCTTTCCTGGTGGCCTATTATTATCCTACAGAGTTGCTAAAACGAGCGACGACTGACATCGCCGAGCAACTGGAATATGAAGAGCATGTCGAGGCGGAACCGGAGGCTGTACGAGCAGCGGCGGCACCGGTTAACGCAGCAACTGCGCGACGACGCCGAAAATGAAGCCAACGCGCAACGGTCGGCGCGAACGCAACGGAGCGAACAAGTGAGTGGTTGGTGGAGATACGACGACGCCGACGACGGAACCGAGCAGGGCATTATGTCCTCGAGTACGAGTTACGGCCCGCGAGGAGCGGACAGCACGCCTCAACGCAGGACGAACGACGATGGGTTTCCGCAGCAGAGTATGATCGGCTTTTCTAATCCGTCAGAGTCGTGGAAGACCCTGGGGAGGAAGAAGGCGTGTAATGGACTGGTGGCGCAATCCGGCTACTGTGGAGCAGATGCGTTTAGCGGTGAATGCGCAGACGACAGACGTGGACGTGGACGACGGGATGCAGACGTGAGCACGACCGAAGTGAAGTCAGTGTACGCTGGATCCGGCGGGTACGGCACCTTGAAGTACCTCGTGGAGGCCAGATCTGCTGCACGGAACGATGGTGGCTCACGACGGAGCGCCGCCAGAATCCAATTTGCGCCGCAAGACGCAAGCAGAACCGAATTTGCGACGGGAGACGCAAGCAGAACGCAATTTGCGGCGGAGGACGCAATCACAACGGAATTTGCGCCGTGCTACGCAAGCGGAGAGCGAACGTGCACCACCAGACGACACGAAGACCGTGGAGGGGAAGACACCTGAGACGACAGCGAGCGAGCTGTAACGAGACGAGAACGAGACGAGAACGAGACGAGTACGAGTGCGAGTAGACCACAGGAGACGAGCTCCTGAGGACTGCGTGACGAGAACGAGACGAGCGCAGCGCGCGAAGTGGTGGCTGAGTCACTACTGAGCACTGTTGCTGGACGTGTGGCTGGGCGACCGATTGGGTTTCAGGCGGTATCGGACGTGGGTGGGAGCAACGGCGGACGAGTACGGTCCGGGGGTGTTCCAGAAGCGTCTCGGTGCGGGATCTGGGGACAGTTGGTGGTCTAGTTGCTAAGACAGTAAGAGGAGTTGCGAATAGATTGTTGGCTTAGGCTAGTGTCTATTTACTAACGAGAAATACCAAAATTGGAGCGGACGCGGCGCAGGCTGACGCTCCGGCAGCGGGGAACCAAGTGGTTCCTGACGGCCATCGACGGTGTTAAGTTGAAGCCGCGGCGGACAAACGACCACCGCAGCGTAGCTATACGATCTGCCCCACGACCGGGCAAGATAAGAGGTCTGTTACACTGTGATTGATTTCAGAGTGCAGGCGAAACCTCATCCGAGCAACGAAACCCACTTAATTCGGTGGCCAACGAAATGAGGGTCAGTATTCACGAGATGGAAGAGCTCTTCGGGGTTCACTATGCATTATCTGTGTTGAACGACTCGCCGCCGTTGAACCACTCGGATTGTCTAAGCAATGGACGTGCGTTTGACGGAGCTCACTGGGGCGACGAGAACGATTTTCCAAGTCTGCCCACACAATCTTCAACGGAGTTCATCTTTCAGACATTTACGTCAGCGGTTTTCAGAAGTTCGTCGTTTTAGTGGTGGTTCTCGGTTTGTGAGTGTGGTTGCTAGCGCTAGTAGTGCGCGAGTAACGTTTTGAAATCCTCATTTAAGCCTATTTCATTCAAATATTTTGAGTTTGCAATGAGATACATTGAGTCCTAGTTGACTAAGATGCATGCATCATATTCCGGGGTCACTAGGATGCAGTGCATCTTACCAACAGTAGTCAAGAATAACTTACATTCCGTAAGAGTAAATTCAATGCGGTAAAGCGCAAGAACGGGTTCATATTTGTCGCTGAAAATACATAACTGCCTAAATTTGTTCAACTTGAAAAGAAATATGCAGATAACAGCGGCAGTTAGCGACGACTCAGGTTCCCACGGGCATGTCTTGTAGGTCGATCACTATGGTGTAAAAACGGGGAGTGTGGCGGTCAAACGCCTGGCAACGTTCAGACGGCGCACCCAACTTCTTGCGGTGTTGAACTTCGCGCCGATCTTCTCCGCAACCGCCTCCCACATACCGCCTCAGCGATGGGTCTCTACGACCCGCATCTTGACCTTCAGCGAGTAGTGGTTGTAGATGGCTGGCAGCTTGCCTTGGACTGCTGCGTGGAAGATGGGAAAATAAAAACTGAGCGCTGGTCAGGGCTGCAGCACGCGCTGCACAAGACGTATACGCGAGCCACCTGCTATGCAGCCATCTCTCATGGCGCTACGTGAGCTTTGGCAGCACTCGATTCCCAAGTAGGCGCGAAGCAAGTCGGCAAGAGCCAAGTAAGCGCGCGGAACAAGCGCGCGAAGTCCTTGGCGGGTTGAAGATTGACGAACGCAATCCCTATACGATCTGATAGGCGACCCTTCGAGGTCAGTTATTAGAGCTGAAAGGTTTTGCCGAACTTGGCCTTGCTCTTTATCGCATTCAATTTGCTCTTGCTGAATGTAAGTTACTGTTGACAAACTTGGGCTGGAAAAGGTGTACATGTAGCCGGGCGGATATCTACATCTACTGCCCGCCCCCCCTCATGTAATGCGCTACAAGCAACATCCAGATTATCTTGTCACGCGAATGTCGCCCGTAAAGACTCAAGCAACACACACTGGATAATATAATATCCGCCCATGTATAACACCTAGCAGGTTCGTCCCGATACATTATTCTTTGTCATCTTATAAGAGATTCAGGGATCTATATTTATATAGGATTCAGTACGCGCACTTGTATCGTCCCAACTACTCTCGATAAAATCCAGAGAACAGACAATATCAATACGCGGTGTTAAAACCATAGGTATAGTGTTCCAACATAAGTTGGCACCATTTATCGGGATAGCAGTGATAGTGAAGACGACAATAATTCATGTTCACCCCTCAGTAAAATCAAGATTTGCCTGCGCAAGTTGTGCTATTGAAGTGACGCTTAGGACTACAACGATACGGTACGTGTACTTTGGTTGTGCAGCAGACGCAGACGTTTCTCTGTGGCTGGCAGCCCTAGAGGAGATGATTTAGGGCCGTGCTAATTACTCTGTCCCGTAAGCGCGTGAGGGCCCAAGTCGAGAGATCGTGGACAGAGATTGGCTTCGAGTGCACCATTGCCGACCGCTGCCAATTGATACTCGTCGTATGCGGGTACCTCAGCAAAGCTGGACGTAGTCTGCTGTGATTTAATCCATTACATTACCCGCTACGTGATAGACGTTTTACCCACATCTCAAAACCTCAAAGCCATACCCCCAAAAAGGAGTCGTCCACTGGTATGTAAATCCTCTTCCACGTCTCCATCTAGCACGCCTGGGCAGTGGGGTAGCAGGACGGAAATTTGTCTCCAGCCCGTTGTTTCCCCGCAAGAGTCGTTAAACAGGCGTGGTTGGTATCGGGCACACTGCAGCATTTGGTTGCCCCTCCTGTTAGGAAGAATCGCACCGCCTGACGCTTTGCAGGCATTCTGGGTGAAGTTGGCGGTCAAGTAGCCAGAGGTCTCATATCTGTTACTCTTTGTTCCCGCACACTCGTCGGAGTCCACCGTAACTGAAGGCAGAGGTCAGTAAAGTTGGCGTGTACGCCCAGACGTCGGTCGACCAGGCTACCAGCAGGGCGGCGAGGGCAAAAGGACGAACTGGACCTTCATCTTGAGGGGCGTAGGAGTGCGACGAGGCTGGTGGCGAAGTTTCGAAATGAGCAGCAGTCCTGAGGCTAGACTGAGTCTGTAGCGGGTTTTGCCCACAGTAATAAGTGGCAGTTCAATAATGTTTTGTCTGCTTGTGATGTGGGTGAGTTGAATCATACATACCGCTGCGACGAGGGCGCGTTTTTCGCGCATTTTCAAAACTTCAACTGCAAAGCCAATGTATGACAAATCCGAAAATGTTTAAGTGATGTAATTATTGTGATCATATTCTATAAAGGTGCCAATACATTAAAAAGTATTCACACATATGTCACCTCCAAAACACAGTAGATAATATGTTCCATATGACATACGAACACCGTACATGCAATTCCGATTACTGTGGATACATCATATGTATGATCATGTGTATGCATCGTTCTGCTGCACGTGCGTGATGGTGTACATGTACATCGATATGTACCACGCATGTTCTTGGTCTGCATACGTTCTTGCCCATATGGATGCGATCTAGGATGGGATTGCTTGTTGTAGTCGCAACGGTTCAGTAGAACATGGTACACTCAACTAACTTACTGTAATTTCCAGTCTGTAAATGGTGCTCAAGTACTGTGCTTATCTATTTGTACCTTCTTTGTAGATACGAATTCGTAGTCCGAGAACGCTAGTTACTCGATTGAGATCCGTTGAGGGGAACGCTGCAGGCAGTCATCGTATCAAGCGCAGCGAATTTGAAACAAGTAAGATTTTAGATACCACCAAACCAGTTATCGTATCCTTCCGGGTGAATGCGTTCACTCACAGTGTTTTTTGGGAAATCTATGGAGCTCGAGGTTACGGAGCTCAAGGTACCAAAAAAAATAGTCATTAGTGTACATGTGTTGCACAAATTAAGGTCCCACCAAAATTGGCAATGCGTCGTAGGCTATAAACAGTAAAAGAGCGTTGCCACATATTGCTGTTTCAGTTCAGTGATAAAACGTAGCCTATAGACATTAAACAAGTTGCTGCACCTTGGCTGGGAGACCATGTTTTTTCCTCGTGATGTCGCGAACCTGTCGTGTTATTAAAACTAGAGGCGATGCTATGGTGTGGGAGACTTTCGTTGCGCAGGTTGTAGAGCAGGCTAGAGCTAAGTACAAAATACCTTTTAAAAATAAGGTACCCTGAGCTCGTGAACCTCGAGCTCCATAGATTTTTCTGTTTCAAACTCTGATGCAGCACCTCACAATGTAATACAAAAATACCGCCGAGTTGTCGCTCTAGCAGCGGGTTCGAGAACAGGATCGGAAATGTCGGAGCGCAGCTTGATTTAGAGATTTCACAGCGTCAATTGGCATAGAGATCGACAACAAACACCAAATTATTAACTGACTTCGCTATGGTTGCACATTGCTACTGTTGCTCACGAATGATGGAGCTGGAAGGGGTATAATCAGTGAGAGTGAATGAGGGTATGGGATGAAATTGAAGTTGTTGATTCAAATTTAATTGCGAATAACTGGGCAGAAATTGGGCTGAAAGTAGTTGCATTAGATGCCCGTACTTACAATCATGTATTCGTGTTTATTAACGCGAATGCTGTGTAGATAATAGCGCATGGCAAAACCACTACACCATTGCACGGCGTTTATTCTCATTAAAGTTCGTGAGGCTGGTAAACCAGCAGCTGGCCTAAGACCAGTGTGTACATGCGCTGACTAAAATAAATCGAAAAGAAAGCGCCTAAATCAGTAGTACACATCCGAATTTGCGCGAAAGCTTCATCATTTAGCTAGAGGGCGTTCAGTACTCTCCTCGTTGTTCAAAATGACCTCGAACATGAACCACACTTCGAGATACTCGCTACCTGAACAATAATTTGAATCATTCGAGAGCTGAGGGCCAATACGGTAGTGATCACCTTCTGCACTTAGAGCAGCGCGCTGCCGCGCTATCAGTCTTCGCCCCAGTCATTGAGTGTCAGTGATCCAGAGGAAACATATTTCATGGACCAAATTTTGATGGGACCTTAATTTGTGCTACGCATTTATAATAATGACTATGTTTGCTCGACTCCGTAACTGACTCCGTAACCAGAGCTCCATAGATTTCCGTGTTTTTGCTACACAGTCCATACAGTTTGCAAAGCCCAGGTTTGCTGTACAGATGGTGTTCTGTGAACTCTACATGCATGACTAGTATAT